>NC_139892.1:38852009-40052009 GCF_905171665.1 Trachurus trachurus
TACGAATTAGTGTTGTCACGATACCAACATTTTGGTACCGGTATCGGTACCAACATGTTTTTCGATACTTTTCGATACTTTTCTAAATAAAAAGAGAACACAAAAAATGTTGTTATTGGCTTTATTTTAATAGAAAATCTTAGAACTATAACCTATGCATCAGTAATCAGTAAACAGTCACTGCTGCTGCAGGATTACATTTCCATCAATATTAATCTGAACTCTTCCTAAATTAAAACATTAGTGGTCTGTTTAAAAATGAATATCAACTTGTTTTCTTTGCATTATTTGAGGTCTGAAAACACTGCATCTTTTTTTGTTATTTTGACCAGTTGTAATTTTTGGGAGAAATTGTTATCAGTAGTTTATAGAATGAAACAAAAACGTTCATGTTACTCAAACACACACACCTATTGTTTCCCATACGTAGACCAAATTGACTCTGCTCCCACCCCCCCATCAACGCAATATCGTTCCATTAATTCATCTCCGCGTAGCGCTGCTTCGCTGTGTTCACTCACTCACTCAGGGAGAGAGAGAGAGAGAGAGACAGACAGACAGACAGACAGACAGGGAGAGACACAGAGAGAGCATGCCAGTGGTGGTGCGCGGTAAAAAGAAACGTATCCGTTATGTTTGCATTAATTAACGAGTCTGTGGCGGCCATCTCTCGCGCGCGCTGGCGCGCACACACAGATACACGCATAAACACAGGCACATGGACAGGTGGCGCTGTAACGGTCTTATAAAAAAGCACCTTGCTTCGTTTGTGACTCGCTCACTCGCTCGCCGCGGCTCAAATTACAATGCGGCGACTTCACGTGGCGACGTCACCGCTGCCGGAGGCGCAAAATGAAAGTACCGGTCCCATCTAAGCGCAGTATAGTACCGTTTTAAATGCGTCAGTACCCCAGTACCACTCTAGTACCGGTATACCGAACAACCCTAATACGAATGAATCCGAATTAAAACAAAGCCACAAGTCATACAATATTTTAATTTTAATCATTTCAATAACCCCCCTGACCCCTTCTTAAAAAATGGTTTGGTCCACACAGCGGTTCGTTCTTCCTCCTCGGAAAAAAGTGAGCGCGAGCGAACTCCAGCAGGGTTAGGATGGCCCCCAAAAGCACAAGTCCGGACACCGGAAAAGAGTTGAGAAGGAGGCCAGGAGTAGGGACAGCAGAGCAGGGGCCCAGGACATCAAAAACTTTTTTACTAAGAATGGTGAGAGTAAAACTATCGAGGGCGGCTGAATCAGTTTGCCTACTTGTTCATTCATTCAATGTCTGTAACATTAGCTTTGATGGGGCGCAGGCTGGAGCCTCGCTGTCACCTGGTCGCGCTACACTCTGGACAAGTCGCCAGTTCATTAAAAAAGAAAAGAAAAAAGTCGGCAGTTCATTGTAGAGCGACGATTCCTAGAGTAGCTATAACTAAACGTTACTAATTCGGAGGCTACTACAGTGTGTGTGACTGTTTCACACTGTCACTGGCACTGACAGTGCTCCAGTATGCGCCCACTCAGAGGCTGCATTGAATTGTATTATGACGCATTCAAGTTCCACTCAGTAATTATGAGCATCTGACGAAGGTCAGTTACGTTATCATGATGTGTTAAATGTGGTCTTGTAAAATGTGTTATGGTGGGACATTTGAATAGCCTAAATACAAAAAAGTTAAATGTTCAAAGATTTGTTGTTGTTTGTTTGTTTTCATAGCAATATAAAATAAAATACACCATAATAGCTGACAACAACAAAGTAAAAAAAAAAAAGACTATTTAGAATAGGCTACAGTTTACACTGACTTTTGAATGGTTTAAAAATGGTTTAAATATATATATATATTTGAGTTAAATGCTACATATTTATCTGTAGACTTCTTCAGCCAGGACACTTTGTTTTTTTTCATATCAGTGCTTGATTGTTAAATACAATAAAATACCCACTACCTATTTGTTGAAGGGTTAATTGAAAATGTATTTGCAATCAGAGGTGTAATAGAATAGACAACTTATAATACATAATTTACATAATAATACTGTGACTTGTTAAGTCGTTAGTCGTAAAAAAGGAAACAAATTGGGTGTATTACACCAGACACCATCAAGAACACTGAAAAACAAGAAAATCGAAGGTGGCAATGAATACGGTAGAGGGGCCCACACCGATATTCTTTCAGGGGGCCCAGAATTCCTAGCAACTGCCCTGCCGCCAGCACGAGGCAAAACAATACAGGCGTGACAACATGTTGTCATGGTGATGTGGTATTGTTTTACCGTCTTTCTCTGGTGGAGTAAAACGACATCCAGTTGGTTTGCCGACGGCCGTCTGCCTGACTGCACCTGAATGCAACACCAGTGCCTCCGTCCTTCCTCACACTACACAGTGGTGACAGTTTTAACTCTTTCGCGACCACACTAATTCCTCAGCACATCCGCTCAGGACCACATGTTTTTGGCTATTTGTTTACCTTTTATCTCACGTCGAGCCGAACTCTGTACATCACCTAGAAACAAACAGTCTTCACGTGATTGAAGAGTGACTTTCCAACGTGCTCCTCGAAAAAACGGCGAGTTTTTCCGCCGTTTCGTTCGTGAGTAAGAAGTAGAAGCAGAGAGCTGGGTTTCTCCAAAAACGGAGCTCCCGCTCTAGTTTCAGAGAAAAATGCACTTTTGTGTCAAGTGGCAATCTGCTCATTTTACCGCTACTCTGCAGTGTGGCGTCTCCCAAATCATTTCTACGGCTAAATAAATATATTTGTAGGTAAATCTGGGGGGTGTGGCAGCGTGGAGAGCAGCGGTGCAGCGGTGTGGGTCTCTGGCTGCAGCGCAGCAGCTCTGTGACACTGCTGTGTGACTGGCCGGTGGGTGCTCTGGGGCGGGGGCGGCCGGTCACAGCCCCCGCTGCAGAGCGCCCGCTCTGCTGCACCGTGAAAACAGCTGTGATAACGGGCTTTCAGATCCGAGTCTCCAAACCATAAACGTTTGTAACAGCACCGGTAAAAGTCGCCACATTTGTCGTCGGTCGCTTTTGTCAAATGAGGGTTTGGAAAGTCGCCAGATTCAGCGAGAAAGTTGCAACACTGTAGCCGACAGCCGCACAGCGCTGCACGCTGTCCCCAGAGCAGCATTCAAGGAGAACGATTACTCAAACAAAACCAAGATCACACAGTTTATAAAAAACATATGTTTTGATTTTAGTTTAAAACAGTTTTACATATCAGAGGAACCATATTCACACACAGGGTACCTCAGAGTGTCTATTATCGTAATCTGTAAAAAAACGGTTTTGACGAGTTTACTCGTCAATGGTCGCGAAAGAGTTAACAGGCCGAGCCCACAGCTCCGCTCAGTTTCCGTGGTTACCTACGGTCACGATGCAACATGGCCGCCTCGGTTCGGTGCGTCGCCCACTTCTGTATTTGTAACGACTTGTAACAACTCATTCTAAGGAACCAGAAAGCTTTCATTTGTAGCAGCTGTGATTCACCTTCAGTGAAATACGGATTTATGAAAGACAGGTTTGATTTTTGATAATAAAAAGACAAATAAATTACATACTGGGGCTTTAAAGTCTGGTATGTGTGAATGAGGTTATAGTATAGCTACACGACCAATGTTTGTGTTATGTACACTTGTAAGACTTCGCACATTAATGCATGGCTCTCTTTATCTCTTGCTGTGTGTGTGTGTGTGTGTGTGTGTTTGCGTGTATGTGTGTGTTTGCGTGTATGTGTGTGGGGTGAAATATGATTGTGCAATCCCAGGTGATTCACCCTCTTTACAATTTATGTATTTCAGCCCCAGCCTCAGTTAGGATCCTCCCAGATGACAGGCGCTATCCTCTCCAGCCTAATAATCCCATTACCCACATACACATACACACACACACATCCCACGGTGCCGAAAGGGCCATCTAAATCCTTCAGAAATGGACTGAAGCGCCAAATAGATTCCCCCCATCCAAGAGATGATATACAGAAACTGCACAAAGATGCACACAAACTGTTATGCATGCACACACTGTCACCGTACTGTATAAATACCCACACACACCTTGAAACCCCCGGTAATTACTCCAGACTTCTCTTCATTGACTTCAGCTCCGCCTTCAACACCGTCCAGCGCCACCTGATGATCAGGAAACTCCATCACCTGAACATCCCATCACTCCTCATCCACTGGGTTCACAGTTTTCTCAGCAACAGACCACAATCCACCAGAGTGGGCAGCGTGACATCATCATACGCCGGTTCCCCACAGGGCCGTGTGCTGAGCCCGTTCCTGTTTACCCTCTACACTAATGACTGCATCAGCCCCTCACCCACAAACACATATCTCAAATACTCAGATGACACTGTCGTAGTTGGACTTTTAGACACTTCACTCACAGAATACCATAACTCCATCTCTCACCTCACACAGTGGTGCTCTGACAACCATCTGCACCTCAATGTGTCCAAAACCAAAGAACTGGTCATCACCTCCCCCAGCACAGGCAAGTCAACCCCCTTCCCCACCCACAACCCCATCAGCATCAACGGAGAAGCCGTAGAGGTGGTAGATACTTTCAGATACCTGGGACTCAATATAGACAATAAACTCACCTTTGAATCACACATCCATGACATCCATAAACGCAGCCAACAAAGACTCTCTGCCATCAGGAAACTGAGATCTCTCTCAGTGGCCCCCCACCTCCTACTGTTACACTGCAAAAACTCAAATATCTTACCAAGAATATTTGTCTTATTTCTAGTCAAAATGTCATTTCTAGTCAAAACAAATCTCATTCTACTTAAAATAAGACTCATCACATAAAAAGCAGCTTGTTTTTAGACACTTTTTACTTCTTTCAAGCAGATTTTCACTTGAAATAAGTAGAAAAATCTGACAGTGGAGCAAGTTTTTCTTTCTTATTACAAGCACAAAAAACTTGCTTCACTGGCAGATTTTTCTACTTATTTCAAGTGAAAATTAGTTTGAAACAAGTGAAAATGATCTAAAAACAAGTTAATTTTTAGGTGAAGAGTCTTATTTTAAGTGGAAAGAGATTAGTTTTGACTAGAAATGAGACATTTTGACAAGAAATAAGACAAATATTCTTGGAAAGATTTTGAGTTTTTGCAGTGTACTGTACAAGAGCATAATTCAGCCCATCCTCCTCTACTGCTCCTCCTGCTTTTTCAACATGTTGTCATCCCCCAAAACAAAAAGACTGACACAAATCACTCATAGAGCTGCCAAAATCATTGGCCTCCCCACCCCCATCCTCTCTGACCTCAACACCATAGCCAGAACACGCAGAGCACTCACCATCACCCAGGACCCCAGTCACCCCCTAAACCCGTACTTTGTGCTGCTTCCATCTGGCCGCCGGTAGAGGGTCAAGTTCAGCCGAAGCTTCGTCCCCTCTGCTATAACAGAACTAAATAGATTGCGTCGCTAAATGTGTGTTCCTGTTTAATGTGTATGGGTGGGTGATGTAATGTATGTATTTATGTATCTTGAGGTTGTGTGTGGCGTACGGGGGTGAAAACAAGTTTCCTTGTAAAGGACAAATAAAGCTGAATCTGAATCTGAATTCCCTCTCTTGTAGCCCATGCTGTCCACACAGGAATGTCCCTCATTCCTGACAAGTTTGTCTATTTGTTTTTACAGACAAACAGGATCCAGTAAGACACATACTACTTTAAAGTAATAGATGGGGGGAATTGGTGGAGGGAAATACCCAGTTACACCTGGACTCGGCCAAGGGAAGTTCCCTTTTAATGTGAAAACACACATTGTTTTTTGCACAATAATCAATTTTTCCAGAGCTTGTATACAGCTTTCCCCAGTTCATTTCAGTCTATTTTACAGGGGCACGCGCAAATTAGCAAGCGCAGGGTTTATGTGGAATTAGAGTAAGTGTGCGCCTAAAACTTAAAGGGATAGTTCACCCAAAATTCAAATTTCACTCATTATCTCCTCCCCCTCATGTGGACTAAGGGCTGGGAGAAGTTTCAGAGTCCTCCGTGGCTTCTCTGAGTTACAGCGGGGCTCCGTGCAGCACTGCATGTCCATATGACGGTTGCGAACGGACCCCACTTTTCTTCATCCAAAAAGACACACCAAAAAACAGACAAATACCTCCACACAGCCCGTCTGTAATGTCCGCCTTGTATTGAAGCCCCAACATGAGAAATGATCCCGAAAAAAAATTAAATAAGTCTCTGTTTTAAGCTTGTTTGCAGCGGAAGCTCCTCTTCCTGGTCCGTCCAAATCTCGCGAGATTTGCGCCGGCGTCAGTAATCACACTGACTTCCAGTCCTTAGTCGACATGAGGGTGAGTAGATAATGAGTTAAATTTGAATTTTGGGTGAACTATCCCTTTAAAGGAACCACTTGACCTATGATATCCTATGCTATTAACCACATTGTTTGTCCATTTGCCGTCATTTAAATTTTAAAGTACTTGTTTTAACCATCGTTATTACAAAAGTATGTCTCTTGTAAACTATACTAAAATAACTTTGTAATTGACTTGTCAGTGTCTGTCTTGTAGCATTTAGGTAAAGGACAGTTAGATGAATGGAGATGACTGGTCCATAGCAAAACACTGGCAGCTTCAACAGCCAAGGTCACTGTTTGTATGGTCATATTGGGAAAACGCTGATTTGGATTACAGTAATCCTGTTAGATTTTCTTTCCCAACTGTGAGTTCATTTTACACTTGTTCATTCTCCCTGTTCAATACATTTTTTTTTTTAAATAACGTCTCGTCATGTCTGATCCCTGCAACAGAGACGTCCTTTCAGAATCAAATCTAATGTTAGTATCAATTAAATTGTCTTTTTTGATCAATTTATAAAATTCAACACTTGAAAGATACAATTGATTAGCCCTTTCGGTCTGCTGAATTTTTTAGTTTAGTTTGTCATATACATTAAAAAGTACAATGTACAGTCAATGCATTGAAATGTAGTCTGCTCACTCTCAACCCTTAAAAAAAAACAAAAAAAACAATGACAGTAACATCATATTCAGATCAGTTTGATATTGTATTGATATCTGTCGACTTAAATAATGATATTTATGTTTTAACAAATGTTATTTACACTAGCACTCTTTTTTCTGTGTTTTCAGACTTTAAAGGGTTAGGATTTGGTGTGACACACACACACACACACACACACACACACACACACACACACACACACACACACACACACACACACACGCACACACACACACACACACACACACACCACCTGTTATAAACACTACCCACCACTGTTTTTCTTTCATGAAGTGATTACAAAACAAGTGAGGACAAGTGTAACAATAGTGAGACAGATTGGACCAAACGCAGCAGAGAATTGACCAAACATAAGAGGAAACAACAAAGAAATTAAAATAGGAATAATGATTATAATTCCAGAGGGTATCTAGTAGAAAAACAAACAAACAAAAAACCTGTGTGTGTGTGTGTGTGAGTGGCAGAATAGAACGATGGCATTTAAGCTTTGCATATATAGTGCATAGTACACATGTAATACAAAATACGTAAATTCATAAGATAATAGGAAAAGAAGGAAGAGGGGCTTGTGCATGTGTGATGTGGTTTGAGTATGTCTGTTGATTGTGGGCAGAGTTGTTCCAGCAATATCGTCATTACACTATTATTGTAACAGTTAATAACTTGTAACAGTTGGGGTGACTTAAGTCTGTCAGTGTTCAACTGGAACATGCAATGATTTCCAAGTGTGAGGAGTGAGTACTGAGGACATGGGATATAATTAGGGCTTCAACAGTGAGAATATAATGATAATAATAATATGACTTTATTAAGGACACAATCCGGAGGTCCATAGTGACTAAAAGTACATAAAAGACAGACGATAAAAACAACAATGCAACAATACAAACATCGATCACAAACATAGCCATCATTATGGGACAGACATCAGCCCTCACGTACAGACCGGAGCGCCAGTGGCTCCACAGTCTGGAAGAGAACTGTAACGAGCTCTTCTCACCATCGCACAAAAACAAAATGATATCATTTCTAGAGGCCGACAGCCTGCACATAAATAATAGAGAAAATATTTTGCACTGGTTGGGCTTAGGCAAGTTTAGTAAAAAGACCAGGTAGAGGCTAGACAGGCAGACTAGTCCCTGTCTGCACTCTGCTGCGTAATACGCACAACCATGTATTCCTCTTATCAGCATGTCTTAAAGGGATAGTTCACCCAAAATTGAAATTTCACTCATTATCTCTTCCCCCTTATGTGGACTAAGGGCTGGGAGAAGTTTCAGAGTCCTCCGTGGCTTCTCTGAGTTACAGGGGGTCTCGGCGTAGCAGTGCATGTCCATATGACGGTTGCAAATGGATACCAACTGTCTTCGTAACAAAAAGACACACCAAAAAACATCCAAATACCTCCATGCTGCTCGTATGTAATGTCCGTCTTGTATTGAAGCCCCGACATGAGAAATTGTCCCCAAAAAAATTAAATAAGTCTATATTTCAAGCTTGTTTATAGCGGAAGCTTCTCGAAGCTCCTCTTCCTGGTTCGTCAAATCTGGACGAACTGGGAAGAGAACAGACCCTGGTTTGTCCAAATATGACGAAATTTCAATCTTGGGTGAACTACCGCTTTAAAGAAGGGAGTCGCCTGTTGAGTAACACACATTTTCTTATATTAAAGCCTTGTCGGAATGGTGGGACGTTTGCATGTCAGAATAGCGCTATGTCGAAATGGTGGGATGTCGGAATCACAGCATAACCCGGGAGTTTAAAGCTCCTCTCTCTCAATTAATGAATATAATGCCATGTTTATAAATTTAATAACATTATTAGATTAAAACGGAATGTTTTTTAAGAAGTTTAAATGTGTTTTTGTCGAGTTTTTAATGTGTTTATTTATTTTTTATTTTTTTTGGAAAAAAAAAAAAGTGCGTCATTTGACTGGCTGCGCATCGGTAGATCAGAAGCTTCTCCATCTCCAACTCTCCATCACTGCGTCATGCTCTGGTTATACCTGTTGTGTGGAGAAAGCAGACACATTGATCATTTTTCTTTCCATTTCTGATAAATTAACCTACTTTTCCTTCCTTCCTTAATGATAACTTATTACATTATTCAGCCTAATGCTAACAATGATTGTTAATATATTCTTAAACACTAGGGAGTAATCTGCCTACTTCATCCTTTAGTAGAAGCAACCCTTAATCTCTTCCGGGCACTCTGAGTAGTAGGAGTAATCCTATTACATTATTCAACTGTTATTAATGCTTAATAATTTATTAAGTGAATGAGTGGTAAAAATGAATTAAAGCAGAAGTAAGTGGTCCGGTCGTTTTGGCTAATGCTGCGTTCCAGTCAGGCTTTTGAAATCGTAAATTACAGCTTCAAGTCACAACTTACGACTTTGTAGCGTTTCAGGCAACCCACTCGTGTTTTTCCGACCTGTTTTACCGGTGAAAGTCACTATAACGGCCACTCGTAACTTCCGACCGGTGAACTCGTACCAGATCGAACTGGTACCACTTCACGGTCGGAAAAATACGAGTTTCCTTGAACGCACCATAACAGTCCTCGTCCCTACATCACCACATTCACGGCGTTCCTTGGCTGCACACACAGCCCTGCATGCCGTTCTCTCTCCTCATTGGATAAAAACTGTAGGATACGATAAATGTTTTCTCTTCGGCTCAGAGCAGAGCAGAGTGACTGACAGACCCGTGTTTCAGACCAAACACTCTATGTAAGTGATTGCTGTCGGAAGATATAACTATTTAAGACTTATATTAACACAAATATATCACTCACTTCTGCTTTAACTGCTTACTAATAGTTTCACTCCTCACTGATTTTATTTTCTTTCTCTACTTTTATAGATGACAAAGACAAAAGAGTCAGGCAGCTGCCCACTCTGTGGAAAGTTACTCAAGGCCATCATTAATAACATGGCCGCCGGGTGTGTGGCCATACCCCCAGGCCCCTGCCCCATCCCCCGTGTGCCCCTCACATGCTTCATTTAGAGAAGCATGTGAGGGGCCACAAGGACATTCACCGAAGAGGGCGAAGGAGGAGATTGCGGCCGCCATACTACATGTTTCTCTTGCAGTACACAGGACTCAACGCTCTGCCCTTTGACCCAGCGACCTAGGACCCTCTCCATTTCAACGGCTCCAGCAGGCCTCTGGTGTCCGACTGTCCTCCTCTGAAAAACACAGCTGAGAACAGCAAAAAAAAAGGAAGAGAACTGTCCAGCCTCCAGATTTTTGTTTTGTGAGTGTGTGTACTACTACTCACTCATGCCAAAAACCAACTGAGTCCAGATCACGGGGGGCAACTGCCATTATAGGGGTCTCATTGTCTAACACTTAATTTTCTATCAAACGTTCCATCATTCCGACAATTTTTGCCTCCTATGGTCGGTGTGACGGTATTTTTTTTCTTTTCTTTTTTCAAACAATTACTTTAATAGCGTATTTTTCCCCCAAAATATTTTGCACTGGTTGGGTTTAGGCCATGAAGAAAGGAGTTGGTTAAGTTTAGTAAAAAGACCAGGTAGAGGGTAGACGGGCAGACTAGTCCCTGTCTGCACTCTGCTGTGTGATTACGCACAACCATGTGTGTTTGTTTGTTTATTAAGATCCCCATTAGCTGCAGCAAAGCCACAGCTATTCTTCCTGGGGTCCAACAGTATCAAATATACAGTTGAAAACACAAAACATAAACATTATAAAAATTTAAAACAAAAAAAAACAAGTGAGCGATAAGCTTAACCTAACAAAACAAAAACAGAATAAGTGAAACAAAAACAGAATAAGTGTGTATTCCTTATATTAAAGGGATAGTTCAACATTTTGGCAAATTGGCCCATTGCCATAATCCCTATAGTCATAGCAGTAGGTTCGTTACCTTTATTTGTCGGTGTAAGCTATTTTTAGAACGGAGGAGCGGAGCGGCAGGCTGTTCAGAGCTACACTATGGAGGCTAATGGAATTTCTTGGTTTCCCTCATCAAACTCATCAAATACACAATCCCAAAACTCCAAAACGCTTTCGTGGACAAGTTGTGACCTGCACAATCACCACGCTATGAGATAATAATGGAACGTTACGAAACGGAGCCGTTTTCGAGGTAAATACAGAGTCTGCTTGCTGAAAAACTTTCCCTGAACGCAACGCGCATCAGCGGTTTTGCATGAATTTCCCTCTAAAACAACTCTGTCTCGTAACGTTCTATTATTATCTCATAGCGTGGTGATTGTGCAGCTCACAACTTGTCCACGAAAGCGTTTTGGAGTTTGGGGATTTTGTATTTGATGAGTTTGATGAGGGAAACCAAGAAATTCCATTAGCCTCCATAGTGTAGCTCTGAGCAGCCTGCCGCTCCGCTCCTCCGTTCTAAAAATAGCTTACACCGACAAATAAAGGTAACGAACCTACTGCTATGACTATAGGGATTATGGCAATGGGCCAATTTGCCAAAATGTTGAACTATCCCTTTAAGCCTTGTCGGAATGGTGGGAAGTTAGCATGTCGGAATCGCGGTTATGTTGGAATGGTGGGATGTCGGAGTGGTGGGATGTCGAAATGGTGGGATGTAAGCCTGACAAAATAACCAGCCCCATTGTCATTCGCCTATGGGCGTTTGGAGGAGCATACATCAGTCCGACTGCCCAAAAGTCCGACGGCTCATTTCTCCGACTACCCATTCTACAGTGTTGAGGTTAGGTTTAGGGTAAGGTTAAGGGTTAGGGCTACTTAAGTCGGAGAAGTGGGAGGTCGGACTAATGGACGCAAAAATAAAGAAATGTATGGTCGGAGAAATGGGTAGTCGGACAGACGTCATGCGCCCGGGCGTTGGGCTGCCTCTCAGTTAAAAGGTTGATTCTTTGTAACTGGAAAGAGCGAAAGCCGGCCTGCTTTTCAAAGGAAGTATTGCTTGAGGAATACTTAGACCTCCTTAACATGGAGAGAGCAGCCAGTTTTCTGAAAGATTTAGATAGGGGTCTTGGTAGACAATGGGATATTATTAAGATATTTGAATTAGATTTGGACCTCCCAGTCATATGAACTTATACCTTGTAGTGCATCTTATTCTACATCCATCCCTCGTTGAGTTTTTGTGATTCCCTTGACATTGTCCTGGAGTATCATGTACCCCCACCCTGTTTTATTTTGTGTGTGAATTCGTCCTGTCTGCTTACCTGTCGTGTGTTTGGTTTATGTCATGTGTTGTCTCCATAAACTGAGAAAAACTTTGAATAATAAAAAAGAAATGGTGGGATGTCGGAATGACAGCATGTAACCAGATCACGGAGCGTGGGAAAATTCCTGACTGACGCCAACCACCTAGCTTACCGGACACCCAACCATCTCACCGGACCCAGTGTTTGGGCCCGTGCCGGTAAGTTTTCCCCTCATCTACTGATCAAACCAATCTGCTTAAACTCTGCCTCAACTACACCCTGGACTCCAACTGGAGTCATCGCGTGTAAGTTTTCACTGCCTCCTACGCCGAAGCTACGCCAGCTAGCTCTAGCTAGCTGCTGCCAAGTACTCCCAGCTACTGTCAAAACGGGGTCATTCCTATGTTCCCACAGCCTTATGCTCCCGCATTTCTAACTTTTGTTGTCACTGAAAATTAGGCCCTATGTTCCCACAGCCCTTTGGTCCCACCATTGGTTGGGTTTAGGCAATGAAGAAAGGAGTTGGTTAAAGGTGTACAGAAAAGAAAATTTAATTTGAGCCCACTTTGGGTCATAAAATTAATGTAATAACTCATCTTTCAGACGTTGTAGGCCAAACTTTGTGCAAAATTCTATTTTTGAGTAAATCCAGGATGAAAGTGTGTTTTTTTTTCTTTTCGCATTGGATAATGCAGGCGCATGGATTCTACGTCAGCCTGTACACGATTCACCAGCCACTGATATTGGATCCGTCATCCGTCATTCAAACGTCTGACACACGCACACACACACGGAGCTCGGTCTCGCCCCAAGCTTTGAATATCCCGCCCGCTCGATAACGACCAATCAAATTCGTTTTCCTTACTCGGGTAAACTCGTGTTGCAGCTCGTGACAACTCGGCGCAACAAACAGGACAAACGGCCATTTCTGTACACCTTTAAGTTTAGTAAAAAGACCCGGTAGAGGCTAGACAGGCCAGACAGATAGAGTCCAGATAGGTAGAGAGAGTCCAGTGGGAACATAGGGCCTAATTTTGAGAAACATCTTAGAACTGTGGGAACATAGGCATGGACCCGTCAAAACGGACACCTTTGCCGTCAGAGCTTTTCTCTCTGTCTCCTCAGCTTGCTGCTCCAACCATGGCACCCCGCACCCCACCATCCACCATCCCCTGTGAGGACTGCCAGAAAAATCAAAGAGATATCACCCACCTCAGACAAGACATCACACGACTCTCTGAAGAACTCAGGAAAAAAGACTCCCTCCTCTCTGACTGCATCGACACCGCAACCTCACAGTCCATAATAATATCCACCATGAACTCTGCTGCTGCCGAGTCCCGACACTATCCCTTGGGATCCAACATCATCATGCCGTCGGCCCTCCTCCACCCCCACCCCGCCTCACAGGCTCCCTGTTTAGCAAGTGACCCAGGCACTCGAGGAGGTCGCCGAGTCCACCGAGGACATAGTTAAATGGCTCGGGATTGTGATCGATGACATTTAATCATGTTTACGTTGTTTTTTTTTCGTTCCGTTTCAGTGAAGAGTTCAATCATGTGTTGTTGTGTGAATAAAGTTTTTGTTGTGTGAATAAAGTTTTTGTTTGATTGTTTTTGTCAAACTCTAATGGTTGATTTATTGGAAAAATCGAAAAGCAGACACTTAGGTAGGCTTATGGTTTACTAGCATATTTTCCAGGAAACGAACAAACCCACCCTTCACACTCGTGAAACTTACCGTCTTCCAGGCGTCGGTCCCGGGAATCCGTCCTTGTAGTACTTGGCGGAAAGGGGGTGAATCTCTGGCTCCTTCGCCTCCGTCCCTCAACCTCTCAAACCACTTTTCCGTGCTTACAACCGATGCCGGGGCTCACCCTACTGACTTCCTCATGGCCAAAGTTCCTCCTGGTCCCTGTCCTCCTACCTCCTAAGCCGCGGTCGAGCTGAGATCAACAGATGTTCCTCTAGCCTACTACAGCTAAACAGCCGTGTGTGATCACAGTCTCACAATGCATTTCATTATTATAAACTTCAACCTCAAAACTCTCTGTCCTCAGACTGTCCTGGCCTGTCCCTGGACATCACACAGGGACAACATGGAGCTGCTTGTGTGTTTCGTTATTGAGTGGTTCCAGGGTGCCATTCTGAACCTGAAAAACGGTGTGCCATTTCGAAAAGTTGGTTAAATGTGCTGTCGTTAAGACTTGTGTACTGTCTGTTGTGGTAGTTCAGTGGGTAGAGCAGTTGCCTGTCACATAGGTGACCAGGGATTGAATCCCGGAAGGGGTGCACATTGGTATCTTTTTTGTCTTGTATATTAGCCCACTGTACATTGTTAGCTGGCCGGGGACACACCGGCCCATGTTGACCGACTGTGTTGTTCACACACACCAGACACGCCGCCAGCTCGCGCCCTGCAGCGATCGCGTCAAGCCGGGCAGGAGGTCAAACAAAGACACGCGAGAGAATCCGCCTTTGGAATGGCGGCCCCTCGGAAATTCGGAATGACAGACCTTTGTAAAATTTTCAGAATAACGGACCGTCGGTCCTTAGGAATGGGGGTCGCCCCCCGTCAGTAGCAACAGAGTACACAGCACTGTCAAAAGCTGCAACCGATGTACTGTTTCCATTTGCATCCACATATCTGTGCAAAAAGACCTTTTCTGCGCTGACATGCATGAAAAACAAATACAGATCACGACTCCTCAGAGTTGAGAGTGATCTTCGCGTGGCCGTGTCTAACACAAAGTCAAGAATGCAGCTGCTCTGTTCAAACAAGCACGCCCAGCCATCACATTAAATAGTGGTTGCAGCTATTTGGCTTTGTGAAGGAAAAAAAAGAAGAAATTTATAGAGTTAGGAGTTTGTCAACAAAAAACAAATCTGCTTTTGACAAGGAAGTTGTTCTTTTTCATGTTTAAGCTCTCAGCAACGTAGATGTTTAAAATTAGACATGGGCTGGTTATCATTTTATTTCATTAAGACGAGCGTTGCATCGATGCAACGTTTGCGCATGTTTTATGAAACATTAAATATCGTCTGAACCGTTTATGATAGAAACGAGCTGTAAACAGCATCTGAATCGAGGGACAATCCGCTTTCCGAGGGTCCTTGAATGGTGCCTCTGTGACAACAGCTGACGGTATAGGGTGCGTGTAAACACGTGGTATCTGAATAGACGCTAAACCGTCGATGCTAACCGAACGTAGCATCGCTATGCTTGCGCGTGTTTTACAAAACATGAATCAATTCCTGAACCGTTTATGATAGAGACGAGCGATAATCGCGGGAGTCTCCACTTTCCGAGGGTCCTTGAATGCACCTATGTGACAACAAACCACGGTATAGGGTGCGTGTAATCCCGTGGTATGGGAACAGACGCTGACGTACTCACGTACTTCTCCGCTCGCCTCTTACCGGTCCCTTATTGACGGCAGCCACAGCCCGACAGGAACGCAAAACGGACGGACAAACTTACAGTACAAACGGACAAACTTACAGACGGATAAACGTATGGACAATGAGGAAATACAGTGCAAACAAGTGGTTGATTTTCTAATGGACGAAGACTATCGCGGAAATGAAAGTGACTCTGACCCAGACAGCTGGAAATCTGGGGAAGACTACGAGGACCACATCGATCCATATGAAGATGAAAAGTAAGTGAAAGGCTATGTTATAATGATTTACTTGTCTTATTGTGCAGTGAATCTGAATGTGCAGCTATCTGAATACAATGTTATGCAATGATTATTACTGATTGTCCACGTAAAGCACGCAAAAAGAGAGGAAAGATTCACTAACAGTAGTGAACGAGCGTAGTCTGTGTGTGCGCGCGCGCGTGCGTGTCTCAAACATTATTGAAAACTGATACAAGTCCTGATGAAAGTGAACGAGCTTAGTCTCTGTGTGTGCGTGTTTGTGTGTGCGTGCGTTCGTTCGTGCGTGTGTCTCAAACATTACTGAAAACTGATACAAGTCCTGATAAAAGAAATAATGAATTATAAATAGAAAGAAGCTTTGTTATTTGATGGAATATTGAGACATAAACACAGAATTTCACATTTTGACGATAAAATGCGAACTTTTGCAGCGCCATTGCCACGGGGCTGACATTAGCTGGTTTGGTCGGATTATGTTTTGCTTGGTATCAACAGAAAGATTAACCTCTCTAGTTTAATTATGACACCTAACATGACTGAGTCGAGCGAGCGGATATAGTGCACTGCTGCATTTAATTTCGACTGTCCCTTATATTCACGCAGCTGTTATTTTTTTAATTAAATGTTTAAATTATTGCCAAACAAACTGTGTTTAAGAAAAATACACTCAGACTGTTGTTTTGGTAGCGTTGAAGCCTAGTCTTTTGAAAACACACAAAAAAAAACACCACGGCGTGTTATTAAAGGTGTACAGAAATGGCCGTTTGTCCTGTTTGTCGCGCCGAGTTGTCACGAGCTCCGTGTGTGTGTGCGTGTCTCAGACGTTTGAATGACGGATGATGGATCCAATATCAGTGGCTGATGAATCGTGTACAGGCTGACGTATAATCCGTGCGCCTTCATTATCCAATGCGGAAAAAAAAAATACACACTTTCATCCCGGATTTACTCAAAAATAGATTTTTGCACAAAGTTTGGCCTACATCGTCTGATAGATGAGTTATTACACTAATTTTATGACCCAGAGTGGGCTTAAATTCAATTTTCTTTTCTGTACACCTTTAAAGCAGAAGTGAGTGATCCGGTGGTTTTGGCTAATGCTGCGTTCCAGGCAGGCTTTTGAAATCGTAAATTACAGCTTCAAGTCACAACTTACGACTTTGTAGCGTTCCAGGCAACCCACTCGTGTTTTTCCGACCTGTTTTACCGGTGAAAGTCACTATAACGGCCACTCGTAACTTCCGACCGGTGAACTCGTACCAGATCGAACTGGTATGACTTCACGGTCGGAAAAATACGAGTTTCCTTGAACGCACCATAACAGTCGTCGTCCCTACGTCACCACATTCACGGCGTTCCTTGGCTGCACACACAGCCCTGCATGCCGTTCTCTCTCCTCATTGGATAAAAACTGTAGGATACGATAAATGTTTTCTCCTCGGCTCAGAGCAGAGCAGAGTGACTGACAGACCCGTGTTTCAGTCCAAACACTCTATGTAAGTGATTGCTGTCGGAAGATATAACTATTTAAGACTTATATTAACACAATTATATCACTCACTTCTGCTTTAACTTTTTAGAGGTTCATTTAAAAAATATGTAATATATAAATATGTAGCCTCATGTTGGGTTTTTTGTGCCATCATGTACGCTTTTATTTTGGTGACGTAGCGTGCTGCACGTCGTGATCAATGCGCCGTCAACAGCGCATAAAAACGCCAGTTTACCCGCCAGTCCACTACCAGAGGAAGCACTCATCATTGCTGTAGGTTTCTTTCATAGCATGGCTATTAGCATAGCAGCTAAAACTAGTTCAAATATTTGTTGCCAATAATGAAACTGTGTTGGATACTGTTTTTACTTTGTATTTTATTTTAGGACATGGAATCTCCATCCAAATACCAACAGGCCAATGACGAAGAGACCACCAACGTCCGCAAGGACTTGGTCATCGCCGCCGTGAGTATTAACTTTTTTTTGTGCAACATGGGAAAAATTAAAACATTGAATTATTGTAGGCTCAATACAAATGAAATACATTTATGAAGTCACTGAGCGGTAGGAAGTAACTAGCTGGAGTTGAGCACATGGTTAGCTTAAGCATGAAAAAATTCCAGTGAGCATTAACTTAATGTCATTAACTTAATGTCCTATTATCCGTATAATTATTATTTTCGGCTCCTCCTCTCACAATAATAAATGTAACATAATTAATCTTTTCATATTACTAGGTAAATTCCATATTCATAAAGCCAAAATGTCTAATACAACCCTGCATCATTCCCATTATTTTCAGTCGAATTAAAATTTAATTTTGAGTCTGTATCACATGTTGAATCAAACAAAAAATGTATATCAGCGATTGAATTTTATTCAAATTATATTAAGTAATCTTGTCTGCCTTCATAACTTGTTCTATGTCTTTAATTTAATTTTTTAAGGTCTTTTTTATAATTTATTTCTTTTATTAGACATATTTATTTATTTTATTTATTTACTCATTATTTTATCATCTCTATATTTCTTATATTATTTATAATGTTTGCCTTTGTCATGTCTTGGAATGTCTGTCGCTTTGTTTTTTTGTTCCTTGTTCAATTGGTGATGTTATTTGATGATAAATAAATATTATATATAAAGAAAAAAAAAAGATGATTAGCCTACACACCATATTAGCAAGGTTGATATGAACATTTTATGATAATTATCTTCGACGTCCGAGGGGGTGCGCGACTGTAGCAAAATCAGGCAGATTTCCAGGATGCCAAGTAGCCTACCGGTTCTCATGTTAATGTAACAATTGCCAATGAGAACCGGTGTCCAAAAGAGAAAAAAAAGCCAAGCTTCGATTTTTTGGGGGGGTCAGCCCTAACCGAGTGTAGATTATGTAGAATAACATAATTGTGATCTAGAAACATCCATTATTATGTCTTCCTGAGAAATACAATGTGAATATTAACAGTAATGTTTAAATATTTGTTCTGTCTCATCAGTGATCACTTATCTGTGTGTATCTGTGCTAATTAATCTTTTTTTTGTGTGTGTGTGTGTGTGTGTGTGTGCGCAGTATTCATCGAATGACCCGACCATCCCGCCAAGGGAAAAACATCGTCAGATAAATGAGGCCCATGACCGGGCGATGAAACTGCTCGTGAAAAAGGAGAGGCTCCTGAGAGCTGAAAGATCGAAGGTGTCCTTCAGGGACACCAAAATTAAGGCCCTTGAAGAGGAGAAGCTCCAGCTGAGGCAGCTGCTGGAGGTTCTCCAGGCATCCACTGCCTTCATAATGGACGGTGAGTGCTAGTTTCTAAGTGTCAATGAGATTTTCTGTTATGAAATGTATAAAGAAATTACACACTGTAACTTTGTTTTGTCATTTGTCTGCAGAAAAAATGGAGAACTCCCCCGAAGACCCCAGCCCACACCCCCCTCCAGCAGCAGACCCCCGCCCACCCCCCCGCCCACCCCCCCTTCCTGCCCCAAAATAGTTTGAATTAGTTTTTTTTGTTTTAATTTGTTGTTTTTGTTCATTTGTTCATAATAAATGTGTTTATTGTTCTGAAGTAGTTGTAGTGATCATTGTTATATATGGTAATAACATTGCACTTACTTTGTATAGTGTTTTACAGATACTGCAAGACATATGGATACATAGGTAAATTCAATCAAATTGTAAAGAGACATTAAAGGGGAACTAAACCCCTCAGTTTTGGATGACGTGCTCTAAGCTTGAAATTCAAAAAATGCCTTGATTATGGGCGGGGCTCAGGAGCACTCTCCGATCCCCCCTCCCCCCTGCGCCCCATTCACACCCGCGAAATCACACAAAAGAGAAAAAAAAGTAATAAACACACATCAACACTTCTGCTAGCGCTAACGAGCTACTAACGAGTGACTCTAACAGCACTAGTAGCGTGGACACTACTAGGAGCCCTGACACAGTGCATCTACAGCTGATCCGCCGGCTCGTTAGCTCGTTAACGGCTCGTTAGCGCCAGCGGCGGCCGCACTAACGATTCCCGTTCAGGCAGCTGTTAGCAGCCGTTAGCTGCCGTTAGCCGCAGCAGAGCAGCTAGACTGCCTAGCAACCGTTAGCGGCAGGCAGCAGCCGGTGCTGATTGGTCGGGGAGCTGGTGGCCGGTGACGAAAGCTGCCTCCAAAACGTCATCTGCCTCCATCTCAGCCAATAGAAAAATTTGATTGTAATAGCCGTGTTTCAACCCATAGAGGGCAGTCACTCTACATTTTTACTACAAAATACACCAAATTGAAATATTTTGACTAAAATGTCAAAAGTTGGACCAGAATCAACCTACAACACTACCTTATACCCAAATATATTTGTTTTCAGCAGAAAAAAGTGGTTTAGGGGTTTAGTTCCTCTTTAAACAAAGCATAGTAGTGAAATAATGATGAAAAACTAAACTTTGAGGGACTCTCCATTGTGCTGCTCAGCTAAAAAGAAAAGACAATATTACGTAAACCACATGTAATGTAAACAAAGGTTGGTTTGAATAGAAGAATACACAGAACTAGCAGAAGTCTCTTCCTACTGTAGACAGTGATTAAAGCTTCTTTTTTCCAGATAGACACAGAAGCAGATGTGGTGTAGAACATTTTTATTGTCTTTTCTCTGTTGTGTTACAAAAATGGTGTAACTGCAGCAGTAGTCTTGATTGTTGTTGAAGAAATATGCATGGTTCAGCTCAATCTAGAGACCAATACCTACAAATGTAGTATAACAGTACTGTAGTAGAAACATCATTCTCACGGCCACGACTTCCCGAAGACGTCGATGTTTCCAGAACGCACTCGGAGTTGTTGCAGAGAACTTCAGGAATAAAAAAATAAGTAATAATAAAGTATTTCTATTCTATTTTATTAAAAGACGAGCGTTCCATCGGTGCAACATTTGCGCATGTTTTATGAAACATTAAATATCGTCTGAATCGTTTATGATATAAACGAGCTGTAAATCGCATATGAATTGCGGGAGTCTCCACTTTCCGAGGGTCCTTGAATGGTGCTGATGTGACAACAAGCGACGGTATGGGGTGCGTGTAATCACGTGGTATGGGAACAGACGCTGACGTACGTACTTCTCCCAATCATAATACATCCATGCTCCCAATACATCCATGACTTCTCCGCTCGTCCCTTACTGACAGCAGCCACAGACTGACAGGAGCGCAACACGGACAAACAAACTTACAATGAAGAAATTCAGTGCACAGCAAGTGGTCGATTTTATATTGGACGAAGACTACCACGAAAATGAAAGTGACTCTGACCCAGACAGCTGGAAATGGAGGACCACATCGATCCATATGAAGATGAAAAGTAAGTGAAAGGCTGTTATAATGATTTATTTGTCTTATTGTGCAGTGATGAACACCATATCTTGTTGGTCATTCATGTGTATGACTGTGCTAACTGAATACAATGTTATACAATGATATTACTTATTGTCAGCGTAAACGGCGGAAGCGCGCAAAAAGAGAGGGAAGATTCCCTGACAGTAGTGAACGAGCGTAGTCTCTCTCTCTCTCTCTGTGTGTGTCGGTGTGCGCGCGCGTGCGTGTCTCAAACATTATTGAAAACTGATGTAAGTCCTGATAAAAGTGAACGAGCTTAGTCTCTGTGTGTGTCTCAAACATTACTGAAAACTGATACAAGTCCTGATAAAAGAAATAATGAATTATAAATAGAAAGAAATGAGAATGACGCTTTTTTTCACCTTTTTATCCTTTCAGCTTAGACAATGAGCAGTCGGACCCACACCCCACACTACGTCTCTGGCCCTCCATCATCATCTACATCACCAGGGCGGGGCCCTCATTTATCAACCGTGCGTACGCACAGATCTGTGCGTAATGAGTGCGTAAGAACATTCCCACGCAAAGTATGGAATTTATCAACTTGTACTTGTGCTTAGGAATGTGCGTAAATTTAAGCACAACTCTGACCATGCGTACACACAAAATCTAGTGGTAGAACAGTGAAACTACAAATAGAACCCAGTGGAGGAGTCACAGTGTTCAGCAATCTCAAACTTCACACATGTTCCCTGTTTCCTAATTTAAAAAAATTCTCAATTAGTAATTTAGCAGACATTTTGAATGATTGGTGTGACAAGCTATAAAAGTATGCAGGTAGATTTGTGTCATTATTCAATCAAAAAATATATTTTCAATTAAAAAAAAACACTTTTTCTTTGAAAATGTTTTTTTTTATTATTGAAGTGAATGTTTTTCTTATTGAAAATATATCTTTTGATTGAAGAATAAAGACACAAATCTACCTTCATATAAAAGACAGCTTTTTTATTTCTCAGTGATCTTTCCTCTGACCCAACAGAATTAACAGCAGTTGTTACTTTCTCCTATGCAGCATTTTTTATTTTGTTGGTCACACCTGCATTTAGTGTTCCAAACAGTATTTTTTGGTTTGATTCAACTTCTCCTACAAGTAACTCAATCTGGGTATCAGAGAAACTCGTCTTCTCCGCCCTCTTTGCCATGATTTTGGTGTGGGGAAAAAAATCCATTCACGCATT
Source organism: Trachurus trachurus (assembly GCF_905171665.1). Lineage (NCBI taxonomy): Eukaryota > Metazoa > Chordata > Actinopteri > Carangiformes > Carangidae > Trachurus > Trachurus trachurus. The sequence continues at coordinate 38,874,425 of NC_139892.1, forward strand.
TTTAAAGGGATTGTTGCTACCATATATGGTCAATTGGGGGCGTTTCTGAATGCAAATGACCCTAACCATGGTATTTAGGAACAGGTGGGATTTATCATCACTGATTACTTACTAGTGTGCGTACGACCGGTGTCCGCACGTTTGATAAATACAGATTTTTTTGTACTTACACACATTCTAAATTTCATTCCTACGACAGAATTTAAAACCTTTTCTACGCACTGTTGATAAATGAGGGCCCAGGTAGACGGGAGGGAGGACTTGGAAGAGGGAGAGGGCAGGGTACAAGCCCACAAGGAGGCAGCTGGAAAGACGTTGAGGAGGAGGACACACCGTTGCTCCGGATGCCCAACTTCTGCCCCAAGAGACCTACTGGTCTGCAGACCCCAACAGATGGGGACAATCCAGCGGTCAAGCTATTCAAGCTTTTTTTTGGTCAGAAGGAAGTGGAAACCATTTGCCAGCATAGCAACATCAATGCTGCAAATGAAATTGCAAAGGGGAAAAAATTCAGATAGTTTGAAGTCAAACCATCTGAATTTTTCCACTTCCTCGGCCTCTGGTTCTACATGGCCATCCTCCAGCTTCCCAGGTTGGTGGACTACTGGAGGCAACGGTCGATCTTCAGCGTTTCTTTTCCATGTAATGAAATGACCAGAGACAGGTTCATTGCCATTGCAAGGACTGTGCACCTTAGTCACCCTGAGGAAGATGTCACCAACGACCAGAAAAGAGGAACTCCAGAGTATGACCCTCTGCATCGTGTCAAGCCCCTACACATCACCATCAGGAAGGCATGCAAAGCTCTATTATTAAATTAATCGTCAACGATAATCAAATAATCGATTGATTGATAATCGGTTAGAGTAGTGTTTTAACTCATTGAGTGCCAATCGCGTAATTTTACATTTTTCGTTACCATGCGTTGAGTGCCAATAACGTAATTTTACGTTTTTTAGCTTCTTTTTTTTAAATTATGAAAATAGGCACTTTAACACACCTGAACTGAAATAGATGACGATCAAAAACTCATGACAGCTCACGATCTGGAAGTTTTTATCATAACTCGGCTTTTGCAAACTGAGTTCTGCATGTAGATGCAGCAGCTGCTCCGCATACACCTGCAAGGCTCCAGCAGCAAGGAACAGGAAGCTCTCAGCCGACAGTTACCGCCCGGTCTTCATCTGGAGCAACACCGTGTCCTCCCGTGGTGAAATGTGATGGTCTCTCGGCCGGGGACGGCTCTCCATTCCAACCCCCCCCCCCCCCCCCCCCCCCCCCCCCCCCCCCGCAGCTCTGCCCTACTAAGCCAGACCGCATTAAGTACGCAAACAGTGAAACTGAGAAAATGGCTTTAAAATTGTTTGATTTGCCTTCCAAATGTGTTGTAGGTAGATTAGTGAAAATACACAGATTTGACAGGTTTTCATGAAGTAATTTTCATGCAATTAAATATATGACCACATATTTTACATTTGACCCCTAAAAAGCAGATACTGCGCTCTGGTTGACAGTACAACCATAGTGAGCTAACATCTAATGTCCAGTGTTTAGCTAAAGTGTTATGTGCTTGTGCTAACCTGCCGAAGCTAATGTTAGCTAGCTACCGTAACTGGCTAGCAGTGTGTAATAGAGCGCAGTAACTGCAGCTGGAGTACAGGGGAAAAGAGGCAGAGTGCAGTAACTGCGCAGTTATATAAATGCTTTTCTGTTTCTTGTTCCAAGGGACTGATGAAGATGTGGAGAAGCTGATTAAGCTTTGCATTAAGCACAATGAGCTGTTCTCGGGCCTCATCATGATTTACATGATTCCCGGCGCGTCTCCGTCACAGCAACACCTGGCGCATCTGCTGACGCAACCACGTTCAGGAAATGACTGCGTAGTAGTGCTGCACGATTAATCGAATCGCAATCGCGATGTCACGCCGTGCAATTACGTAATCGCAATTTAAAGTACATAAATGTGCGGCCGCGTGAGCCTGTAAACGGGACTATCTCTCCTGTAGTGTGTGGAGTGCAGCATAGCAGACTCCGTCGGTGCTGGTCACGTGACCACCCGGCCGGCAGACAGCCTCCGCGCGCTGCAGGACCGTCCCCCCGCAGTGGCAGCGTGTCTGGACCTTTGCAGCATTACAGGGAGCGAACTGTGTTTTCCTCCGCGACAGGTGCGGTGCGTTTTAAAAAAACGACTTTGTGTTTGCTTGTTGGGGCGAACGACCAGAAAGCTCCGGTGTTTGGTTTTCTTTTAACTGTCTTTTTGGGGTAGACAATATGGGAAATTTGAGGGCCAGTGGCTTTTTAAGATCACTGGCCCCACCATTCTAACCACTGGCCCAGGACAATAGGTATCGATCCCCATATTAACGAAAAACAACATATCCCAGCCAATTCCTGTGGTCTCGCCATCGAGGCTGGAACTTTCTTATATATCGATACCAATACTAGTAAATTTCCACGATTCCACGGTTTAAGAAGGACAAAAAAAGTGCTTCTAAATTCATCAGGCTACTTTATTTAATAAATAACTGTTTCACATTAGACTTGTACAGTATTTAGCCTCCACTGTGGTTTAACAATTAAGTAAAAACAGAGTTAAAGTGGTAAATATGCCTCAACACAAACATTAAGTTATGTAGTCATTACTTTTATCCTCCAAGTAGTTCAGTGATATAACTGGTGTTCTCATTCATTCACGTTTAGGCTGTTTCCACAGATTGGTGCAAAACTTACTCATTGTTTCATTTTCAGCTCAGTTATGCGTTTACACACGTTTTTTTGTTTTTGTTTTGTTATTATGGTCTAAATGTCACGTGCACCACCGCTGTGGCGCACACGAAACGCGCGTAACGGCGCGTAAAAGACTTTTAACACAGCTGAAAAACACAGTTACAGAATTACCCAGACGTGAGGAAATGCAGAGATGTAAGATCATGGGGCTCTAGTAGGCATCAAATCAACAAACGCATACGTTTTCACAAAGTTGTATCAGACGTGGTAAATAAAGACGTAAAAACAGCCACCGCAATCTCTTCCTGGTTTGGTAAATCACATTGCACGCGCTAAATAAATCAATTTGCTACTACTCTACTCCTCCCAGTATTTTGCGCGTTCTGGCTGAAACGCCCATATTTACATATTCATCAAGGCAAACACGCTAAATGGATCGCACGTGCTATTTTGCCCGTTTGAGAAACGCAATCCTCGGTGCGTCCGGTTAGTGGATCAGGTTCCACATGTGTTTGCGCGTGCAATCACGTTTGCACACGTTTTAATACACGCAAACCTTTAGTAGATCTGGCCCTAAATCAATACAACTGTTGCATTCTTTTTTTCAGTTCACACGGTAACAGTTCCAAGCGGTCCAAAGTTGTCAACAAATGCCATGAGCTAACCAACTCTTCTCTTATTGGTCAGATATCTTACCTGGAAGGAGGAGGTTACCCGGGAAAAATAAAAACCATGGAAGGAAAGGTCTCAACGAGCCTCAAAATTAAAATACAACCCAGTCCGAACCGCGGTGGAAGCCCAGACCAGACCAAATTTTGTGTAGCCTATATTTTCAGCCCAAATCTGACCTGAATACGCCCCCCCCCCCCAAAAAAAAGAGAAGCCATTGAGAGACAATTGAAGACCAGCAGCGTGTAGCATGTTGTGTCGGTTGCTGTGTCGATTACGTTGTCACTGCAAACGAACCGCCCCAGGGCTCGGATGGAAACTAGCCCAGACCACCTCTTCAGGCGACCCCGGCCCGCTCGTTTTGTTCCGCATGCGAGCGCGATTGTTGTGTTCATATATGACCAAACGAACCGATCTCTGACGTAAACCGCTCCCTGTTTCGGAACAACTTGAGGAATATTTTCATTCTGAAGACTCGAGGCCTAACAAAGTGTCTGCACTCACTGAAGTGTTAATGTTCATTATTCCTCTCTCCTTAATGTGAATGTCTAGAATATTTCTCTTTTTAACATTTTACCATTAACCACAGCACTGAAAGTAACTCTCTTCATTACCACGACACAGACTCAAATCCTCCTTAATTATAACAGGATGACATTGCCTCGGCTCAAATGAGTTTCCTTCACACTTATCTTCAAAGTAAATAGCTCTGCGAAAGCTTTTCAAAACTAAATAAACAGAGGCATTGCCAGAACTCTGCATCCATTTTTAGAAGTCCTGCCATGGGACAAATTACCATAAAGTTACACTTTGTGTGTTTTCAGTTGCAAATATTGTTTTACAGTCAACTCATTGTTTCCACAACCTAAACTGTCCCCACCATTTACATAGACTCTGATGTTTTGTACGTTGGCGCCATCTTTCCTGTTCTATTCCATGTTTCTGTGAACCTGAACAACAGAGTCATGTGGAGATAGGACCCAATGGTTTACTGCTGGATACTGACAGACATGTTCCTATAGACTGTTGCTATAGAAACCAAGGTTATAGTAGATTATATGAAGGTCCAAGCCTATAGTAGAGCGAGTACACAGCCTGGGTTTTGTGTCTCATGGTCAGGTAGTAACAGGTTTTCTCACAGTTAGACAGTTAAACAACATGGTGGAGACAAAACATGGTTTAAAGCAGAAGTCAGCGATCCGGTGGTTTTGTCTAACTTCCTGTCAGCCAATGGAGTTAGCAGTCCCCGCCCTCGTCCCTACGTCACCACATTCACGCGCATCCCTTGGTACTATTTAAGACTTATATTAACACAAATATTCCGCTTACTTCTGCTTTAAACTTAACAATCCTCACATGTATGGATGTATGTAGATAGATAGATAGATAGATAGATAGATAGATAAGCTTTATTTTGGTGTCACTCCACAACACACAATAAAAATCCAGAGACAATATAAAAATACAGTATTGATTACAAAATGACCCGTTCCCCCTTGACAAAATTAAAAGTGTTGGGACCACTCAAAAAGAGAGTTGTGAGACACAAACTACTAAAAACATGAATAGAAACGAACATGTATGTGATGTGGTTCAGTGAATAATTATTGAAGCATGTAGCCTGTATGAATAGGATGGATGTATTCCTCTCTATTATACTTGTAGTGTTAACTCTGTTGCATCCTGCTTGAAATGATTCGGCTCACAAGATTTGAATCGGAAATCATTGATTCGTGGAATCTCAAGGATCCAGTTAGATAGAAAATAGATGTTTAAGCAGCGGAACTTGCATCCGCTGCCATTCATTGCTGCCGTGGCGATGCGGGGGACAGACACAACTACCGCAAAACAGGTCTTTTAGACCTAAAATGTTAGGAAAATACACCCCCGAGTTGAATTTGCCCGGAATTGTCCTTTAACAGTCTGTCTTCTGGTGGCTGTACAATTCTATCCTGGATCCACAGTACCTGTTGCAAGTGGGGCAGGTGTATGTAGTAGTGGTATACATACTACACACACACACACACACACACACACACACACACACACACACACACACACACACACACACACACACACAAGTTAAATGGGAAATATCAATTCAAATGTGGAAAACATCTTTCTCAATCTTTCTATGAAAACATACACAATAAGGGTTAGGGTTAGATAGGTTTAGAGGGTTTAAATAAACAAGCCCCAAAAGTCATGATGTGTTCATGATCCTTATGGCCTGGTTGAGGGGAAAAAAACAACCTCCTTTTCAGTCTCTCAGTCGTGGTTCAGAGGGAGCGCAGCCGTCACAAAGAATCTGTTAGAGGATAGTGTATGTCCTTCATACACTGCAGCTTCTGTTGTCAATGTCCCTCAGGGCAGGCAGAGGTGCTCCCAGTATTGTGATTACAGCAAGAAGCCAAAAGGGGAAACTCCTTTATTTAACTGAAGAAGTAACTAAGGACACTTTAAAAAATAAATAAAAAGGAAAGAAAGGAAAGAAAAACTAACATATAAATCAGAGAATAAGTTAGAACAGGATTACATTTTAGTCACTGACCACCATTAGATAAGCCTGGTGAGGATTACAGAGAGAAAACACCTTTTGATTTATTCATTTGTTTTGCACTTGTAAGACGGTAAGATTAGGAGTTAAGAGTGGGAAGTGTCTGTTCATTCATTCATCCCTGTCAGCTTGCAGAGGAGGAGTCCTCACACATCTCATGTCTTTTCTGCAGCTTTACACTTCCTTGGTGGGAAGTGTGTTTTGTTCTTTATTAGTGAACATTTGGTTACATGTTAATTAGCTGCCCACCTACTGATGAAAGCAAAATGCACCTGCAGCGTGCGATGCATAATGAAACACTCAAACAATTATTTTCGGTGTGAGCCCACATGCCGGTTAATGCGTTCCATCATGAACTGACCTACATCAACACATCAGCATGGGGCACATCATTCACGTCTGCATGTCACATTGGAAAAACTGAACTTTTACCACAGTCCATCCACTCTGATCTCTAATACAAGTTCTGCTCCTTCTTCAGCCTGTGTGTATGTGTGTTTTTTGTAACTATTTGCAGCCATGGTCAGGAATCACTGGAAGACAGAAGTGCAGAAAAAGAAGAATCACAACAAAAATGCAAAGAATTTATCTAATTAATTCATTTTTATCCCGACTGCATGCAGCTACAACAACAGGAAGTACAGACACTGTTTTCTCCATTGTTTTGTTGTTGTTGTTGTTGCTCAGCAGTATGCTAGTATAAATGTAGTACAAGGTTATACTAGCTGGAGTAATAATTTTGAGTTATGGTAGTCCAACACTGTTCCTGTTTGAAGATAATGCACTGCAAAAACTCAAAATCTTACCAAGAATATTTGTCTCATTTCTTGTCAAAATGTCTCATTTCTGGTCAAAACTAATCTCTTTCCACTTAAAATAAGACTCATCACCTAAAAATTAACTTGTTTTTAGATCATTTTCACTTGTTTCAAGCAAATTTTCACTTGAAATAAGTAGAAAAATCTGCCAGTGAAAACAAGTTTTTTTGCGCTTGTAATAAGAAAGAAAAACTTGCTCCACTATCAGATTTTTCTACTTATTTTAAGTGGAAAATTTGCATGAAGAAGTGTTTAAAAACAAGCTACTTTTTAATGTAATAATAATAGTAGTACAATTAGATTTATCTTGACTAGAAATGACATTTTGACTAGAAATAAGACAAATATTCTTGGTAAGATTTTGAATTTTTGCAGTGTGTATATACCGTAACTATTGAGCATACCTGAATATAAGCCACACCAGCTAAATTTTAAAAGAAAATACATTTTGTACAGGCCACACTTGAATATAAGCCGCAGGTTTTCATGTTGTAACATGAGATATTTACACAGAAAGACACCTACACGGAATATTTGGGGAACTGTGCAAGTCCACTCGTTTTTCCGCTGTTTTGGTTCCGCTCCTCTCAGCCATGTGCATTTGTTTACAACGAAGCCGGCAAAAAATCAATAAATGGAGCGGTGGATAATGTTACTTATACAACAGTTAGTTCCGACCGGTCCCAACCGAGCAATTTGATTGGACAACGAGACATTCCATAGTGCTGATATACAGTATAACAGCACTGGGACTTTTCACAGACATAATCACTCCGCTGTTCAGCTGGACAGGAGCTAAGTCAGAGCCAGGCTCCCCATACAGGAGCTGCCCCATCTCTCTGCTGCTGCTGCTGCTGCTGCTGCTGCTGCTGCTGCTGCTACAGTTATAAACGGACCTGAACATTAAAACCTGGACCTGACCTGGTCCGCCTAATTGGCGATAAATCTCTACTAAACCCGGCTGGGGAAAAAATCGCCGCGGGGGCAACTACGTTTTGACGGTGATGTGTTTTGATATTAGCATTAGCTGTTGTTAGCCACGTAGCTCAGCTACTTAACTTCAACTGTGTTTATATTGATTACATAGCAGATAAACAAATGTAATACGGTATCGATAACGTCTCTGTGTCTTCACGCTGGTCCTGTTGCTGCGGTGCTGATCAGACACGGGCTCAGAACCAGAACCAGCACTGGAAGCAGCTCGGTGGAGAAGCTTGTAGCTAGTAGCAGGCTAGTATGAAATGTTTATGTGTTGCCTGGCAACAGCCTTGTCTCCCTTCCAGTTGCGGAACTATTTCTGTTGGCGGAGCCAAATAAATGATTAAATAAACAAACAAATCATAATCTCTTGTAGTTTATTACTGTTCTAAAATGCGCTCGTAGCACTGTTGTATAAAAGCAATATATCACACTCGAGGTTGTGCTGTTGTACTGTATATCAGCACGGTGTGATTATCTGCGGCACTCGGCCTGCGGCCTCGTGCCTACGACCGAATCACAGCCGTGCTGATATACAGTACAACAGCACTCCCTCTCGTGTGATATTGCTTAAATAACATATATACGATGTAACAGCGTGTGTGTTTGTGTAGTTTTAACCGTCATAAACAAAAGATTACGGGTTACAGAGCGCGTTTGTGTTGCGGTGCAGAGGCGGCGGCCAGGTACTACACTGATGTTGCCAGGTGTAGTTAACTATCACAATTACTCCAGAGCTTTTTAATTAAGGTAAAAATGTAGCATAGCCAGGGGAGAAATCCTGCTTAGTTCCTCTTCAAGACATGCTTCTTTTTTTTTCAAACTGTGCCTGAAAATCGGCAGTACGGCACCAACACAGCACCAACACGACAGTAACTACCTGTTTGTTTGTTTTTTGAACAATGTTTTTATTAATTTCTAATAAGAACATACAAAGCACATTGACATATGCCACACAAGTTGCACAATGAGATGCAGGTGAACCTCGCTGCATGCACATACATACAGAAAAGATAAACACGCACACAAACATACATACCCACATAAAATAATAACAATAGTAAATAAAATAGAATAAGATAAAATAAAATTGTCACACACAGAATAGCTCTACAGATAAGTATAATCTATTGTTGCTTGAGAAAGTCCATTAAGGGCGCCCACACTTCTTCAAAATCTGATTACATAAGTTAGCTTTTCTAGTGCCAGTAACATGCCTGGTTAGAAAATAAAACACTGCACCGAAACTCAAAACTGGTGTCTTCTTCGGTGCATAATCTTTCCCCACACGTCTGTCTCACTTGCACGTCCTGCTAGAGCGCCCCCCAGAGGCCGTTAGCCAGTCAAAATCTATAAATCAGCTGCATCGTTGTATCGGCCGCAGGGGTCAAAGCGTGTGAAAAAAGTAGCGGCTTATAGTCCGGAAATTACAATATTATACTATATATGTGTGCAGAGACTATTTTGTGACGCACTCCATTTCTGCAGTGCTATTGCACTTTGAATTGTGATCTGCTTCCTGGGTTTTTATTGGAGGATCCTCCCAGCCTTTTCTCAAGCAAGAATAACACTGTCACTGTTACACCCCCAAATCACAACCAAATACAAAATTATTTACAAGTATACGTGACCTGATCCATCAAAATGAGTCACCGTGACCCAAATTTCAAAGTTGAGATTTTGGTATCAATGTTCCTGTACCACGTGATTACACGCACCCTATAAGGTCATAGAGGCACCATTCAATGACCCTCGGAAACCAGGGAATCTCACAATTCAGATGCTGTTAACAACTCGTCTCTATCATAAACGGTTCAGAAGATATTTCATGTTTTGTTGATGTTTTGTAAAACATGTGCAAGCGTTGTGTCGTTGCTACGTTCGGTTTAGCATCGTTGCTACGTTCGGTTTAGCATCGTTGCTACGTTCGGTTTAGCATCGATGCTACGTTCGGTTTAGCATCGTTGCTACGTTCGGTTTAGCATCGATGCTACGTTCGGTTTAGCATCGTTGCTACGTTCGGTTTAGCATCGATGCTACGTTCGGTTTAGCATCGATGCTACGTTCGGTTTAGCATCGTTGCTACGTTCGGTTTAGCATCGATGCTACGTTCGGTTTAGCATCGTTGCTACGCTCTGTTAGCATCGATGCTACGTTCGGTTTAGCATCGTTGCTACGTTCGGTTTAGCATCGATGCTACGTTCGGTTTAGCATCGATGCTACGTTCGGTTTAGCATCGATGCTACGTTCGGCTTAGCATCGATGCTATGCTTTGTTAGCGTCGATGCTACTCGGTTTAGCATCTGTTTCTGTATCCGTCCCTTCTCGTCATAGAGGCAACATTCAATGACCGTCGGGAAGCGGAAAATCCCACGATTCAGATGCAGTTTACAGCTCGTCTCTATCATGAACGGTTCAGGAGATATTTCATGTTTTGCACGGAAGCAACGCTCATTTTCAGAGGGTTTAAGTTGCAGGTCAACTTTAATCATCATTTACCTGCCTTTTCTCAATTATCTGGACTGTGAAACTTTGGGAGATTGTTTTTGAATGTCATTGCTTTGAAATTAGGGTAAAACATTTTTTTTTGATTTTCTATGGGTTTTCCAACGTTATCAGCTGATTATCTAAAAATAGAACGTTGCGACATCAGACTCATTTTGATAGAACGGGTCACAATTATTATTTTTGTTAGTTTAAGTAATGCTCTAAACACCATATAATTGTGTGTGAGAGTGTGAGCAGGTGGGGGCGTTTCTTGGCGCTTCTCTCTCTGTTGCCTCTCACTGTTATAAATCAGTAATGCTGCGTTCACACTGACAGCCTCTACCCATGGTCAATTACGTAGGAGGCACAGCAGGCCAGGCTGTCATTCAAATCACATCCAGAATAGACACAAAGTTTCCAGTGGGTTCACCCTCAAGGCATATTATTCATATTAGTCACTCAAATTGTCCACATTTCATGTTGACCAATGAACAACAGAAAAGGCCCCCACGGTAACTAGAAGCAGGTTAGTGTCATCAACAGTGTTTTCATGCGTCTTTTTGGAAATCGCTGGTCGGCTCGCCCAGCATTTCCACCGTTAATTAAAATAACAAAATAACCATAGAGACAAAACGATATATTTATCGAAAATGGAGCCATTAACAAGTGTGGGTAGCGGAGATTGATTCACATGAATATGAGACTTTTTTATAACCAAATAGAAACTCCTCGTTGTCCCTTTAAGTCAAACGTAATGCAAACAATCTTTATCCAGGTAAAGTAAAGTAATTATGATTGAAAAGAGTAAAAGTAAATTTAAGCAACACAAATGTGTTTCTTGTGAAATTTCAGTACAAACACAACATTTGTGTATGTGTGTGTGTTGGGGAGGGGAGGGGGTGAACATGTTGTTCTCCCACCTGATGACTTATTTAACAGGTGAAAACAACATAAATCCTGTGTCGCTTTCTCTCCCTACTGCACACCACACACACACACCACACACACACACACACACACACACACACACAGGTGCATGGTGTAATTTGGTTGTTGACGGCAGCGAGAAGCTTCAGTCCATCTGTCTACACTAGGTAACAGACTATATTTATACTTGAGTGTATAAAGGCCTGTCAGTGTGTGTGTGTGTGTGTGTGTGTGTGTGTGTGTGTGTGTGTGTGTGTGTGTGTGTGTGTGAGAGCAAGGCACCATTGTTTGTTTGCTTTGATAAACATTTTTGTATGTGTGTGTTTGACGTTGACTGTGTGTGGGTGGCTAGACTGCTGTGCATTCTGCGTGCACCCAGTGGACAGCTGAGCCCACATACACACACACACACACACACACACACACACACACACACACACACACACACACACACACACACACACACACACACACACACACACACACACTTACTCCATGAATTTACAATCCCAATCACACACCAATGCAAACATTTATTTGTGTTTGGTACACAGAACAAGCTTTATCATACAAACACTTTGTCTTGACTGCACACACACACACAGACACACACACATATAGATTTTTTTTTCTCCCATTTACACACAGCACCTCCTCTCTTTGTCTCTCCCACACCTTCCTCAGAACAGATGCCCATCATGAGTTCTCATCTTCTTCTCTCAGACTCAGCCAGAGTTTATGACGGGTAAATGCAGCACTTTGCTGTCAGGTTTAAGACGGATAATAAACATTAACAAGTGCCTTGTGGCCAGAGCTTGTTGCTGGACGTATCTCGTCACGTAGCGATACACTGAAATGTGGCGTTTTGTCCTGCGTTCATCTCCACATCCCAGAGACACAGAAAATGGGGGGATTTAGTATCTACAGGGAATAGGGACAAAAAAAAATGAAGGCAAATTAACATTTTTTAACCTTTTTTTAAAGGGGAACTATGCAAGTCCGGTCACTTTTCCTCTGTTTTGCTAGGTTACATGCTGCTATTCCGACATGCCGCTATTTCGACATTGACTTCTAATTGTCGGAATAGCGGCATTAACATTATTTTTCAAGCGTCCCACTATTCCGACATTTTTTTTTTCATTGTCGGAGTAGCGGCACTTTACTATTTTTCAAACATTCCGCTTTTCCGACATTGATTGATTACCTTATAGTCAGACGTGTCCTTCTGATTCATTTTTATTTTTTCATCTGAGACACTGTTTCTCATACACAAATACATTGGCCTATTAGAGAAGAAAAAACAAACCCTCCAAGTTTAAAAACACACAGGCAGCTGAGATTTGGGAGGTTTTTGTTTTAATTGTAGCTTATTAAAATGCAAGATCATTTTTCTGACTGATTTATTGCCGGATGCCGTGTATCTCGCTTTCTTTCCCCCACCCTCCGCCCGTTGTCTTCGTTGTCACTTTGTTGTCACTTTGTTACCGCTCCACAGAGCGCACATGGCTAATTAATATGCACGTGCTGACCATATATGGTTGTCTAGGCATTCCGGGGCGGAGGTGTGTTCACATGCGCAACTGCGCACCATTCTTGGATCCAGTTTGATTTATCAAAGAGAAATTGCGGAGAGTTGTGCACGCACAGTTTGATAGGTCTGAAAAAGGTGTAGCCTAAATATTTTGGGTGTCTTTTCGCCGTAGGCCTAAGCAAAACATTTAGTAGCAGCAGTTTTACACTGCTTACTTACAGTTTTGATAAATGAGGCCCCAGGCCCTAAGCCCAGAGCCCAGAGACGCTCACAGCTGCAGCTCCGCGGCTCATCCGCGGCGCTGAAGGTGGTGCTGAAGGTGACAGGTTAACTTGACAAACAAACTGCAGCATAGTTCTGTTTGTTTATCATGTGTGTCAGTTTTGTTTGTGACTTGATAGTTGAGTTGTTGAGATTAAGAACATCACTCCCTCATCAAACCGGTGATAGGCATGCTGAAAAGAAAAGATGTTCATCTCCACATCCCCGAGACACAGAAAATGGGGGGATTAATCTACAGGGAATAGGGACAAAAAAAAATTAAGGCAAATTAACATTTAAAAAAAAAAAAAAAAATTTATTTAACCTTTTTTTAAAGGGGAACTATGCAAGTCCGGTCACTTTTCCTCTGTTTTGCTAACCCTCTTCTCAGCCATGTGCATTTGTTTTCAACGTAACCGGCGAGAAATCAACCCATGGAGCAGCGGATAATGTTATATATCATTTACGATGTTATGATGTGTATATTTGCGTAGTCGTATCTGTCATAAACCATAGATTACAGGTTACGAGGCGCATTTGTGTAGCGGTGCTGCTGAGACAAGAGCTGGGACACCGGGTCCGAGGTGCTGATTTTGCAAGAGTGGTTTTAGGCCAAGAGACGCTAGGTGGAAGGCAGAGAGCCTCTATTCTCCCTGTAACAAGTTACAAGTCATTTATTAAACCATCAAAATAACTCCAAAGCTGTTAAATTAAGGTGAAAATGTAGCATAGTTAAGCTAAAAATCCTGCGTAGTTCCTCTTTAACAAGATAAAAGACCCATTGAGATCAAGACCTCTTTCATAAGGGTTACCTGGCCAAGAAAGGCAGCAGCACACGTCATAGTGAATAAAGACAGATAAATAACAAAAACAAACATTGAAATATAAAACAGCTGAAACAGTTGTCCATGTGTGATATTTTTCCTCACAGATCCGTCCTCAAATCACTTGCAATTAAAAGAGCAAAAAAAAAGAAGGAATGCCACGGAATTAAATTTATCCTGTTAACTCATTGAGTGCCAACCACGTAATTTCTCGTTTTTCGTTCCCATGCGTTGAGTGCCAAAAACGAGATTTTTTAGTTTTTTGCTTTTTTTTTAAATTATGAAAATAGACAATTTAATACACATTATATGTAAATTTGGGGACTCTACGACGAGGAGAACTGAAATAGATGACGATCAAAGTCACATGACAGCTCATGATCTGGAAGTTTTTATCATAACTCGGCTTCTGCAAACGAGTTCTGCATGTGGATGCAGCAGCTGCTCTGCTCTCACCCGCGCTGCTGCTCCAGCTGCTCGAGCTGCTCGGAGCTGAACCAGGAAGCTCTCAGCCGACAGTCCGCCCGGTCTTCATCTGGAGCAACACCGTGTCCTCCCCAAAGTCCTCCCGCGGTAAAATCTGATGGTCTCTGGGCCAAAGCAGACCGGCATCACCGACCCGTACCACAGAAGGACCGCGACCACCGGCGGGACCGGTCTTCCCGAGCCGCGGTGGCCGACTGACCCTCACGCTCCGCGGGGAGAAGCTGTGACACGGCACGGTGCGTCTGTGTTATTGTTGTTTAGTGGCGCCCCCCCCCGCCCCCGATGGTGGTTTTGTGAATAGAACAACAATTGTTGTATATATTTATCTTATACGAGCCCTTTGATCCAGAAATGCGAGTGTCAGAAGAGCGACAGACACAAACAGAGCAGCTTTCATAAAAGACGCTCTATCTCCTTTTCTAGAAAAAAAGGAGGGATTTTGGTGAAACCCAGCCATGTTTAGCTTGACTTTTCTCAGGAACGGAGGCACGTAGAAACAAACGGTTTGTGGTCATTTGAAGCATAAAGTTAAACCTTTCAATTGAGCCACAGTATGTGTTGGTGGCAATAATATAGAATACACTATGGCTCTACATAAAAAGTCAAAAATGGTCTAAATTGCCGGTACACGACTAAAACTTTGGAAAGGAGCGCGGCACTCAATGAGTTAACCTTTATTTAAAGGGGAACTATACAAGTCCGGTCACTTTTCCTCTGTTTTGCTAACCCTCTTCTCAGCCATGTGCATTTGTTTTCAACGTAACCGGCGAGAAATCAACCCATGGAGCAGCGGATAATGTTATATATCATTTACGATGTTATGATGTGTATATTTGCGTAGTCGTATCTGTCATAAACCATAGATTACAGGTTACGAGGCGCGTTTGTGTAGCGGTGCTGCTGAGACAAGAGCTGGGACACCGGGTCCGAGGTGCTGATCTTGCAAGAGTGGTTTTAGGCCAAGAGACGCTAGGTGGAAGGCAGAGAGCCTCTATTCTCCCTGTAACAAGTTACAAGTCATTTATTAAACCATCAAAATAACTCCAAAGCTGTTAAATTAAGATGAAAATGTAGCATAGTTAAGCTAAAAATCCTGCGTAGTTCCTCCTTAACCAGATAAAAGACCCATTGAGATCAAGACCTCTTTCACAAGGGTTACCTGGCCAAGAAAGGCAACAGCACACGTCATAGTGAATAAAGACAGATAAATAACAAAAACAAACATTGAAATATAAAACAGCTGAAACAGTTGTCCATGTGTGATTTTTTTCCTCACAGATCCGTCCTCAAATCACTTGCAATTAAAAGAGCAAGGAGGAATGAAGAAGGAATGCCACAGAATTAAATTTTCCCGTTAATAGGCTAAACATTTTTCTTATGTTGGCAGCGCACACTTCAATAAAGGAATCATTAACATTTCAGCCCAAATAAACAATAAAATATTGGCGGATACATTTTTTAACACAGAACGAGGTGGTTGTCAGTAGCAGTGCAATTATATACCAAAAGCAGCGCATTATTCCAACGTTAAATGCTATAAAAAGTTTTATGCAACAAGGCAGGTAGGCTTTAGTGCAAACAGTCAGTGCAGTTAAACAGCAGAAAAACACACAAAACGAACTTATAAAACAAAATAAAGAATGGTTTGCATGTTAGATATAACCTGCAAAACTTTTCAGCACAGGAGCATTTTTATTTCTCCCACAAAATACAGTCAGCTTGGCAGCTATCATCCGTTTCACTTTCCCTGCTGCTTTTTTTTATGTTCTGTCCTGTCCAACCTTTCTGGTTCTCCTCATGTTGTGGGCAAGGAAGATGAGTTTGTCCACGTTTTTTGGGTAGAAGATAACAGTGCGTATCCGCGCATCGACAAGGCGTTCTCATGCCGCCGAGCGACGAGAGTGCACTGTGACCACGCGCGCAGGGTAGGTGAAATGGTACTCGGATGCCGCCCAAGCCGAGCAAATACTCGAGTACTCGGATATCGGCTACGGTCCTAAAAGGAACACACTATGGATCAAAGTCTGTAAACAGTTAGACAAAATATCCTTGTCGTTTTCAATGAAATACTTAAAAAGCCTCTACTTCATTGATAACAGATGCTTGACTTGATTTTTATCCATACGTTGTGCTGAACTGGTTCTGGAGTTTAATTACTACGCATGTGGAAGTCTGATAAATTGTCATAATTACTCTCATTTCACCCAAGAATATACTACTACAGAGTTTAGAATAATGGATGACACTCACTTAATGTCACATTAACAGTGTGTGAAAACACACTTTAATTTATTAAAATAATACATTTTAATGCTAGCAGATTAAGTCACAATGCCTTGAATGTTGAAAATGCAGAAATATGACATGGGCTGAATTCACAGCATTCACACCAAGGCTTTAACAGGAAGACATGACCTAAAAACAAATAAATATATATATATCTTGTGCTGTTTCAAAAGCGTTGATGCCAAAGGTTGAAACTCTGTCGGTGATCCAACCTCCTGCTCATACCGGTCTGCAGCCACAGATGCATCTGGTAGAAGTTCTGTGGACACTCGCTTTTGGCATCCCTCTCTGGCCAAATAACTGGGGATCCCCTTCCCTAAAATAAGATGGAGAGAAGGGTACAACTCCTGAAAGTGGGGGGACAAAATGTCCTCTTGTCCTCTTGCACCTCAGCCATACGGTTCGAAGCAGAAGCTGGTGTTCTTGCAACATGTTGTCTTCTCTGGATTTGAGGTGTCACCAGTGCCTGAGGCGTCCAGAGGCGTCTCCTCTGGAGCTTTCCTCTGTTCCACTCTGGATTCAGTGCCATCCAGATGACAAAGGCGTTGTACACTGAGATGTCCAGTATGTCAAAGAATATCACCAGTGGCCAGCGTAGTGTCTTCTTTTGCAGCTGTAGGCAGTCACCAGTTTGTCCATGTTGTCCTCCTGGCTCCTGGCCACAGATTCTGCCATCCCTGTGCAGTGTACTCATGAGTACCACATTCTTTCCTTTCTTTGGCACATAGGTTTTTCTCAGGGGCTCCTCCATCAGGTTTCCCTGTGTAGACTTGTAAGTTCCACACAGGGGTCATCCCTATGTTCCCACATTTCTAACTTTTGTTGTCACTGAAAATTAACTATGTTCCCACAGCCTTATGTTCCCACATTTCTAACTTTTGTTGTCACTGAAAATGAGGCCCTATGTTCCCACAGCCCTTTGGTCCCACCATTGGTTGGGTTTAGGCAATGAAGAAAAGAGTTGGTTAAGTTTAGTAAAAAGACCCGGTAGAGGCTAGACAGGCCAGATAGATAGAGTCCAGATAGGTAGAGAGAGTCCAGTGTGAACATAGGGCCTAATTTTGAGAAAAACCGTATAACTGTGGGAACATAGGGCTGTGGGAACATAGGCATGGACCCTCCACGCATACGAGGAAGTGGCATCACAGTCGGCCCAGATCTTTATTCCGAATTTTGCAGGTTTAGATGGTATATACTGCCTGAAGGGGCAGAGACCCCTAAAATGGCATCAGCTGCTCATCAATGGTGACATTAGGCCCAGGGTTGTAAAACAGGGGGAGGTGGTGCACCCACTTATCTCACACTGTCCTGATGGCAGCTAGATTGTCTCTGCCGTCCAGCTGGTCCATCGTCTCGGTTATCAAAGCGGATAATCCTAGAAATTATGTGGAAGTTTTCCAGAGACATTGTTGCACGAAAAAGTTCTCTAGCGGTTTCTGCATCCCACAGGGATTCTGTGGATTCCCCTTTGGACCTGAAAACTCCAGCAAGGATGCAAAGCCCAAAGTAGGCATGTCAATGGATGTGGTCCGTCTCCTTCCACCTCTCTTCAAAAACACGCCATCCGTCTAGATTAGTGCAATCCAGAATACAGGATGGAATCTGGGATGAAAAGCTTCAAAGAAGGCTTGATGTCCTGTAAGAGTAACTGCCATCCATGTTGGCCCTGGTTGCGTCCTTATCATATTAGCAGCCATGTGGGCAAGACGACCATTCAATTTCACAACTTTTTGACATCCATATTTCTTCACTTGCTATCTGGCAGACTAGTTCTGGTCCTGGGGCTAGCTGCTGATGGGCTGGACACTACAGATGTTACTGTTTCAAAATTGCGGGGTTTTTCCTGCACTGCAGGATCGTGTGAACGCGTGTCTTTTCACCACAACTGTTTTCCTCTAGGTGGCAGCACCGTACTAAATACTGCTCAGACGTTTTGGGGACAATGCTGACAGCCTGATAGCCGCGATTAGGAGTGGCGCTGTTCATGATACAGAATACAAGAGGATGAAAGGAGAACTAGCTGCAGACAGTAAATAATATAGTAGCCTCGTTTTTCAATGACAAAATGTAACGACGGCAGCTACAGTAGACTATAGCCCACGTCTCACTCTCTTTTTTCGGTCATCTGTCTCGTCATCTCCAAAATGTGTTTTTAAAATGAGCCAACTACAGTACTGTGCAGTAGTGCCGCAGATTTCTCACTCCGCACCTTGTTTGAGAGTGCAGCTGGATGATTTCTTGTGAATGAACGGGTCTGTGTCACTTTGGGGCTGGGCGATAAAACATAGGATAAATAACTTTCCCTCGATAGAAGACGCGGCCGATACAAAGTCGTTTCATTCATCCATTTTTTGACAGACAACACAAACAGCCAGTGATAATGAGAGTGGTGACACCGTCAGCCATGCAGCCGGCCTGGACTTTTTATTTTTAATTATGAAGGATCATCTGCGCAAGGCAAAGATGATAGCATCAACAAAACACGGCGTAACACACGCGGCTGTATGGGACAGGCTTTTATTTAATTCAGAACAAACCGCTTAGCAAAAATGGAAAATATAGTCTATAATAATTAATTGATCTGTTGTTTGGCCACTGTTTGAAAATAACCCGAATTATGAGCAAATGATCTGATCCAGAGCAGCAGTCATAATCAGACTTCTTCTAAATAAACCGCTCTAAATAACTTACTCTTCTTCTAAATAACCCTAAACCGCTCTGAGGCGAAACCAACTAACAGGGAGGAGTTGGAAGCAGCGATCCAGACATTTTGGATGGAGAAGCTGACCATCAGCGTCTGTAATAAGTACATCGATCATCTGGACAGTGTCATTGAGAAAGTTATAGAACTGAAGGGAGGAGCGACTGGCATGTGACCGTAATCGATATCCTGTCCTGGGGATGCTGTTTGTGTGCCTGCTGGTGACTGTAGCCTAATATAAAGCTGCTGTATATTTTAAATAAAGCTAGAGAAAAAAAATCTGGCATGAGTCAGTTCTTTGTTCTAAAGTTGTGGGAAATATACTAGAGACAAAAGAAGGGACACGCACATTAGGGCAGGTGACGTTATGTAAACAAACATTTTTATCATGTGATCAACTCACATGTCTATTCTCTTAGTTACATAGGCTATAATTTAACACATATGTTGGATGATCGCGCTGTTTTATAACTTTAAACGTATGTTGTTATTTGTCTCAAACGTCCCACCTATGCGGGTCGTTTGAGACACAGAGGAGGGGCGGTTGAACAGCATGTTTTAAACAGAAACTACTGACATTAGGCTACTCCTGTTATGAAGCTTATCTGTGAAACGTGCGCTGCTCAGAGACTGGGCAGAACGGTCCCACTTGCTTTCTCCCCGGCTACGTTGGTGGAGATCTCCCACACAGTAAAAGATTTAGGCAACACATTCTTCCAGCTGGCTGTTTTTCTTCCAGTTACAGAAAGTAGCCTATGTGCAAAGTACCACATTAACATCTCTATTCATATAACGCCCATCGAAACAGCTGATTTACATGTCGGCTGTATGGCGATTGGCCATTCACGCGGCTTTGTTCTTGGTTTCGGCCAATCAGCTTATAAGCACATGGCTAATTATCAGCTTTCAACCAATCGCACTGTTTTAATGTGTGTGTGAAAGTTATTTTCTTTAGTTCATTTTCGTTTCTTTTGGATTTTTTTTTTTACAACAATGTATCAAAATAATATTGTTTTCGTTTCATTTCGTTATAAAAATCAATCCCTTTTCTTTGAAACAATGAGATTGAGCAGCTAAAAACCAGACTAGTTCAACTGTAGCGATTTTCATAACACTATCGCTCCGGATCAGAGGTACTAAGATGCTGATTATTAACTCAATAAACTCAACCATGGCTTGTCTTATTGTTAATCTGAACGCACATGTAGGCTATAAAGGGCAGAGTCAAGGCAGCAGATAAATCACAAAACATCAACGCGTCCGTGAGCGCAGCGCACCTCATTTTCTCCTGTGAAGAAGAAGAGAAAAAAGAATCCCATGGTCCGACCTGACCCAGTTATTGAATGTTTAGGTTTATTTAGAAGAAGTCTGATTATGACTGCTGCTCTGGATCAGATTATTTGCTCATAATTCGGGTTATTTTCAAACAGTGGCCAAACAACAGATCAATTAATTATTATAGACTATATTTTCCATTTTTGCTAAGCGGTTTGTTCTGAATTAAATAAAATCAGCAAACCTGGCTTGCTCAACTCAAGGTATGAACGGGTGAATCGGGTGCCAGTCCAAAAAAATTCAAAGTCAAAAAACGCTGAGGACGGCTGATTGCCGAAACGCGTCCGTTTCTCGCTGCCGAGCAGTTTTTATGAATTAAAAAGTGTTTAACTTAAAGTGAGTGCTGAATTAAATAAAAGCCTGTCCCATACAGCCGCGTGTGTTACGCCGTGGTTTGTTGATGCTATCATCTTTGCCTTGCGCAGATGATCCTTCATAATTTGTGATACATAATCATCAAGTCATAAAGCAAGACAGGCTTTATCATATTACAATAGTTTATGTGATTTAGGCAGGGTATACAGTAGTTAGTTCTAGTTTAATAGCCTAGAGTTTAAGCTGTGGATTACTGCACAGATCACTGAGTCATCCGCCTGTCGTCCTCCGTTCTCACAGATGCCACCTGGCGGTTGTTTTGGCACATTGAGGCTTTTCATTAAAACCTCTTGTCTCGCCAAAGAAAAAAAATTCCTGAGTCTTGTGCCGTCTCGCGTGGACCACGCGTGAAGTCCGCAAATTTGAACCAGTAACATCTGTAGGTGCGTTTACATGGACACAAATATTCGGAATAAAGGGCTGATCCGAGTAAAAATGTGTCATGTAAACACGTCAGTTGTAAGATTCTGATCGGAGGGGTGGTTTATACAGATCGTTATTCCGATCATTGTGTTTCGATCCCACTATGTTCACGTCTTGCCATAACAATGCAAAGGCACACATGCACAGTCAGTTTAGTTTGCCCCAAACAGGAAGTAACGATCAGTCAGTTGGTGCGCGGACCTTTTGACACTGCTCTTACTTATGCCAAACTGATTTACAATGAGTCGGTACTCTGCACAGCTGCCCAGCTTGTACAGTACAACCGCGACTCGCATTGTGAGTGGAACTGGAGCTCCAGACAGGCGGAAGACAGAGTGTAGGTACAAATGTGCTCTGCTTACCTGGAATGCAGTTTTTATAGGTTGTGTTGCACTCTCTGCATGTATCAACTGAGTACATTTTGTAGAACTCAGCCCGATAGCCTGCAGAGAATTTGATGATGCCAAGATGCCACCCCTGTAAAACAATTTTGACCAATTCATCTAACTTGGAAAAAAGTGTGGTTTATGAGTATAACATACAGTATGTTTGGTGTTTCAAAATCTTGCTGTTCAGCCACAGAAAATTAGCTTTCCTCCTGAAATGCTTTGTGGAAGTGGTGACACACCAGGGAGAGGGTCAAGATCGCTCAGGACAACCTCTGCAAAGATGTCCTCCAACAGCAGAATAGGCAACTGAAATAATGAACATTAATTTTTTATATTTTCTTTTGGAAAAGACATTTATAGTGTTACTCCGTTCCTTTCCGTTCCTTTTTGTGAGGTTTTACAGCGGCACACACTTACTATAACATTTCAGCGATCAATAAAGTTTCATTGAATTGAAAGAAAGACAGAGCACTGTGTGACACTGAAAAACAAAGCGCTTGGTGGCCGCCCTCTAGCGTCCCACTGTAATCTAACACGCTCCATGAAGACTGAGGACTGGACAGGTCAGGGCATGACGGCGAGCTAAGGTAACGTAGCTAACGCAGCATCTGAGACCGAAGCTGTGTCCCAGTTCAGGCTGCAGCCCCTGAACTGGGACACAGTTAATTTACTTCCGTCATGAAAACAGCTTCTTGAATGTAACTCGGTCAAGATGTATCCTCAAGATTTGTTTGCAGTTCTGTTATGTCAAGCTGCTGCTGACATCATGCAGCATGATAAATGTTTACAGATAAAAACACGTGTTTTTTAATCAGCATCAGTACAGAACTGAAATGAGGGTTAGAGGGGAATTCAATCAACCTTTATTTATTAGGAGCATTGGGGGGAAAAAACGTTTTAAAGTAACAAAAAAGTTACTTTATCAGTAACGCATTACTTTTTGGTTTAAGTAACTGAGTTACTTTTTAATGAAGTAACTGTAACTAGTTACTATTTTTCAGTAACTAGCACAACACTGGTAGACGGCCATTGCTGGTCCTCTGGCGTCCCTTCCTCCATCCACTCAGCTGAGTCTGTGGAGCTGGAGGAGGAAACAACTGGGGTTTCTGTGGGTCCCACTGGGCGCCGGGCCCCTAGAATTATCATCCCCTTTCTCCCCTGTACTGGTTAGATAGATAGATAGATCATTTATTGTCTGCCCCAAGGGTAGCAGAAATTTGTCTTTGACAGGGCTCATCACTTTACATACACTCAATAAAAACACAATAAGGCAATAAAAACATTTACAAAAATAAAAAGCACAATAGCAGCAAGTCATGTTAGGTTGTTAGAGTTCGAGTTCGAGTTCTTCTACTGTTGAGGGCTGTGACTGCAGATGGAATGAATGATTTTTTGTAGATTGATTTTCTGGCCAGGGGGACTTAAAGTCCTGTGTTTCTGTCATTTCAAAGCTGTGTAGATCAGAGGCTGACATTTTTTTGGGATTCCCGCGGGATTCCCATGATTTGGGAGTCAATTTATTTTTAGTCACGTGATTGGGACGTGACAGGAAAAATGTGAACGGGAGCGGGAGTCAAAGCGCAACATTCAACGAAGCACAAGCCAGGCAGTAGGCTATGTTAACCCTTTAATAACAAAATAAAATCGGCACACAGCCGAATGAGTGAGCAATTAAAAACGATCGGCAGCTCTATGTTGCGAAACATGCTTGTACAAGTGAACGTTTGTTCGGCATGCTACCAAAATGTGTCAGTTAATTTAGAAAAGTCATTGTTGGCTGGTGAGTTAGTTACTTAGCTCCTCTGACCTGTTGCTGAACCCTGCAGGTCGTTGTCACAATAAAATATAATAGCCCTATGAATTTTCTTAATTTTTTTAATATCACCCAGCCCTAATATGTATTAATTATCGTATCCCATTATTATATACTGTCAATGACTGATAGCATAAAGCTGAAGGACACAGGTTTAAGTCACGTGCTCTTGGCTCTACAGGGAACTCTTGACAGTTTCACCAAATCACCATCCGCATTCAGAAAGATGTTTCTGGATATGGTTGGGTGGTGATGGTGGATGTTTCTTCCACTTGGGTGAAATGTTCCTTTGATGCATCCTGCATGAATTGCATTTCCACCTGAGTGACACTGGCTGAAATAAGATTTTTTTCCCCCTCTTCCCCCTTGATCCCTCTCTCATCTCTGCCTTTTACACCTTATCCAGAGAAGATATGCCGGAGCAGATTACATTTCAAATGTATCTAATGTAAATTTGGTGATAGCTGTTTTTTGTGACATTGTGATAGACACCAGTGTGAGAGAGAGAGAAAAAAAAGGAAGAAACCAGCAAGGGAAAAGAGTGTAAGGAGGAGCAGTAGAGCTGGTGGAGGCACAAAGATGTTGAAAAGAAGACGTTCCTCACTTTGTACCTGCAGCACAAAGAGAGAAACAGAAAGCATAAAAGTAAACAACTGCCTGAGAAAATTACAGGACGGAGAGACAGATAAAAGATGGAGATATTAGACCTGGGGGAGGGAGCCGGAGAAATGGGCACAGTGAACAGGTGTTGGATGGACAGATAGAGAGAGATGGAGAGAGATAGAGGGAATCAGGGAAGTTTAGAGTGACAGGGAGAGATGCAGCTGGAGAGAGGGAGAGAGAGCTGAGGTAAAAATGAAAGAGGGGGGGGACTGCAAAACAGGCAACCCGGAGGAGAGGGAGAGAAGTGAGAATAAGAATGAGGGGAATGACAGACAGCAGCACTGATGCAAACAGAGCAGCAGAGGAGACGACATAAAGGGAGAAATCAGAGAGATCTGGTGCATTAGTCACATACATTTTATATAATGTGTATATAAATATATGAAAGCCCCCTGGATGCATGATGAATATGTATGTGTGTGTATATATATATAGCTGTGTCCATCAGAATCACAGTCATTTTCAG
Source organism: Trachurus trachurus (assembly GCF_905171665.1). Classification (NCBI taxonomy): domain Eukaryota; kingdom Metazoa; phylum Chordata; class Actinopteri; order Carangiformes; family Carangidae; genus Trachurus; species Trachurus trachurus. The sequence goes on from NC_139892.1 coordinate 38,899,141, forward strand.
GGAGGAGAAATGAAACCATGTAGATTGTTCCCAGGATGGAAACAGATTATAAAAAATTCCATTTGGAGGAATACAACACAAGTGTTTGAATTCCTCCTGTGTAATTATGTATCGACATAAAACATGCATCGATCTGAAGCATAAACAGCATTTTCAGTTCAGTAACCTGGGCTCAGGTTTGTCCTTGATTTCCAAATCATTTATTCATCGTGTATTAAAGCGGCGCTAGCTCTCTGCTCCGTGTCTGCCGGGCATTCACCTAAATCTGAGGGTGCACTAAAAAAAACGATTAAGTTTGTTGTAGGTCAAAATATCCAATTTACACCTTGTATTGGTTTACCCCCTGTGCCTGCGCCCCTGTGGCTTTGAATAGCTAATAAACTGGAATCAGAGCTTAAGCATCGGCCCGTCTATGCACAACATTAACATCCTCACTTTTTACCCTCCACACATTTTTGATTTGGTAATTTGGTTTCAGTGCTTCTCTCAGACCGCCTTAGAAAATATTCTTACAGAAATGGATACAAGTGATTTTAATTAGCTGGGATCTACCTAAAGGTCAAGTTTAATCTCCTCTGGGTAAAAGGTTTCATGTTTTTTGGCTTGTGCCGGAATTATCAAGAGCATAAACCCAGTGGGTCATTAAAATAGCACTGTCTCCGTATGCGGCTGCTAAAATGGCTAAAATACATATTTAATATATTCATGTTCCTGGATTCAGCCTTGATGGAGAAACTATAGTGGAAGTTGTATTATGTCTGCTCTAACCCTGGAATCTGGACTGCAATAACAACCAAACACACATACACACACTCACATTGCAATGTGTTCCTGGCCTTGCATCAGTTCTATTGGGTCTCATGTTTATCCATAACACCCACACATTAACAATTTCGTTTCAATGTCACCATCCAGCAGCAAATGTTGTTAGAGTTGTTATGGCGATGCTACAATAAAGCTGACGATAACTGTGACCATCTGGGTGACATACATGAAGTCCAGGTGCAGGGAGGAAGGTTTAAAACTCTATCATGTAAGTAAAGATAGACGTACCCTCCATGATGTCACCTGTAGATGCCTGAATCCACCTATCCATCCATCCATCCATCCATCCATCCATCCATCCATCTATAGAGTAAAACATGAATGGTGTTCAGTGGACAGAAAATAATGATTATCTGATCCCCCAGTCGTTATGCCAATGACAAATGTTGTTTATAGGCTTAAATGATATTTTTCCATCTCAAGAGTTTGACCATTTATTGTGCCATTGTTCAGTTAAAGGGATAGTTCAACTTTTTCACAAACTGGCTCATTGCCATAATCCCTATACTTTTAGGAGTAGGTTCATTACCTTTAATTGTCGGTGCAAGCTGTTTATAGAACGGCGGAGCAGAGCCGTGAGCTGCTCAGAGCTACGCTACGGAGGCTCATTATGGGATTTCTTGGTTTCCCTCATCAAACTCATCAAATACACAATCCAACAACTCCACAACGCTCTGGTGGACAAGTTGTGACCTGCACATTCACCACGCTATGAGATAATAACACAACGTTACCACACAGAGTTGTTTTAGAGGGAAATTCATGTAAAACCACTGATGCACGTTCCCGTCGGGGTCGGTTTTTTGGCAAGCAGTCTGAAAACAACTCTCTCGTAACATTCCGTTGTTAAACCAAGAAATCCCATTAGCTTCTGTAGCGTAGCTCCGCCGTTCTAAAAACACCGTTACAGGTAACAAACCTACTCTTTAAACTATAGGGATTATGGCAATGGGCCAATTTGCTAAAATGTTGAACTATCCCTTTAAAAGCCTCCCTTCCTTCTCCAGCCACAGCCATTCAACTCTCCACATGCCACGACTTAGAGTGATTTCCCCCTCTTTCTCTGCTCTTATCCTGCCCTTGGAGAAAGGCAGTGAAGTGGAGCAGAGAGATCTCCATGTGTGTTGCAGAGTTAAAGTGCGGGTGGTGACGTATATCATTTGCTGTAGTTCACAAAGCAGCTCACACAAAACCTAACATTATCAAAATTCTTGGCGCTAAATTGTAGTCTTCTCTGCGTGAAAAGTAATCTTTAAAGATCACAAACAATGTCGCTTTTGAGGACCCATGTACCGGAAATGGAAGGGCGGGACTTCGCCACTCTGTACCACTGATCTCTACAGGGTCATGGAGGAGAGCTCGAGCCAATCAGAGCTGACAAAGGGCAATACAAGGGTGGAGGACACTTCCTGACAGGTAGCCAGTCCAACATAGAAATAAACAACACACACACTCACATTCACACTTACTATGGGCTATTTAGAGTCTCCAGTCCACACATTGTGCATGTGTTTGGACTGTGGGAGGAAGCCAGAGTCCCCAGGAGAACATGCAAACTCAGAATCAAACCCAAAACCCCCTTGGCCCCTGAGTCCACTAAAGCTCCAAAAATGGGCAAAAAACAGAAAAGAGAAAAAAAAGCTGTGGCTTTGATATCTGATTTGTGGTAAGTGTCTGTTTACCTTCCCATCAGTCAAAGTGGCCATGAAACGAAATTCAACCGTGTTGTTGAACGTTGGCTGTGATCCAGTCTGGCTCCAGGTAGTAGAACATGTCTGGCTATTTTAAGGTGGGAGCACAAATGTTTGGGCCTGTGATCAAAACAAGCGCTCCTGGTTGTTCAGTAACGGAACAATTTGTGTCCTGGCTCCCTGACCACAGATCTGTTTCTCTGAGGGACTGATGCTTCCTCATCCTTATCTGTTATTGTGATGCTAATTTAGCTATGCAGCACTTATGAACCCAGGCTTTAAAGTCCCAGTGTGCAACTTATTTGGCTTTTTATCAGCAAAAATCAAACATGTCTTTCATAAATACATATTTCACTGAAGGTGAATCACAGCTGCTACAAATGAAAGCTTTCTGGTTCCTTAGAATGAGTTGTTACAAGTCGTTACAAATACATAAGTGGGTGACGCACCGAACCGAGGCGGCCATGTTGCATCGCCATTTTTTACGTTGAGTGGCAGCGTGACCGTAGGTAACCACGGAAACTCACCGGAGCTGTCGCCTCTGGGAGAAAGTTTTCCAGGTAGCGCCTGTTAAAACTGGGGGTTATTCCTACGTATTATACCTTTAAGAAACCGACAATGGAAATCCTGTGAACAGCGCCTATGATCATACATTTCTACCTCAACAATAACAACTGCAATTTATTTGTCAAATTTACTACTACTACTACTTTATATTGTGTGTTGCTGCCTTCTTGGCCAGGTCACCCTTGTCTTGATCTCAGTGGGTCTTCTATCTGGTTAAATAAAGGTTAATTGAAAAAAAAAACATGGAGGAAGTCATTGGAGGAAATTAAAGTGGTTATTACTCTCTTGCGCAAAGACACAGGCAAACACTCATGAAGTCGATGGAGTTTCCCTTGAAGCAGTGATCACATAGTACAGTGTTACTCGTTGCGCGGCTCGTCAAGCTATAATTGGTGGCTCGCTTGGTAGCTTCCTATGTGGTAACACAGCCAATACATTTTTTCAAATGTGCTACATAAACATACAACACTGCACTACAAAAACGCAAACATCCGAATTACACTTAATGGTCATCCCTAAAGGGGGCATTGTCAAACCTGGCAACGTAGCCCGCAGGCCATCTGGCATTGTTTACAACACTTGACCTCAGCGCACGTTTGCAGGCAGCTAGGCTACGTATAGCTCCGCTAGCCAGCGTGATGGACCGTTTTTAACAAGAAAAGGGACAGAAACCAGCTCAGAAACCAGACGGACAGACACACAGTGTTGTAACGAATAGTGGAGTGGGTGATGAAAATGAGTCTGAGGAAGCAGCAAACAAAAACCAGCACCAAGACACCAGAGAGGGGACGAGCACGAGCAGGCAAACGGCAGGTGTACCCAGTAAGAAACGAAAAATAGGAAGCATAGCCTACAAGATGAGCACAGAACATTTCAAGACAAGTGGACAGACTTTTATTTGTTCTGTATGGCATTAACCCTAACAAACCCTCACTGTGATTGACAACAAACTACATTAAGAAAGTCAAGGACATGCATGCCCAGCTTCCGCTCATCCCAGTATTAAGGTAAATATGGTCTTAAATGAAAATGTATTGGCTGTGTTGTTTCTTTTTTGTGGGATGTCCAGTTTATATGTAGAAATGCACATTTGCAAAGGTGACTTAGTATGTTGTCGCAAAAGTGGCTCTCCCCTTGATTTTGCACTGCCAGTGTGGCTCTTGTGAAAATAATAGTGAGGATCACTGACATAGTAAAACACACACACACACACACACACACACACACACACACACACACACACACACACACACTGCTGTATTCCACTGCTGTGCATGTGTGTAAGGCAAAGTGGCTGTTTGAGATAAAATATTGACACACGAAATGAGGTGACAAAGAGAGAAAGATTTGGGTGTGATCATTCTGATGAACAGAACGATAAGAACACAGAGAAGATGAAAGACAAACACAGGACAGATAATGAGCATTAGAATATGAGGGAGGAGAGCTGCAACAGATGGGGAGACACAGATGAAGAGAATGCTGGCGCTGCCATTAGTCAGTGTCTACAGCTAATGACGTGCATATCTTGTTGAGCACTCTGAGATTAATTAAATAAATCAAATTAAGGTCCCACAATAGGTCTGGATGTAAAGGTCACAGTGAGAGCTTCAACCTGTTCTATCAAATTACCATCTGATCTGAATTAGCTCCGCATGTTGATCACATGTTCAAGACCAAGCCTGTTTCTGAACAGGAGGGTACAGTGGCCATTACCATACACCCAGCGTGTCTACTGTATGATACAAACAAGTCGCTTTCGTTTTAATTAGAAAATGGGTCACCTATGTAATTGTGAAGATCTGAGAGGAGATTTTTTTTTTTTTTTTTTTGGGGGGGGGGTCTGGTCGGGTCAATCATTGTTTTCTAACAGGCTGACAATCATGTGAAACTGAACCAAACGTATTAGTGGTTTGCTCTGATTGTACTGTTAACACCCACACTCACAACGGTTACACCCCGCCTTACACTTCCATTCTCCATAATAGCGGGGTTTCCTATTTTTTCTAAAGACCCCGCTATTCCGGAAAAAAAATCGGGGAAAAAACCCTCCATTCCAAACCCCCCCCCCCCTTAACTTAACCAACTCCTTTCTTCATTGCCTAAACCCAACCAAAGCAGCGATCAAAAAAATTCTTTCCCCAGTCAGCTGTCAGAGCGGAGCGGGGGAGAGAAATGTGTATTTCTTTTACTGTGTGGGAGATCTCCAACAACGGAGTGGGGGAGAAAGCAAGTGGGACAGTAGCTTCATACCCACAGCAACTGTAATGCTGAATAGTAAAGCCACAAGGTGATCTTGTTCATATTGAACTTAGCTGACCCTAGGGACATGTAGAAGCACTTTTCTATGTAGAAGCACTTTTCTATTTCTATTCCTATGACTTTGACCATGTATTTTGATTATATTGTCTTTTTTGTCTTTATTGTCTTATTTGTGATTTGTGTGTCATGATGTCTGTGTGTGGCTGTTTGTTACACTGGGATTGCTGAGTGCCATGTCTGCACAACACATTTACCAGCTGGTATTAATAAAGAATCCTTGACCTTGACCGATGTGCCCAGTCCCTTTCACAGACCGGCCACAACACAGAGTGTAAACAACGTCACCCGGTTCAGCACCATGGACAGCTGCAGAGGGGTTCGGCACAGCGCTGTTTCGGAGTGGGGGGTTTCGGAATCGAGAGCTGTCCCCGCCCATCCTTTCCTTTCCTCTATCCTCTCCTCTCCTCTCCTTTCCTTTCCTTTCCTCTATCCTTTCCTTTCCTCCTCTCCTCTCCTTTCCTTTCCTTTCCTTTCCTTTCCTTTCCTCTATCCTCTCCTTTCCTTTCCTTTCCTCCTCTCCTCTCCTCTCCTTTCCTCCTATCCTCTCCTTTCCTCCTCCTCTTTTTCTCTCCTTTCCTCCTCTCCTGGGCTGCTGTCAGAAATGGCCTGGGTGACCTGAAATAATCATCAACATGTGGATTACTTCTGAGTTTTACTCATTTTTTAACCCCTTTTTCTTAAATTAGACTCCACATGTGCAGCGAGGTAAATTATACACAAACAGATTTCATTGTCTGAGTAGTCTGTCTTTTGTTCTGAATGTGGGTCAATTGTGTTTTGCCAGATGTGTTAAAACATAATTACCATAGTTAAAGAAAATGATATGTTTCAAGCTTCATTTTCAAGCTTTCAAAAAAAAAAAAAAAAGCCACACAGACACATAAAGACACATAAATACCAACCAACTGCCTGTAGAGAGCTGTGCTGACTGAAAAGCCTCTTTCGTAGAAAAAAGAAGAAGTGTCTGCAACCAATGAAATTAAATGCCAACTGTTCTGTTTACATGCCATGAGACAATTATCACGCTAACAAATGATATTGATCCTCTGCACTACTGTTTCCTGTAGAGCTTGCATGTGTAAAATACGTTTAATAAAAACGGACTTACGGTAGTATGTCTTGACTACCTATGGTCAAATCCTGATTTTATAACTGCAACAATGTCTAAAAATAACCAGATACATCAATGAAAAAAGGAGTGAGCTGTGACTTCAGCTGGATTCCCTCTAATATGATCACTCACACAGAAAGTTGAAAGAGACAAGCCGTCCTTCTTGTTTCGGTTGAACCGCAGCACTGGTATCCTGCTCGATAATGCAAATGTCACTGACTTACTGAGTGAGTGATGGTATTTCCACCACTGGTCAGCAGAGCGGTGAGCTGCAGACTGTACACTTAGTCATCGCAGTTGTTACCGATGACCTCTCTCTCCCCTTTCCTCTCTGCTCAGTAAAACCAATCTTACATTGTTTTTGAAAGAGACTGATACGAGCTTATTCACAGGTGGAAGTGAGCATTGACAGTTTAATGTTTTACTGTCACGTTTTCAACTAGTTTTAAAGGTAGTTAAAGTGTTCATTTAAACGTGCACTGAAGGAACGTTTCCTGATAAATACGTTTTGTTGCACTTAAAGGTATTAGCTATGTTGTGTATTTTGGGTTACACTAGGACCCGTAGGTGGGATGCACCTGCTGCATGCTGGGTAACCTTCGCTATGTGGTTGTTGCCAGTGTAGCCATGGGCTAACAAGTTGTACCGCTATCAATAAATCTTTGAAGAGACGTCGTGGTCCGATAAATCGTTGTTATATTAATAAGACGGAAGATATAACAAGCTACAAGTTCAATTCCTCCGGCCAGTAGCCTGAATGTCGCACTCAGACTGTACTGGTTGCCAGGTAACGCCTATAAGGAGCAGCTAGTTAGCTAAAGCTAAGCTAACGTAACCATATTACTGTAACAGCAGCTCCGGTGTTGACAGCGGACTGGAAACACATCTGAATCATTTCACACTAACTCACCTGCAGACGAACCCGACAAACCATCAGCATCACGCCTGCACCGGAAACGTTAGAGTAGCCTACCAGCTGACCGTTAGTTAGCATTAGCATTAGCATTAGCACGATGCCATTTTCTCATCATGATCTGGCCCCCCCATGAGCTCTGCCTCATGTGACATCAACGTACTAATGCTGTTCACGCAGAGATCATTTCATGTCGACGTTGCCAACGTAACCAGATGTAAATATTTAGATATTTTGCACCCGTCAAAATGTATAAAACAATTATTTGTATACTATAAAAAAACTGTAAAATTAATACTTTTATTCTGCACCCCTCTAGATGTATTATTTTTGAAAAATTAATCATTTTGATGAAAAAGTTGTAGCTATAACCTTTATCGGTGTATTTACTGTGGGTGCTTTAGCACTCACTGTCCATTAATATGCATTGTCCCAACCAAATAAACAAACAAACAAAAAGAATATTGCAATAGCCGTGATAATTTGGTCAAATTTTCCATATTGTTACAGCCCTAATATTATGTGCATGAACTAGTTATTTCTGTGCATCCTTAGGTAATAATGATAGCCTACATGTAAAAGAAAAAAATATAAATATATCATGCCTCTGATGGACCTCAAACCAATCAGAGCATTGATCCAGTTGACGTATGCAGAGAAAGAATGTGGTTGTTGTGCTTTTGCAGGAGCGATGACGTCTAAGGACTTCTGCTGGTTTTGCAAAGAAAGTCCGAGAGCGTCTGGTGTCTTTAGCCACTCGACCAGCATCACCGTGGCTACTCTTGGGTGGACGCCACGAAAACAAAAGCTGCTTAGACATCGCTCCTCTGTGTCATCACATTAAACCCGCCTATGTAAAGGAATAGAAACAGTTTGTGATTGGTTCCCCGGTGGTTCAGGGAATTGGACGGATCTGCTGAGTGAAATGAAACGGCTGGCAGGTTGGTCTGAGTCACACAGTTCAAATACACATCAGTGGAATTCAATAAAGAACACTTAATGAAGCTAAGTTCAATCAGCATTATCTTTATGCCTCATTCATTTACAGTTATCTCTCACTCTCTTTCTCTGTGTGTGAGAGAGAAACGTCTCACTCCTTCTTTTCAATTATATTTCAACACAATCTCATTCAGCCATCACATCCAGCTCTCCACCTTTATTTTAATTCCTTTAACACCGTTTCCTGTACCATGCAGACAATCTCGCCTCTTTCTGACAGGATGAAGTCACATCTCTCACTTTAACTGTACATATCTATAAAAGTTTAAGTGTTCATATATCTAACTTTCTACCTCCTAGATATTTCTTTCCCTCCACTTCATCTGTATCTTACTCTACACCTCCATCCATCCGTCTTTACAGTCTTCTCTTCTGTCTGAACCATTTATCTCTCTGCTGCCCTCTAAGTTCCCCAGATCCTCTGCTCTCTGCATCAGAGTCAGTTCAATGCCAGTTCATGTGTCTCGTCCTCTCTCTCTCCCCCCAGCAGACTGAGTGGGTGAGTGAGGCGGAGTAATAAAGTATGAGAGGAACCGAGCGGCCGGGTCTCCCCTCAACAGTCACCATCACCTCCGTAACCAGGTTACACTCTGCACAGTGTGCGTGCGCGTGTGTGAGTGATGCAACACATGCACGCACACATTCATGTGTGTGTGTGTGTGTGACGCCTGTTTGCTCTGACTCAATTACTTGGAGTTAATGTGTTATAAAGTGTGAAGTGTCTATCTGCCTCAGCTCAATCATCATACTACACACACACACACACACACACACACACACACACACTGCAGCAGGCTGCACCTCCTAACTAGGTTAGTATGTGTGTGTGTGTGTGGGTGTACAGTGTGGCGCCAGTCTCCTGACATTCACACAACATACACAGCTGTATAATATGATTAGTGTGTGTGTGTGTGTGTGTGTGTGTGTGTGTGTGTGTGTGTTTTCTTGCCACACGTCTACTTACTCTATACATAGAAATATAATATGACTACTGTATGTATGTGTGTTGTGTTCTCCACAGGTTTTTTTTCTTCTTCTTGATATAGGCCTAATTTCCAAACAATGGCAGGTCACATGTTTTATACTGCAGACTGTATCTGTATTACTACTACACATGCAGGCGTGTGCACACGTATTAGTTGCACTTTTATCTAACTGATTCTCAGCAATAGGCCGAATCACCTTGTTGTAGAACACCAGCACGTAATTTGAATGAGAACAGTAGTAACGAACAAGAGTTTAGCTATAGGCTATATCATATTTTTGTATCACCGACAAATCTGAAATGATTGAAGAAACATTACTATTTCTGTGTGTGTGTTTTGTGTTGCTATGTGTTGTATTTATTCAGTTTGGGGGAATCACGGTGTCTAGAAAGCATCAGTGGCTCAGCTGACAGGGACAGCTAATGGTAGCTAAGCTAACGGTAGCTAAACTAACGGCGGTAGCAAAGCTAACAGTAGCTAAGCTAACACCAGGACGTCAGCTGTTAAAACCCTCCCGTTGTGGGACACGACATGAAACTACTCCAGTTAGCTCAGTCATGTTGGAACTCAGATATCCGCTGGAGAAAATATTTTTTCATGGAGCGTTTATTGAGTCACTGAGTTATTAAAGTTAAACAGGTAGCTAACCGTTAGCCCAGCTAATCTATGATAACCATGACTAATTACAAAAATGTGCACACGTAAATAGTAATGTTTGTCCAATCATTGGTTTTATAAACTTTACAAACATCAGATTAGTCTAAACGGTGATATAGTGACATGAAAAACTAGATATATGTAGGATAGCGAAACTCTCGTCCGTCACTATTGTTCTCATGCTGGTTTTCTACCCGGAAGTAGTTGTAAACAACAAGGAGATTCGTTCTATACAGGTTCTATACAGGCTGTATGTCTCAAGGAATGAGAAGTAGGACAGAAACAGGTATTCCTCCAACTGTCCTTGTAAGTACATTAGCATGCCCCCATACCAATGCCAATTTATTAATAAAGTGACATAAACCAGATCTTTTATGTCTATATCAATAATATATTAAATATGGTGCTGAATCAGGAAAGCTGGGGTCAGCGTGCAAATCTAAAATTAATTATAAATTAGACGTGTGATGACAAGGTTCCATTTTTTCCAGAACTTTTTTTCCCTCCCCCTGCACTCTGAGTTATGGCATGTCGACTAGAACACGCAACCCCCTCCCCTGGGCGCTGCAGGCACAAGTCGAGGCTACGAATTCTCAGCTGAGCATAAATCAGCACTTATCCAACTTCATCAGCAAAACAGGCGAACAAAACAGTAAGTTGGCAGCGCACTGTCGGTTGTTTGTCTTTGCCTTCAGCTTATTTCCATGGCAGCAGCAGCAGCAGCAGCAGCAGCAGCAGCAGTGCAGGCGGTTAGTACGCTGCAAAAAATGACAAGCTTAGCAAATTACTGATCTGTAAGCTTATTATCATGGAAATGAGATAGATTGCCACTATAGATATTTACACAGGAGAGGATTTGGGGAGGACTTACTCAAGTTATTACACTTCAGAAATGAGCTTGGCAGCTTATACGTTCTTTTTCTGGTGGTGATGACATAAGAAGGAAAAGCTGGTGTCCTATAAATGTTTAAAAGAATGTATTTCATAACCAAGTGTGCCACAAAGTCACCGATTTAGCTCAATCTAAATTTACATATAAGTGAACTAATCTTGTTTCAGACAGTTACACATGAGGAAAGGAGGATTATGGATTATTGGAGGTGAGAAATATGCTTCTGCTGAATATGCATGACAAAAAATGTTGACAGTGCCACTGTACATTACATGTCTTCATCTTTTTTTTTCTTTTTTAACTTCTTCTCATTCTTCTGTGCATTAATAAGAAAAAAAACCTGACGTGAATACAGATGAATCTACATATGAAGAGTTCTTTTCCAAAACGCTATAAATCCATTTTAATAGTTTTCCAGAAAATGACATTTTTTACCTAGACCCACCCATTTTGTTAATATTCAATTTATCCTGTTAAAATGATTGTTGGCTCAGTCTGGACATGTTGAACAATGATTATTAAATCAAACAACAATATTGTTGATTAAAAACTCAAAGTTTATTTTATTTTTTCTCAAAACGCTATAAATCCACATTTAAAAAAACAAAAATTGATGGTTTCTGTCTTGAAAAACCAACCAACATGACATGAGAACATCACTGAGGTGCTGCGTGTCTCTCTCTCTCTCTGTGTGTGTGTGTGTGTGTGTGTGTGTGTGTGTGTGTGTGTGTGTGTGTGTGTGTGTGTGTGTGTGTGTGTGTGTGCGTGTGTGTGTGTGTGCGCGCACGTCGGGGGGAGGGAGGGGGGCGGTAATGATGTCTGTCTCTTTACATGTTAAACAAAGAGAACTATGGACTATGAAAGTTTTAATGGTCAAAATACAGACGCTATCATGATGTGAGCACATGTTGCTGTAAACAAAACGACGTCTTTGCTGTAAAAAAAAAAAAAAAAAAATCGATTGTTGATTCGGAGGACACGCGGCGTTACAGGCGGGGGCGGGGCTCGTACGGTATGCGGGGGCTGTGGGGGTATACTTAACGGCACAGTGTCCACCACATAAACAGATACAGTAATTAACACAGAACCCAGAAACTACTGAATGAATGACTGAAAACAGACCTGGGTTCAGAGCACCGCCATGTTGGACTGCATGGAGCGCTGCTCATAGAATTCTGAGAAGAGGGAGGAGATGTCGCGTTTTGGCTAAAAATAGATTTGGCGCTTATCGCGGTTTGGAGGGAAACTGCATCTTGCGGTGCCTTTTAAACAGGGAAATGTAGCGATTTGACGTGATACGTTGATGGAGCAGTGTAATAGGCTCAGTACACAGCAAAATGGCGTGACAAACTCATTTGTTTTAAATTTGGCGTTTATCGCGTTTTGGAAAAGAGCTCTTCATATAATAATCCCATTACACTGCAGGTAAGACTGCATGGAACATAATGTAACCAGGGTTAGTTAAACCCCAGGTTATTTGAAGTTTGCTCTTAAAATTTAGCCGTATATCTATTTGTGTTCTAAATGTTTCTCTGAAATTTGAAAGGTATGACTGTTTGCATGAGAAAGAAGCACCAAAAGCATATTCTCCTCAATTTAAGTTAAATCACAACCTGTATGTGTTACTGTCCCTTTAATTGAGGTGGCAGTTGTTAGGCGCTGTTTTCAGTGTGCAAAAGCTGACAGGAGTGGGCATCTTACCTTAGTACTGATCTCTGCGAGTTCCCTTCGACCGATGCATGGCGTGTGTATGTGTGAAGATGCTAAAGAAGACAAAAAATTTGAATTGAAGTTGAACTGATAAAAACTCAGAAGTCAGAAAACTGAAGAGACAGAGACAGAGCGATAGAAGAGACTATCGACGAGCTGCGAGTTCGAGTAGGGCGGCGTTCCTCTACTGTACCATCATCTGCTGTCATCCATCTGCATCTCCATCCTGGTTGCCACTCACCTTTGGACAAGGGGTCGTCCACATCATCATCTCCATCGCAATTCTCACCTTGGAACATTCACTTTTGGTTAAAAAATATACACTTGGCCAATTGTGGTCCAAACAACGGTACTTAAAAGAACTGTATATTGTGAATCCAACTTTGAGTGATGATATATTACGTACTGTAGTATTTAAATGCACTATTCACTTTAATTCACTTACCCTTTTTGAGATACTATGTTGTGAAGGATCTTTATTGGGTTCAATATACCTCCTTTAAAACTGTCAGTCTGTTGTTGTGTGTGTTATTTGGGTTAGATATGCAGGTCTAATTCAACAATAGGCAGGTAACTCTCAGCAGTCTCCTCATTGAGTCTAGAATTAAAGTCAACCCTCATTTTCCTGTTGAATATTTGACTTGTCTTGAAGTGACAGGTGCAGGTAGGGGTTAGCTACAATAAGAAGTGGTCATTCAAGAAGGGCAGATTCTATTTCATGTGGTCTTTTTCAGTTCATTTACCGAAAACCTTCTGTGGATTCAGAGCTTCAGAAATGAGATTGTAGCAAGCAAACCTAGTTTAAAAAGTTAGATGGTTATCGTTTCCCAAGGTTAATGATTTATTTTGCTCATTTTTCACATTGGACCTCATGACAGAATCTTTAAGAGCACGACTTCCTGGTTAAGATCAGCATAGGGTGAAATTCAATCAGATTTGCATATTGTTATCCTCAATTTCTTACTTTTTCTGAAGTTTACTTGTACGGGTGTTTGATTTACCAAACCTCACACTATTAAAAACATGCATAAATAATTCATTTGAAACTGATCAATTCCATATTCTAATAAGTAGATGTGTATTTGTGAGATTAGCATAATCAATTACTCTGCAATAATGTGACCCTGAGAGCTGGAGGCAGCAAAGCTTAAGATAACACAAACAGACAAAATACAAACACATTCAGAAAAAGATATTCATCAATTTCACAAGGCCAGTGTAAAGAAGAAGTTTTGTACAAAATTAATTTGCCGTTGCAGTTCAGTTGTACAGAAACTTTATTATGGAGAAATGATGAAGTCACATAGCATGAAAGCTGTGTGTGGTGCAAACTTCCAGTGAAGACACCTGTCTGATCACCGGTGTTACACTGAATCTGACGAGTGACGAGCCCCTAGAGTCGTTACCTGGAAACCACTGAGTGATATGAATGCCAGCCATGGATCGCATCTGCCAACAAACATGGCACAAGTTATAACAATGTTTATGTGCCAACTAATTACAACATACCAAGCTATCATCGGGAGCTGGCGGCATGAAAACACTGTTTCGATGAAGATGCAGATGTACTTTAGCTAAATCCTACACAAGACCAGAGGCGGCCTGTGGTTTGGGCAAACAACGGCAAACAACTCTGGGAGATCGTGGTTGAAAGACACTTCAGGGAAAGTCTGTCTATCCGTCTGTTTATTCGTTTATTAAAATCCCCATTGGCTGCAGCAAAACCACAGCTATTCTTCCTCTTCCAACAGAATTATATGTACAATAAAAAAAATCATCAAAACAGAAACATTATAAAAGCAAAGCAAAATATATATATATATGTTATAGGTTGTTTTTTAAATCTATTTATTTATTTATTCAGAAATGTGTTTATAGAATCTTATCTTATTCTATATTTTATAAGTGAGTGGGTATGTGTGGGGGAAATGGAGGTGGGAGGGGGGGAGTGTGTGTGTTGTATTTTGAGTCCCTGAGAAACGCTATCTCATTTTGCCTACACTACACTGTAATGTAGCAAATTGATAATAATAAAGACCTTTGACCTTTGATATACAGTATGTATGGGTGTAATATTGATTGGTATAGCATATGGTATATTATGTATAGTATAATACATAATATCACATGAGCCTTTTATCGATCAAGAGAAAAGATTGACAGTAAAAACGTTTGTTTTGACATTTAATTTGCATAACGCATTTTTAATTTGATAACTGCATGTAAAACATGGATGGACACATGACCTCACATGTTTTAATATAAAGAACATGTATGTGCCATGGTGTGTCCTCAGTGTTTTCCAACTGTCCCTGCATTGATGCCGCGTCCCTGTGCTTTTCCTTCATGTTGCGTGAGTTTAATCAACATTTTTTGTTCCACCGTACCTGTTCTTGTCTGCGTCTGCATTTTTGGACCCAGTTATTATCAAACCGTGACATTATGATCTAAACAGATTGTCCTTTTGACATGTTTGTATCAGGACCAGAATGCTGCTTTCCCCTCTGTCTGAGCTCATCAACCACAACCACATCACAGTAACTGCTGTATTATCCATGCACATAACAGATATTGTCCATACTGTGCACGTCTTCCACATCCCCCTGCATTTATATTGTTATTTTCTTATCTCAACATGTGTTACATACTGCACTAAACACCTGGCAGACTATTTTGTAAGTGAAAACTGGCAGTAATCCGTATCTATTTTTCTGAATCTGGTTTATGATATCACCATGGAGAGGTGAAATGCTGCCCTCTGTGGATTTTGAGCAAGCAGCATGATGTTACACATTACACCTTAAAGATAACTCTATCAACACTGTGAATGAAAGCATTCACCTCGGTCGCATCATACATTTAGTAATATGGGAAAGTTATGGAGCTTGTCATACAGGTGAGTGTGAGCTTGTATGCAAATTATGCACCAGTGGAACACACAAAAAGTAAGGACGAAAAAAAAAACGATGGTGGAGCTGTTCCTGGGTCTGCTGAAGAGGACAGAGTGACTGTCTGTTCTGCAGAGGACGTGACTGATAACCATTAACTTACATGCGCACATGAACGTGCCACCAGTGTGTGTAAACAATGCATCAGAGTGCTCTGTCATCGTATTGGTCAATATTAGATCAGATTAGATAGATTAGATAAGCTTTATTGTCCCCCAAAGGGGAAATTTGTCTTGGGCAAAAAGTGCATACAGCCATACGAAACAATTACTAAATACAGTGACAGACAGAACAGCATTGCACAACATCAGAACCATAGCAGTCGGCATTATCAGTGCTAATTAAGAAGTAAAAAAGTAAGAAAGGACAAAAGCTTAGTTACCAGACAGAATTGTTTTCAAGGTAAATTCATGCAAAACCGCTGACGTGCGTTCCCGTCGGGGGCAGTTTTTCATCAACAGTCTCTGTATTTCCCTCTACAACAACTCTGTGTGGTAACGTTGTGTTATTATCTCATAGCGTGGTGAATGTGCAGCTCACAACTTGTCCACCAGAGCGTTGTGGAGTTGTTGGATTGTGTATTTGATGAGTTTGATGAGGGAAACCAAGAAATCCCATAATGAGCCTCCATAGCGTAGCTCTGAGCAGCTCACGGCTCTGCTCCGCCGTTCTAAAAATAGCTTGCACTGACAATTAAAGGTAACAAACCTACTGCTACGACTATAGGGATTATGGCAATGGGCCAATTTGCCAAAATGTTGAAATGTATGTAAACAACCCACTCCAACCCTGATTAGGTCACACTGGGCTACGGCAGATGACTAATGCAGACAGACACCTGCAGTGCTTCTGTAGCTCAAGTAGCAGTAGCACAAACCTTTGACTCAACAATTAGGCCCAATTCCAATCCGCCCCCTAAAGACTCAGGCCCTGAACCCTCACTGACTGAAGTGACGTCAGCTCTAAGTGACAGAGTGTGAGAGTGTGTGAGGGTCCAGATGCTGTAAACATGAATGGAACAGCACTTACCCACTCTCACAACACGTTACCTTGACAACAACATGTTGTTGACTCCGGTCTTGGGCCGATAATTTACCGTACTTTCAACACTCACAACGTGTGTGAGGGGGACGGACTCAAAACAAAATGTTCCTGGATCAAATCATCATCAATAATCACAAACTGCACGTTAATACTGACAGTAAACTTCTTCTTTTTTTTTTTCTTTTTTTTGTTGTTGCTCCTGTCCATTAACAATAAAGAGAGCGGCGGAGCTCTCTCTGACTACGTGTGTTAATTTACTTTTTCTTTTTTTTTTACACTCGAGTTCCGACGGCATCTCATGTGTTTGACTTCACAACGCTATGAACTGTGGGTAATTCCCCTACCCAAAGTCAGCATCGGTGCTGACTGACGGTAAGGGGGCAGTAAGGGCTCATTCACTGACTCACTGACTTGATGATCTGACAATGGAACAGGGCCGGTGGCCGCTGGCATAAACACTCTATGTGGTTGTTTAGGGCCACAGCCGTTAGGTGGGGGGCCACATGATCAGAAAGGTACCGGGGTTCATCAAGTCATTTAAACATCCTGAGGTCTGCACGTGCAGCTATGAGCTTTATATGTAATGTGAAGTCAATATTCAGCTTCTTTTATCTCACATTTGAGACATTTGGTGAAAATAGAACGGCAGAATGACAACATTTGTGCTCAAAAAGCAATCTTACAAAATGTCATTTTAGACTTGTTTTCTACACGTTTCTATTACTGTATTCATATCCTATTTCAAGCACCAAAACAGTTCATTCTCATGACTGAAGGAGTGTTTTCACAAGGGATTTGACAATTTTCAAAAAGCAGACCTCAGATTTCCAGCATTTGGCCTAAATTATTTCTTTCTACAGTGTTGTAGGACAAACTGGCCTCAGTGTGCTTACAGCGGAGGTTTAATATTTAGACATAAAACACTTGAGTATTGTTACATCTGCAAGTATCTTAAAAAGATACATTTAAGAAAATATGTAAAAGTGGAGAAAATGGCCTCAAACCTCAGAGGCATAAACACGTCTGTATTCAGTTTTAACCAGTGATTTGGTGTTTGTGCTTAGAGTGCAGGGCCACAAACAAAAATCTTGTTTAGGGGGCCACCAACATCCTAGGGCCGGCCCTGTCTCCAGTGTTATGATGTGGTGAGCTGGGACGAGGGTGTTAGCGGCGGATGCTAACCGCCACCGCTAACCAACATCCTAGGGCCGGCCCTGAATGGAACAGCCCTCACACACTCACGGACTTCCTGTGAACACGCCTCTAAGTCAGTGAGTCCGTGAGGGGTCGGATTGGAATTGGGCTTTAGACTTTTGGGAAATGGGATTCTGGCAAGATCATTAAAGGGACATTGTGTAACTTCTCCTGTTCACTAAAATCAGTAATCCCCCCCATCAACAAAGTGAAGTGTTCCTTTCAGCTCTGAATGAGCCGTTCATATCATTCATATCTCCATGGAGCGGGTAAGCTCGGTGCTGCTGCCATGTGGTGTCGCCATGTTTTTATGAAACCACGGAAACTCAGCGGAGACACCGGAGCTGTCGGCTCAGGTGGAGGTGGCGTCTGTGAAAAGTCACCGTGGTAACGCAGTGAGGAGGAATGGAGCGTTACACTGATGCTGCATTCACCTGCAGTCGGGCGGACGGCCGTCGCTAACAAACCAGATGTCATTTTAGTCACAGAAGTCCAGAGAAAGCCGATAAAACAATACCACATCGCCATGACAACATATTGTCACGTGTATTGTTTTGCCTCGTGCTGACGGACCACTTGTTTACATAGAGGCTTGTTTATGCCGTCTGCCATCTGCCCAATTTCACGTGAATGCAGCATGAAAAATACGACTGAGTTGCTTGCGATCTACAACCGCAACGCTAGATGGGAGGAATTGTTACACAATGTACCTTTAAAATAGGACAAAAGGAAGTAACAATCTCAGTATAAAACACACATAAAACACCGGAAAACCACAGGAAAACCAAAGTCAGGAATCAAACATGTTGGTCAGGAGTCAGACCACTTCCTTTAACTTCCTGCTGCTCTGACCTTGCTTCCAAACTGAGAGGATCATGGTGCACCACAGGTCCTCGTTAGGTCGTCTTAAACACGTGTCTCTTTGGGCACTGCATGAGCAACAAATGCTGTGATTTTCTTTGGAGCATAACATTTTTCCACAGCCCCAGCTTGAGAGACAGACTGTCAACTATTCTGGTATGCATCCTTTGAGGCTGCTGCTCCACCCATACGGGCTGCCCCGTGCTGAGAATGAAGCAACTCCATT
Source organism: Trachurus trachurus (assembly GCF_905171665.1). NCBI lineage: Eukaryota > Metazoa > Chordata > Actinopteri > Carangiformes > Carangidae > Trachurus > Trachurus trachurus. The sequence continues at coordinate 38,918,087 of NC_139892.1, forward strand.
ATTCAGCCCCAGAGTAGTGGTGGTTGATGTGGAGGAGGAGGGTTCCCTGGGAGGAGAGCTGTGCATATATTAGAGTGTAATTAATCTGCAGGAGACAGGGGGGGGATGAGGGAGGGGAGGGAAATGGATGGAGTGATGAAGGGGCGGAGGGTGAGGGAGAGAGGAAAAGAGAGAAACAAAGGGAGAGATAAAAGAAGGCAGTGGAACATAGAGAGGAATAGGAAAATGAGAAGGGAGGATGAGTGCAAAAAAAAAGCACAAATGTGTGTGTGTGTGTGTGTGTGTGTGTGCAACAGAGAGAGAGAGGAAAGCCTGACAAAGAGTGATAGGGGAAGCTTGAGAGAAGGAGAGAGAGGGAGTATAATTACAGAGGTTGAGCCACAGGGCTCCTCTATGGATCATTAGCCAGCTTAAAGAGCCAAGGCCCCGCCGCTGTGTGGAGAGACTCGGCAGAAAAGGTCACAACTTCTCCAGCTCTGGATGAGTAGCTACTCTGCAGCGGGCTCGGGTAGTTTGCTCTATTTATCTTGGCACTGAGGAGATGCAAAACCCCGAGATAAGAGGCTAATAAACTGCAATGATCAAGGACAAAACACACAGACACAAAACAAAACAAGCCGTTCACAGAACCCCGTAAATCCTGATTTATAGAGCCTTGTGCGATGGGAGCGCGGCACGGGTGAAAAATTGCCGACAAGTGTTCAACATTCACAGAAACGGCACAACCTGTCGCCGGGAGCTCGTCAACATGAAGCAGGATCTCTGCCCAGCAAACACAGTTCAGAGAAGATGACAGGTGATGGATGAGAACAGTGTGAAACAGTGAAGTTTATTTTTCAGAAGCTTTTTTTTTTTTTTTTTTACTATTTATACTGTAAGAGCCATATTTGTATAATGGTTTTCATTTAAAATGTTGAACTGCTCCTTTAATCACGCTGCTGATGACATCACAGTAACTTAGCTTTCAATCAATATCCTTTATTTAACCAGGTAAAAAAACTCATTGAGATTTAAAACCTCTTTTCCAAGAGTGACCTGACCAAGACGGCAGCACGCAACAGCTCAGTTGCACATCACACAAGACTCAAATAAAATACAATCACACATTTCAGGAAAACATGATTAAACAACGCAATCACACAATCCGATTGAGCTCAATTCTCTGTCTATTATAATTGACCTGAATTCACCCAGAGTTACAAGATGAGTCAGTTTCAAGTCCTTCTGCACATCGTTCCAGGTCGACAGGGTTAAAACATTTAAAAGCCTTTTTGCCCCGTTCTGTTCTCACTCTCGGGACCTGCATCTGTATAATGTCCTGAGATCGCTGAGGCCATATCGGCTTCTACACATGTGTACACACAAGTATGTAGGGAAAAGTCCAAGAACAGATTTATAAATGAAAGTCAGCCAATGAGAGAGTCTACGGACATACAAAGATGGACAATGTGCGACGGCATATAAGGAACAGCGATGTACACGATAGCTGCAACCAGTAATAAAACGCAAAGCACAGTGATATACAGTATCCAGTTTCTTTAAAAACTGATCAGGTGCGTTCATAAAAAGCAGGTCTCCGTAGTCCAACAAGGGTAAGAAAGTTGAGTTGATCAAGTGTTTTCTGACTTGCAACGAAAAACATGATTTATTCCTAAAAAAGAACCCTAATTTCAGTTTCAGTTTAGAAACGAGTTTGTCGATGTGCAGTTTAAAGGACAGGTTCTCATCAATTAAACTAGTCAATTTCAGACTTGGTTAAGCAGCCAAAGGAGCAAGACAGTTTTTTGACGATACCTCAGAGTGAATCTTGTAACTTTGTTTTTGCTTTTTAAGTAAAGTTATTATTTGAACAGAGTTACTGCCTCGGTAGATTCCTTTTGTGTCAAGCTTATTGCCAAGAAGACTGCGTAATAGTAGTGGTAAAGCGGAGTACTGGTTGAAAGACAGATTGCCGCTACATATGATATTAATACTTTTCAAATATGTGTTTTTGTTTACAAAATACTTTTAAAGAGAACCTGAGGAGTTTGCTTTTGGTTTTAAAGAGTCTCATATTAATGTGGATGAATCTACATTATCCGCACTTAACTATGTGTTAATGGGTCCATTTTCGCTAAATAAATTGTTTTGTCGACCATTTTAAATGTGTGTAAACAAACATATGCAAAATACTATGAATCTGAGGACAACAAGAGTAACTTAATTGAACAAAAAACACATACGTATTATCTGTTCCCAAGAAAGAAGAGAAAAAAAGGTGAAAATGAGTATAATAAGGGGTTCCCTATCCCTAAAAAATAAGAAAAACAAAATACACATAAACAGCATAGTGTAGTAAATTCATGATGGTATCTCAACTTAATAATTAGTCTGGGGTACCTGGAGAAAAAATGATGAGCAGAGGGAAATAATATACGTATACACAGAGTAAAGATAACTTCAAAAAGGCTACGGAAACATGTTCTGTGGAGACATAATAACCCAAATAAATCGAAAACAAATAAAGAAGAATAGTAGTGTGCTGATATCTGGGGTCTATGGCAGTCGAAGGCTGCAGTTAAACATTTCAACAGGTACCCCTTCCCTGTGCAGTTAGGGAGATAAGCTCTGCAAAGGGTTTAAAAAAAAATAGAACTATAGAATGGGCCAAGGAGATACACTTAACAAGATAATATTAAATAAGTAAAGAATATGTGAGAAAAATACATAATAATATATATCAAAACAGATAAATAAGTGATAAATGTGATAAATGATAAATGAACAGACCATAACTGCATGAAGAGGTGAGGTCTGGTCTGGACCGGAGCCATTTGTGCTAAATGTATCTGAATAATAAGCTCCTCTTACAGCCATCCACCGATCACGTGATCTGTCAAAGAAGCACTCAGTCTCTCAAGATCATTAAGAAACCATGGTAACATACATCATACACAGTTTAAAAACAGGTATTATGCCTGGCTACTAAAAAAGAGACTGAAATTTAGCCACATTATCTCTGTAATGTGACAAAAAGAGAGGTCCTTTAATTCAGGTTATTTTTTATCTTTTCATTATGATTAATCAGGTATTAGAGCCAGCTGCAGGCTCAGCTAATAACCACCATGACACTGATCTTCACATAAAGATGTAAATGCAGCATTCTGTAAATCAACTGGATTTCATTTCCACTTAACAGGAGCGGGCGACATGACGATATTAGATCACGAAGGGTGTCACTCGGCCTGTCAGCAAATGTCACATTTACACATATACATATAAATGTTACAACTCAAGAGAAATGTAATGTGTAATTTGCTACTGTTAATAATGCAATCTCTAATATGTATATCCAGTGACGGCTGGTATCAATGGGCTTGCAGGGCTAAGCCCTCCCTGCATTTCTTTCAAGATTAGAAAGATATTCTCTAAATCAGTGGTTCTCAAACTTTTTCACATCAAGGACCCCTAAATTGACACAAATTAGACCACGGACCCCCATAGGACAACATTTTGAAACAAACACCATTTGTTCCGAGACTGAATAAAGTTTTCCACATTCAAATTAGGGCCAATGGCGTGGATTTTTGGAAATATTATGGAGAAATTTCTGGAAAAAACTGGTACAATTTCTCCAAAAACCTTCAAACATTTTCTAAGAAGAAGTGGTAAAATTCTCCCCCCCAAAAAAAGTAAAAAAACAAAACAAACAAACAAACAAAAAAAGTTTAAAATTTTCTAGAGAAGAGTGGTTAAATTCTCAAAAAAATACGTTTAAAGAAATCTAATATATATATATTCTCAAAGAAAAATAAGTTTAACAATTCTAGAAAAATTGGTAAAATTTCAAGAAAAAGTTGGGGACCCTCTCCAACCCTCTCAAGGACCCCTGGGGGTCCCTGGACCCTACGTTGAGAACCACTGCTCTAAATAATATGCAAAAGATCGTTAGAAACCGAAGTGGCGACAGTATGAAAGAGTTTCATCTCTGAATGGGCATTCATGTTCCGACTGTGGATGATTGACAGGTGCCATGTCCCACCCTCGTCATTTGCCGACCGTTTGCTGCCGACTGTGGACTTAGGCTACACTAGGCTGAGGGGAGTTCATCTTCAAAATACAATAGAAATGGTTGCCAGACTTTATAATCTTTAAGGGGAGTGTCCTGGGCAGTGGATTTAAAGCAGAAGTGAGTGATATATTTGTGTTAATATAAGTCTTAAATAGTTATATCTTCCGACAGCAATCACTTCTATAGAGTGTTTGGACTGAAACACGGGTCTCTCAGTCCCTCTGCTCTGCTCTGAGCCGAAGAGAAAACATTTATTGTATCCTACAGTTTTTATCCAATGAGGAGAGAGAACGGCATGCAGGGCTGTGTGTGCAGCCAAGGAACGCCTTGAATGTGGCGACGTAGCGACGAGGACTGTTATGGTGCGTTCAAGGAAACTCATATTTTTCCGACCGTGAAGTCGTACCAGTTCGATCTGGTACGAGTTCACCGGTCGGAAGTTACGAGTGGCCGTTATAGTGACTTTCACCGGTAAAACAGGTCGGAAAAACACGAGTGGGTTGCCTGGAACGCTACAAAGTCGTAAGTTGTGACTTGAAGCTGTAATTTACGATTTCAAAAGCCTGCCTGGAACGCAGCATTAGTGAAAACGACCGGACCACTCACTTCTGCTTTAAGTTGTTCAAGTTTGGGATGGGACATCACGTCCTCCACCCAACGCCTATGAGAGGGGGGCTTGACTTTCAAACTAAGGAGAATCAGACGTCGAGCCAGCAGAGTGGAGAACGCTATCCTCGCTTATTCCTTAAAGGGATAGTTCACCCAAAATTCAAATTTCACTCATTATCTACTCACCCTCATGTGGACTAAGGGCTGGGAGCAGGGCTGGATTAGCACCCCAAGGGCCCCTGGGCACCAGGTCCCAGTGTTCCTAAAAAAATTAAATAAGTCTATATTTTAAGCTTGTTTCTAGCGGAAGCTCCCAGTGTCTCAGTTCACAGCTCTGCCGGTGTCAGGGCTTCAATACAAGAGGGAAATTACAGACGAGCACTATGGCACTATGTTTTTTGGTGTGTCTTTTTGGACGAAGAAAATTGAGCCCCGTTCGCTACCGTCATATGGACATGCAGTGCTGCACGGAGCCCCGCTGTAACTCCGAGAAGGCACGGAGGACTCTGAAACTTCTCCCAGCCCTTAGTCCACATGAGGGTGAGTAGATAATGAGTGAAATTTGAATTTTGGGTGAACTATCCCTTTAATGCACACGATGGGCCCTAGTTTCGTAGACCGAGCGAAGTCTAAGTGCAGCGCAGCTTCGCCACGCCAACGGGGTGTGGCCCAGGTCCATTTCGCAAGATTCGTGGGCCGCGCAGTCAGACTTAGACCAGCGTAAACCCTCCCCTCGTCCCTCCCACCGGCGCAAACGGTGAAGAGGGAGGAGAGAGGGCGGGAGGGAGACAGGAGGAGGAGAGAAAGGCGTGGAGTGGGTTTGACACAGCCGAGTCAGATCTTCCCCAATCGGGGTCATCCCTATGTTCCCACAGCCCTATGTTCCCACAGCCCTATGTTCCCACATTTCTAACTTTTGTTGTCACTGAAAATTAGGCCCTATGTTCCCACAGCCCTTTGGTCCCACCATTGGTTGGGTTTAGGCAATGAAGAAAAGAGTTGGTTAAGTTTAGTAAAAAGACCCGGTAGAGGCTAGACAGACCAGATAGATAGAGTCCAGATAGGTAGAGAGAGTCCAGTGGGAACATAGGGCCTAATTTTGAGGAAAACCTTAGAACTGTGGGAACATAGGGCCGTGGGAACATAGGGCTGTGGGAACATAGGGCTGTGGGAACATAGGCACGCTCCCCACCAATCAAAGGAGCTCCTCTCCTCACCTTTAACTGCGCGGAGGGCGATGCGCGCTGCAAGTTTGTCATTTTATACTTGGACTGGACGGAGGAGACAGCGACGCCAGAGGCCGAACCTCTCCCCGGAGGTCCGAGCTCAGAGTGACCAATAATGAGTTTACTAATAATAATACAAATATCCTTAATCAGGTTTGATCTGATACACTGAGAACCCCTGCCCAATGAAAGAAACAACAACTAATAAACTAATAAAGAAACTCACATTTATTCAAACCCTGTAAGCAAGATGAGAGGTATAATACAACATAAACAAACACCATGCGTAACGGATGAAATCAGCGTAAAGGACGCTCTCTCTCTCTCTCTCTCTCTGTCCTCCTCTCTCTCTCTCTCTCTCTCTCTCTGTCCGTCTCTTTTTTTCTCTTTTTTTTTCTGTGATAGAGATGCTGAGTATACGGCTATATACTGACTATCTGATACCGAGGCTGTGGTGGACTAAGAGAGATGAAGATTTGTGTTTTGTTTTTCATTACTGTACGGCTGCCTGATGCGCTAATGAATTAATAAGTAAATAAATAAATAAAGCATCACAACGGCAGTGCGTAGTCTCAACACGGCAGTGACATGCAGTCATCCTCCACCCTCAGTCCTGCTTGGGACATCCACAGCTGCTTTTCAGTGCCAGTTCGTCCCTGCTGTGTTAATTCAGGTGGAGTTTCCATTACGCTGCCGACAGCCTTTGATCTCTGCTTTGATCTGACGTCAGATGTGACGGGACAATCTATATAGATATAAATTCACGTGTTGATTCCATTAGTTGCATTAAATAGTGGTTATTGTGGATATTTATTGCATTGAAATGTGTCTGGAACTGTGGAGATCTGCCTGTGAGGTCTTGGTGACGTGTGTGCACTGCACGTCAGTCAGCCAAACTTCCACTGCACCTGCTGCGCTCCGCGCTGCGCTGAGACTAGACCTGGTTGGAGGTGGCGAGCTTTCAGCGCAACCTCGGCGAGACATTTTCGCACAAAACTTCCACTGCACCAAGCTGAATCTGTGACGCCTCCCCCTGCTGCGCGGCCACGCCTATCTCAGCGCAGCGCGATCTACAAATCTCCCAATCTGACTTTGCGCTCGGCTGCGCTGGTCGAAACTTGCATTAGACCGGCTGCGCTACCTTGCGCCACCTGCGCTGCGCCAGCAAACTAGGGCCCGATCACTTCATTCAGGTAAAGTCAACATTAGCAAAAAGATTGCACTCACATAAAGAAAGTGATGGAAGGACCTCCGTCAACAAAAATGTATTTAAATTATTATTTTTTTATTTATGTTAAAACCTCCTGTCTGGATTGAATATGCAGCTTGAATAGTGTGACATTTGACTATGATGTATGCGTATGTATGTGTAATAGAATATTTTGATTTTAACTGTACCACCCATGATGATCTCATGTTCTTTGTCCATGTAGATAAATAAGAAGTAAAAAAAACAAAAAACCTCCTGTCATAATATTAAAGCACGTTTGGACTGACTTGAACTGGAATAGAAGACGTAGTAGTCAACTAGGAGCCGAACATCTCATGAACTTCACTTTTCTGGAAGTGATCCTGTGCTCTCAAGCTGATTTAAGGTCAGTGACAAATATGAACTAGCAAGATGAGAAATTCTGAAATATCTTTAGAAATAGTTTTTCAGCATCAGAATTGTATTAATGTACAAATTGTATTCATGTTGGTTTTATGTCATTTGAAATGCATTTGAACTTCTTTTTTCTTTTTCTTTTTTTAACAAAACTAAGACTGAATGCCCTTGAAAATGTCAAACTTTATAACCACAAAAGTATGATAAATATTAAATATTTTATCCACCTACAGTGAATTTTAGAGTATTTGAAAAAAAAAAGAGAAAAAAAAAACTTTCGTATGAAAATATTAAATTTAAATACATTTATTGCTGTATTTCTATATTTGAATTCTAATGCAGTTTAGCAACACTGAGGATACAGTTTATCCAAAAAACATTACATGGTGGTTACACCACTTCACATTGGGTTGCACCACTTCACATTGGGTTGCATCACATCATTGACCTATAGACAGAGGAGACCTGATAATGACTGCAGGTCAGTTCCTTAGAATAGTGTGGTGTGAGCAGTCTACAACAGACACATAGCGAAACACACAGAAACCTAAACCTGATCCACATCAGAACACCACCCACATGTTTCCACTAATGGTAACCTGCAGAAAGGGGTTGAAATGTGTCCATTAAAACGCTTACATTGTGATTTTTTCCCCCAGTTGTTATGTGCTGAGACCACAAAGTCCATGCAACATTAAAGCAGGACTTGTGTGGCAGCTGCATCAGCATGTCTCAGAGCTTTTTCTTTTAATGATATGGTGGCTGGTACTGGATTTTGCTTCTTAAAGCGGAGGATTACAGCTTTAAAGAGGTTTGTCAGGGCTTCGTATCACCAGGCTAAAAAAAAAAAAAGAGGCAGATTTTAAGTCACGGTGGCTCCAGCTCTTGTTCAGCTAAAACAAGCAGCAGGAGGGCCGTCCTTATTATCAGCACAACTCCCACTGATCTGCACCACACGCCACAATGCCTACCACATCGCTCTCTCTCTCTGTGTCTGTGAGGAGAGAGCTCTTTACAAAAGCAGAATAGTATGTAACCTACAATTTACTGTACTTTCACTGAAGACACAGATGCTGATTGGTGGGGGACATGTAATCTACTAGTAACTGAATTTGCTTTCTCAATTGTTTTCTTGTCTCATCTGACCACTCCCACATCACCTGCCAGCCTACTTAAGCCGTACCTCCTCTCTCTCACACTGTTTGCCAGTGAACCATCACGAGTGGTCAGTGCTTCACGCTCGGCTTCCCTCGCGTTCCGCAGAGTATAGTTAAGTAGCTACGTAAAGTCTCGTTACCTCGTCTAGTCGCCCACCATGGACGCCGACGAACTCCATCTCCACGGCTCCGACAGCGACCTCTACGACGGCCTGTTCCCGGCCAGCCTTTCCCCTTCCGCGGGGCGCCGCTCCGACTCGGACCGGGACCGTCCGTCCCGGCGGTCGCGCCCGCGTTCAGTCGTCAGCGTCCCCCGCCACGTGGCCTCCCCCTCCATGGTTCCTCCGACTCCCATCGGGTCTCCTGCCTCGTCTTCACCGGCACCGGGGCCCGCTCCCGGGACGCGGCGCGTCTCCTCCGCCACGCCGGCTTCGGCGTCCTCGACCGGAAACTCCCGTCCGTGACTGGACCATGGCTCGGCTGCGCCGCTTTCTGAAGACGAAGGGCGTCCCTTTCCACCACAGCGACAACAAGTCCAGGCTAACCCTGTCTCACCTCTGCAGCTCCTTCCCCCGCTCCGGGGCATCGCCAGCTGGTCCCGCGCTTCCTGCTGCCGTGCCGGAGCCGGCCGCCGCCGTGGACGACGGGCCCGACGCCACGGAGCTGCAACCGCCCAGCGGTCAGGTCGTATCAGCCCCCGTGCCTGCTCCCCCCGTGTCTGTCTTCTCCCAGGCCATTACGGCTCTCCTCTCATCCCTGTGTTCGCAGGCTGCACAAAATCCCCTTGCACTTGCATCCCTTCCCCCTGACATCCTTTCCTCTTCACCACGTGCAGTTCGCTAACCAAGCCGCCGGCCGCATCCAGCAGTTTAATCAGAGCACTTAACTGGGGTTCTCTCGACTCCTAACTGTACTGCCGCATCTTCGCTGCCCGCACCTCCCTTTCCTGTGAACTGTGCGGGGCCCCCTCGCACCCGGCTTCTTTGTGCACCATGCCCGAGTTCCTGGGCATTACCCTGGACTCCGTCTCCTTCCAGGCGTCTCTGCCCCAGGAGAAGGTGCAGCGCATCACGTTACTCCTCTCTAACTATCTCCTTGCAGTCAGGTGCACCAAACGCCAGCTGTTGGCTCTTCTGGGTCATCTCAACTACGCCATCCGTATCATCCCCCAGGCAAAGTCTTTTCTCTCTCATCTCCTCTCGAAGGCCGCGGCCGTCCTCTCCTTGCACGACAGGGTCGTCTTGGACGACGCCTGCAAGATGGAAATGCAAGTGTGGCGGCATTTCTTGTCATCCTGGAACGGCGTCTCTTTTTTCTATGACTTCCTGACGTACCCGGAAGACATCCAGCTCTTCACGGACGCCGCACCCTCCGTGGGTTTCGGCGGCTATGACGGGGGAGGTGGTTTGCCTCACCCTGGCCTCCCGAGTTCTCAGCTCTTGACTCCGGCTCGCGGTCGCCCTCGTCTGCCCTCCACGAGCTCTATCCCGTCGTCATCGCGGCCATTCTTTGGGGGGCACGAATGGGCTAGAAGATCTATTCTCATATACACCGACAACACAGCAGTAGTCGAGATCATCAACAAAGGCCGATCTCAGTCTCTAACAATCATGCCGTTCCTGCGCAGACTCACTTTGATCTCAGCTCAGCATCAGTTCATTCTCAGGGCAGCTCATATCCCCGGTTACAGCAATGATATAGCTGACGCTTTGTCTCGTTTCCGCTTTCAGAGATTCAGGCATGCGGCCCCCAAATCAGATCTTCACCCAACGCCAGTCCCACCGTTTTCAGCAACAATCTTCAGCTGAGTCCGCAGCTAATGCTCCTCTCACAAGCCTCCCGCGAAGCAATCATCAGCAGCATCTCACCGAGTACTCTGTCCACCTACATGACCGGCTGGAATTGCTTCAAAGCCTATCACACCTCACTTCAACTACCTTTCCCATCCTTGGACGTCGTATCCATATGCAACTTCATCACGCACGTACACAGCAGTCGGAACATCCAGACCGCCACCATTCACACTTATCTATCAGGAATCAATTTCCTGATCAAACTCATATCCGGTCTCCACTACCCCGCAATCACGCATCCCCAAATAACCATGTTGCTCAAGCAAGCAGCAAGCAAGATCCAGTCGGTCCCACAAGGTGCCTGCCTCTCACCTCCGATTTACTTACCCGCTGCATCCACACCCTCCGTTCCGGGTACTTATCTCCCGCCATCGATTCCACACTGGAATCCATGTTCCTGCTCGCCTTCTTCGGCTTCCTCCGGTGCTCCGAATTCGCCCCAACCACGTCCGTTTTCCGTCCTTCCCAACATCCCCGGCTAGCAGACCTCGTCATCCACACCTCTGACTCCCTAATCTACACTCTCCGTACAAGTAAAACCGATCAACTCCAAGTTTCCTATCCCATCTACATCTTCCGCCTCCATTCTTATCTCAGCCCATACGAACCACTGACCAAATATATTAGCTCCAGGTTCGCGTCACAGGCATCACCTCACGATCCACTCTTCCTCACCGAAAACGGGAAGATGGCCACTCGGTTCTGGTCCCAAAAACACCTCCAACAAGTCCTACGCACTTCCAGCATAACCTCGGAGCACTACTCTCTACTCTCTGACCACACCATACAGATCCTAGGACGATGGTCTTCCCAAGCCTACCACACCTACATCCGCAGCAACCTGAGCGATTTGCATCAAGCACACTCGCGATTGTGTCTCACTTCTTTGTGACTCTTTGGGGGTTAACCTCAGCCCAGGCGCACGGACCGCCGGAGACAGTACCCCCACACAGAGTCTCCACCGCTTGGGCGACGACGTCTCAAGTGCGACCTATGTTTGCCTTAATCATTTTGTTAATAAAACTTTGAAACTTAACCCTCGTGTGTCAGCGTGGTCCTAGCTAGTGAAAAAAAACTAGTTCTACTTACACACACATCTATAGCTACACAGCATTTAGTTTTTTTATATTTGTTTTGGCAGTACTGCTTGAATATTTATCAGGTGAGAATTAAAATTAGCACTTTTGGTTTATTGCCTCTCCTTGCACTGTATATATTACTTGTCATATTTCTGTATGTGTTGAGAATTGAACTCCAGGACACTTTCCTGAGCAGTGGTCATAAGTCAGGGCCTGACACTGAGCAGAGAGTCCAGCCCAACCTCAGTCACTATACCGTTGTATCCATAATACAGTCATTCAGACAGGAGAGCATGGACCCAATGTTTGCATCAAAGTACAATAAAATTCAGTCCAACTATTTTTGGTCTGTGCTGCAGCTTTGAAGTAATGATAACATTTGTGATGTTACTGTAAAGACAGTACAGTATGTATGAAATCATGTTCATGTATTTCCCACAGAGCGTTGTTAGTCATTAGCTTACATCAGGCCTATTCGACTAGCGGCCCGCGGGCCGGATACGGCCCGTTTGAAATTTTTTCTGGCCCGCGAGACTGCCAGTAAATAACAGTGATGAAAATTATTACATCAACAACGGCTCTGATCTGGATCTAACCGGATCTAACTCATAAACATCTATGTCACGCACGTGAACTAGGCGTGTGATGCGTAGCCAATCACGCAGCCAAATGCAGCCAATCGCACCAATCACAGCGCTGCTCTGCAGTTGCCTGAGCTCATGGGTGACAGGGGTCGGCACCAGCATGGCGCTCTCTAAACCGAAGAAACGGAAAATTGACTCGGAAAACCGCCAGTTCCAGAGCGAATGGACGGACAAATATTTATTTATTTTGCCTGCCGTGACCAGTACGAAACCGGTCTGTTTACTGTGCAACGAATGCATGTCTGTGATGAAAGAATACAACTTGAAGCGGCACTACAAGTCAAACCACGGCTCGTTTTCGGCTCGTTTCCCGGAGGGCTCGGATGAACGGCGAAGCAAAATACAGCGTCTGCTAGCATCATTTCAACACGGTCAGGCCGCCCTTGGTCGCTTTTGCACGGAGCAGGAGAGGGCTATGATAGCATCCCTTCGTGTAGCCTGGACACTAACCAGACAGAAGAGGCCTTTTACCGAGGCGGAGACGGTTAAAGATTGTATGCTGGCTGTCATTGATGAAGTGGTTGTTGATGAAAAAGTGAGGGAAAGCGTCACCTCATCCATTAAAAAAGTGCCTCTCTCGGATACATCAACTCTTCGCAGAGTGGAATTACTCGCAAAGGATGTATCAAGGCAGCTTTTGGATAACCTAATGTGACCGGGTGAGTCATCTCCCTCCTGGTCACTGCATGGCGCTGTTGTCAGCCTGGCGCAGGTTAATGGGGGGACGGCACTGTTAGGTGATTAAAACAGCTGTGTTGGTCGACATTTTCCCTCTCTGCTTCTGCTGTGCGGTGCGTCCAGTGAGCTGGCCGGCGTGCTTGTTTGTGTCCTCCCGTCGTACCATTAAGGTAGGAATTCTGCGTATTTGCTGGTTTGTGTTTGCTGTTATTGGGCCTGAGGCCTCATCCCTTTGCTCCGTTGCAGTGTTGGAGCAACGGCGAGCTGGTGGAGCGACGCTGTGTGTGTGATTGGGACAGGTGTGTTTGGTCGCTGTTCTCCCTCTCTGCCTCTGCTGTGCGGCGTGTTCGGTGAGCGGGCTGGCGTGCATGCCCGAGTCTCCCCGTCATATCACTAAGGTAAGCATGCCGTGTTAGTTATTGTTTGGTGTTTTACTTTTATTGGCCCTGGGGCTTCATCCTCCCGCTCCGTTGCAGTGCTCGGAGCGGCGGTGAGCCGGAGGGAGCGAGCGGTTCTGGTGGGCGTGTGTTGGGTGCAGTGGAGCTCAGAGGTAGGCTGCTCTAATTGTCTGCTGTTGCAGTTTTACATCATTGCACTAGTTGTGACACTGTCTCTCTTGCTTTACAGCGGGGCGCTGTAACCAGCGGCCCCCACTCTCCTAGTTCTGCACACTATCCTGCGTCCTGGTGTGTTCCGGTCATCGGCCACCATGATGTTTGCTGCTGTTTTGTTTGGCTCGATTACATGGTTTTGATTAAATGATTGTTGTTGCCGACGATAGTGACCTCGGAGACATTTAAAGGGACAACGAGGAGTTTTGGAAAAGCGAAGCGTTTTCACACTACATTTATGAGCCTCCGCGCACACCGTACATTTCTTTGACCGGCGCAAGACGGACTCGTGTTTACATTCATCAATAATTAAAGTCAGAGGTTCAAAGAGGTTCACATACCACCGTAGTTCCGACCATAAACGGCGATGCGGCTGCGTTATCCTCATGATTCGCAACGAAGGAAACGCTGGTCGGCTCGACCAGCACTTCCGCCACCACTAATAATAACAAAATAACGATAGAGACAGAACGATATATTTATCGAAAATGGGCCCATTAACAAGTGTGGGTAGCGGAGATTCATCCACATTAACGTGAGACTTTTTTATAACCGAATAGAAACTCCTCGTTGTCCCTTTAACAATTTATTTATTTTCTTTCCTGGTTTCCTTTTTCTTTTGTGGGGGGGGGCGGGTTTGATAATTGTTTAATTGTTCTCCTCTAATTTGTATTTGAATATTTTAAGAAGACTTCATTATGTTGGTTTTGTATTATAAATAATATCTAATTGTTCTTGGTGTGTGTGTGTGAGGAGGTCAGCTAGACTGCGGCCATCTTAATTTTTCCCTCTCTCCCTGTGGACAGGTGCTGTAGTCCAGCGCGGCGGCCCAATCCCTGGTGGTGGCTTCTTCACTTCTCCATTGCGTGTGTATGCAGTGTCACGGGTGATATTATTTTTCTTGGTTTGTTTCTCCTTCCCCTTGGTTTGGTTTAAGGTCGCCGTGGCTGGCCCAGCCCTGTCCATTCCCCTTTCTTTGGCCCAGTCTTTTGTGAATGTGAAATATTTTGGCAACTATTGAAGTTTTATAGAAACAATATTGTGACAATAAATTATTATTCTTTTTATACCTGAACTCTCCCCTGTGGTGATTCGAGCCTGCGTGACCTTTTTCATTTTTATAAAAAACAGTAACTATTTCCTGGGGCGAAACTCCCCAGGTGGCGTTGTTGGCAACCACTCACCACTACTCACCACTCCACCTCGCCACACTAAAAAAAACTGATGTTATGAGCATCGCTGTGGATGAATCAACCGACTGTACTGACATGGCTCAGCTATGCATTTATGTCAGATTTCATGATGGAGTGCGCTTTAGAGAAGAACTTGTGGGGCTTATTCCGATGGAGAGACATACCACAGGTGAGGCGATATTTCAAAAGATTGTCGCATTTTTTGACGAGCGTGAACTGGATTTACAGAAAGTTTGCCTTTTGGTCACCGATGGCGCTCCAGCAATGATTGGTAGATTACAAGGGCTGACAGCGAGGCTATCAACCATAGCTCCACACATGCAGTTTTTACACTGCATCATTCATCAGTCTGTGTTGTGTGCAAAGTTGAGCGGTGATCTGAAAAACACCATGGACACTGTCATGAATATTGTGAATTTCATCCGCTCAACCTCCAGCCTACAACACCGCCTTTTCCGTATGATGCTTGCCGACATGTTTGCGGAACACACGGACTTGCTTGTTCATAACGATGTCAGGTGGCTTAGCAAGGGGAATGTTTTGGACCGTTTCTGTGAGCTCCACCAGGAGATTGTGTCTTTCCTTCGCATGTGTAAACACAAACGGGCAGCAAACCTCCTGGAGCGCATGCTGGATGAACAGTTCATGGCAGAAGTGTACTTTCTGTGTGACATTTTCAAACACTTGAACACCCTGAATCTTGAACTGCAGGGACGAGAAAAGTCTATTGCTGATTTGGTTGAGAAGCTTTGTGCTTTCAAAACAAAGCTAACCATTTTCACAACAGACTTATCAGCAACAGGACTGCTGCACTTTCCACGACTGCGTGGATTCATGAACACAGCACCTGAGGCACGGATAACGCCCGTCATGACAGATTTCATGACAAAACTGACTGAGAACTTTACTGAGAGATTCCAAGGGTTCAACATTCCCATTGAGGTATTGCACTTTGCTCGTGACCCCTTTTCTATCAAACCTGAGGCAGACTTTTGTGCAAAAGTAAAAGAGGTAATGTCTTCTATTGATGAGAGCATCTTTCAGTTGGAAATGGTTGATGTGCAATCCTCCTTTGCTTCAAAACAGTACTTGCAGTCTGAGGGTGCAGAGAGCTTTTGGTCTAACCATGTGAACCAATACCAGTACCCCACAATGAGGAAAGTGGCCTTGCTAATACTGACAATGTTTGGATCCACTTATACATGCGAGTCTAGTTTTTCTCATATGAATGCCATAAAAACAAGGGCACGTTGCTCATGACAAATGAAAAGTTGCATGAGTGTCTGAGGATTGCCCTGACTACATATGAGCCAAACTATGTTGAAATAGCAAGGTCAAGGCAGTGCAATTTTTCACATTAACCTGAAAAGGCTCAGAATGACAGCAGTGTGATGCTAATGGTAATGTCTTCTATGACAGCATCTCTCAGACTTAAATGATGAATGTGCAATTACTTTGTGTTAAAAAATTGCAGTCTGAGGGAGAACTTTTGGTCAAAACATGTTAAACAATATCAGTCTCTGTGAAAACAGTTCAGTTTTATGTTAATTATTTTGTCTGTTTTACTGTCCAGCTCAAATTTTAACTGTGAGTATGGAATGCTATGTTTGAAATTGTTTATCTCTATCTATGTTGTGAACAGTCCCATCTATGGTCAGATGGCTTTGCTTTGTTAATCTTGAATGTAGCATTCATATAAATATGGACCTTGGTTATAAAAGCCCTTTTGTGAAAGTATTAAAGTGGGGGAAAAAGTGGATACTGTATGTGTCATTCGTTCTCTATTATCAAGAGTTATTTTTTAGCCATTAGTTTACAAATATTCTGTGCGGCCCACGAACCCCCAGTGATTTTCATATTTGGCCCACTTGCTATTGAAGTTGAATAGCCCTGGCTTACATCAACCACAAGGGCAAATCATTTGCACATCAAACAACATCACACCTGACACGGGACAACAGTTTTCTCTTGTGTAACTCACTGTACAAAGATTTCCCTAAGACGATGAAATCTGACAGGAACGAACTTACTCACCTTCTCTGACTGAGCACAGGAAAGAAAAACTGCTACACATACAGTAATAACTAGTGTCACACACCTAAATAAAGAAATGCGGCCACCTGAATGTTTTTTTTTTTAAACAATTTTTATTTGTTTTAGTTATCAATGTTAACAATACATTGCAATACAATCCCCTCTGGATTATAGAGAACAATAAAAACAGAAAAAAAAAAACAAAACATAAAATACAATCGTCAAGAACAGAGCCTGTATACAATTATATAAAATCAAGTCTCTCCTTATATAATAACAATATCCCAGCACATTGTAGAGAACTGAGTGAACATTCCCCCAGAAGGGCTGTGCATTTGTGCATTTCCAAAAGATGTGTGTGTGATCTCAATCTATGTCGTTACACAGTCTCCAGCATGGCTGGTGAGTACCCAACTGTTTGCTTTTGATTCTAGGTGTGATAAAATATCGAATTAGATTTTTCCAATTAAATTCTCTCCATCTCAGTGACTGTGTAGTAGTTTGGTGTGCTTTCCACAAATCATGCCATGTCCCTTCTGGAATCTCCTCACCCAGCTCCCTTTCCCACTTGGCTTTAACATATAATGTTGACTCTATTTTAGATTCCATTAAGCAGCCATATAAAACAGATACTGCTTTTGGGATAGGATGACTATATGCCTTAACCAGTTATTTTATGATAGGATGAACTTTATCCTCATTTGTTTTGATATTTTTTATATAATAATCCCTTAATTGCAGGTATCTAAATAAATCCTGATTAGTTAGATTATGTTCATTTTTTAGTTCCTGAAAGCTTTTCATTACACCCTTTTTTAAAGTTGTGCATATGGCTGTAATTCCCTTTTCTGCCCAATGTTTAAATGTCTCATAACATTTTTTTGGTGCAAATTTGTCATCAAATGCAACCCATTTTAATAGTCTGATTTCTTTACCTATTTTTAATTGTTTCACTGTGGAATACATCTGAATGTATTCTTGATGTTGCATTCATGTGAAATCGGGCAGACATCAGACGCTGCATGTAACAGGATAAACAAGCGTCTATGTAAACAAGTGGTCTGCCAGCACGAGGCAAAACAATACAGGCGTGACAATATGTTGTCATGGTGATGTCGTATTGTTTACCTGACCCACGTTTTACCGTCTTTCTCTGGTGGAGTAAAATGACATCCGGTTGGTTTGCCGACGGCCGTCTGCCTGACTGCACCTGAATGCAACACCAGTGCCTCCGTCCTTCCTCACACTACACAGTGGTGACAGTTTTAACAGGCCGAGCCCACAGCTCCGGATTCAGTTGTGCACACTTTTTGGTAACTTTTAGTAACGATCCCACGCACAGTTTTATAAATGAGACCCCTGGTCTATATGTCCTGGGGGGGGGGGGGGGGCCCTGCTGTTTCTTAACAACATGGTCAGACTGAATGTGTACATAGCTCTGCATTGTCCTCGCCAAATCCAAGTCATAGCATTCATTTCCATATTTATGGTGCTCATAAATTCCATTGTTTGGTCATCAGGTACCTCAATCACCTAAGGGCCAAATTGAAGGCCACGAGCCAAAAACATTTCTTAATTAATTAATTAAGTTAATTCCGCTTTAAAAAGATCATGTAAACACTTAATTCCGAGTGAAAATATAATTCGGAATTAAACTTAATTCCGAATTAAGTGGGTGTTTTATTCCTATTTTAATTCGGAATTAATTAATTCCTCGATCATGTAAACGTTTATTCTTTTTAAAATTAATTCCGGTCGTTCTGTGCATGCTCCTTGCGGTGCCCTTCTGTCGCGATGACGCACATATTCCACGCACAGCAAGATGGCGGCCCGGAGCAGACGTTGGTCCCGAGCGGAAGTTATTTATTTAATTAGTACGCTTGAAGAACTGCAAATAATGAAAAGGGTGGACGGAAGAAAACACAAAAACAACAACATTTTCAAAGCGGTTGCGGAAAAATTTCAACAAGGAGGGTACACGGACAGAGACGCTACACAGATAAAGAACAAGTGGAAACTGTGAAAGCAGGAGTACAACAAAGCGAAGGCACACAACAACCGAAGCGGCTCAGACCCCTCTAGCTTCCCATTTTATGAGGAGGTGGACAGAGTCCTCGGCGGACGACCGTTGGCGAATGCCGACCACCATGGCATCGAAATGGGATTTGAAGAATCCAGTACATCAGTGATGTCCGACGAAAACATATCAGGTTAGCGAACCCTTCTCTTTAGTCCAAGCTTTACTCTTAACGTTAACGTTACCACCCCTACCTCACTACTTCATCTATTACCGCCGCCCGTGCAACCAGCCTACTGTTACTGTTAGCCCAGTGTTTCTAGTAGCTACAAGTACTAGCTAGTAGGGGTGTAACGGTATATGTATTCGTCCCGTGCCGTCACGGTACGGGGGTCACGGTTCGGTGCACACAGTCACACGACGAATACGTCTGAATGAATATTAAAAAAATAAAAAAATAAAAAGTCGAGTCCTCAATCGAATCCAGGTGGCGGTAATGAGCCTCGAAGCTGCCTGCAGCCGTCATAGCAGACGAAGAAGAGAAGTGATGAGAGAGTGAAGTTAGAGGAGGAGAGCTGCTGCTTCATTCATGTCACTGTGGCTTCTCAATGAAACAAACGGCGGCGGCTCGCGACCATAATACATCCATGCTCGCGACTGGTCCACCGGACAAAGTCCGTCGGCGATGTTTCACAGATGCGCGCTGCGTCGCTAGAAACGCATCAAACACGTAGCGCATGTTCAACCCGATATGTCAATCACTGGTGCAAGTAAAAAGACTGTGCGGTGTTTTGTTATGTCTTAGCTCTTTATTTTAATATTTTGTTTGGTTTTTTTCTCTTTTTTTCTATCTATTGTATGTACAATAGTTACATACAATTTCTTTCATTTTTATTTTTATACATGTTCGAAAATAAAATACATTCATTCATTCATTCATTCATTCAAGTAAAAGGACTAGTTGTGTGCAACAACTTATCCCGCAGCTTTTAAGCCTCTTGACATGAACACAGACAGGTGAGGAGAAAAGGAGACGCACACTATAAATAATCAGACACATTGTCTGATGAAGGGCTGACGCCCGAAACGTGTGAGTGACATTAAACTGTCACGGGAGCTTTTAACTAGTGTGTGGTCTCCTTTTTTCCTTACCTGTGTCTTTCTTGGTGGTCCAGCACAGAGTCTTCAGTTTTTTTGGGGGATGTGCGTGTAGCTGCCTAATATGTTTTATGAACACAGGCAGGACCAGAAACATCACCAAAGTAACTGCTAGTCTAATTTAACTGTGTAAACCAACATTGATGTCAGTTTATTGTTTTGTTTTTTTAATAATATTTTTTAATAATAATAATTTAATAATTTGAATAATAGTTGCCAGTTGTCAAGTGCACGTTTTTTTTCCTCTAGAATTATTGAATGGCATTATAACACTCCTAATGCACTTGTTTTATTTTGTATTCTTTTTTTCTTTTAACTTTTATAACACAAGACAGATTTTAGTTTTACATTCAATTAGTGTCTGTTGTACCGAAACCGTACAGAACCGTGACCCCTGAACCGAGGTACGTACCGAACCGTGACTTTTGTGTACCGTTACACCCCTACTAGCTAGTATTACTTAAGGAATCATTACTAGACGAGTATTTTTTGGGATTGTACTATCGTTACTTCTGCTGCTTCTGCCACTACTTTTACTATTAGTACTGCAACTGTGTGTGTTTGTGTGTGTGCATTAACAAATGTAGCTAAAGTGAATTTTCTTTATATCTTTAGAGTTTTGTTGGAAGATGTGGCGAGATCACATATGTAAACATGTCTGCTATTCCTTGTGTTTCAGATGAAGATGAGGGCTCTGGGGAGGAACTACCTCATCGAGAAGCTAGTGTGATGAGCGGGCTGATAAGTGATTCCAGTTGTTCATCCACCCATCTCACCGGCCAGGTTGGTGGTGATAGACAGACAGGTTTTTTGATCAAATCTTTTTATTTATGTATATACTCTCGATGAGACCTGTGATAGACCTGTTTGTTTCCTGGTCAGGCTGTTGGCGAGAGATCTGATTCAGATCAGGTTGAGAGGCCTGGTACGTCCCTGGCTGGTGATGGTGATTCTCAACTCACAGAAACAGAGGATGCTGCAGGAAGTCAGCTCAGAGGAACAAAAAGTAAGCGTTATCTGTTATCTGTAAAGTTATCTGGTTGAGTAAATGATCCAGATTGTAAAAAAAAAACAACAACCCAAAAACCTTTAATCACAGCTTCTTCCATCATTATGTAATTTTTCTACACTTATAGAACATGAGTTATACTGACAATTGTGTAAACGATCGTTTTATATAGAAAGAAAGGTGCCCAAAGCTAAATCTGGGTATGAGCGGGCTCTGCAATCCTGGTCTGAAGAGCATGTGGTGATGATACAAGGAATGCAGGACAGACAAAACCGATGGGCTGAGGAGCAACAGGAGCACCGAGAGCAGAGGGAAAGGATTCTCCAGCAGCAAGAGGAGAACCTGCTGAGCAGACTCCTCGAGCAGAATACAAGGTCAACTGAGAGATTAGTTGGTGTGATGATCACTCCTACCTACCCCACAGGCAGGTCCACCTCCCCCTCAGTATAATTCATATCCCCAATCCAGATATCCAGGCCCACACCAGCAGTATCATCCCCGACCCCAGTCTCAACTCCAAACAGACTGAGAACCCAGAAGATGAGTCCAGATACTTACCTTTTATCACTTACCTTCAAAAAACTACTAGCGGACATATAGAACGTGCTAGTGGACTTGATGTTTCTGTATAGCTGAGGTCCGTAGCTTTCCTTAGAACTTTATCCCATGTCTCTAGCACATTCCTAGCCAGAGATATGAACTTGTGCATGTGCAGCCCACTTACATCCGGTGGAAGCCAATTCAACGTGTTTTTTGCCCATAACTCGCTGACGGAAGGTCGGACACTCGCGGACATGAGGTCTTTTGAGAGGCGTCTTGCTGCAGACCTCCACCGTCAGGCTGCTTCCGGTGCAGGCTCCACGCTCAGGCTGCCGCCACTGTCAGGACAGGAAAAAACTAACTGTTTTGCGTCCCCAAAAGGAGTACGGCATTTCACCATGACAACAACACGGGTTGTGTTAGCTGCCTTTCGCTCGGGGAATCCTCCGCTTCCTCCCAGCGTTACTACGTCCCCAGTCTGTGCTGTCTGGTTCCATGACTCTTCAGACTTATGACACTTGACAAAGGCCGTTCGATAGTCCCGATAAAGCCGCAGACCTCTCAGGTGCCTGGCGCTATATCTTTTCTCTTTTGTTCTTCCCCCAAACAAAGTCTTCCCTCCTATATAATTTCTGCCCATCCCAAAACATCATTAACCGTGGTCAACAGTCAATGCCCCTGCCTTTGATTAAGACCCCACCCCTCCCCTCTTACTGTGGCGGTGTCACAGATCGATGGCAAATATTGTTGAATAAAAGGCGCAACAGAATGTTATTTTGTGTGTTTTCATTACCTATTTAATCAACACCTGATACCCACCTAATAATTTATTTTCATTATACAATGAAGAACACAGGTAAGTTAGTGCATTTTAAAGTACAGTTTTAACTTAGGTACCAAGAGTTCTCTTATAGCCGGACATGTCCACCTTTTACTGGGGCGTCTGGTTATTTGCCTTTTTAGCTGTGAATTTCAATGCTCCTGATGGTTCCAGTGGAAATGCGGAAACAGGAGAGAATCTGTCTTCAAAATTAAAAAAGGATTTAAACAATATTATTAACATAATATTATCCTTCTGCTCTTCCAGTCATTGCTTGAGTTTACCCTCAAGGATAGATAAAACTCCTCTTATATTGATGCAAGAAATATGAGAGGATCTGTGCCTTTACAGAACAAGAAAACGTAGCAGACTCGACCGCCGTGTCTCTACAAAGCACATTTTGCATTTTGACAACTCTGTGTGAAGAAGGTTAATAGGAAGAGAGAAATGTCTGCAGGTTGGCTGGGAAGACACAATTACACCATCTGTGTCTATTCTTTTTGTTATCAAATGTTTTTATTTACCACTTTAACAAAAAAGGACGTAAACATAATTCACGTAGAAGAGTTTATATGGATCCATTAGATGGGAGAGGATGATGGGGGTCAAGTGTGTAGCAGACAGGACATCGTGAGAAATACAGAACTCACAATAGGCCTTTAATTGCCTCAGCTGCTGACAGACAGGCATTTTAAACCACATTTATATTGAGTCATTAAGAAGTCCATATAAACAATATTGAGAAAAGTTATAACCACCAGTGTGTGTAGGCCATTTCCTCAGTAGCTGATGGGCTGCCAACAACTACACCTCTCTGACATTTAGGGGCCTTTAGTGACAAAACAGTAATGGTTGCAAATAACGTAGATTGTAAACTCAGTGGCAGCACTGAATGGAAAAATGTTCCCATGGTGTTTACTTTGCATCATTTTCATTGTGATACACGTTGTTGCAGGGTGTCATAAGTCTTGTCTATAAAGTTCTAATGAATCCACTCACTCACGGCTCCTAACATTCAGCATTTGCCCCCATTGACACCATGGGCTCTAAATCCGTAGACTAGGCGCAGGCGCGGCGCCAACGGGGTGTGTCCAGGCGCAGTTTGCGATATTCGTGCACTGCGCGGCGCAATCCCGCCTCCTTCTCTTCCACCGGCGCAAGTGGCAAAGGAGGAGAGAGGGCGTGGAGTGGGTTTAACACAGCCAAGTCCGTTCTTCACCAATCAAATGAGCTCCTCTCCTCGCCTTTAAATCCACCGCGGGCGAGGCACAGTGCAAGTTTCATTTCACCATGGAAGAAGGAGGCAGCAGTGAGACGGGTGGAAACTGATGTTCTGATCCGGGAGGTCCAAGCTCGCAGTGTCCGAATATTGAAGCCCCGACATGAGAAATTGTTCCGCCGGTGCACTGACACAGGAAGAGCAGTGAACTGAGACACTGGGAGCTTCCGCTACAAACAAGCTTAAAATATAGACTCATTTCATTTTTTCCGGAACAATTTCTCATGTCGGGGCTTCAATACAAGAGGGACATTACAGACGAGCACTATGGAGGTATTTGGATGTTTTTTGGTGTGTCTTTTTGGACGAAGAAAAGTGAGGCCCATTCACAACCATTATATGGACAAATACTGCTGCACGGACCCCCCCCGTAACTTGAATTTTGGGTGAACTATCCCTTTAAAATGACATAATTGTCCCCACCATTGGAGTTAATGTTAAGCCTGTTTGAAATGAAGTCATTTGATAATTCCAATCTGTTCACCCATAGGCTTCATCTCCAAGGTGACTGATTCAGGAAGGAGCTTTCTCACCACCCAGTGTGCCAGTATGAAGTAATGAACAAACCAGCCAGCAGACACATTGATTTAAAATGAAAGCCCTCCCCACTGCTAACTGACATCGTTTCTACTGTATGGATGTTAGCTAGCATTAATGTAACCCTATAGCTTCTCCCATCTGTTGACCAGTCAGGAGGTTGCTAGCAGGAGTGAACAAAAAATGGGTGGATATATCAGAGCATGAGTTGAATTCCTTCACAAAAAAACAAACAAACAAACATTAAAATGTCATTAAGAATGAATGAATTTTGTATGGGGAAAAACAGCAGCAATAAAAAACACAATAACAGACAACAGCATTTGTTATTAATGGCATGGGACCATGGGAGTTGTTGTCTTCCCCACCATTGCCATCATCTTCTCCTGGTTTGGATTCGTTCATGAAGTTTTAACCTTGACCTGGTCCTCCTCTGTTCAAAGTACTTCTGAGACTGAGTGAAACACTGTGTTGCCACATACTGAACAGTCTGACAGGTAGCTAATACATACTGTACTTCTGTCTGCATCTATACTCCTCAGCAGAAGTGATTGCTCTAAGACTGCAAGGGAAGCTCACCTCTAAAATGTCACAAAATAAATGCTCAGATATGAACCGTTGTGTTTACATTTCATTGACGAAAAATGAGTTAAGACACATTCAACTCTAAGACGAGTGTGTTCAGAATCAGCTTCTTATCGCAGGTCGACTGATGTGATTTTCTTCTACATTCCTCAGTGCATTAAACCTGTTGAAGATTTTTTTTTTTTTTTTTTTTTTTACTGCAGTGAAACAAGACGGTCATTGGATAAATGCTGTGATGTTGTCGGTGTCTCTGTGAGTGGATGGAGCAGTGGGCGGGGCCTGGATGCTGGGCTTCTGCATGATGATTGGAGGATCTGTCTACAGGCTGAAACCCTTTTTGATTGACAGCTATTTTGAAACATACATCAGCACTGGAGGATTGTTGAGCTCATGACGGTGCACGTCACCGGGCTCATACGCGCAGGCAGGCCAGGGTTCAAAATCAGGTCAAACTTAATGCTGCTTCATTATTGCCAAAGGGGATCATCCCTATGTTCCCCGGGTCCTATGTTCCCCAATTTGTATGGGACTGGGGAACATAGAACCTTTTTTCTAAAAAAGGGTCCTATGTTCCCCACTTTTCCCCAAAAGGAAGTACAATGCAATTTTTGTACCCATACCTGGGAGTGGAGTTGTGAGTGACTTGGCATATTTTTGCCTATTTTTGAGTGAGAGTGAGTGAGTGTAGGCTAATTGTCCCATTGGTTGGGTTTAGGCAATGAAGAAAGGAGTTGGTTAAGTTTAGTAAAAAGACCAGGTAGAGTGTAGACAGGCCAGATAGATAGAGAAAGTCCTTCGACCAGCAACAATGGGGAACATAGGACCTATTTTTGAAAAAAGGTACTATGTTCCCCGGTAACAGTGGGGAACATACGACCTTTTTTCAGAAAAAGGGTCCTATGTTCCCCAGTATGTATTGCAACCGGGGAACATAGGACCCTTTTTGGTAAAAACGGGGAACATAGGACCCATTTTCAAAAAGAGGGTTCTATGTTCCCCAACCTGTCCTTCATAAGTCAAACACGGCTACATAAGAAATAGTGGACTACTTGATTCTGATTTGATCTTTATCCCAGCAACCGATCAAGGAAGGTACTGAATAATATATCGCAGAAATACAGTCAGTCATTATAGCTCCACACTCAATGAAGTGGTTAGTGCTGTCACATACTCTAATGTTGTGTTCTGTGCTGCCTCCGAAGGTGCAGCGTTGTCCTTCAGAGCAAGTTAAACATCCCATACTGGCTGAGCTGAAGAAGCCACATTGCGGATGCATAACGGTGGCTAAGCTACAGGTGGAGTGAAGGCGCGTATGAAGAAGCAGTGAGTACATCAGGAGCTTAGTCTCATGTGTTTCACAGAGACTACGCTGCACACTGCTCTGTGGGTTAACCTGGCTTCACTGCAGTGTGAGCTGACAGAGATGGTGGGAGTTGGGGAGATACATTTGATCTGTTGTATGAAAACATCAAGGAGGCTTTCACTGCTCCAGCTCTGCCACCACTTGACACATCAGATCATAATCTGTTTATTCTTGTGTGTGTGTGTGTGTGTGTGTGTGTGTGTGTGTGTGTGTGTGTGTGTGTGTGTGTGTGTGTGTGTGTGTGTGTGTGTGTGTGTGTGTGTGTGTGTGTGTGTGTGTGTGTGTGTGTGTGTGTGTGTGTGTGTGTGTGTGTTTCAGCCTTCCTACAAACTGCCTCTGCTCTGAAGCAGGCTGTCACCACCAGCATATTCAAGAACTGGACCCAAGAGACCAGAGACTCTGTTAACCTTCTGTCCTCCTCCTGGGTCAAACTGACCCACTTCTGAATGGTCCTTTTCTCCCTTCCTACTGTCTCTTCCCACCATCATTTCCCTGCCTTCCTTGACCCAATCTGTTCCCTGGTAGATCCCCGTATGTAAAAAAAAAAAAAAAAAAAACAAGTCAGATATTTGGAAGAACAAACTGTACAATTTATTAAAATGATTCCAAAGAGTCCAAACTAAAATAGTCTTTGTTTAGGAAGAGAACAGCAGGGTGGTGTCATGGCCCTTGGTCTTCCGCCATTTAGTGGCTCGGTTTTCTGTTCTGTTTTGTTATTGGACTCCTAGTTTCTGTGTTCCCCTGTTTAGTTTAGTTTCCTGTTTTATTTTGAAGTCCTTGTCTTGTCTTCCTGTGTTTTCCCTCCTCAGTCTCCTTGCACACCTGTCCTGCGTTTCACATCGTCAGCCCTGCTCCTGTGTGTCTCCACCAATCAGGTTTCTTTGCCCTCCTGTCTCCTCACCTGTTGCTTGTTGGTTTGATTAGTTCTGTTGTATTTAGTCTCGTGTTTCTTTCAGTTCCGTGTTGGATTATTGTTTGATGTCACGGGGTTCTGTTCCTGCCTGTTAAGTATTAAACGTCCTATTGCAAGTACCTCCCTGTGTTTGTTCCTGCATTTGGGTCCTCCTGCTTCCCCAACCTTGACAGGTGGTACAGTCCATCAACTCCGGTCGACGTCTTGTTGTAGATGGTGGCGTAGCTGAACCAAGGTGTCTAAAGGTAGAGAGAGCGGCGTGCCGTTAGAGGGATCAAGTCTCACTGTCCCTTGTTGGTCTATCAGCTAGTTTCTGCCTCTGGTCAATGGGCTCTTTGCACAGCTCCACTACTTCCTGGACAACCTGATTAATCCAGGTGTGTCTAAGTAGTCACAATGGTCAGACACACCTGGATTAATCAGGTTGTCCAATAATGTAAGACAGGAAATGAAGGAGCAGCACTAAGTTCAGGAAGTATTGGAGTTGTGCAAAGAGCCCATTAAACATGCATACTGCAAAACAAAACTAAAGGAATCCAAGTCCAAGAAATAGTTCAAATCAAACAAATAAACATGACCAGGGCGAAGAATAACGTTCATTTAGACCCGGGACAAGGCAAGTGAAATAAATATGGAGTATGAGAGGGGCACTTAGCTGGACGGAGAGGTGAAGCGCACTTCCACCTCTCCCGTGTCTCACAAGGCGCCTCCCTCTCTTTCTCTCTCCTTCTCGGCGGCTGCGACCCATCGTGGCGTTGGCTTCGTGTCCTCACACTGGGCCTCTCTGGTCCTTCCACCGTCACGCTGCTCATTGCTGCCGTTTCGTCTCTTTACTCTCTGTTCACGTTCGGTCCTCAACAACAACAATTCTTGCTTTCTTTTCTCCATCCCTTCTTTCCCTTCATCCTCCCTTCTTCTTCCTTCATTCCTTGACCCAATCGGTTCCCTTTCTTTCTTTTATCCCTCCCTTCTTTCCCTCCATCCTTCCTTCCTCTTCCTTCCTTGACCCAATCGGTTCCCTTTGTCCGTCCTTCTTTCCTTCCTTTCTCCCTTCCTTCTTCCCACCATCCTTTTCACTCCCTTCTTTCCCTCCGTTCTTCTTCCTTCCCTGATCCAATCTGATTCCTCCATCTTTCTTTCTCTCCTTCCTTCCTTCCTTCCTTCCTTGACCCAGGAGGACAACAGGAGGATTAAGGACTGTTTTGAATGTGAATGTGAACAACAAACCCCCTAAGCCACTAACTTCAAGATCCTCCTGAACCAGAAGAAGGAGGCCTTCAGGGGTTGAGACAGAGAGAAGCTCATGAGCATCAGAAGCTGAAGTGATGCAAGACTGCAAGAGATAAGAGAGGAAGCAGCAGCACAGCAGCACCAGGGAGGTGTGTCAGGGGATGAGGACCCTGGATGAGTGTTGGTCACTATCACTGGAAACTGTAAAAAGCTTGGGAGTATAGTGACACATTAAATTGCTAAATTGGCAGCAACAACATTAGTTGAGTTCCATCGCGTGGAGACATCCTGGCTGAGTTTGTGTTCAACAGCTTTCTGTTGTTTTTGTTTGTCGGTCAGAGCTGCTGTAGCCTTGGCACTTTTCTTAAAATGTCCAACGAGACGTCTGGCAGCTGCAATGACTCGGCAGATCGGATCTTTTTTTAAGAGCCGCATTGATGCACAGCTGCAAAGTGTGCCCTGCACAACAAACTCCCTGGACATTACCCCAGGACGGGTTATGAGATTAACTGATCCGCGCACAACACCATGTTCGCGGCATTGTCGTGTACGATAGCGGCCCTTTTTTCTGCAGGGATCTTAAAGTCCGCCATTACCTCGCTGAGTCGCTCTGCTATGTTAGCAGCTGTGTGGCTCACCTCCAACACTTTAGTTTCCAGCACGAATGAATGCAGTCGCCATTCCATCAGAAATGAAATGTGCTGCGACTGTCCATCTGGTTAGATGACCATATAAACTACCACCGTATCTGATCGTCTGCGTCCAAGAATTTCACTGTGCTTGTCACAGGGTGTAGTGTGTCTGTGTGTGGGTCACAGGGAGACGCTGATTGGCCATCCAGGTGATTGAGGGAATGCGAGCCAGGTGTGCAGGAGGAATTGTTTAGAATTGTTTATTAAGGATCCCCATTAGCTGGTACCTTAGTAAGGCAAGGCAAGGCCAGCAAGGCCAGTAGCCAGCTAGTCTTCCTGGGGTCCACACAAAATATATATACACAACATATCATACATTTACATTTACATTTACAGTCATTCACAATAACCTAAATGTTAAAAAGTTAAAGCAAACGTTTAAAAATTTCCACACATCTTAAACAGAGTTTTTCTTAGATAACCAAGTGGAACCACTCTTACTCGTACACAGCTCATAATTTCTTTTTAAAATACCTGTTTCCTTTCAATACAACAGAGGTAGTGAGGTAGATTATTCCACAGAGTTATTGCTCTATAGATAAAAGATGGTGACAAGGCCTTAGTTCTTGGGTGAGGCACTTCCAGCTGACCACTGCTGGACCCTCTAGTGCTGTAGTTGTGCACAGTGTTTCTAAAAACTATTTGAGTAAATAAAAAGTCAGGTGCTTTACTGATCAAGACTGACTGAAACATTACTGCAGTGCTCGATGCTAACCTGTTATCTACCATCAGCCATGAGAGGGAATCATGCAGCAGTTTACATTTGATCGGGTCAACAACAACTCAATACCGCACCAGGAAGCAGCAGCACAAGGCGACCATAGGTGTCCGGCTGCTATGGAGAGGGAGACACGCTACGTGGGAAAGCGGAGGGGTGAATGTACGCTTCACCCCTCCTCCAGTTAAAGGGATAGTTCACCCAAAATTCAAATTGCACTCATTATCTACTCCCCCTCATGTGGACTAAGGGCTGGGAGAAGTTTCAGAGTCCTCCGTGGCTTCTCTGAGTTACAGGGGGTCTCGGCGTAGCAGTGCATGTCCATATAACGGTTGCCAATGGATACCAACTGTCTTCGTAACAAAAAGACACACCAAAAAACACCCAAATACCTCCATGCTGCTCGTATGTAATGTCCGTCTTGTATTGAAGCCCCAAAATGCGAAATTGTTCAGAAAAAAATCAAATAAGTCTATATTTCAAGCTTGTTTGTAGCGGAAGCTCCTCTTCCTGGTTGGTCCAAATCTCACGCAATTTGCGCCGATTACTGACGCCGATTTGTTATGAAGACAGTTGGTATCCATTTGCAACCGTTATATGGACAAAGGACATGCACTGCTACGCCGAGACCCCCTGTAACTCAGAGAAGCCACGGAGGACTCTGAAACTTCCCCCAGCCCTTAGTCCACATGAGGGGGAGGAGGAGATAATGAGTGCAATTTGAATTTTGGGTGAACTATCACTTTAAGTCTCCCTCTTTATTCATTCTATGGTCTACCACTGATTACGTTCAACTCACTGAACTGCTGATCGTGTCGCAAGGATTTACGCACCGTACTGAAACTTATAAGGGAAGGCCACTAGTTATCTGCATGTTTATTTTGGTGTACTTTATTTGTGATTTTCCTCATTAATTTGCCTAAGTTTGTGCGACGGTTTTCTATTGCTTTTTGCCCAATTGTTTAATTCTATTGTGATTTATTATTTCAAGTATTTGATTTCTTTTGGTTTCACTAGTTGGCCACCCTAAGTAGATGGAATTAGTTCATTCTGTAAACACACCTGAAGACGAATGAGCAAGGACGGAAGAGTCTGTTGATTTGGTTCTCTCTCTCCTTACTCTCTTGTGCCCGCTAGAGCCAGACGCTGCACGTGGCAGACGCCAGGGGCCTCATTTATCAAAGAGGGTGTAAAACTGCTACTAAATTTGTGCGTACGGCAAAAATACGAAAATAGCGTACACCCAAAATATTTACACCTTTTTCTGATCTATCAAACTGTGCGTGCACAACTCTCCGCAATTTCTCTTTGATAAATCACACTAGACCCAAGAATGGTGCTCACGTGAACACACCTCATATTCCGCCCCCGGAACGCCTATATACAACTATATATGGTCAGCACGTGCATATTAATTAGCCATGTGCGCTAGGTGGAGCGGCTACAAAGTTACAACAAAGACAACGGGCGGAGGGTGGGGGAAAGAAGCAGAACTTCTCCGAAAGCAGATACACGGCGATATCGGGCAATAAATCAGTCAGAAAAATGATCTTGCATTTTAATAAGCTACAATAAAAACAAAAACCTCCCAAATCTCAACAAAAAGGAGCAGAAAGAAGAAGAATCTTATGTTATCTGCCCCTTTATCCCAAAAAATCTTTTTTTTTCTTCTTTTACCTATGTTAAAACAATGTAAAGCAGGATTTCCACGATAGTTACCATTACTTTGCAGGCCTTTCTACACAGTTACAGCTCTACTGGACTTGGTTTAGGTCATTTTCCATTACAGCTGAGTCCTTCACAGTTCCTCCTCAGGGCCGCGTTGTCTCACTCTTTATTCTCTCCTCTCGTCAGCTCCAAACACACGTGCACCTCGTTAACTCAGGTGACAGAATAATAACAGTCTCAGTAGCTGCAGATCAGTGTGCGCTGCTGCCGGTGTGTTTTTAAACTTGGATGGTTTGATCCTTGTCGGACGTCACACATAGCCTAATCAAAAAAGCAAAATCCTCAATCCGCTCTGTTTATCAATTAACATAAAGCCTAGTGTTATTATAGAGCGGGTTGGATTGCCAGCATCAACCACTAGCCTACTTACTTCAAAAAATCCTAGGGGAAACACTGTGCTCTTCTAAATGTACTCCGCTCCTCTCTCCCTCTCACACTGCAGTTCTCTGACTCGGTGTCGCCAATTCCTCCTGTTCCTCAAAAAAGGTGTAAATCACGGTACGCCAGGGTCAAAATGGGTGTAAATGTCCGCACTTTTCCCCGTCAGGTTTTGGCTTGATAGATCCCAAATTTGGCGGAGAAAAGTGCGTACGCACAAAACGGGGGTAAAATGGTGTAAAAAAAAAACATGTATCCACAATGATAAATGAGGCCCCAGGCCCACAGGAGTAACAGCCACGCCAGATTGGACTTTTACAGCTTGGACGCACTAGACGCGGAACCGAAGCGCAGCGCCCTGGAGCGGAGGGAGTTTCAGTTCGGCGCACATGTTAACAGGTCTGCCTGGCCGCACATCTCGCGCCGTGGAGCGCAGTGCGCGCCCCTGGAGCGCTTCAGTTCGGTTCATTTCTATTTTTCACGCGAGCCGCGCGCGCCGAGAGCGCCGTCTGTCAAGCTGGACAGACGTGGTCGTACCAGACAGGAAGTCGGGCACAGAAAAGGCGAGAGAATCCGGTCAATTTTCAAAATAAAATAATTAAATGATGATTAATTAAGTTGTTGCTTGTCCATCTAAACATATTTGACCGTTGCGTCTGCACATGAGACACACAGACTCATGTTTAAAATGACGTGTGTGTGAAAAACATAGACTGTAAAAAGAATGGACGTAGCGTCCGTGACGTCACCCATTGGTTTGGAGGAGTCTGTTTTGTGCCTCTACTACGGGGGTTTGAGCCGCGCCATGTTGGATTCTACTTGCCATATTTGGAGCGGTGCGGCCGTTGGCCGGCCGAGAGCCCGCCCACTGGCCTCGTAGCAGCGGTCGCCGGACCTGTCACTCAACGGTTCTGCGCCCTAATTGGCCAGAACTTTAAACCTAATAACAGTAAAACTGTAGAGTTTAAAAAAAATTCACCCCCCTCAGAGTGTGTGCGGGGGTAGAAACTATCGATTGAGACCAAAAAAATGAAATGTACCAGGCTGTAAATATGTTTTTTAAAGCTGTAAAATCGGCTATTTTAACATGGGGCTCAACGGGAGTTGCTCCCTTCTGGAGCCAGCCCCCAGCGACAGCCGGGGGGATTGCAGCTTTTTGAACGCGGAAGTGATCTTCACTTCTCAGACCGACAACTGCCCCCTTGGTGAAAAACAGAGTGAATACGAGTATGAACGACTGCAGTCGATGTCTGACCGGCGCGGAGAGAGGAGGAGAAGTAGCTCCCAGTGCGACCACCCAAGCGCCCGAGAAGCCGCGCGCCCAGCTTCCGTGTGCAGTGCATCCAAGGGGTTAGGCACCTTGCATATTGGACCCTGGGACATTGTTCACCCCATTGGACTGGTTTTAATTTTGTTTTATGTTATATTTTTTACTCCTTTTTGTTATTTATTTGTTCTCTTTTAAAATATAACGTGTCTCTTGTAAATTGGTGTCTGTGTGCTGTTTGAGTTGGTAAATCTCCCCAGTAGAGTTTTTAATAGTTTTTAAAGAAATTGTAACGAGCTATCCTCACGGGTGTGACATGCTCATGGGAAATGTAGTGTGTGAAAACACTTCGCTTTCCAAAACTCTTTGTAGTTCAGATTGATGGGGAAAAAAAGAAGCCAATTATGCATGCATAATTCTGTTTGCCCTGACTAAGAACTGTTTTAAGAGTTGGGGGCTGATACCAAAACTGGCATGTCTGCTACATTCCTGCCACCACAGACCCCAAAGTATCAAGAATTCATAGTGGTATTTCCAAAGTACAAGCACAAGTGAACAAAAGCTCATGTCTGATTGCCACAAACTCCCAAACTCTACTTGTCTCTGAGAGTTGTTCTTGTACAGCTCTGCCTTGCTACCTGCCAGCTGTAAGCTCTGGGGTGAGACAAGCAACAAAGTCATCACAGTGTGAGCAGACTTGTTCTAAGACATTCTAGTTTGTCTTCTTTTTCCCCCAAAATCAAAGAAACTTAAAATAAGGGAAGTGGCCAAAAGACTCCACTATAACCCAAACAAGCTTTAACTGCAGCCAAACATCACAAGGCCGTTGCCTTGATGTGAAGGTGACAACAACTCAGCGGACTCACTGTCATGAAATGTGAAACTCCCGCTACGGCTCTGAGCTTCTCT
Source organism: Trachurus trachurus (assembly GCF_905171665.1). NCBI lineage: Eukaryota > Metazoa > Chordata > Actinopteri > Carangiformes > Carangidae > Trachurus > Trachurus trachurus. Next base: position 38,951,971 of record NC_139892.1, read on the forward strand.
GAGCAGCAGTTTGGTAAAAAGCTGGTGAGTTTGAACGAAGGCAGCAGCCTCTGCACGCTGCAGACTGACAGCAGAGTGGCGGAGATCTGAGTGCCAGCACAGCAGTGGGGGGTGTAAAGAGAGGGAGAGAGGTGCAGGGGAACGTGTGATCTTTGCAGTTTCAGTTTCAAAGGCTTGTTATTGGCACTGCTCAAGGTCAGGGACCCTGTTGTACAGAGACTTTGAAAATCAGAGGCAGGAGAGAGAGAGAGCTGACAGGAGGAAGGTAAAGAAACAGAGATGTGCTGGGTTACACCAGGAACACACGGCTGTGAAGCGCCGCACAATGAACATCGTGTGCAAGCCGGAGCCCCTCCGTTCACATCAGATGCGCATTTCTCCGCGCTTCTGCCCCTCAGCTGTGTGTTCATCTCTCTCACGCTCTGTTTAGATATTATTGACCAATATATAAATGCACACTGTGTTTTATTTAGAAAATTGTTTTATTATGAACATTTACGGGATTCTCTCGTTGTTTCTTTGTTTGAAGCAAGAGTTAAAGGGACAACAAGGAGTTTTGTAAAAGTGAAGTGTTTTCACACTACATTTATGAGCCTCCGCACCGTGAAATTCTTTGACCGGTGCAAGACAGACTCATGTTTTCATTCATCAAGAATTAAAGTCAGAGGTTGGAAGACGATCACATACCGTCGTAGTTCCCACCATAAACGGAGATTCGGCGGTGTTATTCTCATGACTCGCCACGAAACCGAAAGTAAAGAAACGCTGGTCGGCTCGCCCAGCATTTCCACCACCACTAATAATAACAAAATAACCATAGAGACAAAACCATAGATTTATCTAAAATGGACCATTAACAAGTGGTAACGTAGATTCATCCACATTAATATCAGACTTTTTTATAACCAAATAGAAACTCCTCGTTGTCCCTTTAACATCGACGCCAAAAGGAGACTGGCCCAGCTTCTCGGCGCTTCTGCAGCCGGTGTCCCTGCTGGTCAGTTGTCCAGAGTAATTCATCGACTAAATACTGTCCATGCTCAGTAATCAACTATTAATTTAACTTGAATGAACAACATTGCGTGGTTCAACCTCTAAACCCTGGTAAGATAATAATCATTAGGCACTAATAAAAATCTAATACATACAAAATGAATGGACACAAGATGATATATAGACGAAAAGTTGCCCAAACCAAATAAAAGAAAAAAAATTGTAGATTCCTTATTACAAAGCCTAAGTTTGACACTCTAATAGTTCCTTGTTGCAATCAACATCGATGACCAAAGAAAACTCCACAGGATCACAGGACAAGCATAAATCTAGGATGAAAAAATAAAAAGGATTGAGATAATAAGAGCAATTGAAAGGTAATAAATATATGGTATAATAATAATAAACTTTATGTATATAGCACTTTTCTAAACAAAGTTACAAAGTGCTTTTAAAAAAAGCAAAGCAAACAAATGCAACAGGGATCATAGGAGGAGACTACAGAGTGGATACATCAAACACACATATGCATCAAACATTTACGAAGGCTTGTCGATGAAAGAAAGTTTTCAGAGAAGTTTTAAAGAAGTTTTTACTGGCCTGTCTTATTTCAACTGGAAGGCTGTTCTACAGTTTGGGGGAGGCTGTGTTATCGCCGGCTGCATCCATGATGGCTGTGTGTTACCATTCCTCTGTCATATGCATAATTAAAGGGATAGTTGACCCAAAATTGAAATTTCACTCATTATCTCCGCCCCCTCATGTGGACTAAGGGCTGGGAGAAGTTTCAGAGTCCTCCGTGGCTTCTCTGAGTTACAGGGGGTCTCGGCGTAGCAGTGCATGTCCATATAACGGTTGCAAATGGATACCAACTGTCTTCGTAACAAAAAGACACACCAAAAAACATCCAGATACCTCCATGCTGCTCGTATGTAATGTCCGTCTTGTATTGAAGCCCCGAAATGCAAAATTGTTCAGAAGAAAATTAAATAAGTCTATATTTCAAGCTTGTTTGTAGCGGAAGCTCCTCTTCCTGGTTTGTACAATTCTGACAAACCGGGAAGAGGACGGACCAGGAAGAGGAGCTTCAAGAAGCTTCCCTTACAAACAAGCTTGAAATATAGACTTATTTAATTTCTTTCAGGACAATTTCGCATTTCGGGGCTTCAATACAAGACGAACATTACATACGAGCAGCATGGAGGTATTTGGATGTTTTTTGGTGTGTCTTTTTGTTACGAAGACAGTTGGTATCCATTTGCAACCGTCATATGGACATGCACTGCCACGCCGAGACCCCCTGTAACTCAGAGAAGCCACGGAGGACTCTGAAACTTCTCCCAGCCCTTAGTCCACATGAGAGTGAGTAGATAATGAGTGAAATTTCAATTTTGGGTGAACTATCCCTTTAAACTGGTTTTCCTGCAGTGACTATGACTGCGACAACCGGACATGTTTTTTTTTTCCGCTGACCCTGTCTACAACAGCACATCAATCCACTCGTGTGCCACTCCTGCTCCAAACTGACTGTGCTGATCCCGGTCTGCAGGTGATGCACCGACTGTAGATAATTACCTGACGCGCTCGCACCTCAGACAAACAGAATTCACCAGTTTAAGGTTCAGGAAAAATGCTGAAGTCGGTAGGAGCAGGTAAACAATATAGCTTCCCTGCTTCAAGGACCCATCTATACAGTAAACCCACCTCCTCCATAACCCTGGATGCTCCATGGTGTTCTGGTTGTACAGCAACATACACATTACCAAGGACTTTCTTTGTTATCAAACCTGCAATAAAAACATGTTCACAGTTCAGTTATGGGAAATCATGCCTCTGTGAAACTGTTGACAGACACTTTATTATTAACATGGCGCTGCATGGACCGGCCAAGGTTAGTGACTGAACCAAGGGTTAATACAGGAGAGACCCGGGGACCCAGGTCTTCACAAGTAATCTGATTGGATTTTGGATAATGGATTGGATCAAATCTTGAAAAATGGGTTGTTCAAAACTAAAAGCGGATTGTGAAACCTGACTAGATTGTGTAACCCTCTTGGGTTTTATTTGGATTCAACCCTCAGTTTGTTGTTCTGTTCAAAATGTTGAGGTGGGATCAGGATAACTCTGATCCAAAGAATCAGGATTATTCTGATTCCAGCAGTCAGGTGGATTCAGGGCGGATTTCAGGAACAAAATGTAATTTAAATTAAATTAAATTATAACTGGTCAAATGATGTGACATTAATTTATACTTTGCACCTGGTTTTTAAACCATTACAGTGATAAAGTAAATAAAGTTAAATTCCTAAAATAAAGAACTTTCAATGTTTTTTTCCCCCAACTACTGGACATTTAAAGAGGAATTATGCAAGTCCGGTCACTTTTCCACTGTTTTGCAAACACTCCTCCTGGTCATGTGCATTTGTTTTTAAAGTCTCCCTCCAACGATCCTTTTTGGTTATTTTAAAGCATTCTTTGTGGTCTTTAAATTGTGATTATGAAGTTTTTAGCCAAAATCACAAAACCTGTGCCATTTCCCAGCGCTCTTCTTCTGCACAGCACCAGCAGCTCATTAGCAATGCGACTCTGGGTGGTGGGCGGAGACTGCGCTGCTCTGCACCCCTCTGAATCTTAACTTTGCAGACTTTGGCATCAAAATGTCTTAATGAACTCCCTCTTAAAGCAGATATCAGCTTCACGGCCGTTTCGGCTAATGCTGCGTTCAAGGCAGGCTTTTGAAACCGTAAGTTACAGCTTCAAGTCACAACTACGACTTGGTAGCGTTCCAGGTAACCCGTAGCTCGTGTTTTTACCATCCTGTTGTCTGTGAAAGTTCCCTATAACGGCCACTCGTAACTTCCGACCCGTGAACTCGTACCAGATCGAACTGGTATGACTTCACAGGAAGGAAAAACACAAAGTACGAGTTTCTTTGAACGCACCATGAGTTAGCAGCCCCCGCCCTTGTCAGGCATCAATTGGTCCTCGTGCTACGTCACCACATTCACGCGCATCCCTTGGCTGCACACACAGCCCTTCATGCCGTTCTCTCTCCTCATTGGATAACACTTGTATCCCACAAGGAAAATTTTCTCCTCGGGTTACAGCAGAGCAGAGTGACGGAGAGACTCGTGTTTAGGCTGAAATACTTCATGTAAGTGATTGCTGACGGAAAATAGGACTATTTAGGACTTATATTAACAAAAACATTCCACTGATATCTGCTTTAATGTTTGGTTGTGATATGTTATCTGTCATACTGTCTGCTTTGAGTTATATTGTAGTTATTGAGATTTTTTTCTATGTGTTCTTGTTATTTAGCTTACTCTCCCTCTCCTTGGGTTTGTCTCAGGGTCTTATCTTAAAAAATAACTTCCTTACTCCTGCTTTTGTAGCTTATTTGCTTTGTAAATATACATGTCCTATATTGATAGATATATTGATGGACTCACTGTTTATTCACGAAGCTTACCAAGGGTCATGTTGTATTTTTTGTATATTGTTACGTGTTTCTATGATGTCATCTTGAGTTGTGTTCTGATAGGCCCACGTAGCCCACTAAGATGCCATGTAAAGCCCTTTGAGACATTTTTATTATTTTTTATTATTTGTTTGTTATTACTATACTTGTTTTTATTGTAAGGTGTATTGAGACCATGTACCATGGTGATTTGGCACTTTAAATAATAAACTGATTGATTGAACCTCAATAAATCTGATGCAAGTGCTGACAGTGTGCAGGAGTTTTCTCATTTTGATCCAGATTAAACCTTTTGAACAACTGGGCCCAGGGAGTTCACTGAAACATTAGTTCACTCTATAAGTCACAGAAAGTGTTGAAAGCAGCTGAGAGTAACTGCCCCGGTGCAGAGTGGAGCAGTCTGTCCATGAATGGATGAATGAGTGGGGTGGATGTGTTGCAGACAGTGAGTAATAGAGTGCAGGTGTGGTGGTGATCTTCTGTCCAGACCACACCTCTACTGGGACTCACACACACACAGGAACAGGAAAAAGCTAAACAATGGGACAGCCAGTGATATATTATTTAGTATAGGCTACACATACAGAATAATCCACTGTGAAATATATTTTGGACAATGCAGGTTCTATATAAAATGTTCCAGGCGAGCTTTACTTCACATTTAACCTAGATAAATGCACTTACCACCTTCTAAGTGTAATTGTGGCTGTTTAGATATAAATTGAATATAGACCAGTTACTTTCTCAATGCATGGGATTGTCAGCAAGGTATATTCTTGCTGAGGGGGAGAGGAAACGACATGTCATGTCTCTGGGTCATCTGTTGTGTCATCAGTAGATGTTAGACAACCCTGGCAACCCCAAACGCTGTCCTTATTAATACCATAATGTATTATCACATGTTTTATTAACTAGAAAGCTGCAAGTTTCAACTTATAAATCCTTTATAAAGTGTGCCTTATTAAAAAGTCAAAGCATATCTGCATTATTCATAGAGGCTAAATGAAACAAAATAGGGAAATGGGATTAAAAAAGGGGGGAGGCTGGGTGAACATCCAGCACCATTCCCTGACAACAAGCGCTCCCTTTCTGCTTGGGAGCCTATAGCAACCCAGACTGGTTGAGTGTGTAAATGAAAACACACTCTGCAGACTTCACAAGAGGAGTCTCAAGTTGTTTATCATCAGTGCAGCGGTTTCAGGCTATAGGCTACATCTGGGTAACATTGCAGATTAAAGCTGCGACTCTGTGGTTTTCTACATTTTTGGAGCGATTCACCCCGTTTCCTCCCTGGTTCGTCTTCTGTTTGTTTTTGAGTTCTGCATGTCCTCAACATATCTGAACATGACTGACCTTTGCAAATCATTAATATTGTTTAAAGTCACAGAAGTATTACAGACTTATAATATAATGTGGACTGTTTAAAATGCTGTCTCAACACCCACCTTTTTACTAAAGCCTACGGCTAATTGTTTTGAATGTGTTTAACCTTTAATCACTGCGTTTATTCCCTTTTCTATGCTCTTTTTTTCCTGCAGCACTTTGATGTTTGCTTTTAAATGTAAAATGCATTATAAATACAATTTATTATCAATCAATCAAACTTTATTTCTAGAGCACTTTTAATATAAAAGAAAAACAGCCCAAAGTGCTTTACATGATGAAATAATAAACAAAAAATGACATGACAAGTAAAATGAAAACATTGAGGAATTAATACAAACGCTATCTGACATCCACAATTTGCAATTTTCAGTGGATAAAAGTAAGTAAATGGCATAGGATAAAATAAAGATAAATAAAATCATCTAATAAATAAATAATACAAAGGGATGATGTGGCAATATTGCATAAAAGTAAAGTCCAGTAAAGCTCTATTACTGTAAGACAATAAGCATTTTTCATTTTATGAATATTTAATTCGTTATTACAGATGACGCCAGACAATGACTATTTTTTGCAGGGGATGGTGAGCGCGCTCAAGATTTCCTCAGAACAAACAAATCTTTACGTCACCCCCCACCGGTCCCAGACACCACCAGATGTTTGTATCACACACATCACATCTGTACTTCTACGCCTGCGACGCCTCTCACTGAAATAACACATTCTACTCTGTGAACCACCACCGTCGTCCACACCTCTCCAGAAAATGTCTTTTGAAGCCAAGACGTCCTCTGACTCTCCCAGATCCATTGTTTGAATTATGTGCACGCTACCCTCACTTCTCAAAAATGTCCTTTGAAGAATTCATGCCCTGCCAAGACGTATTTTTACTCTCCAAAAAGAAAAAGAGCATACCTTATCTCTCCAAAACATTCCCCTTTGAACAGGTTATAGGCCCAACCGGCCCGATGTCCTGGCTGTCCAACATAATGCCACTGGCCTGCTCCTCCTGCTCCACTGTCCTCTCAACACATTTGCAGAAATGTCATTTTCTGCATTTGTTTGTGAACACTGATGAGCACTGCACCTTTATCCCTTGATCTTTCATGTTAATTACAGCTAATTACAGACACACAAGGAATTCTCTCAAGTACATATCTAAATGCAATGATTAAGCCCCATTTTTTGTACTGTGTTACATCCTGGTCTCAGGCATGTAAAACAGTTACAAAACCACATGTGCTGTTAGTCCCTATTGTGCACTTTATCAATCAATCAATCAATTTGTTTATTTCGGGCATGTCAATTTAAATCATCATCATCACACTTCATCTTAGTTCGAGTAATACAATACACATGGCCGAAAGGAAAAGCGGGAGAAGCAAAAGCTTATCTAGTCCCGCCCCCATTACCCACAGAATAAAATCTTTTTCATAATCAGATCATATCATAATCTTTTTCTTTAGTTTTTGCTTTTTTACATTTTGATATAACATTCTTTTACTTATGACATTTGACATAACATGTTACAGCAGTAGGTAGTGTGCAGATCATATCATAATATTTTCGTTTGTTTTTTCTTTTTTACTATGATTTGGCGCTCCTGTTTCCCTGCTTTTATTAGTGCATTCTGTCAATTTAAAAAAAAAAATATATTATGGTTATTACTGTATGTCACTTATGTCCTATTTCAATTAAAGCAGATATCAGCTTCACGGCCGTTTCGGCTAATGCTGCGTTCAAGGCAGGCTTTTGAAACCGTAAGTTACAGCTTCAAGTCACAACAACGACTTGGTAGCGTTCCAGGTAACCCGTAGCTCGTGTTTTTACCATCCTGTTGTCTGTGAAAGTTCCCTATAACGGCCACTCGTAACTTCCGACCCGTGAACTCGTACCAGATCGAACTGGTATGACTTCACAGGAAGGAAAAACACAAAGTACGAGTTTCTTTGAACGCACCATGAGTTAGCAGCCCCCGCCCTTGTCAGGCATCAATTGGTCCTCGTGCTACGTCACCACATTCACGCGCATCCCTTGGCTGCACACACAGCCCTTCATGCCGTTCTCTCTCCTCATTGGATAACACTTGTATCCCACAAGGAAAATTTTCTCCTCGGGTTACAGCAGAGCAGAGTGACGGAGAGACTCGTGTTTAGGCTGAAATACTTCATGTAAGTGATTGCTGACGGAAAATAGGACTATTTAGGACTTATATTAACAAAAACATTCCACTGATATCTGCTTTAATCTTAATATTGTATCTGTTCCCACTTTACCTGCCCAGGGACTACAGGCGGAAATTAGCAATTGTTGCTCTAACCTGGCTCAAAGCATCTCTTCTTGTTTGACAAGATTAATGTTTTTGTGCATTGTCCCTGTTTTAAATAAATAAATCCATTCATTCATTCATAATCGTTAATCATTTACAGTAATTTATCCTGGATGCTTGATGTTTTTACACTGCCATGAGTTGTTGCTAAACTGTTTGACACTGTATGACAATGACAGTAAAGTCTATCTTTCCATCCATCCATCTGAGGAAGTCAGGCGGTGTGAAGATTTCCCCTCTCTGTACAAAAAAGTGATAATTTTGCCAAAGCTCCATTCTAAAGGATTGAGGACGGGCAAAAACTATATTACGGTGGCCCTGAGGTGCAAATCACAACAGCAAATCAGAAAACACAACGACAAATTACTAAACACAACGTCGTGTTTTCTGATTTGCTGTTGTGTTTTCTCTTTAGTTGTTGTGTTTTCTGATTTGCACCTCAGGGCCACCGTACAATATTCCCATGAAACACATTCATTAGTAAGAAGTGAAGACGACCAAACAAAAATGTCCTCACTTTCCAAAAAAATGCATTCACGCTTACGGTTTAACACTCACAGTCCTCACAGAGATATAAGTACACAATCACACACACACACACACACACACACACACACACACACACACACACACACACACACACACACACACACACACACACACACACACACACACACAGAGTCGAGGAGTTCACTTTCAATGCCTCAAGTGAATAGAAGTTGACTCTTGGCTGATTCGTGTACCGACGCTCCACTAGCTCTCGCTGTCTCGCTGTCTCGCTGACTTATGGGGCGATAATGAATGGAGCACAATCAGCCTGCCTCCAACCTGCAGACACTGAAGGAGGAGAGATGGAGCTCTGCACTTCTTGATTTGGTTGCTCAGGCCTACAATCATAACACTGTTATTTTATTTTATTTATTTATTTATTTAAAAGGGACAGTACACATTAATGAACATTCGTACGGCTGCACAAATGTAAATGCGTCAGAGTTAGCAACTTCCTCATTTGCATCCGTAGTCCCTTTGCAGGTAATAAACAAACAGACAGAAATACACATGAATTATACAGTGGTTCACAATCATATACACATTCATACCTAGACATAAAGTGCATGTGATCTGTAAAGTGCCTGGTATAAAGTGCCAGTTTCTAAAGTGTTACTGTCTGCGTTCTACTTAAAAACTTCAATGTCAAGTAGGAAAAAGCAAACGTTATATAAATTTGCACCTTTATATATATATATATATATATATATATATATATATATATATATATATATATATATATATATATATATATTTTTTTTTTTTTTTTTTTTTTTTTTTTTTTTTACAGTTTACAGTCTCCATTGGTTTGGCTCATTTTTCAAAACAGAAATTACATTCTCAAAACAACATGGACAAACCTCCAAACCAGTTGGAAAATGTTCACAACAGATTTGAATTTCTCATTAATTTCATCAAATTGCAAATGTCTTTGTACATCTTTGCATATGATTACAGTTAGTACAGGTAGCTGCAGATCTTATTCATCTAAAGTGATTGTTGATTCTCAGTCTACTGGTTGTTCTCTCCAAAACATGTCAGCCATCAAGTCATCACATGCACAATAGTCTGTTCAACTGTCAAAATGAGTCAAGAACATAATACCATGAATACCATTTATTTACTGTATTTACAGCACTATGTGCTACTTATAATTGTCCTTGTTTTTGTTTATGTGTTTATATTACAGTATACTGTATATTGTATACATTTTCCTTTTACTCTGATGAATGGAAGTTACTTTACGTGTGAATACCTTTCCTTGATAGTATGAGTGCAATGTTTGATGTCAAACCTTATAGACTACTCTTACCCTAAAATCCAGTTTTTTTCTTCTTCAGTTTTATACACAGTTGTATTCTGTTAGCTGGACAAAACAAAACATAAAAGACTAGTACAGTAAGTATTGTCAGTGAAGGACTGGGCTCAGACTGAGTGGTGGACATGAGGGATATTTCAATGGTCCTCTGCCACAGTGATAAAGCATCTAAACATGTTGAGCTGCAGTGCTCACAGGATGCCAAAGGGACGATGCATTTGGGGGAAACTGACTATTTATATGAGAAGGAAATCTAGTTTTGACACATGAGTGAACTGTTTTGAGAAGTGCACTTTTGCAAGTGATCTATGATGTTGTGCTGAACTGTAAGACTGTTTTGCCAAATGATCTTAGAGTTTTGAGAATGTAATTTATGTTTAGAGAAATGAGCCAAACCAACTGAGAAAAACTGTAAGAATATCTTTATTACATTTTTCATTTTAGAAAAAAAAAAACATCTAAGGAAAAAGAGAAAACAATGACACAAATGTGTATATACAGTATCAGGATAAAAAAACAACAACCCCCTACAGTAATTTCCCATATAACGCACACTTCCGTCCATTTGGTAAAAAAAAAAAGAACCTTTTTGGCGACCAGAGAGCCTTCCAGAGAGTCCACACAAATTACATCACAACACTGTCCAGAGATGAAGGGCAGAAGGAACTGAGCCATGCAGAAGCGACTGTACACCTAAACATGCACAAACGTCTTTAAAGGGATAGTTCAACATTTTGGCAAATTGGCCCATTGCCATAATCCCTATAGTCATAGCAGTAGGTTCGTTACCTTTAATTGTCGGTGCAAGCTGTTTCTAGAACGGCGGAGCAGAGCCGTGAGCTGCTCAGAGCTACGCTACGGAGGCTCATTATGGGATTTCTTGGTTTCCCTCATCAAACTCATCAAATACAAAATCCCAAAACTCCAAAACGCTCTGGTGGACAAGTTGTGACCTGCACATTCACCACGCTATGAGATAATAATGGAACGTTACGAAACGGAGCCGTTTTCGAAGTAAATACAGGGTAAATACAGAATCTGCTTGCTGAAAAACTGTCCCTGAACGCAACACGCATCAGCGGTTTTGCATGAATTTCCCTCTAAAACGACTCTGTCTCGTAATGTTGTGTTATTATCTCATAGCGTGGTGAATGTGCAGGTCACAACTTGTCCACCAGAGCGTTGTGGAGTTGTTGGGTTGTGTATTTGATGAGTTTGATGAGGGAAACCAAGAAATTCCCTTAGCCTCCATAGCATAGCCCTGAGCAGCTCACGGCTCTGCTCCACCGTTCTAAAAACAGCTTGCACCGACAATTAAAGGTAACGAACCTACTGCTATGACTATAGCGATTATGGCAATGGGCCAATTTGCCAAAATGTTGAACTATCCCTTTAATGTAATTATCCCCCACTTGCTAAGCCTACTGTACAAGTAACATCATCATCTACAGCAAATGTTGTAACTGTTACATCGACCTGCCATGGAGCTGAATGAACCTACTAACTTCCCTCTGCCTCATGTAATGTTGGGTATTTATAACTTCCTCAGCGTTGCTTTGAAACATCTTCATGTTTTCGCTCGCGACAACCTGTGATTTTTTCTGATGAGCTGACTTGAACCCATTGGCAGGTGTATAAATAGACAAACAAAGATCATTTTTCCTTTTCATATTATATTTGTGGGAAGTTATTGGAAGGCTTTTTCATAAACACAACAAACAAGCAACTGAATTAGATGTTCTGTTTCCTATTAAAGCAGATATCAGCTTCACGGCCGTTTCGGCTAATGCTGCGTTCAAGGCAGGCTTTTGAAACCGTAAGTTACAGCTTCAAGTCACAACTACGACTTGGTAGCGTTCCAGGTAACCCGTAGCTCGTGTTTTTACCATCCTGTTGTCTGTGAAAGTTCCCTATAACGGCCACTCGTAACTTCCGACCCGTGAACTCGTACCAGATCGAACTGGTATGAGTTCACAGGAAGGAAAAACACAAAGTACGAGTTTCTTTGAACGCACCATGAGTTAGCAGCCCCCGCCCTTGTCAGGCATCAATTGGTCCTCGTGCTACGTCACCACATTCACGCGCATCCCTTGGCTGCACACACAGCCCTTCATGCCGTTCTCTCTCCTCATTGGATAACACTTGTATCCCACAAGGAAAAATTTCTCCTCGGGTTACAGCAGAGCAGAGTGACGGAGAGACTCGTGTTTAGGCTGAAATACTTCATGTAAGTGATTGCTGACGGAAAATAGGACTATTTAGGACTTATATTAACAAAAACATTCCACTGATATCTGCTTTAAGTCTGTGGGACATTTGTATGATTTGTATTCATTTCGTGGGCTGATTTCGTTAGTGGTGACAGCAGTGACTTTCATTTTCAGGAATTATTTTCTTTTGCTATTTTTTGATTACGGAATGTTACTTTAAAGGTATAATATGTAGGAATTCCCCCCATCTAGCGGTGCGGTTGCATATCAGAACGTATTCTTGATGTTGCATTCACGTGAAATGGGGCAGACGTCAGACAGACAACAGACGCTGCATGTAACAGGATAAACAAGTGGTTCGCCAGCACGAGGCAAAACAATACAGGCCTGACAACATGTTGTCATGGTGATGTGGTATTGTTTACCTGACCCACGTTTTACCGTCTTTCTCTGGTGGAGTAAACTGACATCCGGTTGGTTTACCAGCGATGGTTGCCTTTCATTTGTATGTGGGTGTGATTCCACTTCAGTGAAATACGTATTTATGAAAGACATATTTGATTTTTGCTAATAAAAAGCCAAATAAGTTACACACTGGGGCTTTAACATTGACTCTGCATGACCTAACGGTTAACTCCCTGCAGTAATCTAATGATGGTGACCCTGGCCCTCATGACTCTCCTCTTCTGAACCCCGCCTAAAACTAATCACCGACTGGGATGTCAAATTTATTTTTGCAAACTTTTTTTTTTTTTTTGGAGAAGTAGAAATTGGTCATGCTTGGATGCAAAGAAAACAAATTTCACCATTTTGAAAAATCACAAAATATCAGGGTGCTGCCGCCTGTCACGCTCCTGCTTAGGGAATAAACAGATGCTATTTGGAGGAAATACTTGGAAGAAAGTTGCAGCTGTTTTCTTCCTCTTTAGTGGATTTGGCAGCTGCTTTGTTGATGATCAGCAGCTACTGCAGTTAGAAGGAACAGACTTCCACTGAGTGAAATGTTTGTGTTTGCCATGAAAACACCCAGAGAGCTGGAGATGACAAGATCTGAAGTAGGTGACTGTCTCAGTATCATCATGCATTTTATTTTATTTTTTCATTCTGTTCAGGTTCAGGCAAAAATGAGTCAAAGTCTCACATTTTGTAAACAGCAACCATTTACCTCCTTTTCTCCTTTTTTGTAATCACACTGCTTTCCATTTTTTCCACATGTGAGAACTTAATATTGTGACACACTGTAACCGTGACTCGCAGTAGGATTTTTAAACCTCACTGAACAACAACCTGATTTTGTCACTCAGGTAGAATAACTGGCTTGATGATGGACAATGGAATATAATGTTCCGAATTTCCAGCACAGGAAAAATAAAGACAACAGAAAAACATTTCACATTCCAAGACTTCCTCATGACCTTCTCAATCGTGGTTACATGCTGTCATTACGACATAACCAACATTACGACATATTGGTATTCCGACATGCAATCGTCCCACAATTCCGACAAGGCTTTCAATAAAAGGAAATGTGTGTTACTCAGCAGGTGACTCCCTCTCTACTTCTGGACTCTCTTTATCTATCTGACCTGTCTAGCCTCTACCTGCTCTTTTTACTAAACTTAACCAACTCCTTTCATCATTGCCTAAACCCAACCAGCAGGGCCGTTGTATAGGGGAGAAAGGTGATGATAACTCTAGGGGCCCAGCGCCCAGTGGGGCCCATAAAAAACCCCAGTAGTCTAATCTTTGTATGACTGATTTATTCTGCCTAAGACCCTGACTAATACTCATAGTACGCTGTAAAAACGCAACATCTTTCCAAGAATATTTGTCTTATTTCTTGTCCAAATGTCTCATTTCTAGTCAAAACTAATCTCTTTCCACTTAAAATAAGACTCATTACCTAAAAATTAACTTGTTTTTAGATCATTTTCAATTAAATTCACAATAAATAGAAAAATCTGCCCGTGAAAGTAAGTTTTTTGTGCTTGTAATAAGGAAGAAAAACTTGCTCCACTATCAGATTTTTTCTACTTATTCCAAGTGAAAATCTGCTTGAAAGAAGTAAAAAGTGTCTAAAAACAAGTTGCTTTTAATATGATGAGTCTTATTTTAAGTAGAATGAGATTTGTTTTGACTAGAAATGACATTTTGACTAGAAATAAGACAAATATTCTTGCTAAGATACTTGAGTTTTTGCAGTGTAATGCTGCATTAGCATCAAAACAAAGAAGGCTAAATAAAAAACGATAATACATATGTAGTCTAAGAAAAAAAAAGGAAAAGTTAGGGGGAGGGGCCCACTTTAGTATTCTTTAAGGGGGCCCAGAATTCCTAGCAACGGCCCTGCCAACCAGTGGTAAATGTTTTTTGGGGAAAAAAATACGCTATTAAAGGATACGATATGATACGATAAACTTTATTGTCCCATTCAGGAAAATTTGTCTTGGACACTGTAGCTGCGCCATAAATGCCTTGATGGCCACAATGACAAAAAAAAACCAATACACCTCAGCCATAGACAGACAAAGGAATTGTCGGAAAAGCAGGATGTTTAAAAAAAGAAAAAAAACACCGTCATTCCGACCATAGGAGGCAAGAATTGCCAGAATGACAGAAAATTAAGTGTTGCCATTTAGACAATTACAGTAGAGGCCTATGTCGGACTGGTGGGATGTCGGAATTGCACCATCATCCATTGCATTCTTGCATTCCTGTGTAGATTAGCAAGAAATGTTACAGGCAGCCTTCACTGTCAGACATTGAGACGAAAATGGAATTTGTCACAGTCGTGTTGTGGGCGACACTGGCTGACGTGAGAAGACATTCCTACAGCTACACATGTCACAAACAACAAACCCATGCATTGATTTCAGGCATATTCCACCTGTCCCCAAAAGCACCATGGCAGTGTCGTCTGTTGATGCCTGTAAAATGTCTGAAACAAAAAGTTTAAAAGAAGATGTCAAAAGTCATCTAAACCTTTTTCAATGCATACGAGTGTTTTTATTAAAATTTAAAAAAATACATTAGAGACTTGAACCTGATTTGAGATGAGAAATGTATCATACATTTGTAAATGCTTATCTAAAATGTCTGCACCTTGTTATCACGCATGATGGAAGGCCCCACAGATTCTATCCTACAACCTTAGTGACCTTAGAAGTGGACTAGCTACATTTCGAGATGTCTGTGTCTTGCATCCATGGTGCACAGCAGAAAATATTATTATGTTTGTCCACCAGATCTAATCTCTGCAGTGTAATTTAATGATATAGTTTTGGGGGGGGTGGAGGTTTATGTATGGCTCTGTAGATTGTGTTTTTATCTATTTTGTTGTCACTGTCATTGTCATTATTATAATTTTTTTTAAATGTTTGTCATTGTTGTGTTTAAAAAAACAGAAATGAAATGTAAAAAAAGGATGAATTGCATTAAAAAAAGACATCAATGGTGAAGGAGACACAATATGTGATAAATGCATTTAAAAAAAAACCCTGATATTGTGTATTAGGGGTGTACAGCCAGTGCACTTTTGGTATTTGGATTCGGGCTTTTAAAAAAACTTCAGATTCGTATTCGGGAAGAAACTGGAAGTGGGCGCACTGACTTCAGCCGAGCTAGTTCTACGCCGAGCTGGCCGGCTAACTTCCGCTTTAGCTCTGGGCTAACTAGAACGGGAATAAAATAATTTAATCATGTGGCTCTTCTAGACTTTTCAAACGTAATCGGACTGAATGGATCAAATTCTGGTAGTGAAACGAGTCGTTTCTCGGGGGTTGTGACACTCAAAAAATTATCCATCGTTTTATAGCCGCTAGCTTCTTTTCCCATTATTGTCTATGAGAAAAATGCTAAGTTGTTGAACGGAGACCCTGGAAGTATCGGTGAGCACTTCCTGTCTACTGCAATGCAATGCATGCAGGGAGTTGCTGTTTCTTAGCAACCCTAACGTGAACTAGACACAAATGAAACAGGCTGACTCCCGTCGTGGCAGCCGGCAGTGCAAAACAAATTGCCTCCCCGGGGGACATAATGAATACAAGTTCAAGTTGAAATTGAAGTGTTGCCTGCTGGTGTTTGGCTCTACTCGTGTTGTGCTTCTATGGCGGCGCACCAACGTTAAGGTGCAGTAGCGCCACCTACTGTGTTGGAGTGTGAACCAGAATCACCTGGTTATGTGATGTTGCTTTTTCTTTAGAAAAAAACTCCCGAATAATGAGGAGAAACTTCGGACAGCAAAACTATTCGGGATCAAAGCTTTATTCGTGTACTTCCGAATACGTGTTCGGGTTCGGGTACACCCCTATTGTGTATATCATACATATTCTATTGCTGTGAAAACTCTCAAACAACAAAGCTCTCAGGTTTTGTCATAACAGTGCCAATGTAAAAGTAATGACATGTGAGTTTCACAGCTGTGGCCTGGATGGCTGGGTGCAGAGCTGCCTCTCCTGAAATCTGCTTGTTTTTATATTGACACCGTGGGTCTTGTTGTTGTTGCTGCTGTTGCCGTCCTTTTCCTCCTCTAAAATCTTTTTTTTCTTCTTTTTTTTTGCCTGCCTGGCTTCTGTGCCCAATTTAAGGGCACGCATTGAATAATTGTGACAGCACAATAATGTACAAAAATGGTAAATAATAGGCTAAGAAATGGGAAGTAACAATGGATTTAAGGAAAAGTAAAGACAGAACAGAAACACTTAGGACGGGGATGGGGTTAGAAGAAAAGGGGACAGACAAGAGAAATGACATTTATTTACTTATTTAGCCAGTGGGCTCCGCTGAGATTAAGACTCACTCCTTTGAAAGGAGAGCTGGCCAAGAAAGCGGCAACAAGATAAGTCAGGCTGTGTCCACTGGGAACTTCCCCTTAAAGTGTTGCTTTCCTTTTATCATTGTTTACTGTGGAGAGAGGAATGTGACAGAGAACGTGTTGCAAAGTTTCACCATTTAAGACCACTTTCTCCCACATCTGCTCTCGGGGGGGCAGAGGGCTTTTTTCCACTTGATTGAAGAGGTAATGAAGAATAGAGAACCACAGCACAGCCAGGATGGGCCCAGAGCACAGAAAGCTAACAGGATGAATATGTTCACCTTGTTCACCATCCTCGTTTAGCATGTTTGCTGCTCGCGGTAAATACAGATGACAGATATTTGGTCATTAATCTAAAGCTGTTTTCCCACTAAAATGAGCGGGTCGATGCAGGTTTTTTAAATGCGGGTCGACCCGTTAACAATTGACCAAAATGAGGGACAGACAGACAGACAGACAGAGGGACAGACATAACTCGAGCTGAGCCGATTGAAGGCGATTTTAACCCGGGTCGCTTGCCGAGTCGTTTGACGCGGGTCGGTGCGCCTTTCCCACTGTCGCCAAAAGCCGATTGTTAGCGGGTTTAAACGGGTTTTTTTGGCCAGTGGGAAAGGGATAATTAGATTCCTAATTTGCCATCAGTTTATCCAAATAACGCCTAGAGCAGCGACCAGGACCAGCGACTCGTCACAGAGGCAGCAGCCGGTCTGCTGAGCTCATCAGCCGGTCAACCTGCGTTATCATCCCGGGGGAAAAACGGGCCAAGTAACTTATCCCCAGGTTTTTAGAGGTTGGTTAAATTCTTTTCAGGAGATAAATGTTGGTCTCATTGATGAAATCTAACAACTGGCAGTTGCATTAGACACAAGAGCAGTGCTGCCTCAGGGCTCTGTAGCCTAGGTACAGAAACATTTACATCAATCAATAAATAAATGTTGGACAATGAACCGATCAGTCTACATTACATTTTATTTTATTAAGTAATAGAATATGGTTACAGTACACGGCAAAGATATTTCACTAATCTAAACCATCTTTGGTTAGGGTTAGAGGTCAGGGAGGCATTGCATTGTGGGATAGATTACACAATGTAGACTGGTCAGATGCACATTGATGGTTTTTTCAGAGTCAGTACAACATCCGGGAATTTTTGGCATACTGCAGATTGTGCTTTTGTTTGCATTCTGCATACTACATGCTGCATTATACAACAGTTAGTTCCGACCGGTCCCAACCGAGCAATTTGATTGGACAAGAGACGTTCCATGAGTGCTGATATACAGTATAACAGCACTGCGACTTTTTACAGACATTATCACTCCGCTGTTCAGCTGGACAGGAGCTAAGTCAGAGCCAGGCTCCCCATACAGGAGCTGCTCCATCTCTCTGCTGCTGCTGCTACAGTTAGAAACCTGAACATTAAAACCTGGACCTGACCTGGTCCGTCTAATTGGAGATAAATCTCTACTAAACCCGGCTGGAAAAAAATCGCCGCGGGGGCAACTACGTTTTGACGGTGATGTGTTTTGATTGCTTGGCTGATGGCTGCAGTTACCCTAACAGCCACAACAGCCATCGTGTCACTAATGAGTCTTATTTCTTGATCCTTTAAGAAGTTCCTTTAAATGTTTGATGAAGCTATTCAAAGCTTACACGGTTACCATGAAAATAAAAATGAATAAATAAATAAAAGGTGCACTGGCATCAGTGCATTGAGCATACACTAGCACACAGTCCTCGCATAAACAGCATCTCAGTTTGGCATCAACAGTCTAGTGGCTTCCTGGTTAGTGCAGGCTTCTGCTCACTGAGGCCTGCACTACTGTTAGGGGCCAGTTGTTAGTTTGACCACTGCTCTCCCCAGAGGAGCAGGGAATCAAACAAATGGTGCACCTCTGTCCACTAATGCAATTAGTAAACATCAGTCACACCAGGAGAAGCTGCCAAATAACCAACAATTCACTAATAGGACTCTGAATACAGGGTCGTAGTTACACAAGCTGCTTCTTCTCTGGGGGCCGGTTCAAAAGTATAATTCCAGTGTTGAAAATTCAAATTTGATCGTGACCGTTAATCTGACTGTTATGACAAACTATATGTAAATGAATGAGCCATGCCCCCCATTTAAAATGGACTCATTAATAGCAGCCAATGACTTAAACTGAATTTAGTATAATTATCTGCTGTAAACCTAAAGTGATCCTGTTGTGGTTTGCAGAAAAGCATTAAATGAGTAGCCAGACTGAGTCAGTGTGACACTGTTGTGCAGCCTGCTATGGTAACAGTCTTGAATGCTGTGGATGGAACCGGTGCTGACTTTATGTTACAGCAGTCAGACTTATTCTCTGTGATCTGACTTTATCAGAAGTGGCTGCTGGTAATGTCACACCCTGTAAACAGTAAAAGGAGCCTGCAGACCAGAGCACAGCTGACTGCTGCTCCCTTCCCTCCAACCTTGGAATTAGCCTACATTTCTCACTTCAGGTGTTTATATGTAAACAGACAGGTGAAGAGAAAAAAAAGACTTATGAAACCCCCACCTATATGAATGAGTCACAGTCATTTAATAATAAAACAAAGTGTTTAGAAATCCATAAATAAAAGCTATTCAGGCTGTTTTGAGGCTGCAGAGGACGGACAGGAGCAACACATTACCAACATTAAAGGTGTTCAGAAAAAAGAAAAGAATCTGATCCCACTATGGGTCTTAAAATTAGTGTAATCACGCATCTATCAGACGATGTAGCCCAGACTTTGTGCAAAATTCTATTTTTGGGGTAAATCCGGCGTGAAAGTGGGGTGTTTTTTTTTTCCCCGCATAGGGTAATGCAGGAGCACAAATTATGCGTCACATTGCTCACGATTCATCAGCCAATGATATCAGGATCTGTCATCTGTCATCTGTCAATCAAATGTCTGAGAAAGAACAGGAAGCTTTGACAGCGAGTAGGAGCAGGTGCAACAATTAGCCTAGCTAGCTAAGTTTGCAAGCTATAACGTAGCTAGCCTAGTAGCTAACAGTTAGCTACATTAGCTAAACACACTCGCACGTGCACACACACATACACACACCGAGCTGGACAACATCCAATCAAATTCCTTCGAAACACTGTGTCCCGCCCAGTCCCGCCCCAAACACTGAATATCCCGCCCGCTCAATAACGGCCAATCAAATTAGTTTTCCTTGCTCGTGTAAACTCATGCGGAAACTCGTGGAAGGAGGCGGGACAAACAGGACAAACGGCCTTTCGGTGTTAATAACACACAATGCAGCTACAAGCATAGGTCAGTCCAAAAACTGGGAGCTATTAGCTGGCTACATTGAGCTAAATTGAATACCACCTGAGCTAGCACCTGCGGCTTTCCATATCTGTAATAACTCTATAGAATACAATATTAAATATTACTCAAAATGTATGTAGGTTTACAAAGTGATGAAGAAGGAAAAGGAACTGAAACCAATCAAAGGCAGCACACACCAAAGTCTCCGTGGTTGACCCCACCTCCCCCACCTCCACCTCTATGTCAGGAGTAGGGCTGGCACAATCATTAATGTTTAGTTGATGATTAATTGCCAGACAAGTAATTACGATTAAAAATGTAATTGTCTTTTTCTTACCATTTTATGCCACTATTATAGTATAAGCCTAAACTTAGTTTAACAATACACAGACATACATAGAAGTTGGTAGGTTTAACTCAGTACCTGAGGATGAAAGACTATGCACATTATGTAATCTAAATGTAATTGAGGATGAACTGCATTTTGTGTTTCATTGTCCGTTATATGACGAAGCCAGAACAGGCAGTTTTTGTTTCAGTAAATGCAAAATGTGAAACCTGAGTTGTTTTGGGTTGATGACGAGGTAAAGTTGGAATGGTTCTTCAGGAAAGAAAATAAGTCTTTACTAGAGCTACTTTCATAAAAAGTGCCTGGTCAAAAAGAAAAAGTGAATTATTTATGTGAATTCCATGTGGTTTTTGTTTTTGTTTGGTTTTGTCTGTGCTCTGATGATTTTGTTTGGTGTCTAAATATGATGATAATGTGCCCTTAGGCTGGGCGCCTTAATTGGTGCACGACACGTAAATAAATATAAATTCATTCATTCATTCATTCACAGACACCTTATGAAGAATAAGTGACATTTATTGGCTTTGCAACTAAATCCATGATGCTAATGTCGATAGATGCTCATCGAAATGTGGTCGTTGAATATTAAAAATGAAGCTCCTCGAGATAAACAGTTTGTGGCGCTCCACTTATGTGTCATTAAACCACAGCATACAGTAAGAAGGGGGCGCAATGTGATGATGTCATATAAAGAAGACCAGTTGGCCACCATTTAGCTCAGTGAGTACTGAGTAGAGAAGTGTCCCATATGCAGAGGCTACAGTCCTCGCTGCAGTCGGCTCCAGATCGAATCCCGACTCGGGTGGCCCTTTGCTGCGTGTCATTCCCCCTCCCTCTGCCTCCCCTTTTCCTGTCTCTCTCGACTGTACTATCAATTAAAGGCAAAAAGCCCCAAAAATATACTAGACCAGTCAAACCTCAAATGGTAGAAAATCAGGAGGAGATGGTAATGAAATAGGACATTTCTGTTAGTTTCATCCAGCTGTTTTTATACAGATGAATGGGAACCATTTTAACCATTATGTAAAATAATGTGTGGGGTATCAGGCAATTATATAATAATTGTGACAGGCCTAACTGTGAGCTTCAAAGCTGCTCTTCATAAACCTGTGGGTGATGTCAAGGAGGCTGTGTGCACCATTATTTACAACCATGTGTCCATGTAGTCGTACATATAACAACCAAGGGTTTAGGATTTATTGAATTTGATTCATTTTAATCAACTATACAGACAAAGTCATAAATCAGTTATTGACAGTTAACAATAAAACATTTCTTTAAAGGGATATTTCAACATTTTGGCAAATTGGCCCATTGCCATAATCCCTATAGTCATAGCAGTAAGTTTGTTACCTTTAATTGTCGGTGCAAGCTGTTTTTAGAACGGTGGAGCAGAGCCGTGAGCTGCTCAGAGCTACACTACGGAGGCTCATTATGGGATTTCTTGGTTTCCCTCATCAAACTCATCAAATACACAATCCAACAACTCCTCAACGCTCTGGTGGACAAGTTGTGAGCTGCACATTCACCACGCTATGAGATAATAACACAACGTTACCACACAGAGTTGTTTTAGAGGGAAATTCATGCAAAACCACTGATGCACGTTGCCTTCAGGGACAGTTTTTCAGCAAGAAGACTCTGTATTTACCTTGAAAACGGCTCCGTTTCGTAACGTTGTGTTATTATCTCATAGCGTGGTGAATGTGCAGGTCACAACTTGTCCACCAGAGCGTTGTGGAGTTGTTGGATTGTGTATTTGATGAGTTTGATGAGGGAAACCAAGAAATCCCATAATGAGCCTCCGTAGCGTAGCTCTGAGCAGCTCACGGCTCTGCTCCGCCGTTCTAAAAATAGCTTGCACCGACAATTAAAGGTAACGAACCTACTGCTATGACTATAGGGATTATGGCAATGGGCCAATTTGCAGAAAATGTTGAACTATCCCTTTAACAGCAATGCTAAAAACATGGATAAGAAGCTACTGCCTGGACCGTTTGTGCAGTCCTGTGTGAGAGAAAAAAAAAAAAGCGTCCACCACTGATTGGAGAAGCTGGACGCATGCTGTTGCCACGGCTCCACCAACTTGGTCTCCATATTTCCGTCCGTGCCATCATGGCATTTTCAGATGTCATGTTTGTCCCTTCAGCAGCTGCAGTGAGAGAAAAAAATTGACAAAAAGAAAGAGGAGCTGACATGATGTAATTGGCTTGTGGCTCTGCATCAGTTGTGCGAGAGCCTGACGCCGGCTGACCGACCCAAATGTCTGACATGTCATTAATTCATCCAACTGTCTGACGTTTTGGGAGCAGATGATTGGTCCTCACTCCCCCCTGTAACGCTGCACAACAAACAGCTCCAGAGGAAATTCAGCCTGATTCTGAAATGAGTCGTGAGGCCCAAACATCTGGTCAAAAACCTGCTAAATTCATACAGTGTTTGCTCACTTTACCAAGAAAATTGAAAGAAAAGAAAATCTAATGAATGAGACATTTGGACATTTGGAATATAATTTTCTGTAACCCTCCTGTTGTCCTTCTGGGTCAGCAAATCTGTTCCCTTCCTCCATCCTTCCTTTCCCCCTTCCTTCTTTCCACAATCCTTTCCCCTTCCTTCTTTCCTTCCTTCCTTTTTTGATCCAATTGACCTGCTCTGTTCCCTATCCCCCCATCTTTCTTTCCTTCCCTTTTCCTTCCTTCTTCTTCCTTCCTTGAATTAATCTGTTCCCTCCCTCCATCTTTCTTTCCTCCCCTTTTCCTTCCTTGAATGAATCTGTTCCCTCCCTCCATCTTTCTTACCTTCCTTTTCCCCTTCCTTCTTTCCACAATCATTTTCCCCTCCCTTCCTTTTTTGACCCAATTGACCCAGTCTGTTCCCTCCCTCCTCCTCTCTTTCCCTTCATCATTCCTTCCTTCCTTCCTTCCTTCCTTCCTTCCTTCCTTCCTTCCTTCCTTCCTTCCTTCCTTCCTTCCTTCCTTCCTTCCTTCCTTCCTTCCTTCCTTCCTTCTTTCTTTCCATTCGTCCTTCCTTTCTTCCTTGACCCAGGAGGACAACAGGAGGGTGGAATCTAAAAATAGCTAATTAAAGACTTAGCATACATACATTTTGATTTTGGCAATTTAAATGACTCTAGTCATCATTCATATTTATATTTAATTGGATGTTGCTCATTGGAATTAGCAGCACAGTGCACAGTTCATTCTTAATCATTCCCCAGTTGAGAGTTAAACCATTGTTACTTTGACAATTAGCAGTCAAACCTTTTGCATGTCAAAGACACAAATTGAAACACATCAAACTGTGAACCATGGGATTTATTTCCCCCCTATGAGAGAATATTGTTTCTGGGACGTTAATGAGCAGCACAGGGGCTCCACAGGGGACTGTCCTGGCTCCATTCCTGTTCACTTTGTATACAGCAGACTTGAAACACAACTCTGAGTCCTGCCACATCCAGAAATACTCGGATGACACTGCTACTTGTTTGTCAAGTCAAGTCAAGTCAGCATTTATTTGTATAGCACATTTAAAACGACAGCAGTCGACCAAAGTGCTGCACATAGGAGGGTAAACAGTTAAATAAAACAGCAATAATAAGTTAGTGCAGCAGCAACAATAATAGGTTAATAACATCAATAGCAACTAATACAATAGATGTAAAACAAAGTACGACAAGGCAAACAGTGCAGGTAATCATGAAACAGATAAAAAGATAAAAAGGAGAGAAAAACCTGAAGTCTGGTTTTTGGCACCACCAGAAGTAGCTGGTCAGACGACCTTAGGGTTCTGGTTGGGGTGTGGCGCACAAGGAGCTCGGAGAGGTACAGTGGGGCCAGACTGTTAAGTGCTTTAAAGACAATTAACTCATTGAGTGCCGCGCTCCTTTCCAAAGTTTTAGTCAAGTGTACCGGCAATTTAGACCATTTTTGACTTTTTATGTAGAGCCATAGTGTATTCTATATTATTGCCACCAACACATACTGTAGCTCAATTGAAAGGTTTACCTTAATGCTTCAAATGACCACAAACCGTTTGTTTCTACGTGCCTCTGTTCCTGAGAAAACTCAAGCTAAACATGGCTGGGTTTCACCACACTCGCATTTCTGGATCAAAGGGCTCGTGTAAGATAAATACAGGTAATACTCAGAAAATTAGAATATCGTGAAAAAGTTCATTCACTTCCCCATGATTGCGAACTGTACTGAACCAGACAGAGAGCTTTTAAAGGCTCAGGAACCCTTTGCAGGTGTTTTGGATTAATTGGCTGACAATTTGAGCTACGACATTGAACTTTTTCACGATATTCAAATTTTTTGAGATTCTGATTTTGGGGTTTTCATAAGCTGTAAGCCATAATAATCAAAATTCTAACAAATAAAAGCTTGAAATATCTTGCAATGCCTGTTATGAGTCTAAATAATATATTCATTTCACCTTTTAAGTTGAATTACTTAAATGAATGAACGTTTTCACGATATTCTAATTTTCTGAGTATTACCTGTATATACAACAATTGTTGTTCTATTCACAAAACCACCAGCGGGGGCGGGGGGGCGCCAACTCCAAAAAAACGAGAAATCTCGTTTTTGGCACTCAACGCATGGGAACGAAAAACGAGAAATGACGTGGTTGGCACTCAATGAGTTAAAAGAAGTTTAGAATCGATACGAAACGGACCGGGAGCCAGTGGAGGGAAGCTAGGACTGGCGTGATGTGGTCTCGTTCTTTCTTGCCAGTGAGAAGGCGGGCGGCGGCGTTCTGGACAAGCTGCAGACGATTGAGGGAGGACTGATCCAGACCAACATACAGTGAATTACAGTAATCTAGTCTAGTTATGAAGGCGTGGATCACCCTTTCAACGTCTGCGGCAGAGAAATAAGACTTGGTCTTGGCTAAAAGACGCAGCTGGAAGAAGCTAGTTTTAACGACAGCACTGACCTGTTTGGCTAGTTTGAATTGGCTGTCGAAGACAACACCAAGGTGTTAACAGCGGATTGAATTTTAGGGTTCAAGGGACTCAGGAAATCTGCAGAGCTATCCGGGGACGTTTGTATGGGTTTATATACAGATATAGGTGTTTATGTATTTATATGTGTAAATGTGCACATGTGATGGTACATTTATATGTGTGTATACGGCAGGTATCATGTCAACACTTCGTACCTAGAAATGTACTAAGATGATGAGTATATGTCTGGGCTGCAGCCGTTACTTCAACTTATTTTATGCCACTTTTTGTTGTAGACGTTGTTGTTTGTTTATGTTTTTCTTCTTCTACTTCCATTTCTTCTTTCTATAGGCTATTATCTAATTTGTGAATTAATTCTTTGTAACAAGGGGTAGACAAAATAAGTTAGCTTCTTTCTGCCCCCTTTCATTCAAGAGTTTTATCTTTTTGTTTATATGCTCGATAAATGAATGAAATAAATAAACTAAACTAAACTAATTGTGGCGTGTATAAGGAACGGACAGGAATCCGGATATAGAGATCTGATTAAAGCCTTCAGTGACTTTATGGTTTAATGGTTTATTTTGCACAAGAAGAATAAAATAAGGTTACACAAATCACAAAGATAGATGTCTCACGGCAGTAGGACTGGTTTTATTGTGGTATATTTTTAGGGGAGCATACATCAGTCCGACTGCCCAAAAGTCCGACGGCTCATTTCTCCGACTACCCATTCTACAGTGTTAAGGTTAGGTTTAGGGTAAGGTTAAGGGTCATTGTCATTTTGTCATTGTCATTTTACTGTTCCTAAGGTGAGAACAGAAATGGGGAAGAAAGCTTTTAGATTCTCTGCTCCGAGTACATGGAACAGTTTGCAGTCAGAGCTCAAACTCCAAAGTCTGGTATCTCTGAATGTATTCAAGTCCATGATAAATTCCATCACATCCAGGCTTCAGGAGTGCAAATGTTTTAATTGAGTGCAAATGTTTGACTAATCTTGTAAATTATTTTAACTAATTTTTTTTTTTAATTCAATTTTGTTTTTTGTTTTGTTTGTTTGTTTTATGTTTTTAATTAATGTGACTATGTGTTGAAACTGTGCTGTCATTCTTGGCCAGGTCTCTCTTGCAAAAGAGATCTTGGATCTCAATGGGACAAACCTGGTTAAATAAAGGTTATAATAATAATAATAAAAGGGTTAGGGCTACTTAAGTCGGAGAAGTGGGAGGTCGGACTAATGGATGCAAAAATAAAGAAATGTATGGTCGGAGAAATGGGTAGTCGGACAGACGTCATGCGCCCATATTTTTAGAGTTTCATTCTTGTGTGTTTTTATTCATGATTGTGTGTTAATAATTTGATTTACCCATGTGTTTTTAGTTTTACTGCATGTTGTTTCTAGAAATGTCCTACTGCCCGTGAATGCACCACAGTCTGATTTTCAGAATATTAGAACATTTCAATAAAAAAAAAAAGGTAGGAAGAGATGGAATGGATGTAAAAATAATTTCTGGTCCTGGAAGTATCTGGACAATTCGGTGAAATAGTTTTTAACATCTCCTATACAAATTCCAGAATTGGTCCCATGAGTGTTTTCACATTTGTAGCAGGCTTCAGTGAAATAATGCGGTAGAGGGAGAGAGAGAAAAAAGGGACAAGATGCAAGAGAGAAGTGAAGAGAGGTCTGCAAAAACATAAAAGTAGAGTGGGAGGAAGTGAGGGAAATGATATAATTGCAGTTAAATTTCCCCGTTTTCATAAATGCAAAAGAAGAAAGATAATGTGCAAAAGTGGGAGAGGAGGCAGCATGAAAGAGAAAGCAGAGCCGACGGTGGGCTGCATGTCTACATAAGCTAATGATTAATAGCTTAATTAGCTCCTGTTATCCAATTAATGAGCGCTAATGAAATCCTGCAGACTGAGCTGTGTCTGCACCGACATGACACTGTTACAGAGACAACACCTGCAGCCATGTTTGCTCATTTTTCATCTGGACCGTGGCGCTCAGACCGACGCGCACGCGCACATGCAGAAACGTGTCTGTGTCTCACTTAACACATTAACACTCCTGCTCCTAAAAAATAACTCTCTGTTCATTAGCGCCTGGTAGGAGACAATTACCCAGCGTTAGAGAGGAAGAAAGAGCGTCGTAGATTACAGTCACCTGCAATCCAAATGAATTGACCTCCTTTATGGAATAATGAGCGCTGATCCCTCCACAAAGAGACTGATGTCCATTAGCGTATTACTAAAAGGGAAGTTATTGAGATCATTATGACCAATTAGTGCTAATGTCCAGATGAGTAGTTGGCAACTTCATACATTTGACTAATAGTAGAGAGGTGAAGGAAGAGGACAGAGAGGACAATCGTGCTGTACTCTGAGCTCATAGGAAAGAAGCAGGAGGTTCAGAATCAGCAGAGCAATTATATCTCTAATAGGCTAATGTATCACAACATGTGCCAGTGTGGACTGTAACTGATGAGAGACAGGGGGAGGAACATTTCACCCTTACAATATATGATGCTGTTCCTCCCTCATATTTATTTTCTACCATAACTTGCTCCACCGAAAAACATCCTTGCTTTGTGTGTAACATATAAAAATGGGGGTCATTCCTATGTTCCCACAGCCCTATGTTCCCACAGCCTTATGTTCCCACATTTCTAACTTTTGTTGTCACTGAAAATTAGGCCCTATATTCCCACAGCCCTTTGGTCCCACCATTGGTTGGGTTTAGGCAATGAAGAAAGGAGTTGGTTAAGTTTAGTAAAAAGACCAGGTAGAGGCTAGACAGGCCAGATAGACAGAGTCCAGATAGGTAGAGAGAGTCCAGAGGGAACATAGGGCCTAATTTTGAGAAAAATCTTAGAACTGTGTAGGGGTGTAACGGTATATGTATCTGCCCGTGCTGTCACGGTACGGGGGTCACGGTTCGGTGCACACAGTCACACGACGAATACGTCTGAATGAATATTAAAAAAAAAAAAAAAAGTCGAGTCCTCACTCCAATCCAGGTGGCGGTAATGAGCCTCGAAGCTGCAGCAACCGTCATAACAGACGAAGAAGAGACGTGATGAGAGTGTTAAGTTAGAGGAGGAGAGCTGCCTGCTTCATTCATGTCACCATGTGGCTTCTCAGTGAAACACAACGGCGGCGGCAACGGCTCGCGACCATAGACTGTGTAAGCAGCTCGCGACCGGTCCAGCGTCGCTAGAAACGCATCACACACGTAGCGCATGTTCACCCCCCCCCCCCCCCCCTCCCACATGTCAATCACTGGTGCAAGAAAAGAGAAGTGGTGTGTAACAACTTCTCCGGCTGCTTTTAAGCCTCTTGACATGAACACAGACAGGACCAGAAACATCACCAAAGCAACTGGCATCTAGTCTAAATTAAAGCAGAAGTAAGTGGTCCGGTCGTTTTCGCTAATGCTGCGTTCCAGGCAGGCTTTTGAAATCGTAAATTACAGCTTCAAGTCACAACTTACGACTTTGTAGCGTTTCAGGCAACCCACTCGTGTTTTTCCGACCTGTTTTACCGGTGAAAGTCACTATAACGGCCACTCGTAACTTCCGACCGGTGAACTCGTACCAGATCGAACTGGTACCACTTCACGGTCGGAAAAAT
Source organism: Trachurus trachurus (assembly GCF_905171665.1). Lineage (NCBI taxonomy): Eukaryota > Metazoa > Chordata > Actinopteri > Carangiformes > Carangidae > Trachurus > Trachurus trachurus. The sequence continues at coordinate 38,981,259 of NC_139892.1, forward strand.
ACGAGTTTCCTTGAACGCACCATAACAGTCCTCGTCGCTACGTCACCACATTCACGGCGTTCCTTGGCTGCACACACAGCCCTGCATGCCGTTCTCTCTCCTCATTGGATAAAAACTGTAGGATACGATAAATGTTTTCTCCTGGGCTCAGAGCAGAGCAGAGGGACTGACAGACCCGTGTTTCAGACCAAACACTCTATGTAAGTGATTGCTGTCGGAAGATATAACTATTTAAGACTTAGGCCAGGTTTACACGAAGACGGTGTGAACAGAAGACGCAAAAGTGGCGTCGCGTCTTCACTTTTTATTTTGCGTCTACACGGGCGTTCTCGGGAGGAAATCTGTGTGCATACGGGGACGCAAAAGTGTGTACAAATCCATTGCTAATGCACGCCAGACCACTAGGTGGTGCTGTCACAAACGCCGCGATGCCTACGCGCATCCGTAGAACCTTCCTTCTTCTCGTCACTGTGCCGGGAAATCAGTAAAGGAAAACATGGCTACAGCTAACAACAAGAAGAACTGTCCGATGAAGAGGTCGAGCTATTGCTCCAGACCACTCTCTCTGAAGGGTGGATGTAATCCGACATGTTTGGTTGTATCGTGACGTCAACACGCCAACTTGACGTCAACACGCCGACCTGACGTCAACACGCCGACTTGACGTGAGTAGTACAGCAGATCTGAGCCAGTTTTGCGTCTTGGCCTGTTTAGACGGAGACGCTGCGCTGGAGCGTATTCAACTTTTCCACTTTCAGGGGTGGTTTGAGATTTTTGCGTCTTCAAGCCCCAAAAACGCCGTCACCATATAAACGAAAGGCACTTCCGATAAACTATTTTATCGTCTTTACTCGCAAGCGTCTCCGTGTAAACGGCCCCTTATATTAACACAAATATATCACTTACTTCTGCTTTAACTGTATATACCAACATGTTAGTTTCTTGTTTGTTTGTTTAAATAATAGCTGTCAGTTGTCAAGTGCAAGTTTTTTTCCTCTAGAATTAATGAATGGCATGATAACACTCCTAATGCACTTGTTTAATTTTATATTCTTTTTTTTTTTTTTTTACTTACATAACACAAGACAGATTTTAGTTTTACATTCAATAGCGTCTGTTGTACCGAAACCGTACCGAACCGTGACCCCTGAACCGAGGTACGTACCGAACCGTGACTTTTGTGTACCGTTACACCCCTAGAACTGTGGGAACATAAGGCATGGACCCATAAAAATGTATGAATAAAGAACTTACACAAAACAAAGCAGCACGTAAATGCTTGGCACAGACTGATGCAGTGTTCTAAACAGGGCCGTTGCTAGGAATTGACCTTTCGCAAAACCCCGCCCCAGAACGGTCATTGTCCAATCAGACATCCTAGCAACCGTTACTATGTAACAATGAATGTTACATAGAATGTAACTATGAACATGCGCTTCAACTGGGAGCAGCAAGGTCTGGTAGCTCTGAGTTTATGAGTTTTTACTCAACATTTGCTTTATTTTTGTTGTGTTTTTTGTCATCTACTGATGGATGCTTCTGTGGAGAGAAGAGATTCTTCAGAGATGAGCTTCTTTCATTGAAAATGGACAGATCTGGAGGACACCATCATGTCCCAGATGAGATGAAGAGGTGCTTTTGTGGTGGTTGTCATGCTGCTACTGCTGGTGCAAAATAATAGGCTGGGAGGTGGAGATGTCCTATCAGTCCTTTCTGAGGTCAGTCATCATTGGAAATATCAACTCTCTGCCCAACAAGAGTGATGAAGAGCTGGAGATATTGGTGAAGACTCAGAAAGTAGACATTTCTTTTATTTTTTCGAATCCTAGCAACACTTGTGTACATCCCACCCAATGGCAGCTGCTTAAGTTCCATCTGAAGTTCTCCATGAAGTTGTTGCTAGGATACAGACTAAACGTCCTGAGGCACTAGAGCACTGAAGAAGGAGGAGGCCATTCTGGACGGCCTGGATCATCCACTTCATGGCACCTTGACTGACCAGGAAAGCAGCGGTGGTGGACGGCTCCTCTCTCCGTGCTGCAAGATGGAGGAATGTAGTAGTGGGGCAGATAAGCAAAATGATTTGGCCCCTCCACCAATGATCCTGATCCACCCAGCTGCCCCTTCACCATCGGTCCTGCTCCATCCGGCGGCCCTGCTCCACCTGGCGATTCCTGCTCCACCTGGCGGCCCTGCTCCACCTGGCGATTCCTGCTCCACCTGGCGGCCCTGCTCCACCTGGCGATTCCTGCTCCATCCGGCGGCCCTGCTCCACCTGGCGGCCCTGCTCCACCTGGCGGTCCTGCTCCATCTGGCGGCCCTGCTCCATCCGGCGGCCCTGCTCCATCTTTCTTTATTTTTTGTATCATTGTCGTGTGAGCTACTGGACTAATTTGAATTTCCCTCCTAGGGATGAATAAAGTATTCTCTACTCTACTCTACTCTACTCTACTCTATGTAAACAAGGTCCATCAAGCTTCGGACCTCCGACAAGCAAAGTGTATTGTCGGACAGTAGTTACCCAAAGAGTTTGGCTGGGGGAGTCGTGTTCTTTCCTTTCCCAAAGCTGAAAACACAACAGGAGAGGTGCCTACAATGGGTCAAACCGTGTGGAAGACCCACCTCCCACCCACCCCGCAGCCAGACCCTTCACCCCCACTCCCAGCTAAATGTCATGAAAATAAACAAGCATATATAGGCTACATCTGCTCCAAGGTAAGCTAGCAGGACTAGGGCTGTATCCCAAATCGCTCACTACTACAGTGTTTCCTCTAGGACCTTACAACTTTCACTTTCACCACGCACTGCTGCAGCATGTGCGCTTCTCTCTCTCTCTCTCTCTGTGTGTGTGAATGCCAATAACAAACAACGCTATGAGGAGATGAATGAACGGAAGACATGCAGCGGTGTATTTGCGACAATTTAAAAAAAAAAATAGAAGGAGCTGTACGTATGAGGAAACACTGTACTATAGTGCACTTCCACAGATTGAATGGTGTCACAGCTCTCCTCTCGGTGGGGAGAAAAAAAGAAAAGAAGAAGCTCTGGGAAGCAGCAGGGAAGTGACCAGACTTGCAGATGCGCTACATGATGCAATTTATGAATCGATAAAAGCCGTACTTTGATCACCATTATGTTTACATTGTGACCACGCAATTTTGTAGTGGTGTCACAATGTTTAGTGATTATTAATATTCATAATATAGCGCTCATTATGCCTCTGAGCAAGACGCTCAATATAAAAACACTGTTGACACTCAGGCAGCGTCGAGAAGCTTGTCGGGCTAGCAACGGTAACTAAGGGGGGCGGGGCTTTTGCGAAAGGTCAATTCTGGGCCCCCTGAAAGAATACTAAAGTGGGCCCCTGATTTTCCAATTTTTTTCTCAGACTACGTATGTATTATCATTTCTGATTTAGCCTACTTTGTTTTGATGCTAATGCAGCATTACTATAAGTATTAGTCAGGGGTCTAAGCAGAATAATTCAGTCATACTAAGATTAGACTACTGGGTTTTTTTGTGGGCATTACTGGGTGTTGGGCCCCTTACAATTATCATCACCTTTCTCTCCTATACAACGGCCCTGGTTCTAAACTGCAGGGGTTTTGGCAGGGGGTATGTGAAACTCTAACATCCATGGGGTTAAATTTCCACCGGACCCTGAAATTTGTTTACTAGGGCACTTTACTAATTCCAATCTTAAAACAGATTATGCAAAAAAAAACTTACAAAAATCCATTTGACAATTGCTAAGAAATGTATAGCAATAAAGTGGAAATCTGAAAATGTGACTTGGTGAAATAAATAGCTGTGTGCCCCTAGAGAAAATAACTTATTGGATGCATAAAAGAAGTAAGACCTTTTACAACATATAGCAACCATTTTTAATTTATATGAAAAATCTACCAGCACACCAGGTAGACTAATATATCTGTATTGGAGCTTGACTTGGTATGAACTATGAATAGTGATGCTACCCCATGTCTCTTTCAGTATCTTTGATTATCGTATAATGCACTATATTTATTTATTCATTTATTTCTGTCATTATTTTTTTTTTTTCTATTTATTTTTCCACTTTCTATTGTCCTGTAACTGTGAGTTCATTTTATTTTTACTTTGCCACCTTGTGGACACTGAATTTTCTGTCACTGTGAGTTCATTTAATTTTTTACTTTGCCACCTTGTGGACAGTGAATTTTCCCCTGAATTGATTATGTTGTGTCAGTTTGTTACTGTAACTTTGTTCTTGAAAAAAAAAAAGAGCAAAAATAAAATCAACAACAAAGCAGCACTTGTTGCACTTTCTTGTGGAATGAGGTCAAACATTTGTCAAATGCAAGCCAGTCTCTGCTGGCTGGATGTTAAGAACAGATTGTCATATTTGTTGATGGTATTTATATAATGACAAAGATGCCACATATTTTTTTTTATGGAAAATTATCTTTTAGTTCTGAGAAACATAATTACTCAACTCGACATGCTGTTGGAGGTTATTTTATTTTACCCAGGACACTATCTCAACGTACAGTATTATATAGAGCTATGAAGGAATGGAATGCTCTTCCTAATTATGTTACACAACAAAGAAATGTGGTAAGTTTTAAAACAAAATTAAATGATTATAAGTTTGACCATTACTTCAAAATTGTTTCAGTTTTGGGTCATGGCATTTACTGTATGTGTGACAGGAAACACAGTAAATGTTTTGTAATGATAATGATTCAATATTTTGTGTGTATTTGTATGTATTAAGCATGTACCTTTTGTATGTGTTTTGGTTTTTTTTTATAAAATATGTGTCGTTTATAGTTGGTTTGTATGGTCACTTATGAAAATGAAAGACCCCAGGAAGAAAAGCTGCTGCTTTGCAAAAGCTGCTGGGGATCTTAATAAACCAAACCAAACACAGAGTAGATTACACTATCTAGTGGATCACACTAAAGTCATCCATAGTAAATTGTGTTTTATGCTGTCGTTGTCATCTTTACTACAGTATTACAGTCTGCAGGTTGTGATGAACACGCCACTTGGCTCATGTATATGCATGCCCATATGTGGTAAGTAAACATGTCAGGTGGGGGACCAGTCAGGTTTCTCCACATTGAACTGGCAAAATAAACGTGAGCGATAACTGTGAACTTGATATCTCAGTAACACCGTCAGAGGACATTTACAAAGTTGGCACAAGCATTTGCTTGGACTCAAGGATGAACAGATAATAGAATAAATAACAGTTTGAATGGAATCAACACAGTATTACATGAGAATTTAGCTTTTTCTTCTAACTGAGAGCTGAGAGTGCAGATGTATTCTGAATCGATGGATGGAATAACTGATAAAGGTGTAGGTGAACAAACGGAAAATCAATATCTAAGTGTGGTTTAGGTTTAATGTATAGGCTACTGTTTCATTTAATTTGGGTTTACTATACTTTATATACATTGTATTATCAGTATTTGTTTAAATCAGAGGGAGTTGTTGCAATCTCTGGATGTCATTTCCATCCCTGTAGCCACTCATCAGTTTATATTTTATAGTGGCTTTTTTTTTTTTTTTTTTTTTTTTTGCATCGCTTCATTACATAACTAAAATATGTAAATAAGCATTTTTCCCACATGCCTGGCCCCTGGGATGTCGCTCTCCAGAATTACCATTCCCCACACCAGCTTGGGAAGCCATCTGTGGCCAGCAGTGTATACAGTACATCACATGCAATGCAACTGTGGGAGTAATCCTGTTGCCAATAAAAGAAGGGAGGTGTCAAACAGCACACCACTTGAGGAAAATAATGACATTTGCCCAAGTATTTGCATGTACAGTATTTGTTTGCCATCCACTGCAGAATCTACAAGACGGCTGTTTAATTACAAATGCACCTTCATGATTCTGTTTGAGCTTGACAAATCTTTAATTAAACAGACAAAATGCAAATTTATCCACTTTTTTTTTTTTTTTTTTTCCTGTGGAGAGTAGCTCAGAGCAGATCTCAGGAGAGGTGACAGCCAGCAAGTAAATCACTGGTTTCATGGCATTAGGAGGGTGTTTTATTTTATTCATTTATTTTGCTTCTAGCCATTTATCAATCATACAGAATATTTTCAACACTTAAATTTAAGACAGAATATTGTCACAAGGGTCGAACTGCTCCATTCAGGAATAGATCCATGTGTGAGTATTTGGCAAGAGAGAGTTAGCTAATTAGTTAGCAAAGTAGCTGTGAACGTAGCAGTGCCCTGTGCCTGAACTATACAATCCTGACGGTGAGCCAGGAGATGTTAACAACAGTGTAGTTAGGAGTGTATAATGGCCAGTTAAAGATCAAATACTATACTCATTTTTCAACAAGTTTAAATAAGTCTCAGAGGTCCCTAAAGCATGTCTTTGAAGCTTCTCGCCAAAGTCTACTTGTATCCTGTGTTCTAGCCTGACTACAAACCCCTCTGTTTCAGCCCTAAGCAGAACAGACTGTTCCTGTGTCTGTAGGTTTCAATGCAAATGAGCCCCTCTGGATTCTGGAAAAATGTTCCAAACCCTACTGTTCCAGCAAGACATTTCAACCATTTCATTTTTTGGGGGGGCAATGTATAATTATACATAGGAAAAAAATAAAAGCATAAGCAATTAAAAATAAACTTCAGAAAAAGAATATCCTGGATTGCCATGTGTCTACAGTTTAGGGGTGTACCCGAACCCGTATTCGGAAGTACACAAATAATGCTTTGATCCCGAATAGTTTTGCGGTCCAAAGTTTCTCCTCATTATTCAGGAGTTTTTTTTCTAAAGAAAAAGCAACATCACATAACCAGGTGGTTCTGGTTCACACTCCAACACAGTAGGTGGCGCTAATGCACCTTAACGTTGGTGCGCCGCCATAGAAGCACAACACGAGTAGAGCCAAACACGAAGAGGCAACACTGTAGGCTGCTGCAATGGGAGTCACCCTGGCTGTGTTCGAAACCGTATACTACATACTATATACTTCCATACTCATCGATCAGACAGTATGCAGAGCGTTTACACTGCCGCATACTATGATAACCCACAATGCATTTCGCTCCTGCCCGAGCCAAAATCAGCCGGCCTGAAGCTGATTTCGCTTAAGCTCTAAACTCTGTAAATATATAACTTTAGCAACATTTGAAACATTTTCAGGCAAGAAATTAGTCGTTTAGATCCCCAACGTGTTGAAAATCTGACTAAATACCAGCTGTTTACAATTTGTTCCGACAAAGTCGGCGTTACTAAAGCTAGCCGTAGTGAGCAACGCACTTCTGGTTATTTTCACAAAATAAAATACCCGTTGCCTTTTATCGTAAGGAAAGCCATTATGATACAATTGGTGCTTTTACTTTGTAAACAGGAAGTGAACCTACCCTCGCTGTAGCTAGCTTGGAACCACCGTTTTGACTGCTCGCGTCCCGTTAACGGAATTTGACCGTTCAAAATGCCTTACCGGAGAGTCTTGTCAGCTCGGAGACGAAGATCGGCCCGCCGTCTTCGGTACATCATGCTCGCTATCGACTGGGGATTGCTCTCAAGATGTAAGTTTACTTTTTTCCCCTATAAATCTAAAGAGAGCTAACTTAATGGAACAACGCAATATAATATAGCATACCCTGCTGCCTGAAAATTGGAGGGAAAAATGTACATCATTGAGCAACAAAGTCGTTGTGAATTATTTCAAAGTTTAATAAATTAATTAAATAAATAATTAATAAATAAATAAGTTAAATACATCCAATTTAAAAAATATATATAGTTATTTCATAGCATTCATTATTTCATATAGGCAATTGTCTGTAAAAATCATATTGTTCATTCATTTTATATATTACAGGTGGCTTCAACAGGGCCATACTGCCGGGTTAATCCCCATGTCCCACTGTTGCGCCTCTATTTTAATGGAGGTGACACCAGGAAGGACTTTCGTGTGTCCAGAGAGTCCCTGGAGAGCCTCATCCAGCTCCTGGCAGACAAGGACCATGGCTGGGCAAATTCTTTGAGGTCCTGGTGTTTTTGTTCTGGTTGGCCTGTGGAACATGACCAAGCCATGCCATGTCCGCATTGTCCCACCCGGGCAATTTGCAGCGGACTACTTCAACCGGAAGCTGTTCCACTCTGTCCAGTTCCAGGCCATCTGTGACGTTTCCTGGATGTGGTGGTGGGCTTCCCTGGCTGTGTCCATGATGCCAGGTTCCTGAAGAGCAGCCCCTTCTATGTACACCAGCTGTACCCACCTCCTGGAAGGTACCTGATCGGGGATGGCGGATACCCGTGCCTGGCGGATACCCGTGCCTGGCTGAGCCGATCTGCCTGCTGACGCCCTTCAGGGAGCCTGTCCGCAGTGCAGTGGAGGGGAGGTACAACGGCAGGCTGTCCAGGGCACGGTGTGTGGTGGAGTGGGCGTTTGGAGTCCTCGAGACCAGGTGGTGCTCCATTTTACTGAAGGCACAGTTCTGCAAGAACATGACTATTGTTAATTTGTAAATACACAGGGAGTTCAGTTTCAAGTTCATGTTATCATTGTATTAAACCCTGTTGTACATAGTTAAGTGCCTCTTAGAAATCCAACCCCACGTCCAAGTCGTAAGAGGTGGAAACAGGTAAAGTACAGGATTGCCAGACAGAGCGGAATATGGTGGGTGGTTCAGTCATCCTGGCTGATACAGTAACCAAGAAGGCCTGTCTGGGTCTACCTAGAAACACGCTGGCTAACGGGGCTCTGGTAAACGTGCAATAAAACAATTTCTAAAACTAATATTGCATTTGCTATTAATCTGTCTGTGAAGGTTATTATTCATCCTGGTCATGGCTATCCAAAGCTGTGAATGCTCCAACTTCCACATCCCCATACTGTTTTTAAGTTTCTGGAAGGTGTAGATGTAATACTGGCACTGTAAAATATGATGTGCTTCCTGTGCTATGATCAAATCTAATCTCTTCTGCTCGCATACTCTAAATCGCATACTGCGCAGTGTAAACACACTACATACTCAAAGAGTTAGTGTGAGTAGTAGGAGAAGTATGCGGTTTCCAACACAGCCCCTGTTTCATTTGTGTCTAGTTCACGTTAGGATTGCTAAGAAACAGCAACTCCCTGCATGCATTGCATTGTTTTCCTTCCTCGACATGGATATTTCTAACTTTACATCAAGAAGTCGTCGTTTTGTTTATGCTGGAGAGGAATTGCTGGCTCTAAAGACAATGGCAAAAGACGGAGTCCGACTCCACATACCGGCAGAACTGAAGAGGAGGTACAGAGGCTGTCAGGCTGGTGCTAAGCTAAAGGCTAGGCTAGCGAACAACCGGAGGCGGTTTAAACCATCGATCCCCACCATCACAATGGGGAATGTCAACTCGCTGCCAAACAAGATCGACGAGCTGTCTGCACTCAACAACCAGCGGATCTACCGAGAGAGCTGTTTGTACATCTTCACAGAGACGTGGCTAACTCACCTGATACCGGACGCTAACGTGGACTTGCCGGGTTTTACTGCGGTAAGAGCCGACAGAGACGCAAACGCTTGCGGTAAACGCAAAGGTGGGGGGCTCATCATTTATGTCAACAACCGCTGGTGTAGCCCAGGACATGTCACTGTGAAAAACGTCTTGTGTTGCAAGGATTTGGAACTGTTAGCTGTTAGCCTGCGGCCATATTATCTACCGAGGGAGTTCAGTCACGTGATTGCGCTCTGTGTTTACATCCCCCCAAGCGCCGATGCACCCACTGCCTGTGAGAAGATCCATACAGTGACAGCAAGGCTGCAGACACAGTACCCAGAGGCGTTCATCATCATTTCTGGGGACTTTAATCATGCGACCCTGGACTCCACCTTGGCTGCTTTCCATCAGGCTGTGGACTGTCCCACGAGGAACAACAGGACGATTGATCTACTGTACACCAACATGAGGGATGCATACAGAGCCACCCCTCTCCCTCCTCTTGGGAAGTCTGATCATAACCTGGTCCACCTACAGCCACAGTACATTCCCCTGGTACAAAGACAGTCCACTTCAACACGCACCATCAGGAAGTGGTCACCTGAAGTGGAAGACGCCCTGAGAGACTGCTTTGAAGCCACGGACTGGGATGTGCTGCTGAAATCTCACGGTGAGGACCTGGAGGGGCAGACACACTGTCTGACAGATTATTTAAATTTCTGCTTGGACGTGGTTGCCCCTGCCAAGACTGTACACTGCTACCCAAACAACAAACCTTGGGTTACTCAAGAGGTTAAAGCTGTTCTTAACAGGAAGAAGGTGGCTTTTAGGAGCAAGGACAGGGAGGCAATAAAAACAGCACAGCGGGAGGTGAAACAATGTCTAAAGGAGGCAAAGGACATCTACAGGAGGAAGGTGGAGCAGAAGCTGAGTGCGGGTCAGATGAGGGAGGTCTGGGATGGTGTTAATACCATCACGGGCCACAAGACGAGGTCTGTAACAACAGCAGGGGGGACAGTGGAGGAGGCAAACAGACTTAACATCTTTTTTAATCGGTTTGACCAGCCCACGATCCCCCCACCCTCACTGCCGCCGCCCCCCCTCCCCCCAATGTGCCCTTACCCCGACAACCATGCTGTCCCCTCCCCCCCCCCCATTCCTTCTCCACAGCTTTCTGTCCCCCCTTGCCCCCACCCTCCTTCCCCACAGCTCTCTCCCTGCATAACCTCAGACCAGGTCAGGGGGGAACTGAGGAAGCTTCGCCCAGGGAAAGCTGCAGGCCCAGACAAGGTGTCCCCTCGGCTGCTTAAGGCCTGTGCTGCTGAACTGGGTGAGCCACTCCAGCATGTCTTCAACCTCAGTCTTCAGCAAGGTAAAGTGCCTACATTATGGAAAACATCCTGTATCGTTCCAGTTCCAAAAAAGAACCGGCCCAGCGAGCTGAACGATTACAGACCAATAGCACTCACTTCACAGCTGATGAAAACACTGGAACGGCTCCTCCTCAGTCTCCTCAGACCCCAAGTGCAGCATGCCCAGGACCCCTTACAGTTTGCCTACCGGACAGCTGTTGGTGTGGAGGATGCCATCCTGTATCTTCTACACCGCACCTATTCCCACCTGGATAAGGGAAGTGGCTCAGTGAGGATCCTTTTTCTGGATTTCTCAAGTGCTTTTAACACCATCCAGCCCCTTATGCTGCAGGACAAGCTGACAAGGATGCAAGTGGACACCTGCCTGGTATCCTGGATCTCCGACTACCTCACCAACAGACCGCAGTATGTCAGACTGAAGGACATCACATCTGACACTGTGGTCAGCAGCACAGGAGCACCACAGGGGACAGTGCTGGCCCCTCTCCTCTACACCCTATACACCTCAGACTTCGGCTACAGCTCGGAGCTGTGTCACATCCAGAAGTTTGCCGACGACACGGCCATTGTGGGATGTATTAGGGATGATGGAGAGGATGAGTACAGGAGCCTGATAAGTGACTTTGTTGCCTGGAGCGGAAGAAACCATCTACAGCTCAACACCTCGAAGACCAAGGAGCTGGTCATAGACTTTGGGAAGTCCAGACCACGTCCACGTCCAGTGTCGATCGGGGACGACGAGGTGGAGATTGTAGGCAACTACAAGTACCTCGGGGTGTGGCTGGACAATAAGCTGGACTGGTCATGCAACATAGACCACCTGTACAAAAGGGGCCAGAGCAAGCTGTACTTTCTGAGAAGGCTGCGTTCTTTTAACATCTGCAGGAAACTCCTGGGCATGTTTTATCAGACTGTGGTTGCCAGTGTTCTCTTCTATGCTGTGGTGTGCTGGGGGGGGGGGGCATCAAAGAGGAATTCCAACAGGCTGGAAAAGCTGATCTGGCGGGCTGGCTCTGTGGTCGGCAGCAAACTGGACTCCCTGGTGACAGTTGCTGAGAGGAGAACTCTGAACAAACTGCTGGCTATCATGGATGATGCCAGCCACCCTCTGCACACTGTCATCAGCTCACAGAGAAGCCGGTTCAGTGGAAGGCTGCTTCTCCCCAGAACCAAAACAAACAGACTAAAGGACTCTTTTGTCCCCCGAGCAATCAAGCTCTATAACTCTGCACTGGGGGGAAGAGGGAGGGGTGGTGGGGAAAACATTTAGGAAAATTTTAGAGTGATTTAGATTAAGATTGATGTATTTATATATATGTATTTATTACTGTTGTTCTAGCCCTGACTGCACTTTATATTTTATATTTTTTATATTTACTTTTATATTCTATATCTATCTGTGCCTTTTTAATGTATGATCGGTGCTGTGCTGCTGCTGGAACTTCAATTTCCCTGAGGGTAACCTCCAAAGGGATCAATAAAGTACTATCTATCTATCTATCTATCATTACAGTAGACAGGAAGTGCTCACCGATACTTCCAGGGTCACTGTTCAACAACTTAGCATTTTGTGTCACAGCCCCCGCAAAACGACTCGTTTCACTACCAGAATTTGATCCATTCAGTCTGATTACGTTTGGAAAGTCTAGGAGAGCCACACGATTAAATTATTTTATTCCCGTTCTAGCTAGCCAAGAGCGATGCCATGGCGATGCAGGGACAGACAGAACTACTGCAGAACAGGAAACAATACAAAGAAAATCTTCTGATTCATTCTTTTAGACTAAATTAATACACACATTCACACAGCCCATAGACACACAGCTGAGGGGCCGAGGCGCGGCACGGAGAAATGCGCATCTGGTGGCATTTGCACCATATTCGAATATGTTCGAATTATGTGTTATTTTTTAGAACTTATATTCAAACGTCATTTTGGAGCAATTTTGACAGCCCTAAAAGATAGTAAAATAGTGCACTGGCTGTACACCCCTACTACAGTTGGTTCCTTAGTTTTTTTTCAACATGTAGCTAAGTAGCTAATACTTAATCTTTTCATTCCACTCTTGCTCCGGAGAACATCCGTACTGCTTGGTTTGCACTCAACAGTCCAAAACCTAGGTGTGTGCATCATGGCGGCAGCGCGGAGTTGCGGTGTGGCAGGTCCTACGACCCCGCGCGTCCTTTTCCATCAAGGAGGCCGTTTATGCCGCAGAACATGCCAATTAAAAGCTGTACTGAGGGCAAAGCAGTCTTTTGACAGCAAAAAGGCCTGGGATGTGTTTTATGGAGTGCTTTTTGGGCTACTGTTGCTACTCACTGTCGCATCACCTGTGCGTATCTACCTGGCCAGAGCAATCAACGCTGATGGAATCCACCTGTGCCACCGTGCGCTCCCGGCGTCTGAACCTGGAGCAGGCGCCGGTTCGTGGCCAAGCGACGTTTCTCCAGTGAGTTTGCATTGCAATTTACTGGGATATTATGCGATCTATTCATCTGTCCTGCGGCTCGGGCAAGCCCAACTGCCGGAGCGCATTGCTGTCCCAGCGGGTCGCTCATCCATTACACCGCTCCGGAGAATGGCAGGTCTCCTCCTCACGCTGCTCCTGCTGGCCGGAGATGTTCAGCTAAATCCTGGGCCAGTGACTACTGGAGAGCTGCAGTGCTCCGGCGCAGTCCCCGTGTCCGCAATTCACTCGGTGCTACCGGTGGTGAGTGAGCATGAACCCCCTGAGTCGGGCTTCTCCACTTATAATTTAAATCTCGGACATGGTGACTTAATGAATAACTTATCGTCCCTGGACTGTGGAGACCTTGATAGGTCCACTGTCTGTCCTACTAAATCTACCGACGATACCGCTGCGCGTTGTAACCCCGCAGTGAAGAGACAGAGGTTATTCAAAACTTTTCAAACTGTCAATCATGCGAAAGTTTTGTGGGATCCGAAGCTGAAACCAAGGGGGTTATTCGGCGGACAATTTAACATCAGGAGCATTACTCCAAAAAGCAATCAGCTAATTCATCTTCTGTCTGACTCAAATATGGACTTTCTTTGTCTGACCGAGACGTGGTTGAAACAGTCTACTCCCTCAAGTGTATTTACAGTGCCTGGATATCAATGTTTTAGACGAGACAGACCTGATGGAAGGGGGGGGGGGGGGGGGGGGGGGGTGCTTTTTTATGTAAGAGAAGGCATTAAATGTGAGCGCGAGATTTATAAAGCGGGTAACACTTTGGAATATGTTGGGATAAAAATTATTTTGTCTAAACAAATGTCTTTTAACATTATAGGTGTCTATAGGCCTCCCTCTGCAGATGACACTTTTTATGATCAACTTGCGGAAGTTTTGAAAGAGTGCAATCACAACAAAGAACTACTGCTTATGGGTGATTTTAATGTGAATTGGGAGGATAAATCCAAAAGGAAAAAACTAAAGATGATTACCGAAAAATTCCACTTAGAACAACTAGTAAAAGGCCCAACTAGGATTGCTAAATGCTCAAGTACACAAATTGACTTGATATTTACTAACAGAGCAGAAAGAATAACGAAAAGTTATAATTTAATTACCGGCCTATCCGACCATAATTTAACTCTGTGTGCTAGAAAACTGTCTAAAAATAGATTTAGGAACACAGCAAATAAGACAAAAATCTGCAAGTGCATACCGAAAGCTAAACAAGAAGAATTTGCAAGTGAAATTAACAGTTTGAATTGGGATGATGTATTATCCTCTGATGATCTGAATTGTGGGTGTAACACTTTCACTAACAAAATAAATTCTGTGAAAGAGAGATTTAGTGTGAGTGTTAAGACACAATTTAAAAATAAAAATAATCTACCTTGGTTCAATGAGAATTTATGGAAGCTGATGAAAACTAGAGATGCTGCACTGAAGAAGGCAATTAAAACTAGAAGAGAAACTGATATGCGGGTTTATAAAGGTTTGAGGAATAAAGTTATCCAAGAACTAAGATCAGCTAAATCCCGTTTTTATGTCAATATTTTAAATGAGGCAAGAGGCAACATTAAATTGATATGGGAAAATATAGATAATCTCACAAGGAGGAACCCTAAATCTACAGGAGATCTTATATTAAAAGTACAGGGAGAGTTAATCGAAGATAATCATGTTGTTGCTTCTGCTCTTAATAATTTTTTTATTGAATCTGTATGTGAACTTGGGAAAAAATTTCCAACAAGAAAACTGGATATTGCTCCACTAGATATAACAGCACCGGTCTTCGAACTGGTAGAAACAAATGTGTCACAAGTACAAAAAATCATCAGCTCTCTGAAAAGCTCCAAATCTAGAGACGCTTTTCACTTTGACACCAAGTTTGTTAAGTCACATAAGGATATTTTATCCTGTCCTGTCACTCATCTAATAAATCTCTCTTTTAAACGTAGTCTTTTTCCTGAGGACTGGAAATGTGCCATTGTCACACCTGTTTTTAAATCTGGAGACCGCCTTGAAGCTAGTAACTATCGACCTATAAGCATACTGCCAGTATTCTCAAAAATTGCTGAGAAGGTTGTCACTGAACAACTGACCTCATTTCTTAACACCAGCAATTTTGGTCTACATTGTATGCAATTTGGTTTCAGAGCGAACCATTCTACCGAGACTGCCTCCTTATATTTAATAGAGCAAATTAAATCACGGCTCGATAAAGGAGGAGTAGTTGGTGCTGTATTTTTAGACCTGCGTAAAGCATTTGATACAGTTAACCACAGTGTCTTAATATCAAAACTCTCTAAATTTAATTTTTCGCCTAGAGCTCTGGCTTGGATGTCGTCATATTTATCAAACAGGAGGCAATGTGTCAAAGTCTGTGATGCACAGTCCAGTTACAGGACATGTACTATGGGAGTCCCACAAGGATCAGTATTAGGTCCTTTATTATTTAGTCTTTATATTAATGATCTTGCTGAACAGTGTGCTGATGTCGATCTGCAGATGTACGCAGATGACACTGTTGTATATGTACATGCTAGAACAGCTGACTTAGCAGCTGCTAAGTTAACAACTGCACTGGAAAGAATCACTCTTTGGCTTGATCAATCATGTTTGAGTTTAAATGTAAACAAAACAAAATGTATGTTTTTTTCTAAAACCATGGTACAAATCCCTGATGTTGAGATTCACATTAAAGGTGAACGAATTGATATAGTTACTGAATATAAATATCTTGGCGTGTTTCTGGACCCAAATTTAAATTTTAAGAAACATGTCAAAAAAATGGTTAAAACCATAAAATACAATTTAGTTAATTTTAAACACATCAGAAATTGTCTCTCTCTGGATGCAGCCAAGATATTTATGCATGCCATGATTCTGTCCCGCATGTCATATTGTATCACCTGCTGGGGGCAGGCTGGTGAATCTACTTTGAGACCTCTGGAGTCTTTATACAAACAAACTTTAAAAACACTGGACAAAAAGCCAATTCGTTATCATCATTGTAGGATACTTGAGAAACATGAGTTATTGAGCTTTGAGAATTTTAGGTTATTCGCCAATTTGTGTATGGTCTATAAAATTTTAAATGGTTTGGCCCCACAGCCATTATGTGCTTTTGTCCACGCTCGCTCGTCAAATTCCATCAGATCCACTAGAATATCCTCCATACGAGATTGTACCATACCATTTCGCCGCACTGTAGCTGGGCAATCTGCTTTTTCTGTAAGAGCCACAAACCAGTGGAATACCTTACCTGAAGCTGTCAGGAGCAGTAGCTCTCTCAGAGTCTTCAAATCTAACCTAAAAAATCTGTTAAAAGCTGCTCAGCTCTGCAACCACTAAGTTGGTCCTTAGACTTCTTTTTCTGTGTGTGTGGGTATGGGTGTGGGCGTGGGTGGGATGAGAGGGGGGGGGGGGGGGGGGGGGGGGGGGTTGCACGCAGACGTGTGTAGCCATGTTGTTGTGGTGTTTTATCCCTGTATACTGTTTAATTTGTCTTGTACTGTGTTGTATTTTTGTGACCTGCCAAGGGACTGCAGATGCAAATTAGCTTAAAGCTATAATCTGGTATAGTGCATCAAATGGCAACATTTATGTTTTAACTGTACATTGTCCCTTTTAAATAAATTAAAATTGAAAATTGAATGTGGCAGGACAAAGAAGGGCCCGGATGGGGTTTGAACCGTGGTCTCCCAGGTAAGAGTCATGCATGCTGACCATTCGACCAAAGGGACATCCCTGTGGACAAGTAGTCAGGGCACATGATCAGTTGGAGGCTAGTGACAGGACCCTCAACTGTCACACTAACTTTACAGCAAAGAGATTGTCTAGAAACAAGATGCCCCATGACGAGTCAGTTTTCCCGCCCCTTTAGGAGGTCTTGAGTCCATTGAATCCAATGGGAGAAGTGAACGTGAGATTATGGTTGATTCTCTCACCCCATAGTCACTGAAGTAAATATTGGACACATTTGTCATGAGCCACATCTCTTCTGAACATTCTGAAATATTTGCATCATGTTGAACCTAAACTGCTGTACATCAGCAGAAACATATTTATGTCTATCAACACCAGTAATTATTTAAAAGACGAGTCTGTGCACAGTTTTCACTACACTGTTCTCAGTCTTTCAGTCAAGTGATGTGTTATAAATTACCTATGTTATGTGTGTTTAATATTTTGTATCTGCCCCGGCTTGTCCACTGTCTCTCAGTGTTTAAATTTCATAAGCTTTATATCTTGGTGAATGTTAACTTTTTTCTCTATTTTGTGGACAGGTGCTGCTGTGGAAACTGTGCAACCAAGCCCACAGAAGCTGAGAATATCTATTTCTTGGAGATACTACAGGCAGTGAACTAATCACTAATTCTATTACTTGTTATATTTATAAGATACCTTGGCATTTAACTTTGTGAAATTCACTGTAGTTTACGAGATGGCTGTGGGAGGTTGAGGGATATTTACCATGGGAGAAGATCCTGGGTCTGAGCTGCCAAACCTGGTCTCAACTCTCCAGAGAATGCCAGCAAAATATTCACTGTGATAGTCCTTTATGGTTGTGAGGGATACACCAGTACATTTTTTTTCAATTCTCCAATTGGCCTATGTGAGCACACATTTTCTGAAAGGTGGAGCAGACAATAGTATTAGTGTTAGAAAACCATGGTAACGTGCATTCTGCAAATGTGAAGGGATATTTTTCATATGTACTGCTGCAGATTTGAAGATGTTTAGTTTATTTTCAAATGAATAATACAAGCAGCAAGCAGCAGCAGAAAGACTGTGAGAACAGGAGAGACAGGCAGCAAAGAACAGGCCCTGGATGGAAGAAAGATTTGGTGACGTATAAGGACTTCATGCACTTTTCCTCGTGGCTGCTTGTTCAATGCTTCCTCATACACTGTGTAAAGGCGCCTATACGCCGGGGACATGACAAATAAAAGACATAAAAATGGGACATATAACATAAGAAAAATGTGGGGGTCTGAATACTTTCTGTATGAACTGAATGTGCTCGAGAAAAGGTGCATTGAGCGCCTTTTACATCACAGATATTTTGATTGTTGTGGTTTAGAATCTTCACATTTGTGTATTTAGAAACCAGGCAGTATAAATGAAGCAGTGTCCGAAAGAAAATTGTTTTAATGTGAAAATCTTTTTCTACATACAGGTAAGGTTTCCTGGCCATTCGAAATGGTCAGAATGGACCTCATTGGGAAAGTGACTGAAACCAGCCAAGTTTAGTTTTGTTTATTAGTTTATTGTGCGTGGACAGTCTCAATTAATCAACTGCATCAAATGACAGTAAAAAGGGCTTTAGCCAGCACGGCTAATATTCTGCTGTAGTCCCCGGCCAGATGACAATGGTCACCCTAAAAAACAACAACAACAACAACAGTATATTACAACACAATGATTAAAAAGAATCACTGATAGAACAGGTAGGCATCAGTACAACAATGCAGAGACAGCACATAGAAACATACAAGAGCAGCACATGCAACATACCAGTAATCACACACAATAGGCTACATCAGCACATCCTGTACTACACATTCTGGGATGCATGCAGACATCACGTAGACAGATAGAACACAGACAGGCAGCATGATCATGATGCAAATAGCACAATATCTTAGTGGGTACAGGTGTAATTATGAGCGAGCCATGTTTTTAGTTTGGATGTAAAAGTACAAGACAGATGTTCCTATATTTTATGACATCCTCCCAGCTCAGAAGCTTATGTTTGTGTAAGATGGTGCAATGATGCGAGCTGTTCGGAAAAGAAAGTCACATCATGCATAATCTAATTTGTCAATGCTGTAAATCCTTCAGTCCTAGGCAGATATTGTCTATATATTCTTGATCTATTAATTTTTTTGTAATTGTTTTTTTTTTTTTTTTTTAACAAATCTCTTAGATTTTTTGGTTCTGACATCTTGTAAATTTTGTTCTGGCAATATTTTGTGACTAGTATAGTTTTTGGAGTCTGCAACAATGAACTTTTAAAATATAAACTAAATGAATAAATAACTTAAAGCAGAAGTGAGTGATCCGGTCGTTTTGGCTAATGCTGCGTTCCAGGCAGGCTTTTGAAATCGTAAATTACAGCTTCAAGTCACAACTTACGACTTTGTAGCGTTCCAGGCAACCCACTCGTGTTTTTCCGACCTGTTTTACCGGTGAAAGTCACTATAACGGCCACTCGTAACTTCCGACCGGTGAACTCGTACCAGATCGAACTGGTACCACTTCACAGGTCGGAAAAACACAAGTTTCCTTGAACGCACCATAACAGTCCTCGTCCCTACGTCACCACATTCACGGCGTTCCTTGGCTGCACACACAGCCCTGCATGCCGTTCTCTCTCCTCATTGGATAAAAACTGTAGGATACGATAAATGTTTTCTCTTCGGCTCAGAGCAGAGCAGAGGGACTGAGAGACCCGTGTTTCAGACCAAACACTCTATGTAAGTGATTGCTGTCGGAAGATATAACTATTTAAGACTTATATTAACACAAATATATCACTCACTTCTGCTTTAATGTAACTTTAGTACATAACGGTTCTTGCTGTGGGGACTCTCTTTGTGAACCTTGGGGACATAGAGAGGAAAAAAGAGAACAAAAACAACAAAAACACGCATGTCTGCTTATTCAAGAATGCAGAAAACCAGAAAGTGCAATACATTGCTCCTTCCCTCAACAGTCCTGGGTTCGTGTTTCTCTTGTCTGTGGAGTTTAAACAGTCAACAGATTTCCCTCACTTCTTGTTGCAGCACTGAGTAACTCTTTGTCTTTCAAAGCGCTGTTGTAAAAACTGTGAACAGGACTGCTCAACTCCATTTGTTGGCCATTCTTGAAAATACCCTTTCCACATATCCAGTGGATGCTGGGATGCTCAAGATGTGGCTGAGGATAGACAGCATGTGAGGCCACACCTTTGGACTTCCATCCATCTTCAGCATCTTCTTTGAACCTCTTCAGAATGGGCTTTGCTGTGGAGCATTCACCATAAAGTTCATCCATGTTAACTTTATGGATGAGGTTGAGCTTTTTGGCTACCCTCTCAATAGTTGCATTTCCATCCACCTTTTTTTATTCGCATTTTCAAAAATTGCGAATAAATACTTGGATGGAAAAGGCAGTAAATAAGACTACACAAACATACGTTGTAATATCGTGGTATGTAACGTTTTCCACCGCTCCATTTATTGATGGATTTTTTTATCCTCTCCCAATAATCGCATAACAATAACGAATGGAAACGGGCATAAATTGGCATTTTCACAAAATCTGCTCTTAAATTCGATACATTTGGATGGAAACCCAGTTGATGTCACTGAAGGTCAAGGTGCCATGGTGCAGAGAATCGGAGCTTGTTAAGCGCAGTTTCTGGAGCAGGAAAACACACCAATCACAGCCCTCCAGCCTCCTATTTAAGCGGACCTAACCCTCCCCCCTCAGTCTCTCGCTCCTGCATTCACATTAGAATCAGAGACGCAACCAGAGAAACAAAACTCCCAGAGATCAGAGATGGCAAAAGTACCCAGATTCTTTACTTGAGTAGAAGTACAAGTACCTGTGTAAAAAACGACTTAAGTAAAAGTGAAAGTACTGATCCAAATATCTACTCAAGTGAAAGTAAAAAGTACAGGCTCTGAAATTTACTCAAAAGTATTATTAAAAGTAAAAAGTATTTCTATTGCACGATTCACTGCAAAGCTAATAACCACACGATAATTTATCTGGAATCCATTTCATCAATGTTATTGTTTGAACAAACATTGTTCACAAGTTTACCTGCCAGACACAAGATGTATCCTAATGTACTTCACTATGGTCAATCGTCGGCATTTGTATTGTACACTTCAGGTTCACACATCACACTTATGAACATTACATTTTGGACCAGGATTGGCTTCTAAACTGTGGTGTCACAAATCATGCTCATAGTCCCAATTAATCAACTTCTTTAATATCACAACAGGCAACAATTGTTTCTCACTGTACAGGTGGTGTGTTATTGTGAATGGCACACCCAGGGACTACGCATGAAAATAACTACGCAGCTCAAGTGGAGCTGCAATTTTATTTTGCTGTGGAAACCCTGATATGTATATTAAAAAAGTAACGAGCCTTTTGGGGAAATGTAAGGAGTAGAAAGTACCGATATTTGTGTTAAAAAATTACTGAGTAAAAGTAAAAAGTTTTCAGAAAAATAAATACTTCTAAAAGTACAAAGTACCTGACAATTCTACTTAAGTACAGTAACGAAGTATTTGTACTTTGTAGAGATAATGGATCTATTGTCCTTATCTCCCTCCGATGACGACTTCTTCGGAGGCAACCAATACCACCAACATGGAGGTCCACTGGAGCCACAAAGACCACCGTAACATCTCCAGTGATCTCCGTGCCCGAGACCCCTTCAACCGTGCTCCGAGCTCAGCAGAGGAAGAAGGGGACCCCAGCAAGCGGCACCGTGGTCATTCTTCTCCATCACCCTGGGTCCTTTAATATTCAGTATTTTCACATATGATTTACCGTATGTATTAGAGAAAGCTAACACAGTTATGTATGCGGATGACGCAACCATACATCAGCATCTACTAATAATAAATTAGAAGTTATTATAAATAAGGAACTGGAAAGTGTGGCTGAATGGGTTTTAGAAAACAAGCTTGTCCTGAACATATCTAAAACTAAGTGCATGATTGTAGGCTCAAATTATAATATTGTTAGAAATCCTGTATTAAATATTAAAATTAAGACCAGGGGCCTCATTTATCATTGTGGAAACACGTTTCTTTTACACCATTTTCCCCCCGTTTTGTGCGTACGCACTTTTCTCCGCCAAATTTGGGATCTATCAAGCCAAAACCTGACGGGGAAAAGTGCGGACATTTACACCCATTTTGACCCTGGCGTACCGTGATTTACACCTTTTTTGAGGAACAGGAGGAATTGGCGACACCGTTGCTGAGTCAGAGAACTGCAGTGTGAGAGGGAGAGAGGAGCGGAGTACATTTAGAAGAGCACAGTAGGATTTTATGAAGTAATTGTGGTAGTGGTGGACCGTTGATGCTGGCAATCCAACCTGCTCTATAATAACACTGGGCTCTATGTTAATTGATAAACAGAGCGGATTGAGGATTTTGCTTTTTTGATTAGGCTATGTGTGACGTCCGACAAGGATCAAACTATCCAAGTTTAAAAACACACCGGCAGCAGCGCAAACTGATCTACAGCCTAGACTGTTATTATTCTGTCACCTGAGTTAACGAGGTGCACGTGTGTTTGGAGCTGACGAGAGGAGAGAATAAAGAGTGAGACAACGCGGCCCTGAGGAGGAACTGTGAAGGACTCAGTTGTAATGGAAAATGACCTAAACCGAGTCCAGTAGAGCTGTAACTGTGTAGTGGAAAGGCGTTCAAAGTAATGGTAACTATCGTCCTGCTTTACATTTTTTTAACATCCAGGTAAAAAAATATATATATATTTTCTGGGATAAAGGGGCAGATTACATAAGATTCTTCTTCTTTCTGCTCCCTCTTGTTGAGATTTGGGAGGTTTTTGTTTTTATTGTAGCTTATTAAAATGCAAGATCATTTTTCTGACTGATTTATTGCCCGATATCGCCGTGTATCTGCTTTCGGAGAAGTTCCGCTTTTTTCCCCACCCTCCGCGCCCGTTGTCTTCGTTGTCACTTTGTAGCCGCTCCACAGAGCTCACATGGCTAATTAAATATGCACGTGCTGACCATATATAGTTGTATATAGGCGTTCCGGGGGCGGAGTAAGAGGTGTATTCACGTGTGCACCATTCTTGGGTCCGGTGTGATTTATTGCGGAGAGTTGTGTGTACGCACAGTTTGATAGATCTGAAAAAGGTGTAAATATTTTGGGTGTACGCCATTTTCGTCTTTAATAATAATCAGGTGCTGGAAAGGCCGTCCGACAGCGGGGATGTAATCTGAAGTCTATGTAAGCAGCAGCTCATTGTGTCTGGGGTCCGCAGCCAAATGACATTCATATTTAGAAGCTTATCTAGTAAATCCAAAGTCAGATCTCAAGCTCGAACTCAAATTTCTTAGTAGGCTACATCCTAGCTCTATGTGATCCTCTGTAGATTCTGAGACTTCTATGGCCCCATTTTTCCTTTATTTATCAACCAGGAGGCTGAGCAGGTATCCATGCAAATAACAAGAGAAATAGGATCAGTGCAACTTGAGTCAATGCAACAGCAGTGAAAATGTTTGAGTAATATTTGGGAACTGAGTGAGATATGAGGGAAGGAAGGGTTAGGGTTTGGAAATACATGTATTAAAGTTTTTAATCTGAAAGATCTACTGACACTGTTTCCCAGATAACATTCCTGAACAGATCTCTTTGAATGTTAATTGAAGACCTCCGCTCTATATCAGTATGTTGAAAAGGCCAGAGCGCTGATTCAGAAACACTGTCGGAGACAAGGAGAAAGGAGTGCTTCAATATGACACATGAAATGCTAGTGTTCCATGACTATTTGGAAAAATAAATGAGACAGGGAGAGGTTATTTATGCTTCGTTATTGTAGCTTTAAGTGTTGCGGCATAAAATAAATCTGGCATTTATCTTATCAGTGTCAACCATTTAAAGGTCACTGTAGTGTACCACATTTCCCTCAATGACAGTGAATGTAAGAGAGTCTGTGTCCAGCAGAATTTAATCAGTTGCAAAGGGTCTTTATATATATATATATATTTTTTTTTACAGTCACTGGGTATGTAAGAAAATGGTTCATGAATAGAATAGAAGGGAAAATCCCTTGTGAGTGGAAGGAAACATCAGTAAAGATGTCACAGACCAGTGACACGACAGCGTTACGATGTTTCTTCTGTTCTTTATGTGTTCTTTCATTTTGAAATGATTATGTGCGTGTCTGAGCATCACAAAAAGCACTACATAAATCAAGTGGATGTACATGTCACCATGGAGATGCTCGCCATACAACTCCAATCCAGCAATCTAAGCCTCTGATCATCACATCAGCTTTGCTTTGGTGTCCGAGCCAGAACCCAGAGGGAGATAAGGGTTTAAACAGCTTTAGTGTCACTCGTGTCAACGAACACCGACCAACATCCCACAACTACTATAGAAGAAAGACATCCAGCCACACTGACAATTCTACACACAAATAAATGCTGGGTTGTTTTTTCAACCCAACTGCTACGTTGAGCCTGTTGGTTAATTTAATTGGGTTATTTTCATTGAACTGGGTATTCTGAGAACCCAAGTCACTAGGTTATTTCTGTTGGGAATGGAGTTATTAGCTGTTGGGTTTTAATTTCTACAATGTTGTGTTGGTTTATTTTGGACTATCCAACACATTGGGTTGACGTTGGGGCATACGCAACCAAGCAAGTTGGGAGGTAGGTGGGAGGAGTTTCCCAGCATGCTTTGGGACAGTGTGTTTGTGAATATAAGTTTAGGTTATTTCTGTTAAATATCACCACAGATGTTATCTGCTACAGCTACACAATTCAATCAACACAATTCATTCAATGTTCTACTTAGTTTACAATTACTGTTATGTGTTTGGTTAGTGACCTTCCTTCCTTTATGTGCAGTTTGTGTGTGTGTGTTCTGAAGAAAATAAACAACATTCCTCTTGTAGTCAAGCGGTGTATGAGGCACAGGAGCTGCTACAAGATCTAAAGTTAGTCTCTGTTTGAGTTAATGTTACTATAGAACCTTAGCTTGCCACAATATGTTTTGTCAGTGAAATGGTAAGGTAATGTTTTGGAGCTGAAAGAAAAAAGTGCAGGCACTCAGGTGGGTTTGAACATTTTAGTGGGTACAAGTTAAAAAACACCAACGCGTGTCGGCTTGCGCCTTCCTAAGGGTGTATGGAAACAAGGGACAGCTCCAAGCAATTATAGTAAAATCAAGTTCAGCTGTGAATCCTTAGGTACCATATCTATTGGTCACTTATCTGTCATCTGCGTTGGTATGGACCCATGCATTTTTATTCTTATTGTCTGATGCATACTATTGGACAGTAGGGACACTTGTGGTTATGTCTACGACTTGTCGATTTTTACAGAAAATGATTTTCTCATGTTCTTTGTTTATATTTTTGTCATTGTTTTTTTACACGTGAATATTTTCAATTTTTCTATGGTGCTTAGACTTTTTTCTAGTATATCCTAACTGTTCGATGTATTATTTATGAATTTTACCTGACATGTTAATGTTAATGGGAACCAGCTGGCTCTTGTTAAAAGGGGTGTCACACCCACTAACCAGTTAACGCTGAGGACGGCTGACTGCCGAAACGCGCCCGTTTGCTTGCTATTGTGCAGCTTCATGAACTAAAGACTTATAGTGAGTGCTGTCAAAACTTTTTTGTACTTTGCTGATTTTTTAGAGTTGAGCACGCAGAGCACGAGTCTGCTGATTGAGTATATTTATTACAAAGATTATGAGACACTTGCACGACTGGTTATGGAGACTGTCACTGCTCATCTCAATTGCCAAAATTATAATGTAATAATCTTTGTTTATTCCAGATCCTAAGAAAGGGAGATACAAAGACAAGGGTGTACTACATTAATTGGACATGTGGCATGCAGCCAAAACATTTGACCAAGAAACTTCATGTGGTAATTATACTATCAATGGATGTTACTGTTTTTACTTTTTGTGAAAAATAATGAAAAAATATTTTTTGTTGTCTTTTTTTTCCTGTTTAAGTTCACAGGCTGGGATTGTAAAGGGTCATTCCATCATACTACGTGTGGCTGAGGGACATCGTCAACCAATTTTGGTACATTTGCCAGAAAGCCGAACATCGTGATATGTTCAATGTAAGTAGTGTGACATTTGGACAACACAACAACAATACATGTTGAAGTAACTATCTTTCTGCTCGGATGATTGCTACCCTACTTGCTTCTGGTGGTGGAGGAGCGTTTCTGTCACGTGACAAATGTATCTCTACTCAAAATGTTATTTTGTTGTAGGACATGGGGGTGGGGGTGCTTTATCATGTCACAGGGAAGCATGAATGGACCCGTGGCAAATGTGACCATTTCTTTTAAACTGTAATTCTAATGTTGATAAACTTCCTGTCAATCTGGCAAGTTTTCACAAACCAGCTTTACTTTCTTGGATGTTAGTCTATAAACATAATTTTTCACCGTACAAGTGTCTGATCTGGAATAATCGATATAAGAACAAATCTTTGTATTTCAAGAGAGACATCTGTACAACTATACTGAGTTTTTAATAAAGTATGCATTTCCAATTACACGTAAAGAATTGGGGGGCCATAATATTTGACCTGCGGGAGGAGATAGTAGACCACAGCTAAATGTACATTTTGAGGCAAATTTAATGTTAAATTGTATAAATTTAACAGACACAAAATGCACCAATACACATATAAGGAAACTTTGCCAAGAAACTATTACCCCATCAGCTAAACTACTCTGGAACTCAAAATGTATAGACAGATATAAACTGGAACGCAGTGTGGACTTCAAGCAACACATACTGTCACAAACAAGATAAAGGACGTTTCGTTTAAAATCATGCATTCAATTTTTCCTGTCAATCAGGCCATCTCCGAATTTAAAGATATCAATGTCAAGTGTACTCTTTGTGAACAGGAGGAGGAAAATATTTGTCATCTGTTCTTTGAATGTCGTTATACCTATTTGTTTTGGAGGGAACTAGAAGACATGTTTACATTTTTTGACAGGCATCAAGATTAAACTTAAAAAAAAAAATATAATTCTCACTTATGATAAAAGGAGAAACTTAAGGGAAAGGAACTGTTTTTGTTGAATCATTTTATTTTACAATGAAAATATTACAACCATAAAACAAATTTTTATGAGTTAATAGAAATCAGATATGATATACAGCTACTGCAAATTATGAAAGACAAAAGTATTTCTATGTATATACAGTACAGACCAAAAGTTTGGACACACCTTCTCATTCAAAGAGTTTTCTTTATTTTCATGACTATGAAAATTGTAGATTCACACTGAAGGCATCAAAACTATGAATTAACACATGTGGAAATATGTACTTAACAAAAAAGTGTAAAACAACTGAAAATATGTCTTATATTCTAGGTTCTTCAAAGTAGCCACCTTTTGCTCTGATTATTGCTTTGCACACACTCTGCATTCTCTTGATGAGCTTCAAGAGGTAGTCACCTGAAATGGTTTTCACTTCACAGGTCAGGTTTAATAAGTGGGATTTCTTGCCTTATAAATGGGGTTGGGACCATCAGTTGTGTTGTGCAGAAGTCAGGTGGATACACAGCTGATAGTCCTACTGAATAGACTGTTAGAATTTGTATTATGGCAAGAAAAAAGCAGCTAAGTAAAGAAAAATGAGTGGCCATCATTACTTTAAGAAATGAAGGTCAGTCAGTCCGAAAAATTGGGAAAACTTTGAAAGTGTCCCCCCAAGTGCAGTCGCAAAAACCATCAAGCGCTACAAAGAAACTGGCTCACATGAGGACCGCCCCAGGAAAGGAAGACCAAGAGTCACCTCTGCTGCGGAGGATAAGTTCATCCGAGTCACCAGCCTCAGAAATCGCAGGTTAACAGCAGCTCAGAAATGCCACACAGAGTTCTAGCAGCAGACACATCTCTAGAACAACTGTTAAGAGGAGACTGTGTGAATCGGGCCTTCATGGTAGAATAGCTGCTAGGAAACCACTGCTAAGGACAGGCAACAAGCAGAAGAGACTTGTTTGGGCTAAAGAACACAAGGAATGGACATTAGACCAGTGGAAATCTGTGCTTTGGTCTGATGAGTCCAAATTTGAGATCTTTGGTTCCAACCACCGTGTCTTTGTGCGACGCAGAAAAGGTGAACGGATGGACTCTACATGCCTGGTTCCCACCGTGAAGCATGGAGGAGGAGGTGTGATGGTGTGGGGGTGCTTTGCTGGTGACACTGTTGGGGATTTATTCAAAATTGAAGGCATACTGAACCAGCATGGCTACCACAGCATCTTGCAGCGGCATGCTATTCCATCCGGTTTGCGTTAAGTTGGACCATCATTTATTTTTCAACAGGACAATGACCCCAAACACACCTCCAGGCTGTGTAAGGGCTATTTGACCAAGAAGGAGAGTGATGGGGTGCTGCGCCAGATGACCTGGCCTCCACAGTCACCGGACCTGAACCCAATCGAGATGGTTTGGGGTGAGCTGGACCGCAGAGTGAAGGCAAAAGAGCCAACAAGTGCTGAGCATCTCTGGGAACTCCTTCAAGACTGTTGGAAGACCATTTCAGGTGACTACCTCTTGAAGCTCATCAAGAGTGTGCGAAGCAGTAATCAAAGCAAAAGGTGGCTACTTTGAAGAACCTAGAATATAAGACATATTTTCAGTTGTTTCACACTTTTTTGTTAAGTATATAATTCCACATGTGTTAATTCATAGGTTTGATGCCTTCAGTGTGAATCTACAATTTTCATAGTCATGAAAATAAAGAAAACTCTTTGAATGAGAAGGTGTGTCCAAACTTTTGGTCTGTACTGTATATGTCTAAAAAAATAAATAAATAAGGCAAATGTGACCATGGACCACTTGATGAGGCGACCCGTGATAAAGAGCTCATGGTGCCAGGCTCTGCACCACATGAGGCTCTTCAACGAGTCATGTTCAACAGACGCTGGTTGAAGGATGTCGCAAAGTATCTGACCTTTGGGTAAAAATAACATTGTTTCTATTAGCAGAACAGCCTGACACATTACAAATCATAAAAATGGGAATGGAGAAAAAGAGGGAATCATAAAAAATATTCTTTAAAAGTTTTGGCTTTGTTTTACATTACAGGTCAACTTCAGAACTTGAAAGTTTCCAGAATTACATTCTCATGTATGCTGGAAAAAGGTAATTTGATCTTGATATGATTAATTCAATCTTTATTATAATTACTTATTGAAATTATTGAGTTATCCTGGTCCCATACAAATTAAAAGAGATGTTTGCTTTTATGCCCAAGAGGACCAACAAACTGTTTTTCAAATTGAACACACTGAAATTATTGGACATGGTTGAACTGAAAACGACTCAGATAGCTTACAAAGCAAGAAATAATCTGTTCCCTGGTTAACTACAGAAATTGTTTAAAGAAAGAGAAGGGAGATATGAATATAGACATGCACTAAACTTCCAGCAACCTAAGGCACAGACAATGCTTAAGAGCATACAGTTAATTGAGTGAAACTATGGAATGGATAACCAGATAACCAAAATAAGTAAGAATATTTATCATAAAAAAAAAAAAAAAAAGTTTATAAAATGTAAACTCAAAGGGTATGGACAAATCTTGGATCCATATGGGCAGGCTAAGGGTCTTTGGGTATGAAGGTTTTTGTATTTCTGAGTAAGAAGGTTTTGATGTAATCACATGGCTTTAAGGCTTTGTGTGTTTTGATTTGAACATGCTCGCGTGAAGGCAAATGTTTTCATGTAAATTTACTGTATTGTAAGTTATTATAGTCATTGGTGAAATTAAGTTATTTTTCAAGCATTGTTTTACGCATCATTTTTCTCGCTTTTTATTGTTTTCCTTTGTTTATGAAATTGCTTTAATAAGCTATAGTAAGCTATTCCTCATTTCTCATGAACTGTGATGTATGAATTGTCTGATTTACTTAATCATGTTTCAAATTTGTCTCTGTATTATATGCAAGTAGCTTAGTGATCTTCAGTGTTGGGAGTAACGCGTTACAAAAGTAAGAAAATTACACTACTGTATGTATTACTATTTGCTGTAACAATGTAATATAACGCATTACAAATAAAATGTTGGTAATATTTTACCCGTTACAATCTAAGTAACGCGCGATACAACGCATTTTCATAAAAACGTGTGAAAACTTATGAGTTGCGGGGACTGTGACTGCATCTGAATGTAATAGTTTGAAAAGGAGGTGATAATCAGCGCAGCATTACAGGCAGGGGGGGGTAGCAGAGTACACAATAAAACGTTTCTCACGTTTACAAAAAGAAGCCCTCGATGCGCTCCTTTCCTCCCTCTCCAGTACCTGGCTGCTCAGCTCAGCCCGGGCTTTTAAATCAGAGTGGTGCCCGAGCTCTGCGCCGTAGCGCTGTGCCGTAGCGCGCACCTCTGGTTCAGTGAATGACAGCTGGTATCACCGCATTTACTTTCTATCAGATATTCTCCCACGGTTCTTCTTCACCGTGATAGATCAACAATATGTTCATTTGCTCCTTCGTATTAAAGCAGAAGTGAGTGATATATTTGTGTTAATATAAGTCTTAAATAGTTATATCTTCCGACAGCAATCACTTCTATAGAGTGTTTGGTCTGAAACACGGGTCTGTCAGTCACTCTGCTCTGCTCTGAGCCGAGGAGAAAACATTTATCGTATCCTACAGTTTTTATCCAATGAGGAGAGAGAACGGCATGCAGGGCTGTGTGTGCAGCCAAGGGACGCCGTGAATGTGGTGACGTAGGGACGAGGACTGTTATGGTGCGTTCAAGGAAACTCGTATTTTTCAGACCGTGAAGTGGTACCAGTTCGATCTGGTACGAGTTCACGGGTCGGAAGTTACGAGTGGCCGTTATAGTGACTTTCACCGGTAAAACAGGTCGGAAAAACACGAGTGGGTTGCCTGGAACGCTACAAAGTCGTAAGTTGTGACTTGAAGCTGTAATTTACGATTTCAAAAGCCTGCCTGGAACGCAGCATTAGCGAAAACGACCGGATCACTTACTTCTGCTTTAATTCAAAGGATCAAATTTCATTCTGCGTTTGCGGTCATCCAGCTCTCCTTCCACACTCTCCGTGGTGGACACGATTACAACGCGTAAAACTGTCATTTCAATCCTGCGGTTTACACGTGCTGTTATTTAGGCAGCTACTCTTAGTAGATTACCTGCAAAATTCAGCTTTAGTAGCTTCAGAGGCTACATCAACATCACCCTCCACTGAATGTATGATCAGCTGCAATAAACTACACTTTATAGTCATATTTATGAGGTTATTTGGGCGAAAGTAACTCAAAAGTAATGCAAAAATACAATTGTGAGACAGTAATATTGTAATGTAACTAATTACTTTCAAACGACAGTAACTAATAATATGTAATGTATTATATTTTGGATGTAACTTTGCCCAACACTGGTGATCTTGTCTCTACACCATGATTGATTGTAAATGTAACAGTTGGAGGGGGTAGGTTTCTCATAAGCCTTGGCTTCTTACCGAGAGCCCTGGAATAAGAGAGTAACGACAGCATTGGTCCAATGGAAGCGCCTCCTGATGGCGGAATATGGGTATTGCAAAAGTGTCTAAGAACTGACATCTCTGCATTGTGAATGAGCAAGTGTGGTATTTTCAATAATTTAAGGACATTTATAGATCACCCACGTTAATAGCATCATTGAGGATCCTATGACAAACTGTAAACTGTTTTCTTGTCTGTAACAACATCTATTGCACGTCTGTCCGTCCTGGGTGAGGGATCCCTCCTCTGTTGCTCACCCTGAGGTTTCTCCAATTTTTCCCTGTTAAAAGGGTTTTCCACGGAGTTTTTCCTCAGTCGATGTGAGGGTCTAAGGACAGAGGATGTTGCTACGATGCCATGTAAAGCCCTTTGAGACAAACTGTTTGTAAAAACGGGCTATACAAATAAAATTGCCTTGCCTTGCCTTTACAGATAAACATTAACACATAGGCGAGTAAAAAAAAAAAAAGTTGTCTACATTAATGTTTCAATCTACATTTTGTAATAAACAAATTATAAGTATAATTTGATATGACCAAGACACCTAAAAACAAAAACACGGCCGTTTTCATCAATTTACAAGCAAGTGGGCAACACACATACATTGGAGTGAATGGGTTTTCTGGGTGCTTTTGCAATACCCATATCCTGCCACTCGGGGCACAAAACCTTTACCACAGGAGTCAATGGAGGTGTCCTTGCTCTCTTTTCCAGTGCTCTACTTGTATCCTACAACCTTTATCCAATGAGGAGAGAGAACGGCATAAAGGGGCGGTCCTCTCTGTGTGTGCAGCCAAGCGATGCGCGTGAATGTGGTGACGTAGGGACGAGGGCGGGGACTGCTAACTCCATCCGCTGACAGGAAGTTAGACAAAACGACCGGATCGCTTACTTCTGCTTTAAAAAAAATAAATAAACAGTTTTCTACATGAATGTTTCAATCTACATTTTATAATAAACAAATGATAAGTGTAATTTGATATGACCAAGACACCTAAAAACAAAAACACGGCCGTTTTCATCAATTTAAAAGCAAGTGGGCAACACAGTGAATGGGTTTTCTGGGCACTTTTGCAATACCCATATCCTGCCACTCATAGCCCTTACCACTGGAGTCAATGGAAGTGTGACATGCAGGAATGGCAGAGGTAAAAATGATATAATGCAACACTTTTCTCACAACTAAAATGCATATCTAGACAATATCATTAAATGAAAATGAAATGTTTGACATTGTATTGACTTTGCTTGTTATCATAAGTGAAACTTTAAAAATAGAAAACAAAGTTGGTGTCCCCCTGTTTTGTATCTCAACGGGGATTCAAGTCTAGGAAACACAAACTCATGATCTCACTGCAAGAGGACAACCACGATCTTATTATTGTCAATTAAACACCATTTTTCTTCTGTGAATCATAATCAAACACTCTTGCTTGTTAATACCTTCCCTGTAGAGATGAGCTCCATTATCTCCAGTTTCATAGAAATCAACAATGTTTTGGAAAATTACGGTCATTTTGGTCTTTAAGTGGACACAGTTACCTGGTGTTTAATTTTCGAACATGCTGCCACAGCCACTCCAGGTATCCAATTGCTGTTCGTTCTTAAAAAGATATCCAATACATGAAACCACTCAGGTATGAGAATCAGTGCTTTCTAGCTTTGTTTTGTCTTTAAGGCCCTTATTTGGCTTTTTATTAGCAAAAATAAAATATTGCTTTCATACGTATTTCACTATAGTCGAATCACACCCACATACAAATGAAAGCTTTCTGGTTCCTTAGAATGAGTTGTTACAAGTCGTTACAAATACATAAGTGGGCGACGCACCGAACCGAGGCGGCCATGTTGCATCGTGACCGTAGGTAACCACGGAAACTGAGCGGGGCTGTGGGCTCGGCCTGTTAAAACTGTCACCACTGTGTAGTGTGAGGAAGGACGGAGGCACTGGTGTTGCATTCAGGTGCAGTCAGGCAGACGGCCGTCGGCAAACCAACCGGATGTCATTTTACTCCACCAGAGAAAGACGGTAAAACAATACCACATCACCATGACAACATATTGTCACGCCTGTATTGTTTTGCCATTCCAGTTGCTTTCGATTTAACCTCCTTTGAAAAAACTGGTACAACCATCTCTTCATTGTTCTAAAATTGATTAATGGTATTGTACACTGTCCTGTGATAATGAACTAAACTAAAAAAAAAAAAAAAATTCATTCCCCCTCTCTCTGCCTCCCCCTACCTGTCGATCTCACTATGTGCTATCAAATAAAGGCAAGAAGCCTAAAAATATACTTACATTTTTTTTTTTTTTTTTTTTTTTTTTAAGTGTTTCAAACTGCCAGCCTCTCGCGGAAATGCATTTCATTTCATTTCTGAGGGAGAGTCTGGCCTCATTCCCCCTGTAAGCGTTTGGGGTGGGCGGGAGTAGTAGCGTTGACAGACAACCCCATTTAGCCAATCAGCAAGTTGGTGTAGTGACGGGGCTTTGCACAAGTCGGCCCCTGATTGGCCAACGTGCTGTGTCAATCACAGCGGCGACGCTGATTGGCTCGGCCTTCTGAGGGTTTCAGGCCAAACGCTTACACCGGGGATGAGGCCAGACTCTCCCTCAGAGATGAAATGAATTGCATTTCCGGGAGCGGCTGGTTTACGAGGCTACCTGTCCCATTGGTGTGTTTTCAATATTAAGGGTGTTTTCACACATACTGGTGCGCACCAGATGCGAAAAATTATAAATTGTTTCACTGTCCAGCTCATACGCCTTCACAAACTTTTGTTTTCACTCTGGTCCATACTCTGCACCACTGGCAGAGCGTCAAGTTTCTAAGACGACTGAGCGGAAAAAGACGCATGGTACTAAATGTTTACATGATTCCTGGTTGTGAGGATGGATCTTTAACAATGGAGCTCAAACCCATGGTGTACACCACTGATTGAAACAGTACCAAAAGTGGGCACTAGGTGAAGTGGTAGGTGTCTATACTTCCATCACTGTAGGGTTCCTGTTTGGATGTCTTCAATGTCACTTGCACAAACTGCATAATCATTAAAAAAAAAAATAATAATAACAAACCATGATCATTGTATTCTATTAGTATGTTGTGTCAAAGGTCTGTGCAGTGGTTTGCAATGCATTTATGCATTCACAGAGCTGACTGCAATCAGCTCTAATTACGGGACAGCATTGAGTGCATCACAGACTGCACATTCCAGTGAGCAAGTAAATTCTATGTGTGGGCACAGAAATAGCATTTCCTTATTGTAAACCAAAACAAACAAACTTGAGATTAACTGTATTAAATGAAAATTGTGAAATGCAGTCACATAGTGTTAGAGGTTGTGAATAGCTGCCCAGTAATTACATACCATAAGTGTTTCTTTAATGCAATTTAACTTTTCATTTACTTATTTACTCTTGTGGGGATTTTTTTTCTTTTAACTCATTGAGTGCCAACCACGTAATTTCTCGTTTTTCGTTCCCATGCGTTGAGTGCCAACAACGTAATTTTACGTTTTTTGCTTTTTTTTTAAATTATGAAAATAGACACTTTAATACACATTATATGTAAATTTGGGGACTCTACGACGAGGAGAACTGAAATAGATGACGATCAAAGTCACATGACAGCTCATGATCTGGAAGTTTTTATCATAACTCGGCTTCTGCAAACGAGTTCTGCATGCAGATGCAGCGCAGCTGCTCCGCTCTCACCCGCGCTGCTGCTCCAGCTGCTCCAGCTGCTCGGAGCAGAAACAGGAAGCTCTCAGCCGACAGTCCGCCCGGTCTTCAGCTGGAGCAACACCGTGTCCTCCCCAAAGTCCTCCCGCGGTAAAATCTGATGGTCTCTGGGCCAAAGCAGACCGGCATCACCGACCCGTACCACAGAAGGACCGCGACCACCGGCGGGACCGGTCTTCCCAAGCCGCGGTGGCCGACTGACCCTCACGCTCCGCGGGGAGAAGCTGTGACACGGCACGGTGCGTCTGTGTTATTGTTGTTTAGTGGCGCCCCCCCCGCCCCCGCTGGTGGTTTTGTGAATAGAACAACAACTGTTGTATATATTTATCTTATACGAGCCCTGTGATCCAGAAATGCGAGTGTGAGAAGAGCGACAGACACAAACAGAGCACCTTTCATAAAAGACGCTCTATCTCCTTTTCTAGAAAAAAAGGAGGGATTTTGGTGAAACCCAGCCATGTTTAGCTTGACTTTTCTCAGGAACGGAGGCACGTAGAAACAAACGGTTTGTGGCCACTTGAAGCATTAAGTTAAACCTTTCAATTGAGCCACAGTATGTGTTGGTGGCAATAATATAGAATACACTGTGGCTCTACATAAAAAGTCAAAAATGGTCTAAATTGCCGGTACACTTGACTAAAACTTTGGAAAGGAGCGCGGCACTCAATGAGTTAAAATGAAATATTTAATATTTAATTACTGTCCTAGAGTCAATGCTCAGTTTCCAGTTCAGTAGCCATTTAAACAGTTCTCATCTGGTATTACCATTTGCTGACATTTGCAACCATAAATTCTATAGTTTAAATTTTACCTAATTTGATCTAAATAAAAGACATTTTTATTGGTATGGAGAACAGCAATCAGTGTTTATTTGATTGTGCTGCATGTGGCTGCTGGTGCATTGTTAGCCTTATCTAGGGTAGCAGCCATTTTGAACAGTGTTGTGATTTTTTTTTTTTTCTCACACACTGAAAGCCTGTCAACCTTTTAGTAGCTCTAGATTCAGATGGGTGATGCTGGCCTTGGTTCATAATCCCAGCGGGAAGGTCGCGGTCAGGCCAGTCTGTCTTTTCTGTCTCCGTCTCTCTCGTCACGTGCTTTTCAGTAGATACCGTTCTGTCTCTCTCTGACTCATACTCTCCACGTCCTATAACTCAAGCTTTTACCCAAAGACGTGTTTCTGTGAAAGTATATAACACAAAGTATCTCTCCATGTCCCTATAGGTTTCAGTGTCCTTTTAACTATTTTACATAAGCCACTTGACCTATTTTGCAGACTATGGTGAATACATATAGTACAGGCCTATCTCCAGAATGCATTAATACACATTCCCGCTAGTGAAAGGAATATCAGCTTTGCTTGAAGCATCTTGACATTAGTGTTTATGAAATCTCATATGGGAGTTTTGAAAATGATATATTCAGAGCTTTCCCATGCATGATGAATAGCAGGAGATATCATGAAGTTGCAAAGGAAGTTCATGATATCTCCTGCGACAGATTTATTAGGTTACGTTATAATATAATAATCATTATAAACGAGGGTGAGTATATATATATGGCACTTTATATCAAATATTTAGCTTTGGGTATAAATATTATATGAAAATATGTTATATGAAAACAATAACTTGTGAGGAAAAAAATATAATTAATTCATAATAAAACATTACATTAATGTTATTTTCTCAAATGTCTATGTGAAAGAAGTCTTTTCTAGTCATCTCCTAACTGCAGCTCCTAATGGTCCAGATCTCAGTTACAGTTCATCCCAAAGTAGTTCCCCGGGTCCTATGTTCCCCGCTTTTCCCCAAAAGGACCCGGGGAACATGCAAGTTTTGTACCCATACCTGGAAGTTGAGTTGTAACTTGGCATATTTTGCCTATTTTTGAGTGCGAAGATTAATTGTCCCATTGGTTGGGTTTAGGCAATTAAAAGAAAAAAAAGAAGAGAGGAGTTGGTTAAGTTTAGTAAAAAGACCAGGTAGAGGCTAGACAGGCCAGATAGAGAGAGAG
Source organism: Trachurus trachurus (assembly GCF_905171665.1). Classification (NCBI taxonomy): domain Eukaryota; kingdom Metazoa; phylum Chordata; class Actinopteri; order Carangiformes; family Carangidae; genus Trachurus; species Trachurus trachurus. Next base: position 39,018,575 of record NC_139892.1, read on the forward strand.
AGTCCAGATAAGTAGAGAGAGTCCATTGACCAGCAACAGCGGGGAACATAGGACCTTTATTTTGGAAAAAGGTCCTATGTTCCCCGGTAACAGTGGGGAACATAGGACCCTTTTTCAGAAAAAGGGTCCTATGTTCCCCCAGTATGTATTGCGACCAGGGAACATAGGACCCTTTTTGGGAAAAACGGGGAACATAGGACCCTTTTTCAAAAAGAGGGTCCTATAATCCCAGACCGGGGAACATAGGTACGCTCCCAGGTCAATCCAGGGCCCTCTGCAGGACAGCCATGGTCCTTCACTCAGTTAAGCAAATCCAGTATGCATCAATTAATTGTGTTGTACCAAAAAAAACCCACCTCTTTTACAGCTTGGTGAGGGCTTATTGTGGGAGGCAACACAATACAGTAACTTTAGAAAAATACCCACTTAATATGTGCAACCAAGCCTGTTCAAACCTCACAATAGCTTCAGAAAGGATAATGACTCATGTCCCCTATTCTTTTTGTTTCGCACACATGAAGACGCACCAAGCAACTGATTTACTGTCAGTATGAAAAGATGGGATGAATCAGAGCTGAGACAATTTGTCAGTTAACATAAAATTAATCTGGGAATTTTTTCAATCAATTACATGTTTCAGTGACCTTTCAAGTAAAAATGTCAAACATCTGATTATTCCAACTTTTCAAATGTGAGTATTTGGAAACTAAGACTGTCTAATAAGCATAAGGAAAAAGAAAAAGTTATTATTAATTATCTATCTATCTATCTATCTATCTATCTATCTATCTATCTGGATGCCATATAATTTGTGTCATCTGTTAAATCTCGTCTATGTAATTAGGACCTGCTGGCGGCAGTATTTGTACTTTTTTTCCCGTCTCATCCTTTTCTCACTCTCCCTTTATTGTCTGTGGCAGTCGCTCATTTTCTCTCCTTCCACTCTAGGAAGCAATAGAAAAAGCCTGAGAGCGTGGGCGTTGATCACTGCTTCACGTTGCTGCTCAGCCGACAGGCAAGAGAGAGAGAGAAAGAAAAGACAGAGAGGAGGAGGAGGACAGAGGGAGAGAGAAGGAGAGGATATGAGATGGTGCACGAGGAAAGAGAGAGGGGAGCTAAAGAGAGGGAGTGGGAGGGAAAGAGAGTGTTTTGTGTCTGCAGCTGCTCGGCTGACGGAGAGGATGGAGAACAGAACAGAATGTGCTCTATGTGCGTTTGTATGTGTGCGTTGCCATATACAGTCGGTGTGTTGCTGGCCGACCGTGCGCTCTGTGCACGACCTTCTGAATGCATTTGCTTGGCTTTATGTGAAGAAAAGAAGCCGTGCACTGAGATGAAGAGCTTTGTTTTGATAGTGAGATGTAGGTAGCACTGACCTAAATACTAAAAGCATGTTTCACACAGACGAAATGAGGCTGTTAAACCCAAAGCAGCAGCAGCAGCTACTTAGGAGAGATTTAATGACTCAAGAGAATTCTATAGGCAAAATGTGCTGAATTATATAGACTGATTTTATTCAGTTCAGAAATAATATGTTCTGTTCAGATAATGGCTAGATTAAAGTGTAAAAGTAGCAACAAGAGAGGGAAGGTTGGCCCAAGTGCACTGCAGGTAAAAGTTTGTGTTAATACAAAATTATATTTGTATAAACTAAACCATAATAGATGAATATACATTTCCTTGTTGGGAAATCTCCTAATTCTACAGTCAGTAAAACATTTAACAACCTAATGTATTATTTGTTGAGTAATGAACAGGTGAACTCACATGTCCTGGGAGCCCTGACCCTCACAGAGTTAGGCTACGTTCACACTGCAAGCCTTCATATCATGCTCAATTCAGATTTTTTGCTCAGATCCAATTTTTTGTTTGGCTGTTCACATTACCATCTAAAATGTGGCCTATTTCAGATTCCAGTGTGAATGGTTTGCGGTTCCGAACCGACCCGCATGTGTAAAAGAACAATAACAACGACGGCAGGCGCAGCAGCTGTTGTACAGGAAACATAGAGGGAATGAGTATTTTCACTTTTATTATGAGCCAAACTCTGTGTTTTAGTTTCAGTTAGGCTACCATTACTTTAGTTTGTACCTTATATAGGAATAAACCTCCTAAAGTGTCTCAACCCGCTGGGCAGCGTTTGTTTTATTAAGAAACAACGTCAACAAGGTTATTACAACCCAAAGTTTAACACCACGTGTCCTTTTTTATTTATAATCTCTCCTTCAGAGCTCACGTTCTCACTACAGCTGTCCTGTGGTCGGTAAACACACGCCACTGCACGTCAAATTTCCAACATTTTAGATAGATAGATAGAGATAGAGAATACTTTATTCATCCCTAGCAGGGAAATTCAAGTTAGTCCAGTAGCTCACACAACAATGACACACACAAAAAAGATGAACACAAAAAATGTTTAACAAGTGTTATATAAAAAGGAACAAATGATCTCTTAAATCTTTCAGTTCTGCAGGTCAGGGAGATGAGCCTTTTACTGCGGCTGCTCCTCTGACCTGAGAGGGTTTTGTGTAGAGGGTGTTGGGGGTCACCCAGGATGGTCTTCAACTTACACCTCATCCTCCACTTAACCACGGCCTCTAGCAGCTCCGCTCCCTCCCCCATCACAGAGCTACATTTTTTGATGAGCCTGTCTAGTCTGTTCCTGTCCCTGACCTTGATGTTGTTACCCCAGCAGACAATAGCAAAGAATGTAACACTTGCAATGACAGACTGATAAAACATACGCAGCATTACATTACAGACATCAAAAGACCTGAGTCTTCTTAAAAAGAAGAGCCTGCTTTGTGTCTTTTTGTACACATCATTTGTGTGTACGGACCAGTCCAGCCTGTCATCAAGGTGTACTCCAAGGTACTTGTATGACTGAACCCCATCCACAGTCACAGGCCGGAAGGATCTCTTGGACCTGCCAAAGTCAATAATCATTTCTTTGGTCTTTGATGTATTAAGCAACAAGTTGTTCTTGTTGCACCAGTCTGTGAACGCCCCCACCAGGTCCCTGTATTCATCTTCCTGTCCCTTCTTCACACATGCCACTATGGCCGTGTCGTCAGAGTACTTCTGAACATGGCAAGATTCAGATGTGGATGTGAAATCTGCAGTGAAAAGTGTGAAGAGGTAAGGTGAGAGCACAGTACCTTGTGGTACTCCTACACTGCTCACCACTGTGTCTGACATGCAATTCCCCAGCCTCACATACTGTGGCCGCTCTGTAAGATAGTTATAGACCCACAAGATGATGGTTGGATCTACACCCATCTTCTCCAGCTTTCCTCTCAGAATACTAGGTTGAATTGTGTCAAAGGCACTGGAAAAGTCTAGAAACAGCAGTCTCACATATCGCCCAGGTTCATCCAGGTAAGAGTAAATCCGATGCAACATGTAGATGATTGCATCGTCCACCCCAATGTTCTCCCGGTATGCAAACTGCAAGGGGTCCACATGCTGTACTTGAGGTCGAAGGTGGCGAAGTAGTAGTCTCTCCAGAGTCTTCATAATATGAGAAGTCAGGGCTACTGGTCTGTAGTCACTGATTCCTGCTGGCCTCGCCACTTTGGGAACCGGCACCAGGCACGAGGTCTTCCAGAGAAGAGGGATCCTACATGACTGCAGGCTCAGGTTGAAGATGGTACGAAGAGGCACAGCCAGCTGGGCAGCACAGTCCTTAAGGAGTCTAGCTGAAACACCATCAGGGCCAGCTGACTTGCCAGGACGCAGTCTCCTCAGTTCTGCCGACACTTCCTCCAGGGAGAGTAGAGTGTCACCGCCATATGGAGCAAGACCGCCAGGTGGAGCAGGACCGCCAGGTGGAGCAGGACCGCCAGGAGGAGCAGGACCGCCAGGTGGAGCAGGACCGCCAGGTGGAGCAGGACCGCCGGAAGCAGGACCGCCAGGAGGAGCAGGACCGCCAGATGGAGCAGGACCGCCAGGTAGAGCAGGACCGCCAGATGGAGCAGGTCCGCCAGGTAGAGCAGGACCGCCAGGTAGAGCAGGACCGCCGGAAGCAGGACCGCCAGGTGGAGCAGGTCCGCCAGGTAGAGCAGGACCGCCGGAAGCAGGACCGCAGGATGGAGCAGGACCGCCGGATGGAGCAGGACCGCCAGGTAGAGCAGGACCGCCGGATGGACGGACAGACTGGGGTTTGTGGTGGCAGGGGCAGTATGTCCTGTCTCATGGGACAAACTTATCTGCCGGTGTGGCTGTCCTCTTTTCTCCAGGGCTGAACATCCACATCCTGTCCACCACAGAGATAGAGACAGGCAGGGCTGTAGCAGTCAGAGCAGAAATACAGGACATCTCCTGCTGCTTTGTTAATATTTATGCTCCGAACCAGGGCTCACACAGGCTGGACTTTTTCCAGAAATTAAAAGATTTCTTGCAGCAGTGTGATCAGAGTGAATGTGTGGTGATGGGGGGCGACTGGAATTGAACCACAGATTTCACAATAGACAGGACAGGGGAGGAGCCTCACCTGCAGTCGTCAGCTTTATTGTCACGGGTGGTTTCAGAGTCAGGACTGGTGGATGTGTGGAGGCTTAAACATCCTCAGGCGAGGCAGTATACCTGGGTAAGGGTGGTCGATGGGAGGGTGAGGGCAGCCAGGCTGGACAGGCTCTACATCAGCCATGGCTACGGCAACAGGCTACTGAGCAGCCATATTCTCCCAGTAGGTTTCACTGACCATCATCTAGTCACTGTAGAGTTTCACAGCTCACCAACCACCAGAGGCAGCTCCTACTGGCACTTTAATGTGAGGCTGCTACAGGACCAAGTTTTCTGTCAGACTTTTCAGACATTTTGGGGAACATGGAGGGACAGGAAGAGGGAATTTGAGTCTCTGAGTGGGATGGTCAATGGTGGGAGGTGGGAAAGGCTCACATTAGGGTTTTCTGTCAGCAATACACAAATTACTCCACAGCAACAGTCAGGAGAGTCATTCAGGACCTAGAAAAGGAAATTGGGGATTTAGAGAACAATGGGCCTCATTCACCAATATCTTCTTAAGAACCTTCTTTTGTTCTTAAGAGGTTCCTTAAGAAAAGCCTACGTCAGATTCATCAATGCGTTCGTAAGCCTCAGAATTGTTCGCAGCTGTGTTCTTATGCCATCTCCTCGAAAGTTGAGGGCGTGTGCCAGGTGAGTCTAATTAACATAGGATTAGCATAGGTAACCGCCCCATCAATGCCCGTAAAAGGGCATGAGACTGCAGGGCCATGTGCACACAGAACCCACAGGCGCTGAGCAGAGAAGGTGAAGTGAGAAAGAAAGTTGAAATGCTCAAATGAAAATCTGGGAGGGAGCACCAGACTCCAAACGTAAAAAGAACTTAAGTAGTGAAGTGGCGCTACTGCGGCAGGAATGAAACAAAGAAACAAACAAAAGGCTTATATTTAGTTTATATTTTTATATTTATATTTAGTAGCGTCAGCAGTGGATGCAGCTCTTCAGGTTGTTATCAGAGAGACCACACTCTCACGTGTGCCATCATAAATATCATCATATTATCACATATGAAAAAAAAACAGTTGTGTGTAGTGTGAACACTTACAGTAAGTGCACTGTTGCAGCCCGCAATTAGGGGAAAAAAATCATATCGGCAGCGCTCTCTGGCCGAGTTGAAGGTGTCGAGGTGGACCGAGTTTTTTGGCAGGGGCTCTTCTCCAGGAGGTTGTTGGCGGTCCCTGTACAACCCCCCCGTTGAAAAACGGACGGGCGACCTCCAGTGGAGGATTGTACATGGGGCCATAGCTACAAACAGGTATCTGGCACACCTTGATCCTAGCACGGGGGTTAGTTGTTCCTTTAGAACATCTCTTTGTCCAGTGTCCCAGACTGGAGCCTCTGTTCAGGCTGCTGCAGGGCTGGGTGCAGGGGTTAGGGGAGCACTTCTCTTTCTGTTTATACATCTACGGGCCACGCTACTCACGCTGCAAATAAGAAGGCAACACACACACTCATTAATTACATCTCAGGGTTAGCAAAGTTAGTCACTTGGAAAACACGGAAGAACAGGGTGAGGGGTCAGGGGTCACAGGAGGTGGTGGCTATGGTAACGGGGATGCTGGCAGCTCAGCTGAGGGTGGAGTTCAGCTTCTACAGGCTGACTGACCAAATAGAGGGTTTTGTGAAGACCTGGGCTGTAAACGAGGTTTTGTGTTCGGTCCAGGAGGACTCACTAGTCCTTAGTTTCTGAGTCTAGATACATACATACATAGATACATATACACATACATAGATAAATATACACATACATAGATACATATACACATACATAGATACATATACATACACATAGATACATATACATACATAGATACACACATATATATATATATATATATATATATATATATATATATATATATATATATATATATATATATATATATATATATATATATATATATACACACACACATATATATATATATATATATATATATATATATATATATATATATATATATATATATATATATATATATATATATATACATACATACATACATACATACATACATACATATACATACATATATAGATACACACATATATATATATATTTATTTATCTCTGTGTGGTTTTTTTTGTGTGTGTGCAATTAAAGGTGGGTAAAAAGACAAAAAAAGACTGACTAAAAAACATCTCTTACGTACCAGGAGAGAGACCTGGTTGGCACCCCCAAAACCCCCTTCCCCACTAAAAACTCACACAGAAACCGTCACAGTTAGTGATGTGTCGGTCGCGAACGATCCGGTTCTAAGAGCCTCAATCTAGATTGCCAGAAAATCACACTTGAAGATGATGTATCCCAAGCTCCATCAACGATATCAAATGGAAAGCAAGGTTAAAGAGCATTTTGTCTTTGTACTCCTACATGTTTTTTCATCCTAGTCTGCATTTTTGCTTTAGCAGAGCCATGGTTCCATTGTTAAGTGATTCACTTACTTATTTCTCCCACTTACAGCTGGGAAGGTGAGAAGGTGAGAAGCAGATGGACAGATGGAGGATGTGAAGGCAGTTGAACATCACATGTTCTGTTACATAAGGAGCTGCAAAGTTCCAGGTAAAAAAGGACTGTGAGGCATGCCTGAAGGCAGAGACTGTGGCTTTCAAAAACAGGGATGGGTGGCTATAAAATATTCCATTCACAACAGAATAATCTCATTGAAACGGAAGATGAACAGATAGGAAGGCAAAATGTGACACAATCTATATTCACTGCACTTTCAGGGCTGCACTTTTTTCCCCCCTTTAGAATGAGGGAGTAGTGTGTAAGAAAAGGTTTTGTGTTAGGCTATATGCCAATCTTTGTGGTGACGTACCTCCGCTTAAAGGTCAGCCACCGCGAACACTTCCAGTAGTCATCCACTTTGTTTGTTTTGCTAGGTAGCGGCTAAGCTAGTCGACTCGATGATGAAGGTTTAAATATCAGCGATCGTCTGGTACGAATGAATTTATGAATGAATTTATATTTATTTACGTGTCGTGCACCAATTAAGGCGCCCAGCCTATAAGGGCTTACAAGACACATTATCATCATATTTAGACACCAAACAAAATAATCAGAGCACAGACAAAACCAAACAAAAACAAAAACCACATGGAATTCACATAAATAATTCACTTTTTCTTTTTGACCAGGCACTTTTTATAAAAGTAGCTCTAGTAAAGACTTCTTTTCTGAAGAACCATTCCAACTTTACCTCATCATCAACCCAAAACAACTCCGGTTTCACATTTTGCATTTTCTGAAACAAAAACTGCCTGGCTTCGTCATATAACGGACAATGAAACACAAAATGCAGTTCATCCTCAATTACATTTAGATTACATTATGTGCATAGTCTTTCATCCTCAGGTACTGAGTTAAACCTACCAACTTCTATTGCCAGAGGGAGAATCCCAGCCCTCAACTGGGCACATAAAGATCTCTTGGATCTATCCAATGGCAAAGTCACATAGGGTTCTGAACAATATACATTTTTCAATTGGCAATAGGTTCTGAGCTTTGGTTTAGACCAGATATCATTAGCCCATTTTTCTTTATACTCAAGAAATAACTTATGTTTCACAAAATTAACATTACAACGCAAACCATTAGTGAAAATATGTTGTTGATCAGCCTCGCTAAAAATAGCTTTCATGTCACGATACCAAGGATAGTTATGTGTTTTATCCCAGTTAAAGACTTTTTTGGCTATTCTATCCTCTGGCATAGAAGACAAGCGATTCCAAAGCCTAAGCATTTCCCCTTTCTGTTTAATCAAACAGGGTTCCCAGCCCATGTCACCCTGGAGAGCCAGAGCAGGAGTATATTTATGCACACCTAGAAAACAACGAATAGCTCGACTTTGAATAGCATTCACCCTGGATGATTCCTTACTTCCCCATATTCCTGCTGCATATAGAAGAATCGGAGAGACACAGGCATCATAGAGCTTTGAGAATGTAGCATACCCTAGGTTTTTACACTTCTTCATTTTACTTATAATAGAGCCTAATGCTCTACCTGCTGTATCAGTTAGTGTATTAATACCTTCTTCAAACTTAAAATATTCATCCAGGTTGAAGCCAAGATATCTGTAAACACTGGTATAACATATTTTCTTAACTCCCACATTAAAATTAAAAGAACTTCTGTTTACTCCATGTTTTCTGAAATGTATAACTTGAGTTTTACCTTGATTAACTGACATTCTCCACTTCCAGCACCAATTATTAACAATATCTAACAGGGACTGCAATTCCTCCTCCCTCTCTGCCAGGATAACAATATCATCTGCATACAAAAGTAAATTTAGTTTCATATCCCCAATTTGCACCCCCGTGTCTTCATTCTTAATTTGCTGGGCTAAATCATTTATAAACAAGGAGAAGAGGGTAGGAGAGAGAACATCTCCCTGCTTGACTCCCACTGGAGTAGAGAACCATCCTGTCCTCATATCATTCAACTGCACACATGCAACTGGATTTTTATATAAAGCTTTAACAGCTTGGTAAAATAAACCATCTACACCTGCTGAAATAAGTTTATATTCCAGCAAATCTCTATGAACACAATCGAAAGCTTTCTGGAAATCAATAAAACAAACAAAAGTAGACTTCCCTTCAGAAATTCTGGCTCTAATAACAGTACTCAGCGTGTAGATATGATCTAGACAGGATCTATGTTTTCTAAAGCCATTCTGCTCCTCCACTAAAATATTTTCAGTCTCTAGATATTGAGACAGCCTGGCGTTTAGAATATTAGAAAATAATTTGTAAACTGTGCTCAAAAGGCTAATTCCTCTATAGTTAAGAGGGACCCTAGGGTCATTTTTGGTTGACTTTGGGATTGGTTTGATGAGTGATTTGTACCATTCAGAGGGAACTATACCTGATGTAAAACAGAATTGCAGAAGATGAGTAAGGAACTGTAACAGTTTTGGTGATACAGTGCTTCATTGGAGAGAGACTCAATGCCAGGAGCTTTTCTCAGTACGACGACAGTACGACAGCTGAGCACTGTTGTGTGTCATTGTGACAGGGATCTAGCAAGTACTTAGTTTTTTCATGTACTAGAAATGCCAAAGGCTTTAAAAACAAACTTTATTTTGGAAAAACATTTATTTAATTAATATGCTTTTCTTTACATCGATGCATTTTTTTTATACATGATATTATACTTTTGTTATGTATATAATTGTTAATGAAGTTTTTTTTTTTTTTTTAGTTTTTTCACTTTTCCTGCCAATGAGGAGATAAGGCGAAAGTGGATAGTTGCGATCTGCAGGGACAAATTAACAATCACGGCTCATACCCAGGTGTGTAGCCGGCATTTCAATGAAATAAAGAAAAAATCCGCACACCATAGGAGCTCCCTTCAGAGGATTTAATAGCGTGATGTTTCGAGCAGCAATGCTCTTTTTCAAACTGCTGTGTAGCTGGTACAGACAGGAAACTGCTTAAATACAACGTGACCCCGCCCAGGTGAGCAATCAACCAATTTGGAGTCAACCATTTTGAAAAAAGGGGGGTGTTACTTCCACAAAATATCCATATAAAAGAAAAAATTAATACAAGAAAAGATACATTTTCCATGAGGTAAGTACATGGTGGAGGAAAACATTTTTTTGTAGACAAAAGCATCATAAATCTATAAAGTACAAACAATCATCATTCTGTAGAGAATAAATAAACAGGCAGAGTCGTTGTATTATGTAGTAGGGACACAGCAACTTAACTACAGTAAAGAGGCGCCTCTGTCTATAAATTCAAGAATCAAATGACCACCAAAGGTGGATATACCGGTATACAGAAGATATACAAAATATACACATACATACATACATACATACATACATACATACATACATACATACATACATACATACATACCGGTAGTAAAAAAGTTAGGTTTACCAATATTACAAATATATTTACACATATACCGGTGGTAAAAGAACATCCCACGACAATGACCATAGTAAATAGAAAGAACAGGATATATAATATATTTACCTACAGTCAGAGAGAACCGTGACGGCAGGAACATTACAGGCAGGGTCTAATATCAAAATACAGGCGTTTCAAACCAGAAGAAGTGAGCCAGCATCAGAAACCGCACAACGTCTGTTGAAAAAGGGAGCTGTCGGGGTGTCGTTAGGTCATTTGGTTGGGCGGGTGCCCCATGGACTAAATACAGCCCTAGCCAAAATCTCAATAGATGGATGTATTCCTAGAGTCAAAGGAAGGAAAACCTTTGATTCCCAGACCTCTAGTGCCTTGGTAAAGGTATGTCCACATTTTAATTTAAGGGTTAATTAAGCGGCCACCTTCCCTAACTCCCAAACCACAGAGAACCCAAGGACGCGGGTTTGTGCGTGTATAACAAATAATGGTTTATTTACAAAACAAAACAAAATAATATGATACACAACTGAGGCATAAACAGCGTTGGTGTCAGGATGGGCCCAGGCCAAAGTAACAAACAAAACCCCACTAACTGAAGAACCAAGTCTAACCTACTTACTCAAAAACAGGAGAAACAAAGGACAAAGCCAATGGCAGCCCACCCCTACTGCTGCATGCGTAACCTGAACCAAACGGACGGGGTTGGGAGTGGAGGAGGGGGTGCAGCCAGGTCATGATCCAGACCCTGGACATCTGTGGTGGGGAGCATACCTATGTTCCCCGGGAACCCTCTTTTTGAAATTTTTTTACCAAAAAGGGTCCTATGTTCCCCGGTTGCAATACATACTGGGGCACATAGGAGAACATAGGGCCTAATTTTCAGTGACAACAAAAGTTAGAAATGTGGGAAAAAGGGTCCTATGTTCCCCACTGTTGCTGGTCGATGGACTCTCTCTACTTATCTGGACTCTCTCTATCTGGCCTGTCTAGCCTCTAACCTGGTCTTTTTACTAAACTTAACCAACTCCTTTATTCATTGCCTAAACCCAACCAATGGGACAATTACACTTCTCACTCAAAGTCACAACTCAACTTCTCACTCAAAAATAGGCAAAAATATGCCAAGTCACAACTCCACTGCAGGTATGGGACCAAAAACTGCATGTTCCCCGGGTCCTTTTGGGGAAAAGCGGGGAACATAGGACCCTTTTTCTAAAAAAGGCCTGCAGGAGCTGCTACTGGTGCCGGGGCCTCCCTCACCCTCCTTGGAATGGTTTCATGCAATTTCCAGAGGGTGTAGGGAGTCCCCTTCAGCAAGATGTATTTGCTCAGTAGCAGCGGCACGGCAAGAAGGTCCTGGGTTCGAATCCCCGGCCGCCCAGGTCCTTTCTGTGTGGAGTTTGCATGTTCTCCCCGTGTCTGCGTGGGTTTCCTCCGGGTGCTCCGGTTTCCCCCACCACTAAAAACATGTCGGCTAGGTTAATCCTCCAGTCAGCGCCCCTGACCAAAGGCACTGGCTCATAATCTGGAGTTGGTCCCCGGGCGCTGCACCGTGGCTGCCCACTGCTCCTCAGGGATGGGTTAAATGCAGAGAAAGAATTTCACTGTACTAGCTGTATATGTGACAAATAAAGTACCTTTACCTTACCTTTACCTTACATAGGGCTGAGGGAACATAGGGCTGTGGGAACATAAGCACGCTCTCGTTCTCCATTAAGGCCACGCCGGACAGGAACGCCAGGACCTCACCAGGGAGGAGGCGCTCACACTTCTCGATCCATGGCAGCTCCGCCTCCCTCAGCTTCTCGACCCGAGAACGGTAAATCAGGTCCCGGCGTTCCATCTCCTGAAGGACAAACTTCTTGATGTTTGCCAGGCGGGCCATCCCTGATGCCACTTGGCCCTCTGTCATCTGCTCGTACGCTTTTTTGTCCCAACGAGCATGCAGGTGTTTGGTCTCACAGACCCGGACCAGGTGAACCAGACCAGCTTTAAGTCCTCATAGCCCAGCTGGAGGCACTTGACAGGGTCCCTGCCAGCTTGGGTAACAATCGACTTGTTGAACACCATGGGGAAGGGGCACACATCTCTCTTCCCCACGGTGTCGATTAGTTTCCCAAGCGAGCAGGAACCTGCAGCCCCTCCCCAGTCAGGGACATCCTGTGCCTTCAGCTGGGCCATGGTGACGATACACTGTGGTTCTTGAAGGTCAGCCAGGAGGACAACCCAGAGACACGTGCCGATGTCTGAGGCCCCGTTTATACGTACCTGGTTATTTTTAAAAACGGAGACATTAACCATCATTTGCACCCTCTGTTTACACACAAATGGAGAAATCGCCCCTGAAAAAAAACTCCAGCCAGGGTGGAGATTTTGGAAAACTCTGTTTTCACGTTTGCATGTAAACAGAGAAAAACGGAGATTTGGGTAGCCGACGTCAGACCCTGATGTCTAACCGTAACCATATTACATAACTTAATAAAATAAATAAATAATAATAATGATCAAATTTAATGCAGACTGATGTGTTCATTGTAAAACATTTATTTATTGATGTAACGTTAAATGGGGTGATTTCTGTACAGAGTCCCGAGGCTGGGCTGCTCTTCTGTCCAGTAACAGTTAACACACATGAAGCTTCACTTTTCATTCAAACAAACTGCTACTGCCACAATTGTTAGATTTCATCAATGAGACCAACATTTATCTCCTAAAAATAATTTAACCAGCCGGTGGTAAACCTCTAAAAACCTGCGGGTAAGTTAATTAGCGATCGTTTTGTCCCCCGGGAGGACGACAGAGGTAGGCCGACCGAGCAGCTCTGCAGAGCGGACACTAACTGCATTTCCATTACAGATTTGCGCAAAATAAAAGCGATATTTCTGAAATTTCGAAAAAGTACAATTGCTCTTTGCGGGTGTTTCCATTGAAAGGTGATTGAAAGATGGACGTAAGCGTCTCACGTTTCCATGGCACTCTGACAGCAGTCTCAGCTGCTGCTACAGCTGTTGCTATTATTGTTTTCGACAGGAGACGAAGGAGGCAGTGATTGGTTGCTCCAAGGCAGAGCCCTTATGTGTGGCTGCGGCCACGAATGAGAGAGTTCTGGGAGATAATTGTTGAGGATTTTACAGACGAACCGTGGATAGAACATTTCAGGATGACCCGGGATACGTTCAATGAGCTGTGTGATGCTCTCCAACCTCTTGTGACACCACACGTCTCATGCCCTCGGGAAGCTGTTCCTCCTCGGAAGCGAGTGGCTATGGCCATTTACAAACTTGCAACTTGCGCTGAGTACAGAGTAATAGGGGAAACATTTGGTGTCAGCAAAACCATCGTACACAGATGTGTGCATGGCGTTTGCCAAGCCATATGTAGCGTGCTGATGAAAAGAAAAATCCGTTTGCCGGACGTGGACGAGGCCCTGGAGATAGCACAACACAATTATGAGGCACATAAAATACCCCAGGTCTATGGTGCAATCGACGGGTCTCACAGGTTACACCCCGCCTTTCCGAAGCCCCGTCTTTCCGACAATAGACTTCCATTCATCGTAATAGCGGGGTTTTCTATTTTTTCTAAAGACCCCGCTACTCCGAAAAGGCTATTGGGGGAAACCCCCAGTGCGCAGTGCGCATTGATCCTTTTTTCCTTTTTGGGGTCAAACGGATCATGTGCATAATTAACTGCAAAACAAGCAAATACTTCATATTAATGACATATAATGTTCATTATGCTTAGCCTGTCTAGCCTCTACCTGGTCTTTTTACTAAACTTAACCAACTCCTTTCTTCATTGCCTAAACCCAACCAAAGCATCTCCCTCAGTCAGCTGTCAGCGCGAGCGGCGGCTGCAGCAGCCTCGCGCCCGTGTGAGCTCAAGCCGGCTTCAGCCGCGCTCGAGCGGAGCAGAGGGGTGGAGAAAAAGAAAAAAAGTGTATTTCTTTTACTGTGTCGGGGAGAAAGTGGGACAGATCTGCCCAGTCTCTGAGCAGCACGTTTCACAGACAAGCCACAAAGCAGAATGTAAACAACGTCACGCGGTTCAGCACCTTGGACAGCTGCGGGGGGGGGGGGGGGTGTGTAGCGGTGTTTCGAAGTGGGGGTATTTCGGAACAGCGGGGTGTCGAAGTGGAGGTGTGTCGGAGTGGAGAGCTGTCCCCGGTCTCACATACCTATTCGTGCCCCAAGTGATGGCTATCGCGACTACGTGAACAGGAAGGGTTGGACATCAATTGTCCTGCAGGCAGTTGTTGATGATCGATTAATGATCAGGGACATCTGTGTGGGAACACCTGGATGATGCTGCTGTGTTTGCCACATCACATCTGGTTAGGTAACGCTTTTCTTATATCATATTTATCTACTTTGACTCAAGTCTAACATCTATCTCTATCTATCTGTCTGTCTGTCTGTCTGTCATCTAACTAAGTGAGGATAGAGTATTGTTTGCTTGTTGCTTTGTAAAAAAAAAAAGAAAAAAGAAAATATACGTACTGTACATAATGATCTTATCTTAAAAAAAAAGTATTTTACACTTGTTCCATACATTTTTTTAACCTTAGTGTGCTTTATGCTTGTAATGTGAAATATTACTTAAAGCAGAAGTGAGTGATCCGGTCGTTTTTGCTAATGCTGCGTTCTAGGCAGGCTTTTGAAATCGTAAAGTACAGCTTCAAGTCACAACTTACGACTTTGTAGCGTTCCAGGCAACCCACTCGTGTTTTTCCGACCTGTTTTACCGGTGAAAGTCACTATGACGGCCACTCGTAACTTCCGACCGGTGAACTCGTACCAGATCGAACTGGTACCACTTCACGGTCGGAAAAATACGAGTTTCCTTGAACGCACCATAACAGTCCTCGTCCCTACGTCACCACATTCACGGCGTTCCTTGGCTGCACACACAGCCCTGCATGCCGTTCTCTCTCCTCATTGGATAAAAACTGTAGGATACGATAAATGTTTTCTCTTCGGCTCAGAGCAGAGCAGAGGGACTGACAGACCCGTGTTTCAGTCCAAACACTCTATGTAAGTGATTGCTGTCGGAAGATATAACTATTTAAGACTTATATTAACACAAATATATCACTCACTTCTGCTTTAATATGTGACACCACAAAAATATTTGTGCTCTCAGATATCCAGGTAAACACCCCCAAGCAATAAAGGACATAGAAGGAGTCCAAGTGCCACTACTCCTCGCTGGTGACCCTGCATACCCACTACTACCCTGGCTCATGAAGGGCTTCTCTGGTCCCAATTTAACAGTCACACAAGGTACTTTCAATGAACATTTAAGCGCCCTCCGTGTGAAAGTTGAGCACTCCTTTGGACACCTGAAGACGAGATGGCGTGTCCTGTCCAAGCAGTCTGATATAGACTATAACTTCATGCCAGTGGTGGTGGCTGCTTTTTGTGTTCTACATAACATATGTGAGGAAAAAAGACAACATCTACCACCTGCAGCATTACATCCTGCAGGGCCCAATGCTCAACAGCCCATCATCAGGACCGGTTACATGCCGCTATTCAGACATGCCGCTATTTCGACATTGACTTCTAATTGTCGGAATAGCGGCATTACTGTAACATTATTTTTCAAGCGTCCCACTATTCTGACTTTTTTTTTCATTGTCGGAGTAGCGGCACTTTACTATTTTTCAAACATTCCGCTTTTCCGACATTGATTGATTACGTTATAGTCAGACGTGTCCTTCTGATTTTTCATCTGAGACACTGTTTCTCATACACAAATAGCCTACATAGACCTAAGAGAGAAGAAAAAACAAACCCTCCAAGTTTAAAAACACACCGGCAGCAGCGCACACTGATCTGCAGCTTCTGAGACTGTTATTATTCTGTCACCTGAGATAACGAGGTGCACGTGTGTTTGGAGCTGACGAGAGAATAAAGAGTGAGACAACGCGGCCCTGAGGAGGAACTGTTAAGACTCAGCTGTAATGGAAAATGACCTAAACCGAGTCCAGTAGAGCTGTAACTGTGTAGTGGAAAAGCGTTCAAAGTAATGGTAACTATTGTCCTGCTTCCTACATTGTTTTAACATCTAGGTAAAAGAAAAAAAAAAGATTTTCTGGGATAAAGGGCCAGATTACATAAGATTATTCTTCTTTCTGCTCCCTTTTGTTGAGATTTGGGAGGTTTTTGTTTTTATTGTAGCTTATTAAAATGCAAGATCATTTCTCTGACTGATTTATTACCCGATGCCATGTATCCCGCGTGCTGAAGGTGACAGGTTAACTTGACAAACAAACTGCAGCATAGTTCTGTCTGTTTATCATGTGTGTCAGTTTTGTTTGCGACTTGATAGTTGAGTTGTTGAGATTAAGAACATCACTCCCTCATCAAACCAGTGATAGGCATGCTGAAAAGAAAAAAAAAAGAGAGAGACGCGCCTGGGTATCGCAGCTGTAAAAAAAAAAAAAAAGATGACGTGTCGGACTAGCGATACCAAAAAGTGTCGGAATAGCGGGATGTCTAAATAGAGACATGTCGGAATAGCGGGATGTCTGAATAGCGGGCGGACCCCATCAGGACCAACCAGACCCGGGAGCAGTTGCAATCAGAGAAGCACTTGCCCTGCATTTGGTCACAGCTCATTAGTTGCTAACAAACAAACAAGGAAACCATCTGAAATATCTTTCTGTTAGCTTTTGTGTGTGCATAGTTTTTACAGTAACACAAAGGCACATATTAATGGTTTATTTCAAGTTTAATGTGTGGTTTCACAGAGCTTTTTGTAACACAAAATGTTTTCTTTTCTTTGTCATATAAAAGTAACAAATAAGTTTGGCTCCATGTACAAGAATTGTCAAGTTTGGGCCACATTTTTAAGTTTGTAGGCTATTAAAATTTGTGATTCGACAACTTAATATGCTTTGTTGCCTGCTTAGAAAAATGTATTAAATAAAAGTTCCTTCTCAAACAGAATAGGTAGCCTATAGCTCCATCTTATTGCACAAAAAATGTACATGTTGGCAACAGTTTCAGCATTCAGTGTAACCGTTAAAGGTCTCAATAAACATACACAAACTTAATGCAATTAACTGCTGACCTAGAAAGAAACATTACATATTTTTTTATATATATATATGACCTACAAATTATGGTATGTGTTGTAAGGGTGGGGATGGTTAGGGGAAGAGGTAGAAGGTGGCTGCTGCTGGTAGTGATGGTGGGAGGTAGGAGGAGGCTGATATGATGTAGATCAGTGGTTCCCAAAGTGTGGTACGCGTACCCCTAGGGGTACGTGAGCACATTGCAGGGGTACGTAGAAACATTAATTAATTTATTACCATAAGTAGACATTCCGAGTCACTTCATAAACCCATTACTGAAATGGTACGTGCGCCACAACTAGTTCCCCCCAGAAGACAACAACCTGCAGCACAGCTTTGTATAGTTGTCAAAAGTATCGATGCAAAACGGCGCATCTGGATACATGACTGATTTCTAAAAGTATCGATATTAACAGCGCGCCCCCACAGCGCCCGACGCGCGCACTCGACAGGCAGAGCAGAGCAGGCAGCGTCCAGAGCGTTTGGACCTGAGTGAGTAGTTACACAGAACTAGACGCACGTAGGGTGAACTTAGCCGTAAGAGTTTAAAACGGCGATATTAACGGCAACACTCCTCTGTCGTCTCCTCTCTTTTTCTCCGCTGTCTGCGTGCACGTGTGTGTGTGTTGAGGGGGGAGGGGGGCCCCGCCCACCAGAGGAGGGAAGTCTGGGGATCCCTGCTCCGACTGCTGCTCCCGCGACCCGACTCCGGATAATGCGGCGGACAATGGATGGGTGGATGGAGGTTTGGCATGCTCTTGACGGCACATATACAAGGGTTAGTGTAAACTTTTCTGAAAACGGACTGGTGTGCACGCAGTTTTTTTTTGGAAACGGAGAGGGTGAAATGTCCGTTCATGAAAATAACCAGGCACGTGTAAGCGTAGTCTTACATCCTTTTCCTTGTTGATTTTGTGATGGTTGGAGGAGTCTGCAGCCAGCTCATCAGGCTTGATGACTGGCACCTGGCTGGGGGGGACAGCTCTCCATTCCGACACACCTCCACTTCGACACCCCGCTGTTCCGAAATACCCCCACTTCGAAACACCGCTACTCCGACACCATCCCCCCGCAGCTGTCCAAGGTGCTGAACCGCGTGACGTTGTTTACATTCTGCTTTGTGGCTTGTCTGTGAAACGTGCGCTGCTCAGGGACTGGGCAGATCTGTCCCACTTGCTTTCTCCCCGACTCCGTTGTTGGAGATCTCCCACACAGTAAAAGAAATACCGGTACACTTTTTTTCTTTTTCTCCCCCCCTGCTCTGCTCGAGCGCGGCTGAACCCGGCTTGAGCTCACACGGGCGCGAGGCTGCTGCAGCCGCCGCTCGCACTGACAGCTGACTGAGGGAGATGCTTTGGTTGGGCTTAGGCAATGAAGAAAGGAGTTGGTTAAGTTTAGTAAAAAGACCAGGTAGAGGCTAGACAGGCTAGAAGCATAATGAACATTATATGTCATTAATATGAAGTATTTGCTTGTTTTGCAGTTAATTATGCACATGATCCGTTTGACCCCAAAAAGGAAAAAAGGATCAATGCGCACTGCGCACTGGGGGTTTCCCCCAATAGCCTTTTCGGAGTAGCGGGGTCTTTAGAAAAAATAGAAAACCCCGCTATTACGATGAATGGAAGTCTATTGTCGGAAAGGCGGGGCTTCGGAAAGGCGGGGTGTAACCCTGGCTGGGTGTGGCCATCAGAGCAGAGCAGAAAGGCTCAAAGCTCTGAGAAGCCACTCTCTCTCTGCATTCAGCCGGGTTGGAGCTCCAGCACAACCTGTGGGGGTTTTGGGGGCCTTTGTTTCTTTGTTTAGTTGCTTGTGTTGGTTTGGGTTCAAGCATTTTCACACACATTCATTCATACACACACAGTCTCAATCCTAACACATACACACACGCACCCATGCCATACTACATCCTGATCACTGACAGCGTTTTCTTGAATTCATTAATAAATTATTTTTGTTAAAAACTCCAAGCCATGTGTAGTCTCCACCTTTTGTCCAGTTCTTGGAACACGGAACATGACAATTTCAAGTTTCAATTAGTTTTTATCTGCAGGAGTTTATGTTGGATGGACAGCTTTAGGTACCGCTTCACGTCCTATGATCAGGAAATGTGTCAGAGTGCAGCCAACAATGCAGTTGTTAATGGTGGTTTTGAAAACAGGAAAAAGAATGGTAACTCACTTCACTCCTTCCAGTTGAGGATGGGCTAGTCTGCTGCAGCAGGCTTTGATTAATTTTGACACCATGAATAACATTTAACAATCAGACTTGGATCTTGGAGTATACACTGTCTCCTACAGACAGAGTCTCTTCCTCGTCTCTGTCCTGCTGGTGCTGATGACTAGGACCTTCACCCTGCAAATGGAGGAACATGAGTTATTGGAGGCTAGACTGCATGTAGTGCAGTGTTTCAGTAACAGGTTGGGACTTGCAGGGTCTTCTGGGGGCCCTGCTGCATCCTCCTCGGGTTGTGCGCTTGGGTCCAATAGAATAATTTGTTCACCCCCTTACTTCAACAAATGAGGCCTTTTCCTGGTTGCTGCAAGATACATAGTCACAGCTTTACACTTATATTGACTAATACATTTCACATTTTACTATGCATCACTTACTGTTTGAAAGAATGTTTTTATATTTTATCTTCACCTGCTGCCACGTTCGTTTCTGGCCTCCTACATTGCTTCTGTTTAGACAGTAAAGGAGGTTGATGTGGCGCACAGTGACTGCTTTGTGGTTAGTTTGTTCCTCATCCTATTGCCCCACACACACAGGCAGGTGAATTATCTCCTTTTTATGTAACAAGAGAATCAATTAACCCCTGCAAACATTTACACAGAGCTCCTCATCTCTGTTGAATGGGTGGATTAGGTAGGCTAAATGAGATGATCAACTGTGTGATAAATGTTATAAACAGTTTCATTAAAAACAGCTACTTCAACTCAGTTGATACATGTGATTACATAGCATATCACTGTAGCCTAAAACTTGTCTTTAATTTTACAGCCTACGTTACAATTTACAATTATGTGTTATGTTAAACAGGCGGTATCATTAACTTTCCGTTGGTCACATTGACAATAATACAATACTACATACTTTCATTCCAAAATAATGAATGGATGAAACGTCACTTAGGCATTTAGCCTGTCGTCGATGCTCTGCCACGCCGGCTCCCTAGATTTATTTATTGCAGCAGTGTTGCCTTTCTTAGTTATAATATCTCTGTAATCGTTGTAAAGCTCCATGAGGAGTGTTTGCTCTGATATGGAAGAGGATTCCGCCCGGTGCTTGCCGCTCTGAGCCATTTTGCGACACTTTCAACACTTGACTTGTTTGGTCTTTTTATATTCCACGGGGAGGCGCTCAATGTGAGGCTTAACAGGTGAGGCTTGAATTAGCGTCAAGTGGAGCCAGCTGATCTAATTTGATAGAACGGGTCGGGAGTTGGCGTTCAAGATTACACCATAGTCTGGATGTTCTTAGCAACTTTGATGGAATTCCATCCGATCAAAGTGGTTAACACGAATGCCAGCCTTGTAACCATGGTGACATGGTGAGGGTTCTTAAAAAAAATGAAAATGACATTATACATTATGGTATAAATCTTCTGTCCTTTTTTTTTTTAAAGCAGATATCAGCTTCACGGCCGTTTCGGCTAATGCTGCGTTCAAGGCAGGCTTTTGAAACCGTAAGTTACAGCTTCAAGTCACAACTACGACTTGGTAGCGTTCCAGGTAACCCGTAGCTCGTGTTTTTACCATCCTGTTGTCTGTGAAAGTTCCCTATAACGGCCACTCGTAACTTCCGACCCGTGAACTCGTACCAGATCGAACTGGTATGACTTCACAGGAAGGAAAAACACAAAGTACGAGTTTCTTTGAACGCACCATGAGTTAGCAGCCCCCGCCCTTGTCAGGCATCAATTGGTCCTCGTGCTACGTCACCACATTCACGCGCATCCCTTGGCTGCACACACAGCCCTTCATGCCGTTCTCTCTCCTCATTGGATAACACTTGTATCCCACAAGGAAAATTTTCTCCTCGGGTTACAGCAGAGCAGAGTGACGGAGAGACTCGTGTTTAGGCTGAAATACTTCATGTAAGTGATTGCTGACGGAAAATAGGACTATTTAGGACTTATATTAACAAAAACATTCCACTGATATCTGCTTTAAGTATATTTTTTGGGGCTTTTCATGCCTTATTTGATAGGACAGTTGAGAGAGACAGGATATGGGAGGCAGAGAGGGGGAATGAGGGATAGGGCCGCTCGACACGGGATTCGAACCGGGGCCGCCTGCAGTGAGGACTGTAGCCTCAACACATGGGGCGGCTGCTCTACCAACTGAGCTAAACACCGCCCCTACGGTACAAATCTTGAGTTGTATTTCTCTATTCCAACCAGCAGCTTTTCTAAAGCTCAACAGGTAGACAACCCTACGTGTGTTACAACTACATCGCAGTCACTTTATTTAGATGAATGTTGCAACCTGAAAATGTTACTTAAAACCACTGTCACACATAATTTTTGTAGTTTAAACCTTCGATTTATCAGAGTATAAAACTCTTCCAATTCTTGGCTTTCTGTGGCGCGTAAGTTTGCTGCTCATGAGGTCATGGATTGGAACTCCTACCTCATGTTGCATACCATCCTTACTTGCTCTCTTCGTTGATTTCTTCTGCTAATTCAGCATGGCTTCAGCAAAGGATTTCAGCATTCACCTGCATTTCCCTAATGGAAATGCTTTCTTTAGTTTGTTACAATACCTCCAGGACAGGGTACAGGTAAAGAATTTAGAGACAGCATGGGCAGATATTCACAAACGCAAACAAGAAAGACGTCATGTTGGAGTGGTAGGCAGTTTCAGAGCTGTTTCACAGCATGTAACCCTCACTCCCATTCGACAGTGGATGAACATTGTAGTTGTTGGTAAATTACACCTGCCAGTTAGTTGGAAATCATGACTTGAATAGAAACTACGTGTGGAGCTGCTGTTCAAGCAGTTGTCCCTTGTTTTATAGATGATGAAATAATAAGCGCTGTGTATCTTGAATGACAAAGATACAATACAACAATACAAAAACGAGCCATATGTATTATGATTTTTTATAAAATAATGCAAATAATGTATAAAGCTAAATTAAAGTTACTCCCTGTCTGTGTACAAAGGTTTGACATGAGTCAAAATATAATTTGCGTGATGTTTGTAAATTTGTTGTGCAAAAAGCTAGAAAAGAGACTAAAAAGAGATGTATGTCTGTTGTGGGAGTTAAACTATGGAATGACGCTAACCTGGATTTAAACGAATGTGCAGTTCATTCTCGGTTTACAAAAAAAAGGTATGCAAGGCCATTTTTGAAGGCTACAAATGTTAATGTTTATTTGTTTTCTCTGATATTTAAAAATGTATTTACTACTATTTATTTAAATACTGTTAATCTTATTGGTTCTGGTCCTTTTCTGGTTTAGTTTTGCTTTTATGTTGGGTAGCTTTATTTTATTTTTTATGTTTGTTAGTTTTTTTCTCTGCTATTTAAAAATGTATTTACTACAATATATTTAAATACTGGTAACCTTATTGGTTCCGGTTTTTTTGGTTGTTTGTTTGTTTTATACTCTGGTTTAGTTTAGTTTAGTTTGTTCATTAGCTTGTTTGTTTGTTTGTTTGTTAGTTGTTGTCTTATGTTTGTGTTTTATGTTTTATATTGTAAAAATGCTGGGTAGCTTAATTTGGTATGTAGGACAGGCATTAATATGAGCATTATGCTTCTGCCTGTGCCACTATTTTGTCGATAATGTTTGTGTCGATAATGTTTGCTATTGTGTGATGCGACTGTTATTTAAATGAGACCACAGAAGAACCATGTCTGTGTGTCAGTGATGGGACAGATTAACACCATACATCCACAAGTGCCCACTCTGTTTCCTCTCATTCTAATGAGAGGTGATGTGGATGGAGGTGGGTGCTTCTTATGCCAGGACTTTCTTTTGAGCCGTCTGGAGGTTGTGGGCTGAATTCAGTTTTACATCCCACTGACCGCCCACCTTTTAATGTGAAATCCGAGACATTGTTCTACATAGTCACTTCCTGTTTGAGTGAGTCTGTCATGCTGAAGCGTCTGACACCAGAGTACAGACTCACATGAGACTTCCCTGGATTTTCTCCCACAGCGATTTGTTCTCTTGGCTTGGAAAATTAAATGAGTTTTTCCCACATTCCTGTGAGAATCTCAAAGCCAGATCTGACACCTAAACTTAGCACGTTAGCTGGTATCTTTGAGCCCACATAAAGTATTCCTGTAATCCTGCTTCATTTTTGGACAGCAGAGAACATTAGAGGTGGGGAAGTGAGACCAGAAGGCTTTCATTTCTTTATTCTGCTGCTGGAGCAAATGCATTAATTTCATACTCCTGCAGGTAACATGTTTCCAAATGCTGCCAGAGCAGCAGATCACACATCACGCTCTCCTCCCACAGATCCACTTCTATTGGTACAGCCAAAAACAAGACCATGCCATCAATGTACAGGACACTAATGAATCAATAAGAGAGTGAGGCTTAGCCATTTGTGCTGCAGAGTGGGCAATAAGGGGGACAAACAGGTGAGAAAGCTGTGTTTCTCCAACCTTTTTAGACTAAGGACCACTTAACCCATAAAAAAAACACTCATGGACCACCCACCTCTAAATAGCCCCCAAAACAATATGCCAACTTCAACAGTTCACAAATTACAACCTAAAATTATGCTTTACCAAATATCATAGTCTCTGGACTCAGTCATTGTTGTCTTTTCATTGTTGTCTGTCCTAAGAAACTGATCCATAATTCAAAAGAGACCCTGAGGAGTTTGCTTTTGGTTATAAAAGAGTCTTATATTAATGTGGATGAATCTACGTTACCAACACTTGTTAAAGGTTAAAGGTACATTGTGTAAGAATTACTCCCATCTAGCGTTGCGGTTGTATTTTGCAAGCAACTCAATCGTATATTTCATGCTGCATTCACCTGAAATTGGGCAGACGGCGGGCAGACGGCAGACGGACGACAGCCGCTGCAGGTAACGGCTTAAACAAGCAGGAAAGGGAGAAAAGCATTAAGAAAGAGAGAGTAAATAAAAAAGGGGGGATAAACAAGAAAGGGAGAAAAGTATTAAGAAAGAGAGAGTAAATAAAAAAGGGGGAATAAACAAGAAAGGGAGAAAAGTATTAAGAAAGAGAGAGTGTGAATAAAAAAAGGGGGGAGTAAACAAGAAAGGGAGAAAAGCGTTAAGAAAGAGAGTAAAGAAAAGAGGGAGAAGTAAACAAGAAAGGGAGGAGTACCAGCAGGAGGAGGGAGATCAGTCATGAGAGAGAAAATTTAAAGTGAAGAATGTAATGAAGTTAAACAAATATACAAAAAAGTGAACAAAAAATAAGTAAAAAAGGAAATGGTAAGGATCAGTTGAGCTTCATTTCCAAACCATTTCCGTGCACACCAACCCAGTTAACATTAAGTGTCCCAAGGGAAGGATGCAGCTGAGAGGGCAAAGCTCAGTGAGGTAGCACTGGCAATGTCCCTCCCCGTAAGAGTGTAAAGACCAAGTGGGACAAAAACAACGGCCGACACTGTACTAAGCTATGTAAAATAAAAATATATAACCTAAAAAAATTAAAGGTAAAGTGGCTTAAATGTTAAAATAACCACAAATACTACAGGTACCAGAAAGTGAGGAGCCACCTCACAAAATTATAAATACAAAAACAGTATCTATAAAAAATATCTATATACAAAAAAGATATATGTACAACAACCTGGAGATGAGCAGGAGCAGATGAGTGACACGTGCCCCAGCACCTCCGTCCACAGCACCCTGTAAACTAAGCAAAAAGGGCGCAGTGAACAAGGCAAATAAAATGAATAAAATATGTACAGGAGAGAAAGTGTAGAGGACAACATGGGAAAACCAAGCAAAGTGCAAAGTCCCCCACCACACTACTGAAACGGCCCAGCAGGTGGCGGTGTGGTCAAAGTACTTGGTGGGAACAGACAAGGAGTGACAGACAGCAGGGGACAGATCTGAGGGCCACATACTTACCCGAGTGTGACCTGGCCAGGAATGGCAGTGCATGGGGACATGGGCGAAAGTGCAAAGGTGACCTGAAACTGAGCAGGCGTCAAAGTGTGGCCAGTGGGAAGGTTGATGACAGAGCTGCTGGACTGAGTGGATGTGGCGGGTGGAGGTGATGGAGTCGGCGCTAGTCTAAAAAAGCCTTCCAGTGCTTCCACATGGCCCGAGCAGCCGCAGGGGCCCAGTGGACGTTATCCGCCACGGTACTGAATTCGGCTGCTGCCAGGCAGGGAATGAAGGCGGACCTCTCCCTGATGAGGTCATTCAAGCGCTTCACATTGGCCTCGGTCCGGGCCGGCAGGTCTGGACTGACGTTCAGCAGCGGGATGTAGATTGCTGCATTGGGGAAGGCCAGCTTCGCCGCACTGTAGAGGGACCCGATGGACCTCCTCAGCCCACTCTGGTTGGAGGAGTCCCTGTCGTTCAGGCCAAATGACAGGACCGCCGTGGTCACGAATGGCGAGGGCTCCGTCTTGTGGTAGATCCGCATGATAGATCTTCGCTCCCGGGAAGCAGTCCACCTGTACCCGGACGTCCTTAATGTCCGGCAGCCTGCCCATGTTGGAGCCCCCTACCAGCATGAATGGACGGCGTGGCTCCAGGGTCCAGTTCAAGATCTTATCCCCATCGTGTGGATGGTGGATGAATAGCTCTGTCCGGAGCACATGTCCGGGCCTGGCCGCTGGCTGCTGGGGAGGTGAGGGCACTGGCGGTGGCCTTGCCGGGGCCGATGTGGATGGGACAGGAGTGGAGTGGACTTCGGGCTGCAGGTCCTCCAAGAGCGCCACTAGGGTGTCGTCATCCAGTGAGCTGAAGTCTACCACCGGCGTCTGCTGCCCCACCGCAGGGGCGTAGGGACCTGATGGACCAGCTGTGGGCCCCAGCGACAGGACCGGTGACAGCTGACCAGCTCTGAGGGGTGAATCATCTGACAGAGCGTCAGGAACCAGAGCGGCGTCCACCTCCATGTCTCCATCGAACAGCAACGGGGAGCCCACGGGGGAAGGGTGAAGTGGTTGAGGAGACCCCTCCGGGGGTGGGGGAGCTGATGCAGGTCCAGTCAGTGCGTCGACAGGCGTCGGGGGCCGTGGCGGACCGTCCCTTTGCAGGGCTGTAGGGGTCAGCGTCGAGGGGGAGACGGGAGGGCTACCGGATGGAGAGGGGGTATATGAAGACAAGGAGGAGGGAGAAGAGGAAGAAGACACCCCGGACGGCGCGGCCCTTCCCGACAAAGAGCCGGAGGGGACGGCGTCCATGGAAGGGTCCAAGGGTAAGGACAGGTCCGGTGTCGCTGGTCCAGCCACGGGTGCAGGGCAAGGGGAGAAGTAAGGGCAGGACATGATCTCCGTGAGCATGTCCCTCGCGGAGTCTACTGCCGCCTCGCGGAGCCCTGGCGTGTGGCGCCTGGTCCTGCGCACTGCCACCAACAGCGCCCGCTGCCAGTCGGGGACGAAGAGCTCCAGGATCGCCTTGACTGCCTCATTCCCCACCCTGAGGTAGTGCTCCTTGAGGGTGTCCAGCGTAGCCGCCGTCCATGCCTTTGCATTGTGGTGTGCACAGAGGCGGGTTTCCTCTGACGGCTGGTAGGGGCAGATCAGTTGAATGAGATAGGACTCCGCCTCCGCCAGAAATTGAGGAAGAGGATCCTCTGGGCCAGAAGGGAGCAGGGAGCCCTTGTGGTGGGCGAGCATGTATTTTTCAAGAGCACGGAGCAGCTGCTTGAAATCCTCTTGAGTTGAAGGCATTGCGGAACTCGTAGACTGAACTGTAGGAGGGGAGAGAGGAGGAGGAGACAAGAAAAACCACGGTCAAACAAAGTGATAACAAAAAACCCCATGAAACCAGGGCACAAAACGCCGTGAGGCCCCGTTAAAGGACCGCCCCACAGACACAGACTGGCAAGGCCAGGAGAAGTGCAGGCAAAGAATTGTTACATATGACCAAACAGGCAGACAGGACTGTAGTTGAATTGCAACGCAGCCCGAGCCCCCAGCCCATGTGGAGAGCAGGGAAACCTATAAACCTGACTCAGCCACGAAGGCAACAGCCTGAGTACAGGTGCTGTCACACCGGAGCAGAGGCCATACCTGACACCTCACTGGGGACAGTGGGTGACATTGACCGAGGAGCTAAAAAGAGAGAAATGATCATGGAGCACGTGTAGGTGGGCTGGATAGCAGGAGCAGGTCCGAGGCAACAGGCAAAAGGTTAGGCAAAGTAGAAATGTACTCCCAAAACTCCCCCTATCTGGCCAACACCAGCCTAGGATGTAGCGGGAGCTCAGCGCAAGGCATAGGCCGACGCAAGTTTGTCCCCATGCTAACTCCCACATGCTGCCATGACCATATAAGATGTTAAAGAGAGAAGAGCAGAGACAGCAGAGAGGGGGGGAAAGGGGAGGGGGGTGGAGAAGATGGTGTCCAGCCGTTTGCGTTTTGCACAGCCTCCTCCAGCGCGACAGCAGCAGATGATGTCCACTCCTGTGTCCAGCGTGAGGGTTAGCACGTAGGCGTGAACCCCCTAGGGGTTAAGGTAAGGGTCAGATGCCGGTGGGGGCTGTCAAAGGCACAGGGCAAGGAGCAGAAAGGGAGGAGACAAAGACAAGGAGAGAGACATACAGGAGGAAGGAGGGAGACACAAGCAGAGACAGGCAAAAACACAGGAGCAGGCCCTGAATGGACCAGGAGGAACAAGGTTTGGAGGAAATATTAAGTTTGGAATGAATATTAAACTGAGTGAGTTCTAGACAAGGCAGGGTGTGAAAGAAGACTATGCGCAGAGCTGAGTGGACCGCCCAGTGATAGAGGACCTCCCCATGTGGATACTCACACAGTCCAAGACACAACCAGACGCACCCTTTAAACCTGAATCCCAGCCAAAAGCCAAGACACCACAGACACACACAGAGAGTGAGTGTCTCACGTGCCCGGCCCTGGAAGGGAATGTGGGGGGGCGAAAGGAAGTGACCAAGGAGCAGTGAAAGAACCAGGGATGCCCTGCAAACCACAGGACAGACCCACCAGCCTGCCCGAGCTCTCAGCAGGAAGGCCCCGCCCAGCTGTAAGTGCAGCCGTCACTGCCTCAGACCCAGGTCATGATGACCAAGGTCCAGACAGAGAGCTGACTGCACCACATCACTGCGCTTGACCAACCCCCCACGAGACCGGCAGGGAGACGGGAGCCATATGGCCCACGAAACCCCAAAGTGAGTACTCTGCCAAGTCTGTGCCCACCGGGATACATCGTCCGTTGTGCGCCCTGGGGTCATAGGGTGTTTCGACCGCTTATCACAAGACACCCTACCCAGGGTTGGTCCCGCTGGAGCTGCGCCTTCTCCAGGGTGTATCCCATTATAAGCTACACTGCCCTACACTGCACCACTTGAATTTTAAAAGCTTAAAGTGTACATATTGACAGCAACCATACTATTAGAGAACAGAGGAAGTTAACTGTGTGTATTAAAGCCTAATCAATGTACCCAGCATTTAATTTTATATTTAAACAAAGTCAGTTCAAAGTATTTTAAGTTTATACAATTTAAAGGGTTAATTTTTTAAATGTTTAAGTTTTTAATTCTTAAAGTTATGGAAACCAGGCTATTTTAACAACGTGAACCAGACTCTTATCAATAAACAGTGCATTTTTGTAGAAAACCTATTATACCAGGCTATGTCACAAGCAAGTAGTTGAAATGATATTAAGGTCCCTGAAAGTATTAGCAGGAGCCGTGCTGAGAACACTGATACTAGGTGTGCCAGTTCAAACCCCAGGCCCAGAAGCCCCTCCCCAGGAATGACCAGGACCAGCCCAGCCACCCCCAGGGAACTGAGGGAACAGGGCCAGCAGAGACAGGCTCTGCCTCCCTGCCCCCCCATGAGGCCCCAGGAAGAGGAGAAAACCAGCACCCAGTGTTCCAAATACACCGCACAACTCCTGGGCGTGGCAAAAGATAAAAACATACTCACCAAAATAAGTTAGAAGAAAATCAGCGTCCAATCCTAAGCTACATGGGGCTCCAGGTGCCTGTACTGGCTGTGGAGCCCGACCCTTTGAGTCAGGGTGCAGATACCCCAGGAGGCATTGCGTTGGCCACGCCCCCTTCCGCTGGACGGCCGCGGAATTAATTATTAATTTATGCGAAATCAAAGTCAAAATTATGTAAACCAGAGGCCTAGTTATAAAGTAAACCTTATTAGTAAAAGGATTAAGGCCGAAATGTGAACATTAGAGTGGGCAACACTACGAAGTTAAATGAAAAGGGCTTCTAGAAAGGCGGAAGCCGGCCGCCATCTTGGTGAGGTCTGCTGCATATGTTCTCCCTGTTGGACCCTGAAGAGGAGCTATCCTCCTTATTTATGAAAAAACCGCCGTGAAAAGCGGGGAAGCCGCCCGTGGGTGGAAAGCCTGTAAGACTAGCAAGCTATTCCTGGCGGATTTGCAGCAATCAGAAACTCTAAAGTGAACTTTTAAGACGGAGATCGCCCGAGAGAATTACGGCGACGGCCGCCATTTTGAAGAGGTCCCGCCGGCGGTCCCTACCGTGGAACGATCCCCCTCCACCATTTTGTGACTGAAACGGACTGCTGTGATAAGTTTACACCAGGTAGAGATAAAAACGAACTAAAGGCGGCCGTGTAGTAATCTTAAATAAAGTGTAAAATACAACTAGTAAACCAGAATGATTAGAAAGGACTCTGAGACACAGTAAAATAATTTATAAAATAATTTATAAAATAAATAAATAATAATTTATTTCACCATTTGACCCCTGATGTAAGGGGGTGGGTCGGTGAATGACCCCCCAGGTGAAGAGCCTAAAAAAACTGTGACACTGCCCCCTAGCGGTCGGGAGCAGCATCAGTCAAAGTCAATAACCAGTGTCTAAGTCTAAATCAAAGTTATTTTTCTATGGTTAGGGTTAGGCAAGGAGAAAGGAGAGGTTAGGGTTAGGGCGTCAGCACGAGGCAAAACAATACACGTGACAATATGTTGTCATGGCGATGTCGTATTGTTTACCTGACCCACGTTTTACTGGCTTTCTCTGGACTTCTGTGACTAAAATGACATCTGGTTTGTTAGCGACGGCCGTCTGCCCGACTGCAGGTGAATGCAGCATCAACGCTCCATTCCTCCTCACTGCGTTACCACGGTGACTTTTCACAGACGCCACCTTGACCTGAGCTGACAGCTCCGTCCGGTGTCTCCGCTGAGTTTCCGTGGTTTCCTACCGTCACGCTGCCACTGAACGTAAAAACATGGCGACACCACATGGCAGCAGCACCGAGCTTACCCGCTCCATGTAGATATGAATGATATGAACGGCTCATTCAGAGCTGAAAGGAACACTTCAGTTTGTTGTTAGGGGGATTACTGGTTAATGAAAAACATAAAAAACTTTTTGTGAATAGATAACAGGAGAAGTTACACAATGTCCCTTTAATGGTCGACTCGCCCAGCATTTCCTACTTTCGGTTTCTCGGACGCTGCCCGGCGGGTCATGGGAATAACGCCGCCAAATTGCTGTTTATGGTCGGAACTACGACGGTATCTGATCGTCTTTGAACCTCCGACTTTCATTCTTGATGAATAAAAACATTCTTGGAAAATGTTTTCACTTTCTTCTTGCACCGGTTCAAGAATTTCACCGTGCGCGCGGAGTGCTCAAGGGAAATGTAGTGTGAGAACAATTCGCTTTCTGCAACTCTTCGTAGTCCATGTAACATTAACACAATCCCAAGGTGGGCTACCTGTACGACTCACATATACCCCAGGTCGTAGCACGGTCATGGTGTTTTTGATGTAAAACGGTTGCAGTGTCTGCTGCACTGCTCAAGTCTGACAACGCTGGAAAACCCTATCTAAGAAGCTGAGAACACAGGGGAAAAAACAGAGCTCTTGAATTCATTAGTTAAAGGTAGGGTCTGGAGTTTTGTTTGTTGCAGTTTGTAAACAAAACATTGAAACTCAGCCCCTCCTCCTCTGGGGCTAAGCTGTGTAGCCTCCTGCTCCTGACAGCAGCCGTTGTCATGACCACAAAGGAAAGGAAATACAGTCTGAAAGAACCGCTGGAGCCGTGGGCCGATTAGCCGACCTTTCGCCAACACCGGGAGCCTCCGTGTATGTTGTTATGCCGTTGTGGTGAACTGGGAAGCGGGTGTTAGCGGCGGATGCTAACCGCTAGCCGAAGTTAGCATCGAGCTAACTCACTACAACGGTCCTCATACTTGTTATCAGTGTCGGTGACGGTCGGGAATCGGTCCACGGCTCCAGCGCTTCACTCAGACTGGATTTATTTTACTTTGTTGTCCTGACTGCTGCTGCTGAGAGAGAGAGAGACTCATTTCATTTCTCCTTTATTTATTCAGGGAAGGTCAATTGAGAGCGAGCTCTCTTTTTCAATGACGCCCTGATTACAAAAACACAATTATACAATAAACAAGGTCATGATTCACAATTACATACAGGTTGTAAAACATTCGATAATAAGTTTTTAAAACTATCTAAGGAAATAAGATGATCCAGTTTTGTAGGTTATTCCACTTTTGGGGGGCATAAAACTGAAAGGCAGTCTTCCCCAATTCTGTCCTGATACTGGGAATTTGTAAAACCAAGGTGTCCTGTGAACGAGTGTGTAAGTTACAAATTCTAAGTGAGATTAAGCTAGTAAGATAAACAGGTAAAATTTCAAGTAAAGCTTTGTAAATAAAAACCATGCAATGTTGTTCCCTCCCTCAGTAGCATCAGAGACAGCTAGTGCGGCTAGCAGGCCTGAACCCTCCCAGTCTGCTGCACGTAGCTTCACTCTCTTGCCATAGATATCTATGCTCTCTGGCGACTCTCTAGCTCCACCCAGAAACGTCCACGTGCACAACAAAACAGAGCAAAAGACCAAAATACAGGCAGGGGGAGGACTAGAAGCCCAGAGGTGACGATTAAGACGGATTTCATTTGTACAAGTCTAAATAATGTTTGGGCACAAAACTCCAGACCCAACCTTTAAGTGAAAAATCACTTAGTCATGATGGTCCATGTATCTTATGTCATCCATGTACAATCAAATCCTTGAATTAAGGCTCTGATGGGGAAACGTTCCTCTGCAGGCTCATTTGTCTTTCAAAGTGTCCTTTGCTATTAGTTTCTGTTTGGTTAGGCATGCACCCCTCCTCCTGCTCTCATACTTATGTATTCCATGACTGATTGTCTACTATTGCGCAGCAGAGAAACCAGGGCAGAGTTAC
This sequence comes from Trachurus trachurus, assembly GCF_905171665.1. Taxonomy (NCBI): domain Eukaryota; kingdom Metazoa; phylum Chordata; class Actinopteri; order Carangiformes; family Carangidae; genus Trachurus; species Trachurus trachurus. The sequence goes on from NC_139892.1 coordinate 39,051,418, forward strand.
ATAATAAGTAGTATGGGACCACTGTTCTGAATTCATTATTACAGGGATGTTTATTTTGTGGATTCAGCCCCCAGATGGAAGTTATAATCAGGAGCTGAGCTTGCTGTTTCCCAAATTATCAATCCCAATAGTTCCCAAATCTGCTCTGTGACACTCCAGGGTCCTGAAGAGTATCAGGTAGCTCTCATAACAATAATGATAATCATTAAAAAAAATCATATATTTCTTATGAAAGCCTCTATAGTCTCTATAGTAATCAAAGTCACTTCAGCCCAGAGGTGATCCATGCCAGGACAACGACACACACACACACACACACACACACACACACACACACACACACACACACACACACACACACACACACACACACACACACACACACACACACACACACACACACACAGGGAGAGTGCTGCAAAAAACATATCTATCCCTAAAATAAGAAGAGAAGGAGTAAGTATTTGTCATTGCACATAAAAATACAACAAAACTTTGTTTAGCAGCGTGAATAAATAGAACACAATAAAAGTGCAGTTGCGATTAAGTTAAAATGGTAATAAATATTGTTAAAAAAATGTTTTAAAGTGCAAGGTCAGTGAGTGTTGAAGTTAGTTGAGGTTTGTCGCAGCAGATCTGTGCAATATGCGAGACATAAAAGCCTTAGTATCCTCCCACTGTAGAGTTATTGTTTGGCATTTTCACATTCTCCACTTTCACGACCCTCTTCCCCACGAATGCTCTGAGTGAAGCAGCTGTAAATGGGTAATAACTAACATTTATGCTCCTCCATTGTGCTAAATGGCCAAAGTCTGTGTGCAGGTGGTTTATAGAGTACAAATAAATATCACACTCTGGGAGATAAGCTATATTTGTTTTGCCTTTGTGCTGCTACACTCCTGCTGGTCTGCAGTCATTTTTGGAACAAAAACCTCAAATATCATGAACACAGAAAGGTTCATTTATATCATTTCACACCCATATACACATATTTTCTTTGCTGCACGTATAAAAAGGACGGTCTATGTAAAAAGGCTGCATATATAAGATAGTTATAAAAGGTAATAAAAGGCAGAGGTGATGCATCTCTCAGCTGGTCCAGGAACAGCATGGAGCCAGTAGCTGGTAAGCATACATATTTGCCTCCCTGCTGGAAGCAAAAGGATGGATGGTTGATTAAGCAATGGTGCGACAAGCCTACAGTGCCTGGCAGGAGGGCGGTGATGAGTTTCACGCATATGTTGAATCTACACAAACAGTGCATCCCATGTTTGGCAATGAGTATGGAGGCGGTGTGTGTCAAAGCACAGTGTCACGGTCAAAGGAGCAGAACATGACGACATAAATCTGCCCCAAAAACTAAAGATGATAGAGAAGAAGTCAAATCGCCAGGCTCTGTTATGCAGGGTTAGGTTTATAGGATGGTATAAAAATGTGTATATTATAATACAATTGGCACGGGCTCAGGCTTTCACTTATATAAGGTAATATAGAAAATATACTGTATATGTTAATAACTTTTGGGTCTGGTGCATTTATATGTTTGAAGAAAATAATATCAAAACATAATGAACAACAAAGACAATTGTTAAAAATAGAAACAAACACAAAGTTGGTATTGTAAGAGAAGTGAGGGAAGAAAAAAAAAAGATTTATTATGATAATAATAATAATAATAATAATAATAATAATAATAATAATAATAATAATAATAATAATAATAATAATAATAATCTTTATTATGGACTCGAAAAAGTGGTCCACTCTGATACACATACACACTTAAAGCAGAAGTAAGTGATATATTTGTGTTAATATAAGTCTTAAATAGTCATATCTTCCGACAGCAATCACTTCTATAGAGTGTTTGGTCTGAAACACGGGTCTGTCAGTCACTCTGCTCTGCTCTGAGCCGAAGAGAAAACATTTATCGTATCCTACAGTTTTTATCCAATGAGGAGAGAGAACGGCATGCAGGGCTGTGTGTGCAGCCAAGGAACGCCGTGAATGTGGCGACGTAGGGACGAGGACTGTTATGGTGCGTTCAAGGAAACTCGTATTTTTCCGACCGTGAAGTCGTACCAGTTCGATCTGGTACGAGTTCACGGGTCAGAAGTTACGAGTGGCCGTTATAGTGACTTTCACCGGTAAAACAGGTCGGAAAAACACGAGTGGGTTGCCTGGAACGCTACAAAGTCGTAAGTTATGACTTGAAGCTGTAATTTACGATTTCAAAAGCCTGCCTGGAACGCAGCATTAGCGAAAACGACCGGACCACTCACTTCTGCTTTAACATACAAGACAAAACAACCAAACAAATAAGTTCAAGTTCAAGTTCACTTTTATTTGTATAGCACAGTTAAAAAGACCTGTGACAGTCGTCCAAAGTGCTTCACAGAGCAGAGACAGAAACAAAGACAAATGCATGTGCAAGAAACAAAATGACATGCATACTATCACACATTCTCACACACAGATGTATGTACATATACGGACATATGCGCATACATACACATACGCAAATGCAAATGTGCACAGCTACAGTAGTCATAGACAACAGTGCACATAGATATTTAAACAAAAAAAAAATAATAATAATAATATAAATACAGTAATTTGTCACTGTTAGTTTAAAAGAAACAGTGTGTCTGTGCCACCTAGGAACACGTAGCAACAACCTCATGGCGTCATTATGAGCCACTTTTAGCCTCTGCATACTTTTCACTCTGTAGGAAGACCAGAGATGAGCTGTAGGCTATATAGGGGGGTGACATAGGCCCTGAACAGAGCACATTTGACATCAACAGAACACACAGAAAATAATAAAGAAGTGTAATTATGGAAGTTCTAGATAAACACGGCAAATCTAAAGCTAAATATAGGGATATATAGATAGGGAAGGGCTTAAATATTATTATAATAATGATAGAGGTAATCCAAAAAACAATAATTATAAATCTTAATAAATAATTAAAACATAATGTGATAAATAAGAAAGATTTATAATGTATAAAGTAAATCGTAACAAATCTAATTCCCTTAAATACAGTAAATACAAACACACACAAAATAAGGAAGAAAAAGGGAAAAAGAGGTAAAAAAAAAAATTGTTTAATGGATAAAATTAATTCAAGTGCCCAAATAATAAGATCCTAAATTAGCCTTGACAATAGTGGTTGTGATGAGATGTCCGGAGGTGTGGTGAAGGGGAATAGGACCGCAGGTGTTTCTGATATGTAGAAAGGTAAGTTAGGACAAAACCATAACAAATAATACATTGAAAAAAATAATTAAATACATATTTAAAGTATAGGACAGTACATAATGCGAAAAGGAGGAATAATAAAGTAACATGCAATAAATCAAACAAAAGGGGTTCATGCAGAAATTTCCATCCTTTAAAAAGGTACTGTTAATAAATATTAATTATTAGAAATTCAACATATGTTTTCTTTGTTTTTCATATATATATATTAAAAACAAAGAAAACATATATAGGAATAATAATGACTCATGGAAATAAATGCTGTAATGTCCATACAGTCCATGTCCCCGAAAGCACCTGGATCAAAGAATAAGGTAAGTATTTAATACAATTGTTAATTGTGCTACCCATTTAACATGACCATGTATAACTTATTCCCTGATTTTTTTTTTTTTGACCAATTGTGTGACCGTGGACAGGCTTGTAATAATCTGACCCTCTCTTCGAATTCTTTGGTTTCTAGAACAAAGTGGGATGTGTTCCACACCTATGTATTTGAAATTGCCAATACCGTGGTACTGGAAATGCGCATTAAGAGTTGTGTCAGTGTGACCTTTTTTGATGTTGTTAATATGTTCCAGTGATGCGCACTTTTAAAGCCCTGCCTGTCTCGCCTACATACAAGAGTTTACATTGTTGACACTGTATAATGTAGATGACATTTTTGACCTGTTACCTGTACTCTTTTTGTCCAAAGCCGTATGGACCAGGCTATCTTTTAAATTAGGATTTTTTTCTATAAGCCATGATGAGCTTATAGTTTTGTAAGGGCTGGAGCTGTTGCTGTAATTGCTGAAAGCTATCTCTAAATGTCCTATTGAGAGGATTAAGATGGTGAGAGAATGTTTGGACTAGAGGAACCAATCGGTGAGTAGGGTCAGCTGTTTTATATACCTGTACATTTTGAAAAATGTGATTGACCTCATTCTTTATCTCTCTCAGAAATCTTTTGGCATAACCTCTATGTCTCAGAGCTGAAAAACAAGTGTTGGTGGCTTCCTCAACGTCATCAGGGTAAGAGCAAATGCAGTAAAATCTAATTAATTGTGATTTGATGTATGTGCTGGGTGATAGCTACACTTGTACAGGAGTGCATGACGATCTGTTTCCTTGAAAAAAACTTTTGTAGCTAACTTTTTGTCCTGACTATGAGGAACGGGGACAAAGAAGACCTGTGTGTCCAAGAACTCCACTTTCTCTTTTTGTAAGTTTCACTTTAATTTTATTTTAGGATGGTGCTGGTTTAAAGGGCAATTCCATTTACATGTACGTGGCAGCTGTCATAGCTCCCTTGACCAAGACAAATTTCCCCTGGTGGAACAAATAAAGTTTATTTGATTTGATTTGATTGATTTGGTGGCTCGCACACCACATGCTCATTGCACAAACACATAACAGCACAAACACACACATAACATAACAGAGAAACCGGAAAGAAAAGTAGAGTTGGCAGCTGTGTGCAAAGTCTGCTAGTTGCATGTAAGAAAATGAATAAATACATCATTAAAAATAAGAATTCTAATAAATATCACCATTAAAAGTACATCTCTAAGTCCCTGGGTAAACAAAGAAATACATAAAAAGTACACAGTACCCAGTGCACGCCACATGCATCACACAATTTCAGTTAAAAATTTCACATAGTTTTGTTCAGCAGTTGGATAGCAGAGTGGACAAAAGAGCTGCAGACGGTTGACCCTACTAGCAGGCTGGGCAAAACCACGACCCGAAGGCAACAGTAAAAATTCATTCGCCAAAAAGGTATTCAAAATACTCACTATCTGCTGTTCCCATAGAAAACCTAACTCTCTCTGTTTAAGTCCAATGATCTTTGAGCAGGTTTTCACATTTTACATGCTGCCCGACTGTATTCAGAAAATGTTTAATCTAAGACAAAGCCATTACTTAATTAAATTAATTGAAATTAAAGAAACATCAAAAACTCACTCATGGTGTCATGAGTAGCAACACATATGACTGTTTCTATGCTTTTGTGATCTATATTTTTGCAGTGTCTTTGGGCTCCTGGTGGAATCCATTGTAACCATCCTCAATATCTGACGTGAAAGAGCAAGAAACTTTTCAGTCTCTTTTTAAGCCAAGTATATATTCAGTGGAGTTTGTAAATTGTAATCTACAATAGTGACAACATACTTATGTGCATGTTTTTTTTTGTTTTTTTTTAATCAATTGGGATTTGTTTGAATGTATTTATGTCTGTAGGAAAGCTTGTTTTTCATGTGTAAAGTTGCTGCAAATGGAATAATGCACTCGCAACATCCCATTTTGCCTGTGTGTGTGTGTGTTTACTTGCAGTGTGATGTGGAGTGGAGCTGACAGCAATCATATTCTTCTTGTTAGAGCAAAGTCTTGTGCAGCCCACCTGCTGCAGACTGAGTTAAATGACATGCCAGCTTCCTACTACCATCCTTTTTATGTTACAACATATTAAGCCATTTTGTCTTTATGTATTTTGAGCCTGTGAGCGCCAACTGCATTGTCTGCAGCTAGAATAGTAAAGTATCCTCCATGTGTGTCTGCATCTGTACGTATACATAAATCATCAACCACACAGACAAATACATTTTACAGTGCATCCCTTTACATATTACAAAGACGTCTCAGTAGGACGTTTCTTGTGATAACATAACACATTGAAGGGGAGACACTACAGGTGAATAGGGTAAAAATTTTAACTAACAGATATCACCATGAAACTTCCCAAGTTTATCACTTACATTAAGACAAATATTTTTTGTATTACACGTTTTGTCAAATTTTATGTTTAAATATGTAAATGAGGCCATATCTAATGAAATATGCGCTAAAATTGCATACATTTCCAGGACAGAAATCTGAACAATGGATAAAGCCCCTTTCAAAATTCTTGTTTTATTTTGTTGACATATTAGAGTCAGAAGTTTTTACAGAGGGGATTTTGGATATCTCTTTTTATCACTCTGTAAATGAGAAAATACTGTCACCAGCCCTAAAAAAAAATCTAATTTCTCCATGTTTTTAGGAATAAAATGATGTATAAATCAGGCTGTGAATGACAGGAAGAAAACTGGAAGGTTTGGTGTCTGTAAGTGCTGCTGAAGTGGAGATTTCTAGCTCAGAGTCTGAGGAAAAACTCATTTTGAGAAAACGGCCTTTAAAGACTTTACTGTAAAATTCCATAGAGTGTTAAAACCTCTTCATGCAGAGGCCATTTTTGGCAATTTCCGCCTGTTTTTGTATCACTGCAATTAAAGCTTAACTCATTGAGTGCCATTGACGTCTATGGACGTCAATCAAAATCCAACGCTTGAGTGCCATTGACGTCCATAGACGTCAAATGCAGTTTTCTGCGGCTGGTAAATGGGGACGCTCTCGCGCACACTCTGAGTAATTTTGGGGCTTCTGGGATGTGTAGAACGAATGAGACTGTAGATCAGAGCAAGAAGTGAAGAAGAAGGAGAAGACGAGCGCGATCGGTACGGAGATAACAAAGTCGGAAAAAGTTTCTATTTCTAGAGAAAACGACGGGCAGAGCCTGGAACAAGTGTAACGTGGAGCTGGAGGAAAGCTTAGCCACGGATACTGTTAGCATAGCTCCAGCATGAAGTGATCGGAGGAGGCAGGAAAGGTAAACTCATCTAGATGATCAGCACCAAAATGCCGAAGCGAAAGCGGAGGCGGATCGCGGAGTCAGTGACCGACGTGACGACGAACCGAGAGATCAGCGCGGTGAGTCGCTGCCGCGGCCGCGTCCAGCAGAGAGGCTGAAGACGCCACGACGTCTCCCTCCCTCCTTCAGAGACGAGGGGAAGCAGCAGGAGGAGCAGGAGGGGAGGGGAGGGGGGAGGAAAGGGGAGGGGGGCGTAGGAGAGGCTGAGGGGGCAGCAACCGCTCGTACTTGTTGTATTTTAGTTGTTGTTGTTGTTGTTGTTTTGTTTTTTTGGTTTTTTTTTGGGGGGGGGGGGGTCAATGAAAAAACATGTGAAATTAAACTTTCAGATGTCTAACATGTTTTTGAAGCCAAAATTAAAACAGATAAATCACTATTTTTCTTGAGAGACTCTTTCACAAAAATGCATTTTTCTCAGCTTTCTAGAAAAAAAGTGGTCTTTTTGGTGCAACCAGGCTCTATTCAACTTAAAGGGATAGTTCAACATTTTGGCAAATTGGCCCATTGCCATAATCGCTATAGTCATAGCAGTAGGTTCATTACCTTTAATTGTAGGTGTAAGCTATTTTCAGTACGGCGGAGCGCAGCAGCTGGCTGCTCAGAGCTACGCTATGGAGGCTAATGGAATTTCTTGGTTTCCCTCATTAAACTCATCAAATTCAACATCCCAAAACTCCACAGCGCTTTTGTAGACAAGTTGTGACCTGCACAACCACCACGCTATGAGATAATGACGGAACGATACGAAACGGAGCCGTTTTCGAGGTAAATACAGGGTAAATACGGAGACTGCTTGCTGAAAAACTGTCCCTGAACGCAACGCGCATCAGCGGTTTTGTATGAATTTACCTCGAAAACGGCTCCGTTTCGTATCGTTCCGTCATTATCTCATAGCGTGGTGGTTGTGCAGCTCACAACTTGTCTACAAAAGCGCTGTGGAGTTTTGGGATTTTGTATTTGATGAGTTTGATGAGGGAAACCAAGAAATTCCCTTAGCCTCCATAGTAGCTCTGAGCAGCCTGCTGCTGCGCTCCGCTGTACTAAAAATAGCTTACACCTACAATTAAAGGTAACGAACCTACTGCTATGACTATAGCAATTATGGCAATGGGCCAATTTGCCAAAATGTTGAACTATCCCTTTAAGATATATCAAGAATGGAACAAGGTACAAACAAATGGTTTTTTCCCTAGTTAAATAGAGAGTCTCCTCTTTCCTTTGAGCTGTTTGGTGTTTTCAGAGTCATAGTACAAAATATTCTCTGGGTCTTGACATATTACTCAAAATGCCCCAGAACGCTGGCACATGGCACTGACCATTTTATAAAAGGGCTGGCACTCAATGAGTTAATAACCACAGAAGTACTAATCCCACAACTATGGTTAATGGCTTAAATGAAAGACAACCTTTGTCCCTTTACATCTATATGTATAAAATATTGAATTGAGTCATTCCATAAAAAAATGGGCTTCTGAAATTACTATTTTCTTTTGAAAAAAAAAAAAACGAGTTTGAAATTTTTGGTAAAAAGGTGATATATCAAAATCCTAATTATAAAACAGGTTGAATGTTACATATATGGTTCACACACTCCCTGTCCACATATGTACCAAATTTTAGGTTGATAGGTAAAACTACTGAGGCACTATAGAGTTTTTCCAAACAGTGTCCCTTGGCGATGTACAGTGTGCAAAAACTGTCCAAAATTGTCCAATTTGGCTAAAATGCACACTGCAAGATTTTAGTGAGATTTTTTTTTTCTCCAACAGATAACCTATTGGGGCCAATCACACACTTGATGGGTTTTAGGAACATTAGTTACATAAGTAAAATGCCATTTGAAAATTTAATTAATGGGGATGAATATTTAGTGTCCAAAACCCATCCAAACATGAATTTACCTATTTTCGCCTGTATTATATTGTTATTTTCCTTTATTACTCCAGAAGTAAACATCCCACAACCATCAGTGATGGCTTAAATTAACAAGGACATTTGAAATAGTTCATTTTGTCTTTTATTATTACTTTTAATTAAACTTGGGGCAGTAAAAACACACTTTTTGTGGATACTTGTATTGCTTACTTGTTGACACTAGGGGGAGAGGGAACCACATGAACCAGCTGGGTGCAGGCTTAAGCTTTGCCCAATCAGGGATCATTATATATCAGGTCACACCTTAGAGTCTCTGCTATTGGACCAAAAAGTTTTCACCCCCGTGACTTTGATTGACAGGCGATGTCAGCTGCGCAAAGCGGGTGCGCAGTCTGACGGAGAATGACTCATTAGCATTAGCACTGCGGGTAAACGTAACCACTGATGGATTATCCGGTCACGATGGATTAAATCGCCCATGCCTGTTTTGTCGAGCACATCTTCAGCTTGAAAAAGAGGGTAAGCTTGTAATTTTATTCAGTGTTTTAGTGGGTCTGTGACTGACAAATGTCCGTATTTTTCGGCACTCGAAAATGACTTCCGGGTTTGTTTGTGTTGAGTGAGCAGGCTTGTTTAAACCTTTAATGGGGTAAAAACTGCATTTTTGTGCTTTGCTTTTGTTTATATGACAGGAAACGATGTTTTGGTAGTGAAAGAAGAGGTGTACAGATGGTACATATATGTTTAAATCACCTTCGTTGTTGACGTGACGTCACTTGTGGGCTGCCGTAGTCTGATATTGTTTGAGACATTTTCAGTGACTGTGAAAAAACCGTAGCACCTAGAAACTTCATTTTTTTTCTACTTGTTGCCGAAAGTGTCCTTAAAAGGTCTGTGGTGGAGTTTTCATTACAGCATGCATACTTTTCGTTATATTAAGGACGCCGTTCATGTGTTATTGATTTGGGACGCCGGCGTCCCAACCACTAGGGGGCCTGCGTGAACAGGTTAAAGCAGAAGTAAGTGATATTTTTGTGTTAATCTAAGTCTTAAATAGGTATATCTTCCGACAGCAATCACTTACATAGAGTGTTTGGTCTGAAACACGGGTCTGTCAGTCACTCTGCTCTGCTCTGAGCCCAGGAGAAAACTTTTCTTGTATCCTACAAGTTTTATCCAATGAGGAGAGAGAACGGCATAGTGTGTGTGCAGCCAAGGGATGCGCGTGAATGTGGTGACGTAGGGACGAGGACCAATAGATCCATGACGAGGGCGGGGGCTGCTAACTCCATCTGCTGACAAGACGTTATGGTGCGTTCAAGGCAACTCGTAACTCGTGTTTTTCCGACCTGTGAAGTCGTACCAGTTCGATCTGGTACGAGTTCACGGGTCAGAAGTTACGAGTGGCCGTTATAGTGAATTTCACAGGTAAAACAGGTCGGAAAAACACGAGTGGGTTGCCTGGAACGTTACAAAGTCGTAAGTCGTGACTTGAAGCTGTAACTTACGGTTTCAAAAGCCTGCCTGGAACGCAGCATTAGCCAAAACGACCGGAGGAAATGACAATTTTTGGAGCCTACATCATTGTTCAGGAGAGAGAGAGCTTTACAATGATACCTGACATGACATTGGTCAGATAACAAGCACAGCACAGTATGTATCATGTTAACTTTTTGTAAATTTAGGAGAAATCTACTGACGAAAGAGACACAATGAAGTAAAATAACCACCTTAATGTGGATTTTCTACCATTTCTTTTGACTTTTCTGAAAGAATACATGTTAAGGAAGAAAATTACCCCAAAATCTCAAAATTGAACAGTGCATGAAAAATATGTGTTTTTCCTGTAGTGTCTCACCTGAAGTAGATTTTAAATAAACTAACATTTATGGCATTTCGGTGCAAAAAGCAGGACATTGACATGGAAAATGCAGGTTGAGGTGACAAGGCTATAGGTGGAAGTGTTCCGTTGGTTTCCATTAGCAATGCCATGTGTTCTCATGTCTGAGTTGGAAAATAATATTTAGAGAATACAAAATTTAAAAAAAATCTTACTTACTTACTAACCTTTCTGTGCATGGAATATGTGAACTGTTTTTTTTTTTTTTTTTTTGGCGTTTTTGCCTTTATTTGATAGCACAGTATAGATAGACAGGAAAGGGGGAGGCAGAGAGAGGGGGAATGACATGCAGGAATTTATTTTATTTCATCTTTTCTTAATAATGTATGAGTTGAAAATGTCCATGTATGGAGCAAATAAAATGAAATTAAATGTTTTGTTCTTTTGTATGTATGCGTGCATATAGATGTGCCAGGTGCCGAGCCATTTTTTTCCCCTCCTTTGTTAACAGGGGTTTTTTCCCCCTCCCTTCTTCTCGGCCTGTGGTTTTGTGTTGTTCCGGAAAGGGTTTATTTTTTAAGAGTTTTTTTCTTCTGCCTTTTTTTTCCCTTTCAAAATAAAACGACTGAACATTGATTATTAACAAACTGATTTTGCATTGGACTTGATTATTGACCTGCTGCCATTGCATTGAAATGAATTGTTTTGTTGATTAAGTGTTGGTTTCGGGTTGATTAATGAGCTGTACACCGTCTGTGTATTGATTTGGTTTTTTTTGATATGATTGATTATGAATGAATGTGTGCATATGTATATGCATATTTCTTGTTTTTGTTTACATGGACACTCTAGTCAGTGTATTTGAATTATGTAACCACACTAATGTTTTGTTTTCCCTCACCACTGTTCTTAGTGCTCAGTCCTTCCAGAAAAGGTTTTTTTTTTTTTTTTTGTGATTGTCGTGTCAAGATTGACCACTTCTCGGGGCACAACATCATGGAAGATCTTCGGCATGTTGTTGAGGAAGGCCTGCAGCTCAAAGGAGTTGCCCCTCACCACCCTGATCCATTGTGAACAGCCAGAGTGCTTTTGGGCACTGATTCTCCCCCAATGAAAAGTAGCTCTTGATAGCTGCCCAGCTGTCGTGTAGCCTCTGGACAGCAGGCCACAGACTCAACTCAATGTCTCTGTACTACATGATAATCTTCCCCCACAAAGGCAAACACTACTTTCAGTTCCTCTGTACGCTGTGCAGACACTGAAAAGTGACTGACAATATTCAATGTCCTGCCCGTCTCCAGCAGTTGTGTACTGTACTCCCATTAAGCTGGGTCTCACACAACCACCAGCTTTTCCAAAACGCGATAAAAAAAAAAAAAGTTTGTCTTGCCATTTTGCTGTGTACTGAACTTATTCACTGCTCTATCAACGTTTCATGTCAAATCGCTGTATTTCCCTGTTTAAAATGGCAAGGCAAGGCAAGGCAATTTTATTTGTATAGCCCGTTTTTACAAACAGTTTGTCTCAAAGGGCTTCACATGGCATCGTAACAACATCCTCTGTCCTTAGACCATCACATCCACTGAGGAAAAATGCAGTCATGTGCGAACCGCAATTTTTAGCCTAGATGCGACATGTCCGCTGTCCGCTCTCGACCAATCAGAATTCTATGAGCGCCCCATGCAGTCCAACATGGCGGTGCTCTGAACCCAGGTTTGTTTTCAGTCTTTCATTCAGTAGTTTCTGGTTTCTATGTGTTATTTTTAAATTATCTGTTGATGTGGTGGACACTGTGCCGTTAAGTAGCTACACCCCCACAGCCCCTGCATACCGTAGGGGCCCCGCCCCCGCTCACTTCATGGTAACGTCTGTATTTTGACCATTAAAACTTCCAAACCGTCCATAGTTCTCTTTGTTTAATATGTCAAGAGACTTTTGGTCAAGTACATGGGCAAACTACATCATTACCGTCAACGCCCCCACACATGCACACAGACACACACACGCAACTCAGTGTTGCATGTTCTCTTTCTTTCTTTCTTTTTGTTGGTTGGTTTTTCAAGACAGAAACCATCAGTTTTCGTCTTTTTTTAAATGTGGATTTATAGCGTTTTGAAAAAAAAATGTTGAATTTTTGGTTTAATAATCATTGTTCAACATGTTCAGACTGAGCCAACAATCATTTTAACAGGATAAATTGAATATTAACAAAATGGGTGGGTCTAGGTAAACAATGTCATTTTCTTGAAAACTATTAAAATGGATTTATAACGTTTTGGAAAAGAACTCCTCAATTGGAGTTTTTTTTTTTAAGTATATTTTCTGGGCTTTCTATGCCTTTAGTAATAGCAGCACAGTTGAGAGAGACAGGAAACAGGGGAGGCAGAGAGAGGGGGAATGACATGCCGATGCGGAATTCGAACCGGGGCCGACTTCAGTGAGGACTGTAGCCTATGGGTGTACATATGGGGCATCACTCAACCTACTGCCCCACTCGGCACCCCATGCAATTGGAGATTTAAGCATTTATGCTGCAGGACCCTGAATTTGTTAAATCTATGAATGGCAACACTATGGATACATGTCACACTCCAACCTATGAGAGGCCTTAGACAAATTATTCCAAAACATGCAGATACTAGAGGTGAACTGTATTTTACACACAAACCCATCTTCCCTCTACCAACTCTAAAATCCATGATTTTGGGAAACGCATTCAGTTTATTGAGAAATTTTCAAAGCAAAATATTTCAACAAAAAGGATGCTGTTGGATGCCTTCCATTTATCTAGAGGCGTTCACTAAGGTTGCCCAATCTCCCTGCTCTTGTTTTTAATAGCTATAGAACTGCTGGCTGTTGAAGGGTATTAAATGTGGTTTAAATGAACACAAATTAGCACTTAACAAAAAGTGAAATTAAACCCTTTAACATTCAGGATAATAACATTAGAAATCTGGCCAAACCTCGGCAATGGTTTCCAAATGGATTAAATGATCTAGGCGCAGAAATGAGAACCAAAAACCACATTTCTAAAGATAACCACATAAAATTATGTGGAAATCCAGAAATGTCTTTAATTACACAAAATGAACTCAATTAAAATGAGTGTACTCCTCAAATGTCTTTACTTTCCCCAGCATGTTCCAATTAAACTCCAAGGGAGTCTGTCTAATGAACAATATGAAATCATATCCCACTTTGTGTGGAAAGTCAAAGTTGCTAGAGTTAAGCTCTCCAACGCCAACTAAACCGTCCTAACTTCAGATTGTACTACCTTGCAGCTCAGTTGTGCTCAATATGGATATTGTTTATCTCTGAGGGCAACAAGGTCAGATAGATTCCTATTGAACAACATGAATATAAAAAAGTTACTTTGAAAGTCTTTGCTTTCGGAGCTTCCAAGAAACACTCTCAACCATCACAAAGAATTGAAATGCTTGCATTTTTGTTTAGCTTTCCTTTTTTGAGTTTGTTGGCTTGTGTCTCAATAAAAACATAATTACTCAGGCAGCTGTATTAGGGTACCTGTTGCTTTTAAGACAAGGTTAAAGGTTGACTATGTAGAATTACAAGAAAAACAACAGAAAAAGAATTCCAGCAGTCGATTGCCAGACCGTTGCTAGGTAAAACGGGCCGTTGCTAGGGACTCCGCTCTGATCAGAGGACAGCAGAGGAGGAGAACTAAGCAGGATATTTACCTTATGTTTCATTTTTACCGTCATTAACAGCAGAATAAATGACTTGTAGCTTGTTACAGGGACAGTGGAGGCTCTCTGCTTCCACACCGCTGCTGCTCAGAGCCTCCACTGTCACTGCTCTCCTCAAGTTGGAAAAAAAAAAAAAGAGCTCCGTGGCACCGAAAGTCCGCGACGATAAACGTGTTTATGACAGATAAGACTACACAAATACACCCATCCTAACATGTATATGATAATCCATTGGTCCACCGATTGATTATTAAAAAGGCTTGGTTGGAAACAAACGCATACGACCGGGAGGAGGCAGGAAAACAGCGGAGAACTGAGCCACGTGTCAGCTACAGGCAGGTACGAATGTAAACAGAACGTTGACAGAAAGTCATTGTCGAGCCCGTCAAAAAAATTAAATATAATATTTCAGACTAAAAAAATCTTTTTATGGAAAAGCAATACTTTCATTCTGTACCCCTCTAAAGGCCCCATGGATGTATTATTTTTGAAAAAAATATAGCTTTTAATAAATATTCTACATTTTCAACCTTTAATATATATATATATATATATATATATATATATATATATATATATATATATATATATATATATATATATATATATATATATAAATATATATATTTTTTTTTGGGGGGGGTCGCCTTTAATGACAGGATAGTTCAGAGAGAGGAGAGAGACAGGAAATGGGAGGCAGAGAGGGGGGGAACGACACACAGGATAGGGCCGCTCGATGTGGAATTTGAACCGGACCATATGAGTTTTGCTTTCACCGCGCACTGCTGTCATGCATGCACGCTTCTAACGGAGAAAGAGTGCTATGCGAAGATCAATGAACGGAACGATACAAAAAAATTAATGTATGGGAAACGACGTGGTTGCCATCATTTTCGAGAGAGATGTAATTTCACAATTTTCCAGCATAACATTTGGGAAGGCTTAGCTTTCCCTAGCCTCCATTACGCGCCGCCCATGATCATTACCCTTCATAACACTGGGGTCCGCCCGCTATTCCGACATGTCTCTATTTAGACATCCCGCTATTACGACATGCCGGTATTCCGACACTTTTTGGTATCGCTAGTCCGACACGTCATCTTTTTAAAAAATTTTTTTTTTACAGCTGCGATACCCAGGCGCGTCTCTCTCTCTTTTTTTCTTTTCAGCATGCCTATCACCGGTTTGATGAGGGAGTGATGTTCTTAATCTCAACAACTAAACTATCAAGTCGCAAACAAAACTGACACACATGATAAACAAACAGAACTATGCTGCAGTTTGTCAAGTTAACCTGTCACCTTCAGCACCACGGACAGCGCCGCGGATGAGCCACGGAGAAGTGCAGCTGTGAGCGTCTGGGCTCTGGGCTTAGGGCCTGGGGCCTCATTTATCAAAACTGTAAGTAAGCAGTGTAAAACTGCTGCTACTAAATGTTTTGATTAGGCCTACGGTGAAAAGACACCCAAAATATTTACACCTTTTTCAGATCTATCAAACTGTGCGTGCACAACTCTCCGCAATTTCTCTTTGATAAATCAAACTGGACCCAAGAATGGTGCGCAGTTGAACGCACCTCATATTCCGCCCCCAGAATGCCTAGACACAACCATATATGGTCGGCACGTGCATATTAATTAGCCATGTGCACTCTGTGGAGCGGCTACACAAAGTGACGGGGGGGGGGGGGGGGGCAGATACATGCCATGGGGGCAATAAATCAGTCAGAAAAGTGATCTTGCATTTTAATAAGCTACAATAAAAACAACAGAATGGGGGAGGTGGGACAGATCTAACCAGTCCCTGAGCAGCGGCTCGCGTGATTCGCAAACAAGCCGCAAGGACGCAGAGTGCTAACAATCCCAGGTAGCAGCCTTCTCCATTTCCGGGGGTGGGGGGTCTCCACGTTCTGCATTGCCACAAACCGTCTCCACAATCCGCTGCTTATCTTTTAAGCAGCAGATAAAGACCCACAGCGTGCCGCCTGTCCGTGGCCAAGTTCCATCTATTTATGGAAACCTGAAATAATCATATATATCTTAGAACAACATGCAGTGCACAAGGCCCATGACATGTCATTCCTTTGTTGCTCAGTGACATTAAAGGATAATTTCCGTTTTTTACAACCTGGACCTTATTTCTAGCATAAAATAAGATCACTTTACTCACCCAGAAACTTTGGTGTCATTTGGAGTTGTTTTGACGAAATTAGCCCCAGTGGAGCGGCGCGTATATCCGTATAATGCGAGAACACGGGGCACGCAATGCAGCCTCTAAATAACACATTATCCGCTGCAAAACTCGTTCATTTCGCCAATATTTTGTTATGATACACTAGTGATATTCCCCTCCGAGCCCGTGGTGGCATGTTATCAACATGCTGCGCCTGTAGGTTGACTACTAACCTCCGACCTGGATGATGTCATCTCCGACCGCTGCCCGGCGCGGCTAACTTGCTACGGCTAATGCTATGGTTCGTTTCTGCGTGTTTCTGACTTGTCAGAACAAAACGAGCAGCTGGATGAAGTTCAGCTTCCACAAGCTTCCTCTCCTCAACCTGGACTCACTAAAGCTCCGGCTAGTTGAGCTAAAAATGGACCTGAATGCCGAAGCAGAATGATTATTATCAGAATGAGCCGGGCAGCGGTCGGAGATGACATCATCCAGGTCGGAGTAGGTCAACCTACAGGCGCAGCATGTTGATAACATGCCACCACGGGCTCGGAGGGGAATATCACTAGTGTATCATAACAAAATATTGGCGAAATGAACGAGTTTTGCGGCGGATAATGTGATATTTAGAGGCTGCATTGGGTGCCCCGTGCTCTCGCATTATACGGATATACGCGCCGCTCCACTGGGGCTAATTCGTCAAAACAACTCCAAATGACACCAAAGTTTCTGGGTGAGTAAAATGATTGTATTTTATGCTAGAAATAAGGTCCAGGTTGTAAAAAACGGAAATTATCCTTTAAACAGATTTTGAACGAGAAATCATTCATAATAATTATAACAGTAATATTGAAGTTGTTACCTTCCACCCAGTTGTTGCTCTTGTTGTCGGAGACACGGCCATGAACATGCCACACTGTTGGCGAAAACATGGGATTTCCTCCACGTATGTTTACCATGTACTGAAGTCATCCAGTACACGGTAACGACGGAGCAGCCGGCGGGTCTGACTGGCTGTCTGCATGAGGCGGAAGTTTTGCCTCAACACGGCTAGGGGGAGGTAGCCAATGGCCATGACCTTCCTGACTCTGACTGGAAAGCGTTCATCAACCCCATCTCCAAGTCAGTGATGACTCTGTTGGGGCTCCATCTTGTAAAGATAGACACAAAAATCACTGTTGTGCTCACACCTAAAGGAGAACTCCGGTCATTTTTGACCCCTAAATCGTTGTCCTGATGGTCACCCGGTGTTGGGGGGAGCAAAAAACGCCACTAAAATTGATGCAGGCAAACCAGAGTTACACCATGGCTAGACGGTGCTAGCGATAGCCACAACGCTAAAGTATGGGGGCAACTTTTTCAACCACAACAAACACCCAAAAAAACAATCAAATATCTATGACTTGAATCCTTATGACACACTACTACATAAACTGTACAGTATAAACCGGTATAAACAGTATAAACTTTGTGTTTTTGCATGTTATCACTCACCTCAGATAGCCCAACTCTGGAACATCCTGGGAAGACATTACTATTCGATCGCAGAGCGCCTGCTCTCCCCGCCACAGAAACAAACACTTTGTCCTTGTTGTGATGATTTCTTTACAAAAATAAACGGTCAGAGATATTTTGGATATTACCACTGCACTGCTCCACCATTTATTTTATATGTGGCCACTCGGACCAACAGGTCGTCAACAGCGGCAGGAGACCCAACGCTACTTTTCGTATCACTTTTTCTTGTCTGAAAAAACTGAAATCCTCCTCTCTGCACAACATAACAAGTTGCACTGGATCAATGGAAGACCTGTTATGTGGCACAATCTCTGCAAGTGTCATGTACATCACCAATATTTTGTGTTTTTTTTTCTGCCTGACCCCAGTGGGTTCGCAACTTCAAATGAGTCCTGATACAAGATGACAGACAATAAAGATGGTGATTCTGGTGTTTTCTTCAATGTTTCTACCATCTCTCACGTCTTCCAGAACATCAGGAGTTGTTTCTGTGTCAGCTTTAGCATACTGCTCTTTAACAGAGTGATTTGATTGTATCCTTGATGGGCACATACTGATAAAACCTCTCTTTGCCTTTAGCATCAATGCCCAAGTAAGTCCTAACAGGCTCAACATAGTTAAATCTGCTCTTAAAGAAGGTTATACGGGTTTGATCTGATCTAAACACTCCTTCGTTGCACATTTTCAGAAGGTTATCTTTTGAGAGATCATCAAGAAGCCTCTTAATGTCACTTACAGGCACATTCAACTTTGTAAACTTTTAATGCATCCTAGACAAAAAGAGTCGAACCAGTGGTGTGCACCTCTTGTATTTCCTCTGTTAAGGTCTGAATTGTACTGGCTGGTAACAGCATTTTAGCCTGCAGATAAAACATGGCCAGGTTTTTCATAAAACCATGTGTCTCCACTTCATCATTTGTGTTATCATTATCATCTAAGACTCAATCAAAAGTGTGACCTAGTTCACGGTCTGATGACAGATTCAGGCACTTGATGTTAGTAGCACTGGTAGAAGTTTAGCTACTACATGGAGAACTAACTTTAGAGATCTTTTTGTGTTTCCGGTTCAAGTGTGAGGCAAAGGATGAATGGACACGGAAAATACTTTGAACAGGTAGTAAAGAGGCATGACACTTTTTGCCATCTTTAATATGCCAATTTCAGATGTTCACATGAGGTTGAAAAATTTGCTGACACAAAGCTACAACCTTGCAAGTCGAATAAACTCCATCACCTTTCATGCCCTCGTTTAATGTTAGCCGTCTTCTTGTGAAAGCGGTACATGTGGATTTGAACGGTGCCATGTGTCACAAAAGTGGCAACGCATTCTACCCCACATGGAAATCTAAAGTTAGCTATAGCTATAGTCAGCTAACTTTAATATGTTAGTTTAAACGTAATTCATTTTGATGTCAAGCTAACTGGTTAATACTTAGCTGGATACCTGTGGTTCTGACAAGGAGGCAGAGTGTAAAACTTTTTTTTTCCTTTTGCTGCTAGTGATGGTACTTGCTGATTTTCTGGTAGTTCCAGGATGGAAAGTCCCGCAGAGGCCAAAGGTGGGAGATAAAAAAACCTCCCTCACCTTTTCTCCCGTGCAGTGAACCAATAAAAAACGGCACTCTGTCTCGGCTAATGTTTAACAAAACAAAACAACACATTAAGCTAGCTACCTGTAATGTTTTCACTAAATTCCTTTCAGGCAAAAAGTAAAAGAAAACACAGACAACGCAAACACACACAAAAACGCAACAACAAGCTACTAGGGTAGGTTTAAGAAACAACAACAGACACAACAACAGACGATGCATGTAACAGTAAACAAACCTCAGGCGTGACAATATGTTGTCATGGTGATGTTGTATTGTTTACCTGACCCACGTTTTACCGTCTTTCTCTCGTTGAGTAAAATGACATCCGGTTGGTTTGCCGACGGCCGTCTGCCTGACTGCACCTGAATGCAACACCAGTGCCTCACACCTCGTCCTGACATACAGCGAGCAAGCGAAGCGGCAACGAAAACTCGCACAAAGGTGTCCTGATATGCAGCGTGACGATTTTGTTGCGAGTATATTCTATTGGTTCAGAATCCAAACCAATCAAATTATCGAGGGACGTACACAGACTTGCGGCGCTATTCTGAGATTCCTGGCATTTCCTGGTTGCCGTTTTTCACATCTTTGAGTGTTTTTTTTTCTCTCATATTCTCCTCTCTCTGATAACTTGCTTGTCAACAGGAAGCAGCGTGAACTTATCAACCAATAAGTGTTTAGGGGCGGGACACCACCGCGAAATGTCGTCCAGATAGAGACAACGCGAGCAATAATAGGACAGGCTGATTGAAAAGTAGCTACGCATTCTAATCACTTTTCCTCGCTCGCTCGCGTCGCTGTCGCATCGCTGTATGTCAGGACGGGGTGTCACACTACACAGTGGTGACAGTTTTAACAGGCGCTACCTGGAAAACACCCTCCCCGAGCCGACAGCTCCGCTGAGTTTCCGTGGTTACCCATGGTCACGCTGACACTCAACGTAAAAAATGGCGATGCAACATGGCCGCCTCGGTTCGGTGCGTCGCCCACTTATGTATTTGTAACGACTTGTAACAACTCATTCTAAGGTACCAGAAAGCTTTCATTTGTATGCGGGTGTGATTCACCTTCAGTGAAATACATATTTATGAAAGACATGTTTGATTTTTGCTAATAAAAAGCCAAATAAGTTACATACTGGGGCTTTAAACTCATCACAACCATTACGACGAGCTGACTGAGTCCAGATTCGGCCTGTGCAGAGCACTATTCCACACCAAGTCTAGCCCTGAAATTAGGACACTCGTTCAAGAAAATTGGTGATTTTATTCTATGCAGGAAAAACCGGAAAAAGCACGCACATCCCAGAGGAAGGGTTTCTAACCTGAAACGTTACTCCCTTTTTGGTGATAATAAATTATTGCTCTGGAGCTGTCGTTGGTGTGCGGACTTAACTTTTTCTTATTATTCCATGCTGGGCCATCTCAGCAGAGGATGAAGATGTGATAAAAGCAGTGGAACGATTCACAAAACTCTGCACAAAAGAATGGACAGGACAAGTCTCCACACTGCACCGGCTACTTTGAGCAAGTCAAAGTTCAATAATCCATCCACCATACCATTCACAGAGGATGTTCAACTTCCTCCTCAGGCGTACACAGAACTTGTTTGAGTGACACTTGCTCAGATAATCTTCTTT
Source organism: Trachurus trachurus (assembly GCF_905171665.1). Lineage (NCBI taxonomy): Eukaryota > Metazoa > Chordata > Actinopteri > Carangiformes > Carangidae > Trachurus > Trachurus trachurus. The sequence goes on from NC_139892.1 coordinate 39,072,696, forward strand.
AGTAGACGCCGTGCAGGAGAAGTCTCAAAAATGACACTAGCCTGTCACTGAACAAAAGCTAGCCAGAAACTTCAGCAGGGAGGAAATTATAGGTAAAAGAGGGAGAAACGTTGATGTTTTATTTAACCCTGGGGTTGTTTTTATTGTTTGCATGGTCTGAGGTCTACACATCTTCACAAGCACATTGCAACAAATCGTCAACCTTAACAATAATGAGCTCGACCAACTTGCAAACTTTTTGGGCCATGATATACGGGTCCACAGAGACTTTTGTCATCTGCCACAAGCAAGAATAAAAGTGGCAAAAATCTCAAAAGCTTCTACTTGCAACGGAGAAAGGAACTCTCTTTTAGTGCAGAGAGTCATAAATATATCAGCAGACATGCAGCTGTAGGAAACTTTACATTACCTAAAGCCAGACCTAACGCCATCAAGCGTACGGTTCTGTATAGAGGTATGAAAGAATGGAAATCACTGCCGTAAAATATCAAACTCACCACGAACACAAAGAAATTCAAAATATTGGTGAAGCAGCATTTATCAAAGTAGGACAACATGGTATATTTATGTATGGAGTATATTTCGATGGATGTATGTGTAATGATGTACAGTACATGTATGATGTGTCGAAATGTGGGTAGTGGGATTGGTGTGTGAGCAGTTAATGTGACGAGGAATGGATGGGGCACAGTTAGGAAATGTGAGCACTTGCTCTGTTTTTGTTTTGTTAGGTTAAGCATATCGCTCACTTGTTTTTTTTTGTTTTTTTTATGTTTGGTGTTTTCAGCTGTATATTTGATGCTGTTGGACCCCAGGAAGAAGAATAGCTGTGGCTTTGCTGCAGCTAATGGGGATCTGAATAATAAACAATAAACAATAAAACTGTGAATAACTAATTGTTCTTAACTTTATTTGCCCAATAAATGAAAAGCCTGTTGGAACTAGCAATGTCTAATCTCTTGCTGCCAGAATCTCACCTACTTTTAACCTCAGACTGTCACAATGATGGATCAGATATCAGACTGCCACATTCTTTCAGTTTTAACCTGAATATACAAGACATATTTGATTTTCCGAACCGAACTGAAAACCGTGACTACAAAACCGTGAACCGTGGATTTTGTGAACTACCCTAATTTTTATGTATGCTACAGCAAAGACTTAATGCTCCGCGCCCAAACTAGCTCTCCTCATTGCCCGCGTGACCGTGCACACCTTGAACACCTCAGGGAAATGTTTTTCATTTTCATCTGGCCCACCAGTTCCAAGCGGTACCGGAGAAACCAGCAGGCGGGCTGGCTGATCAGGTCGGACACAACATCATTCCCCAAAATGACCTGAGCTGTCTTTACACTGCTCGGTTCAAGTGGCCCAATTCCGATTTTTTTCCTCTCAAGTGGCTCAGATCGGATCTGTAACATGAATGTGTAAACGGGACAAATGCGCATTGAATCGGATGTTGTCAGATCAGATTCAGGCCCCGTTATATGTGGAAATAAATCAGATACAAATCGGATCTCTGCCAATGCATCTGCAGTCTAAACAGACAGATCGGATCGTTCCTGGCAATGCGTGTCATACGTCATCAATGATAATATTCATTCACGTGATCAGGCGTCTCGCTGAACCTCTGTAGTCCGTGATTGACACGTGGGGCTGACCTGGACTACCGTGGCCAGCTGTGATCACTGTCACAGGCGTTACAGTGTTTCATTTTTGTGGTGTCCGCGCGTCTGTTTTTCCCCCTCTCACTAGTTCTTGTTTTCATATCGGCCTACAGTAAAATTCATTTCTCTGCGGATCGATACGAGGGCAAGCGAGGGAGTGTGAAAAAAGAGAGCGCACGAGATAAACACCAGATTTCACGTTTTCCTACCGGCAAAAACTGAACCGAGCCGATAAGAAATGAAGAGAGGAAAAACAAACATTGTATACAAATGTGTGAGGCTGTCCCGTCCTCACTACGTGAACGATGGAGGATCGAACAGTGGCACAGGATCATCCCTATGTTCCCCGGGTCCTATGTTCCCCACTTTGTATGGGACAGGGGAACATAGAACCCTATTTTAGAAAAAGGGTCCTATGTTCCCCGCTTTTCCCCAAAAGGACCCGGGGAACATGCAGTTTTTGGTCCCATACCTGCAGTGGAGTTGTGACTTGGCATATTTTTTGCCTATTTTTGAGTGAGAAGTTGAGTTGTGACTTTGAGTGAGAAGTGTAATTGTGCCATTGGTTGGGTTTAGGCAATAAAGAAAAGAGTTGGTTAAGTTTAGTAAAAAGACCAGGTAGAGGCTAGACAGGCCAGATAGAGAGAGTCCATCGACCAGCAACACCGGGGAACATAGGACCCTTTTTTCAGAAAAAGGGTCCTGAACAAGCAACTGAACAAAAAAGAACTACACAAAAAAAAGGGCGACAACCGACCATTATTCCACAATACTTATCAGGCCCATGCTGAGCAGAGGACAGCTGCTCGGGAATCCCTGACGAGCCCGGAATTGGCAAGGTGGAGGAGACTGAAGGAGCGGAAGAGGATTTGAAAAGAAAATGCTTACATGCATGGGTGAAATATTAACCCAATTAAAGGAGATTGGGAAGCAGCAACAAAAAAAATGACAAAATAATGTTAAAACAATATTTGTGTCTATGTTTTTGATACATCTCATCAAGAAACTGAATAACTCCACAAAAGGAGCAGTGGTTGGCTGGTTCACATTCACAACTATGAAATGACGGCCTCTGGGAACCACTAATACTCCAAGATCCCCTGCTGACTTCGCCTGGGTTCTTACCACCCAGTTGCCATGAACTGCCACTTGGAGACACAGCAGAAGTCTTGATGATGTAGAGGCACTTCAATAACATGGTAATTAAATTCATGCCTTATAGACTTATCAGGTATTACAAGGTAGTAGTATTTTATTTCAATGATAAACCTGACATTTGACCTGAGGTGCCTCACATCACCCTGTAGCATATGGCACACCAGCTCACAAAATGTGTGAAGGTGCGTCCTATCCCTAAATGTGGGCACAAATCATGCATCTGTACTGAGATGCATCTTGGTTGTTGGGCTGTGGTTGGTGTGGATCCTCTCCGAGTTGATGAAGACCCTGCTCATCTTCATCAAACTGGTCACCTGGATCTAAACAGATGTTGTGCAGAATGCAACAATGCTGTGCACTGATATTTGCCACCTCTTTGATGTGCAGACACTTGAGCCTCCTCAACTTTCATGATGCCAAAAGCATGGTCAATAGCCACACGGGCTGCATTAAGCTTTTGGTTAAAGGGCCTCTGCCTTGCGGTTAGGTGACCATTATCCCTGTAGGGCTTCATCTGTTGTTGCAACAGAGGATGAATCCCCAATGATGTGCATTCCCTCTGGGACCAGGGGCCTCATTTATAAAAGTGCGTAGATAAAATCACAACAGGTGGCATACGGAGGAAACACAGGAAATGTGTGCGCACGAAAACTTTCAGATTTATAACACACCTGTTATTCCAATCATAAATCACAATCAACTCTTAAGTTGGCGCACATGTGGGAACACTTTGCCCCGCCCATATGCTGCCTATAAGGTGAGGTGAACGCCATGGATGAATATTCAATGAGATCAATTCCACAATGGCTCAAGAAGGAAAACAAGTGAAAAAGAGAAATTTCACACAATGTGAAGTTGAAATACTGTATTAATGGGTGAGGTTGACACATGAAAAAAAAAAATCTTATTTGGTGGGCACAACGTGGGCATCACTAATGCCAGAGAGGCCAGAGTGTGGCAGATGCTGTAAATAACGTTGCCTCAGAGGGTTGGACTGTGGCTGAAATAAAAAAGAAATGGTCTGACATAAAAGTGGAGGCGAAAATCTGCATCGCTCTCCACAGAAAGAGTGTCTGTGCAACAGGTGGGGGAAAGACCACACCGTAGCTCACCCCCACAGATGAAAAGCTGGCGAGGATCATTGGGGAATCCCTGCTGAGTGGTTTGTTGACGGAGTCGGAGGGGGACACGGAGGCACCAGATGAAGGTAATTTTATTTGAAATAATAACAATAGTTTGTGTCCTCACAGACGCAGTTGTAGGATTTTTTTTGTCCCTCTACCTCTTGTGCAATTTATATGCGGCGCATCACTTCCAGACACTGGCGTACAGCAGAAGCATTTGCTTCAAACACAAGGGGACGGGTGTTGACGTCAGGTGGTAGAGGCACATTCTGATTTTGTGCCATGTTGTGCAGCACAGCACACGCCCTCACTATCTTGCACACCTTTGTAGGTGTAATACATGAGTAATCGTTACCTAGGAGCCAGCCATCCTGCACAGCTCCAGCCTCAAGTCTGCGCCCTACACTGCTGTGCCTTAGAATGAATCATGGGTACACCCAGGCCTACATTTGTGAGCAACATGTTTGCATCACATATGATTTAGACATTCAGTGAATGAAAATGCAGTCAATAGCACCGATTACATTGGGGAAACTGACATTGCTGCAAATTGCATTTTTATGTTTTCCTGTTCACCCACCGGGTAAGGAAAGTTTTTTCTTTTTTTCTTTTTCTTTAAAGGGACAACGAGGAGTTTCTATTCGGTTATAAAAAAGTCTCATATTAATGTGGATGAATCTCCGCTACCCACACTTGTTAATGGGCCCATTTTCGATAAATATATCGTTCTGTCTCTATGGTTATTTTGTTATTATTAGTGGTGGTGGAAATGCTGGTCGAGCCGACCAGCGTTTTTTACTTTCGGTTTCGCAACGAGTCATGAGAATAACGCAGCTGAATCGCTGTTTATGGTGGGAACTACGACGGTATGTGATCGTCTTTGAACCTCTGACTTTAATTCTTGATGAATGAAAACATGAGTCTGTCTTGCGCCGGTCAAAAGAATTTTACGGTGCGGAGGCTCATAAATGTAGTGAGAAAACACTTTGCTTTTCCAAAACTCCTCGTTGTCCCTTTAAGAATCAGCAGCCTACCTCTCCTATGGATAATCAGCGTGATTATCCAACCAATGTGATCAGTCCCGGAAAATCCGTTGTTGTGTTAGACTCATGTGTTTTTATAACGGGTTAAATCATCTTAAATCATAAAGTGGATACAATCACCGCAACTCTGTCCGGAGCGTCGCTACTTTTATTTCCGTCTCCGTGGTAACAGTAAGCACCGGTACGAGGAGGATTTCAAAATAAGAGCACACTGAACATCATAAAACATTACAGCCATAACGCTCTTCTCACTGTCTGGGCTCCGGTTACCGGTGAGAGGACACGTGTCATTATTCCCGTACAGCTGATTGGTCGGTGGCTGGAGCCTTTTACTGGATTCAGATCAATCCTGAAAGCTACCCTGTTCAGAGTAAGTTACCATGGTAACTCACCTCGGTAAGAATGAATCCAGCTTCGTGGTACCGGGGCCAGGGGTAACCCTGAAGTTACCTCACTAAGACAGTGATCCTGCTTTGTGGTACAGGCCTCAGGACAGGTGTGGATATAACAAAGGGGTATTTATTCAAACAAGAAATTAACCAACACAAAGCGCTCTTTCAAAACACACAGAAGCAATTCAGACACAAAAACAAACAAAACAAAACACCCCACAGTTACATTTGAGATTTTGGGAGGAGATAGACACAGGTGGTCATCGAAGTCAGGGAGTGTAGCAAGAGTGCTGGCAGCAGGCACTTCTGCAGGAACAACTTTCGTGACTTGACCTTTTTCAGTTGTAATGGTGACTTGATCCAGTTTTAGAAGCTGAACTTCAAGTTCTTCTGTTGTTTGAGTTGACATGTCTTTCACAATGTCCTTTAAAACATATGATGGCAAATGAATGTCATTTAGCAATCAGCTGCTGGTTTAATTTTGAAAAAGTAACTGTCAAGACCTTCAATAACTGTAAAGTCCTCAGCACCACTTCAAACAAAAATGACATCTTCACCCCCAGGACAAAGAAACATAATCACACCAACCAATGAGGAGAAAGTTACAGGCCAAATTGCACGAGTCAAATGTTCAGAGAAACTTCATCTGCAAAGGTGAAAAAAAAGTGTCACTTCCTGATGAGTCACTAATGACGTAGGTTTTAAATGGCAAGATTTTACCATCACTTGTGTCCTGCAATGACGTTTATCTGGAAAAAAAAGAAAAAGAAAAAAAAAGACAGACATCACAATTTGACAAACACAAAACATTTTGAATAAATGTTAAAATGTTTAAGACATCTTATTGTAGCCTACTTGCTCAAGATCCTTTACTTTGGGCACATCTTTTATCATTTTGTTGCAGTTGTTGTATTCAGTGTCGTATTCAAAGCCAACTGCTGGGTTGATGACATACTCAGATTTGTCACTGTAAATCATTTCCTGTATGTTGCTGTGAAACTTGTTGTTTTGGAGTTTAATCCTTAATCCTTTAAAATAGATCAATTGTATTTCAGACATGTCAGTTAAATCATCACATATCTTAGTTCAAATAATAATGGCTGAAAGGGAAAACGGGAAAAGCAAAAGCTTATCTAGTCCCGTCCCCATTAATTTCATTTAATAACTCTTAAGAGGCAATATGTGTATATAGATAACGACAATAGTAGTATAGGTACTAAATAGACTGTCTATTTCTACATACAATAAGAATATTCTAATCGTTTACTTACTTTTTACTTTCACATTCTTTGAGTTGGTTGTATACTGCTGGTTTAAAACAGACAAATCGAATCATCTTTGTCTGTTGTTGAAAGCTGCCTGTGAAGTACTTGGTCCCACCAGCACTTGTAGTGATGTCTGAGAAATGATGGAAATATCCAGACATTTCATTCGGCTGGTCGCTTGCCATTCTGCCAAGAAGGACAATAGGTTTGTTAAGTGTGTGATTTATTAACTTACTTTAGTTTGCTGAAAACTGATCATGAAACCAAAGAAAATTAGTTTTACATACCTTTTGTAATTTGTGTCTTTTGTGTTGTTTCATTTAGGTTGACTTTTTTTTTTCCCTGTTGATTTTTCTTTCTTCTCTTGGAGTTGTGTCTCTGAATGGTAAATGGTAAATGGACTTGCACTTATACAGCGCTTTTCTAGTCTCTTGGACAGCTCAAAGCGCTTTACAATGTAATGGTCGCATTCACCCTTTCACACACATTCATACAGCACTCGGCATAGTGCAGGGAAGTAAGCATTCACACACATTTATACACCCGATGGACACATCGGGGGGCAAGTGTGGGTTCAGTGTCTTGCCCAAGGACACTTCGACATGTCGACACTAGACACTGGACTCGAACCACCGACCTTCCGGTTAGTGGACGACCCGCTCTACCTCCTGAAGAGTGGTGATCTAGCTTCAGGTTGGACTTTTATTTCAGCTTGATTAAAGCAAATAACAAACACCTGTTCTCTGAATCCTGCATGTCTTCCAACACACCTGATTCAAATGTTAAGTTAGTGATCAAGCTCTCATGCATGGAGAGTGGATGAGAGTTAGCACAGTTAGGAAGGGGAATCACAAAACACACATGCACACACACATCAATCTGTCTATCTGTCTATTTATCTATCTATCTATGACAAGGTGAAATTCAGTGAGGGCACGGACGGGCTTCGAACTCCAGACCCCCGGGTGGAAATGATCCACCCTGGCACCTTGGCCAAAGACATATAGCCTTGGCCAAGTGGTTAGCGCACATGACTTCCACCGGGGAGCCTGGGGTTCAATACCTGCCTGGCCCCTCACTGATTTTCTCCTTGCTACATCTATTTATCTATCTATCTATCTTGATCTGTTGTGAATTTTTAGATTTTAACTTTAGATGCTTGCTGTAGTGCCACCATCAGGACTACTGGCTTGAGTTTACAACTGAGGCAATCTGGCATGGGACTGGAAGAACAAATATTTTTCATGAATGTTGAAAATTTATTTAGTAAGAATTTGCAGGTATATGTTTACAGTAGTGTTTACAATCAAACATTTTAACTCACTGTTGGCTGGCTCAATTTTTGATAAATCTGAGAAAAAAGTTTCTTTTAGGGCAGTCTGAAGATGCTCTCTAGCAAGTTTGGTGTCAATTGAGGAAAAATGTGAGGAGAGTTTTTGGAAAAAAAAGAATGATGGACTTCATAATTTAAAAAAAAAAAGTACAAAAGTTTCTTCAATGTTGAGGCTACTGTTTGATGAAAGTTGTGAAGCTGTGGCAGTTGTAGCCGCCACCATCAGGACTATTGTCTTGAGTTTCCAGAAGGTAATCTGGCATGGGACTCGGCCTTTGGTGAGTTGTCACCAATGGATAGTATGATTTCCTCTGAAGACAAAGAAGAAGAAGACCTAGGAATACAATCATCTTTTTTAATGTACAAGTCTGCTTTGACACCACCATCAAGACTATTATCTTGTGTTTCCAGTTGAGTAAATGTTATGGTAAAACACCATCACTGTCTTTGCTGGGTCTCGAACTCACAACCTCTGGAACCAAGAGACAGTGCCAAACTCACTGAGCTAATTGGCTGGTAATCAGAACTGGTGTGTGGCTTCTCATATAGACTGTAGGAGTCGCTGTCCAGACTGCTGTTTGTTAAGGCAGATTTAAAAATGGTCAAAATATCAGAAATTCTGTTATCTAAACAAAAATCTCATAATACATAAATTGCATCTTGACAGCATGGACATGTTGGTGATTTGTTTTTAACCTTAAGTGTTTTGCTTCATAAGAGAAAATGTGAATGTTTCAAAATGCCACTCTTACATTGACTGCAGTTGTTCCCATGAGAGCAGAATTCAAAATGTTCTCAAAAATTCAGTTTTTGAGATAAAATTCTGATAATTGCTGAACTTCATCAATCATGACTCCAAAATATTCTCAATTTTTTTCAGGAAGATTGAAAATGTATTTAGCTGGAATTGGATAGTCTATGTTTACAGTACTGTTTACAGTCAAACGTTTTGATGGATTGTAGGCTCAATTTTTGATCAATCAAAAATCCGAGAAACAAGTTTTGTGGAGGACAGTCTGAAGATGCTCTGTAGCAAGTTTGGTGACAATTGAGCAAAAATTGTAGGAGGAGATACATTTTATAAGTTTTACAGTTTTTGAAAAAAAAAACAGAGTGATGGACTTCATAATTTGTAATGAGTTTAAGTTGACAAAAGTTTCAGCAGTATTGGGGCTACAGGTTGGTGAAGTTTCAGCACTGAAGCACGTACCGTTGATTTTGTAGGAATTTTTAAAGTTCTTTAATTTAAACGCTTATTGTGGCCCCCCCATGCACATGTCCTTGCAGTTGAGTAAATCTGGCATGGGGCCAGACATTTCTGCAAAGTTTGGTGAGTTTTCACCCATGTATGACTTCCTCGAAAGAAGAAAGAAGAAAAGCTAGGAATACAATAGGTTCCTTGGCTGCTTCGCAGCAGCCCGGAACCTAAAAAGGGATGTAAAATTACTAAAATTAAATTAACAGTAACTACTTACTTTACCATTTTTTCTTATGCATTTCCACCTTATCTTGATTTGTTGTGATAATATTTCCAAAAGAAATTGGCGACGCACTGTATTTCTAAAATAAACCAAGTTCAAAAATGTTTTTGTTTGGATCTTAAATATAAATATTTTCCCCAAAATAATGATCATGTTTACATTCTGTGGGCATTTTGCATCCAGTACTCCCAACAAAATATTTAGTGGTGTAAATTCATAATTAATCTTTAGGTTAAGGAAAGTTAATGTACTGTTGTGACAAACCAATGGTACCTCCTAACACGTCCAGCATAACATGACTGAAGGTCGGCTGCGATATCCCCTGACCTGTCAGCCAGTCCCCTCTGGGAGGCGGTCTTGTCCACCTTCAGGCGAGGCGCAGTTCATCTCAAACAGGGCTAATATTTAAATTCTAGGTATACAGGAATTTTTCAAAGAATTTTTGGACCAGTTTTATCTTTTAGCCACCTCTCTAGGACAACAGGAAAGGTGGGTTCCCATAAACCACCACTAGGCTGGTATGGGAAAGATGTCCCTGTAAACCACCCATACCTGTATAGGTGTGTGTGTGTGTGTGTGTGTGTGTTTATCTTGCCCTTGCAGGATCCCTGATTTCTGACAGAATTGGAATGCTGCTTCTTCTCTCACTCTGTTTTGCTGCTCATCACATCATCAAACCTGACAGCTCATGTCAAAGCCCCCTCCACCCCCCACCCCTCCTCACTCATACCTCACTCTGCCCTGCAGCTTTTTCTCTCACTGAAACACACTCCTACTTCGTACTTTTCACCCTGACATTCCACCAGGAACATTGTTATTTTCAAATTAGTCACAAATCGCCACAACATAAAACAAAATGCTCAAATAATTATCTGAAATAAAGTATTGTATCCTCTCTTTCTGATTGAATGTGTCGTGGTTGATTCTCCTGATTCTTATTTGGATTAGGTATCTTTAAAGACAAATAAATAAATGAATAACTTGATTCTGACCAGTTTTGACAGGTGAAGACTTTAACACAAATATATAGATGTTAACCCAAACAGACTCAGCAGTTCAGCTTTCTTCATGTGCCGTGACAGGATAGAAATTTGTTATTTTGTTATTCATTAAAGAAGCAATTAGAGACCAAACCTTGTCCCAGTGTACAATTTTCATCAAATTTTATTTTGTGCCAGCTCCCACAATTTTAGCAGATTCCTGCAATTTTATCATAAGAAAAATACAATTGCATTTTTTAGGAAAACACACCACATAATGAAGGCTTATTGCCAGCAACAATCACAAATAACTCTTGTTTTTCTGGAAGGACTGGTACAGTTGTGCTCAACAGTTTACATACCCTGGAAGATTTTGTAACTGTGTACCGTTCAATAAGGAAAACATGAGTGATCAGACAAAACAGATTTCTCTTGTTTTTAATGGGATTCAAATTAAACTGTTGAGACATCCAGAAATAACACAACAACATAAAAAAAAAAAAGATCATCAGAGAGTCTGACCAACAAATGTTTGATGGTACCAGACCGTGGCCTGGTATGAACAGAACCCCTCAACTTTCACTTTCATGAGAGCTTGAACACTGCTGATTGGCATTCTCAAATCTTAGGATATCTTTTTCTATCCTTTTTATGTTTTATAAAGTTGAACAACCTTCTTTGACAGTTCTTTTGCTTTCCCCATGGCTCAGAATCCAGCAGAGTCAGTGCAGCAATGGATGAAATGTGCAGGTGTTTGTCTCATTGACTTTTTATACACACACATTAATTACAAGCATCCAGGTGTGGACAGTTACCCTGAGTAACCATTTAAACCAGTCTGTGTCGATCTGTGTGTATTTTATCAGGGTAAAACTTTGAGGGTATGTAAACTTTTGATCAGGGCCATTTTGGTGTTTGCATTTATCATTAGAATTCAAAAAGATCAAACACAGTTGTGTGATAATAAATGGCTTCACCCAGCCATTAACTCTGAATAAAAAAAAGTTTTGTTGCATTATCAATTATATTTTCTGAAATGTAGCCAGTATTTCACAAATTCTGCCGGGGTATGTAAACTTTTGAGCACAACTACAATGTGTGTTTCATCATAATACAATATCACACTGACTCGTCTTCGATTCTTATATCAAGTCACAAAACACAACTAAACTAAAATATCAACTAAAAGAAACGAAAAGATTAAGTATTAATTCAAGGCAGGACTTTAGTGTGAACCACAACCCTAACAAAATATTTTTAGAACTTGGTAATTAGCTACACACAAGTCTTTGCAAATGCATATGAAATTGCAGCAGGTCCTCATCACTCAGGCGTGGCAGGGGACTTTCAGAACATAGGTGTGTATTACAAATGATGACATGTATGTATTATTATACAACAGTTAGTTCCGACCGGTCCCAACCGAGCAATTTGATTGGACGAGAGACGTTCCATAGTGCTGATATACAGTATAACAGCACTGCGACTTTTTACGGACGTTATCACTCCGCTGTTCAGCTGGACAGGAGCAGAGCGCAGGAGCTAAGTCAGAGCCAGGCTCCCCATACAGGAGCTGCCCCATCTCTCTGCTGCTACTACAGTTAGAAACCTGAACATTAAAACCTGGACCTGACCTGGTCCGTCTAATTGGAGATAAATCTCTACTAAACCCGGCTGGGGAAAAAAATCGCCGCGGGGGCAACTACGTTTTGACGGCGATGTGTTTTGATATTAGCGTTAGCTGTTGTTAGCCACGTAGCTCAGCTACTAGCTTCAACTGTGTTTATATTGATTACATAGCAGATAAACAAATGTAATACGGTATCGATAACGTCTCTGTGTCTTCATGCTGGTCCTGTTGCTCCGGTGCTGATCAGACACGGGCTCAGAACCAGAACCAGCACTGGAAGCAGCTCGGTGGAGAAGCTTGTAGCTAGTAGCAAGCTAGTATGAAATGTTTATGTGTTGCCTGGCAACAGCCTTGTCTCCCTTCCAGTTGCAGAACTATTTCTGTTGGCGGAGCCAAATAAATGATTAAATAAACAAACAAATCATAATCTCTTGTAGTTTATTACTGTTCTAAAATGCGCTCGTAGCACTGTTGTATAAAAGCAATATCACACTCGAGGTCGTGCTGTTGTACTGTATATCATCACACCCAGTGGCGGACTGGGACAGAAAATAGGCCCTGGCATTTTTGACATAGAGAGGCCACACACATATATATCAGGGTTGCCAACTCTCACGCATCTGGCGTGTGTCACACGCTTTTAGGTCCTGTCTCACGCTCTCACGCCACTCAAACAATTCTCACGCCAAAATCAAGCGATTCGGCAAAAAAAAAAAAAAAAAATTAAAGCAAGCTTTGGCACTCATCAATAGGCTCTCTGATTGGTGTGCGTGATGCTTATCCGCGTGTCGATTGGACGGCTGCTCAAGCCTGTGATCACAGCACAGTAGGACGGGGAGTTGTCGATCCGCGACCCCCCCATCCACCAACAGCGGCACGGTGCTGAAGCCTGGACCCGACTTGGTCCGAATCCGATGGCCAAAAAAAAGAGGGAGAGAGCGAAGCCCGAGACACAACCTGACCTGACCGAGTTATGTTTTCGGACTGAACGCGGCTCGAACTGACGCCTGCGGTCGGGCTGGTTGGGCCAGTCCGTTGAAAACTATAAAATCAAGATGCAGACTGGGTAGCACAAAAGCACAGCCAGGCAGCTCAGTCCAGAGAGCAGAGGAGAGAGAGACAGCGCAGCAACAGGTGTGTGTGTGTGTGTGTGTGTGTGTGTGTGTGTGTGTGTGTGTGTGTGTGTGTGTGCGCGCGCGCAACTGCGCATGCATGCACGTGTGCCATACCTGCAAACTCCGAATGGGTATGTAGAATGTTTATTACAGAAGAGAAACACACATTTCAGGACCTGACTTGTATCATCAGGCTGTAGTAGAAGACTGAAAATCACAGGACATGTCTGTTCTGTCCTTTCATACATTAATAGGCTCAATAGGCTCAACAGGCTGGTCCAGGCCAAAAGCCACAGCTCCCCACTAGACCAGTTTCATACACTCCAGCCATACAATTATAGGAACCACAGATCTGCTTTTTTCCCTCTTATCTGAAGCAAATGTTGTGTTTTCCCTTTATTTTCTTCTCAGAGTACACCAGAATGCTTCAAATACATGTTAAAATCACAATTTTTTCCTGGGGGGGGGGAGGGGTGCCCCCAGACCCCCCTAGAGGGATATATTTTGTCACCTATTACACCTCTAGCCTACTCAGTTTGCAGGTATAGTGTGTGTGTGTGTGTGTGTGTGTGTGTGTGTGTGTGTGTGTGTGTGTGTGTGTGTGTGTGTGTGTGTGTGTGTGTGTGTGTAAGAGAGAGAGAGACAGAGAGAAAAACTACAATAAACAACAGGACCAAAAGTTGGCAACCCTGATATATATATATATATATATTGCTTGAAATAACAGCAATATGAATGGAAAGCATAATGAACATCCCCCCCCCCCCCAGGCTGAATGAACAGGCGATTAGGGAAAATAACAAACAAAAACAATTGCTAGTCGAAGTGGTAAAAGCGTTAAAAGCATTTCGCGTTAACGCGTTACCTTTGACAGAGTGATCATAATGATGGGGAAAGAAAATGCATTATCCAAACTCAGAGGGTTATGGAGGGATTTGATCCCACACAGGAGCAAGATTTTTGAACTCAAGGCTAGGAGCTTTACCAGTTGAGCTACACATTACACTCACTCCTCTCCGTCAATGGCTGAGTGACGAGTGAGCTTGCGCATCTATGGGCCTGCAGGCGTGTTGTTGCCACCTATTGGTCTGGACACGGAACAACAGTAGATGATAAGCAAGAGAAAAAAAAAACTGTGACGGCTGCGCAGCGGCCGTTCTGGTATTTTCCAGAACGTCCAGATGGCCAGTCCGCCCCTGATCACACCCATAGTTCTTAGAGGGAAAGCAGGGGTGCAGAGAGAAGAGTTAAAGTGATAATAAGGCTTGAAACAGGACTTTCTATGAATGCAGTTCTACTTTGCATAATCTAGAGACCTCACTTGAATAATATGAATGTTTTTTTTGTTGTTGTTTTTAAGTATCTAATCTGATCAGGAGTCCCCAGGGTGCTCTCTGTTTGTATGCATTCATATGCCCATGATAAAGTCAACAAATTGTGCAAAAATGTATGAAGAACTGTCGAGGAGAACATGCAAATATCCATGCAGGATATTGCAGTCATCTGTCATGTATATGATCTGCATACACACCGTCAAAGACACACACACACACACACACACACACACACACACACACACACACACACTGAGCTCCAGAGGGGCTGAATAAAACCAACATCACACTCAGAGTAAGAGCCACAGAATCCGTTATGAGGGAGAGGGTAGAGAAGGCAGAGACAGGTGATGAGAGAAAGACAAGACTAAAAGAAAAGGCGAGATCTGCTCTCCTTTCATCCTGAATTACAAGCTTTACTCACATATCTTCCTCTAGTCTTCATTCTGATAAATTCCAGTCATGACATGAAAATATGAATCAGTTCCAATGCTCTGCTTAGCTATGATTAATCACTCATTGTTCTGCGTTGCTTCTCTCTTAACTTCTATGTGTATGGCCCGCTGCACGCTGAAGGAAAGTCACTCAGTCCTCAGTTTATTAGTATTCCAGAATGCAGTGAGCCTAATGTCACAGAGTCTGAGGCAACACACTGACCCAGGCAGCCCAAGGCACGGTCCATACGGAAACAGAGCTTTCCTGAAACTATCTTTTTCTTGTTTGTTCTCAAAAGGTTTTTTCATAAACGCAGAATGTCTGCGTACCCATGAAACTATTGAAAGTGACTCAACATGCTGTAGTACATTTGTGACCTGATCCAGCAAAATGAGTCACAGTGACCCAAATTTCAAAATTGAGATTTTTGTATCAATGGAAAGAGGAGAAAATAAGCTTTAAAATGATACCCTAGTCAAAGTCATACATTGGATAGTTTTTAAGATATGGCGACTTTAATTATGGTCTTCCACTCACTGCTTTCGATTGAAAACCTGAGAAAATTGCGTTCAAACAATTTAGAACGTCTCTGGTTTAAAGCCTTCCGTGAATCTGGCGTCTGTTCCGTACCATGTGATTACACGTACCTTGTAGAGGCACCATTCCATAGAGTGCCAAAGCGGAAGCAGGAAGTAACGGCCCCATGGGTCCTCAATTCGAAAAAAAGTCTCCATACAAATGAATGGGACTCCAAGATTTATTTCGTGATCCGTTTGAATTGTGCCATGACAAAAAAATCTGTCCTCTACCTGTTTAAAACATCACGTTTCATACCGAGAAACCAGCAGTTTGTTGTAAAACGGCAACAGAAGAATGTATTTTGTGTGACGACGCTCTACGGACTACAGATCTGTGTCCCACAGAAAATCCGTCACCAACTGACACGGGAAAGGGCGGCATGTGGTGACGTCACCTACGCGATCTGTAGTCTTTCTGGTTACGGACTCTTCGGAATTTTATTTTACAATAGCTTTACAACAAACTGCTGATTTCTCGGCATGAAACGTGATGTTTTAAACAGGTAGAGGACAGTTTTTTTTGTCATGGCACAATTCAAACGGATCACGAAATAAAACTTGGAGTCCCAAAAATGGACATTATTTAAAAAAGCGATGCCAAACCTCTAATCACCTCTAATTTTATTTTATTTTATTTTATTTTCTCTCCCATTGGAGCGTTGTTTTTTACACTTGTAAAGTATTTGTACTTTGTATTGTTGTTTTCTCACATGATAAGTACTTGTAATATGTACAGTTGTTGTTTTATTTTGTAAAGTACACGTACTCGGTACTATTGTTTTCTAAAAGTATAAGTATCTGTAATATTGTTTTTCCAAATGGTAACGTAATCGGTACGCTTGTCTGTCTTACCTGTAAAGTACACACAATTTGCAGAGTTTTTTTGTTTGTTTGTTTTTTTTTAAACTTGTGATGTACCCCTACTAAGGTAACATGCCAATCAAGGCAGAATAGAGAGGAGAAATGGACTATGGAAATATGACGTACAAGTACAAGAATACGGACTATACGGAATATTGAATATTCTTTGTATATATACAAAGAATATTCAACATGAAAAAAAAAGAAAAGACTTTCAGTTTCAAGAATCTCAAGTAAGTGTAACTTTATACAATATACATCTCCTTAGTGTTTGTTAAATTTATGTCTGTTTGTTTGTATGTGTCAAATAAAAAAGTAAGTTCAAAAAAAAAAAAAAAAAACTTGGAGTCCCGTTCATTTGTATGGAGCCTTTTTTCGAATTGAGGACCCATGGGGCCGTTACTTCCTGCTTCAGATGCTGTTTACAGCTCGTCTCGATCACAAACGGTTCAGAAGATATTTCATGTTTTGTAAAACATCTGCAAGCGTTAGCATGCTACTACATCGGGTTTAGCATCGATGCTACGCTTGGTTTAGCATCACTGCTACGCTTGGTTTAGCATCGCTGCTACCGCTCAGCTTAGCATCTGGTCCCGTACTACGTGATTCCACGTGGCTACCCTTGTTGTCATAAATGCACCATTCAAGGACCCTCGGAAAGCGGAGAATCTCACGATTCAGATGCAGTTTACAGCTCGTCCCTATCAGGTTCAGAAGTTATTTAGCCTCATGTTGTGCTCCTCTCTAGAGGGTTAAAAGTTGTAAGTCAACTTTAATCGTCATTTACGTGCCTTTCCTCAATTATCTGGACTATGAAACTTTGGGAGATTGTTTTTGAATGTCATTTGTTTGAAATTAGCAATTTTTTTTTATTGATTTTCCACGTTATCAGCTGATTATCTAAAAAATAGAACGTTGCGACTTCCGACTCATTTCGCCAGAGCGGGTCACATATGCCATGCCTGTGTGTGACACTGCCACACAAATACATCAAAAACAGAGAAGACGACGTGGGACGCTTGTGCGCTGTATTCAAACTCCAAACATGAGTTGACAAAATGTTGACTGGGGGTCGTGCCAGAAGTGCCGATTTAGCATCTGAGGGACACGACAGTAGTCCAGTAGTTGTTGTTGTTTTTGTTATAACGTGACGTCTAGCGGAGTGGTGGGGCTGTGACGTCGTTGTTTCTCAAAAGATCCGTGTTGGGGGATCGGGGCGACATTTTGAGATTTACCCTCTCTATAGAACCCATTTCCAAAAAATACAGTTTTCGAGCTCCCATAAAACACTGTTTCCGTGTGGACAAAATGCCAAATGATGAAAAAAAAACTTTTGGGGATTCTCCTAAACCCATGTTCATGTTAGACAGATGGCACTATGTGAGTGGTATTTTGTTGATGGAAAGATCAACAACAGATTGAGGGATTCAAACCAGTGGAGGTGTGGAATCCATCCCACAGTTTTGCTTTCTTATCAAGTCTTCACTACACTAAATGAGTATTTTCTTCCCCAGCTGATTTAAGGACTGTCCATTTGTCCATTTCAATCAGGAAAAGCAAAAACAATAAAAACACTTAACTTATAAGATAATAAGTTAAATTGATTATGGCATACTGAAAAATGTGTTGAAGTCAGAATGATCAATTACATGTTACAACATACATTTTTAAAGTAGTATTATATATAGCTTACAAATGAACAATAAATAAGGGATCAGTGCTCGCTGGGTGAGTTTTCCTCTCAAAATAACTTTCAAGGGCATTTTTCATGGAGATACAAGGTTGAGCCTTACTGAGAGAAGTAATAAATATTTCATCATGGTCTAACTATTCGAGTTTGTATTTTTCCCAAAAGTAATTTAGCCTTTTGTCTTTGTGACAAAGATTATTTCCTGCCTTCAGGCTAAATAGTTTTAAAGATAAACAGACTTATTGTGCCTATTTCAGATGAATGGCACTATTTAAATTTACATGATAGACTTTTAAAATCAATATAACCCCATCATTTTATATCATAGAACAGTGGTTCTCAAACTTTTTACACCACCTCAGAAAATACTTGGCTCCCCATACTAGGCCTGTCTAGCCTCTACCTGGTCTTTTTACTAAACTTAACCAACTCCTTTCTTCATTGCCTAAGCCCAACCAGTGCAAAATCTTTTTTGGGAAAAAAAATACGCTATTAAAGGAATTGTTGGAAAGGCAGGATGTTTAAAAAAAAAGAAAAGAAAAAACACCGTCATTCCGACCATAGGTTACACCCCACCTTGCTGAAACCCCGCCCTTCCGAAAACAGACTTCCATTCTTCGTAATGGCAGGGTTTTTTATTTTTTCCCCACCCCACTATTCTGAAAAGGCTTTTGGGGAAAATCGTTTTGGGGTTTCTGAACAGCGGTGTGTTGGAATGGATGTGTTTCGGAAAGGAGGGCTGTCCCCCCGACCATAGGAGGCAAGAATTGTGAATGATGGGACGTTTGATAGAAATTAAATGTTGCCATTTAGACAATTAGAGGCCAATGTCGGACTGGTGGGATGTCGGAATGGCGGTTGCCCCCCCACCAACTCAACAAAGTCTCATCCACTCCACGAATGAATATGGCCAGTTGAGCAACATCTGTAATGTCAGTGCTCTCGTCGATTGCAAAAGAAAATGCAACATATGACTTGATTTCGGCAAATCTGCAGAGAAATCCTATCTGCAACAGTGTTGCACGTTTTCACAAACTCACCCTCACAGTCTGGCTTTGATGCTATTTCACTAGCAATTACAGTATGTAGCTGGCTTTAACTGCCGCATCACTGACCTCTCGGCTCCAGACTGCTGTTTTCTAAAACTCACCAGCAATTCATTAATCTCATCTCTTCTCAATTGTCCTTGTATATGCTGGTATATTTTTCGCCATGTTGTGTCTCATAGTGGCGCCGAATATTGTATTCCTTCAAGACCGAAACTTGCTGCATACATACTAAGCACACAGCTTTCCCTCTTACTTCTGTGAACAAGTAGAAATTTGTCCATTTGTCTTGGAAAGCTCGACACTCTGTGTCCACCTTTCTCCTTTTTGATAACGACATTTTTGATCAGGAGGGTGCCAGAGGGAAATCTTCCAACAGAAGAAAAGGCAGGGGGAAAAAACAAGGCAAAAAAGAGAAAGAAGATGATGCTTTGCTTCCATCTGCTGTTTACTTCTGGATCAGTGCTGAGTCTGCTACTTTTCACTTATGGTGTGTAATTGTTATTCATACCACGGCCCGCGGGCTGTAAGAATGACACCCCTGGTCTTGATGCTCTCGCCTATCGCACATGCAGGGCCGGTTTTAGCTATGGGCAATATGGGCGACCGCCCAGGGCGCAATCTTTGTGAGGGCGCACGAGCGCCCCCCAAAAAAAAGACAAAACAAAACTCGCCGTCAAGTTAGTGGAGTGGTTGCTGGGGGCGCCCCTATGTCACGTAAACTTGCTGCTGAGAGTCATAGGCCTACTACATATGTTGGGTCTACTACAGGTTGTGTGTGTGTCAGAAGAGGCAAGGGGGAGGGGGCGGGGGGATCAACTCACGACTGCTGAGGTCTCACGTCGGATGCTCCGCCGGCCCAGAGGGCTCTCATGCGGGGAAAGAAAGGAGGGTTAAGCGCTAAACTCCTCGCCCTTAAGCTGGCTTCATTTTGGTAATGTTGCTATGGGATGCCCAGCAGCAATATTACTCTTCTTCCTCTTCAATGTCCGGTCTCTGGTAAATAACATGAATGAACTGCGACAGGATCATGTGTTAAAAAGGATCCTAGACTGTCATGATGTTTCTAATGAGCTGGTTTAACAGCAACGTCACGCTGTTTTCAAAACCACACCGACTTCAGCAGAGAAGTGAGTTTAGGTAGGTTTTTAGAGTTAGCCTACAGATGGAACAGTGGTTCCTGTCATTACTTTATGTTCAAAATATCATCATGTTGCTGGCCCTACACTCACCAACAAAAACTATTGTGTATTTTTTAGAGGTTCAGAGGCTGTAGTCAAGCTGCTCAGTTTTAATATAGCCTAAGCCTATAATTTTATGTGATTGGCTATTTAAAAAAATAATTTAAATATGGCTGGATGATCAATAACAAATTAAACTGTGGTTTGACAAATTCAAACACATTTATTGATGATTTAATTTAAAGGAACCACGGTAGCCTATAAGGTTATGTGTGAGATCAAATTCAGTGTTAAAGGCGCTCAGGCAGGTGATTTTGAAATGCGCTAAAAGTAATCTAGAAAGTATTCAGAATACATTACTTTACTTGAGTAATCGAAATGCATTACAGATTACAGATTTTGGGACATGTAATCAGTAATCTGTAGGGGAATACATTTTAAAAGAAACCCCCCCAACAGTGATTATAATATATTCTTGTGTTTGTTCGTTGGTGGGGGGTTTTTTTGTTTGTTTTTTTTGGGGGGGGGCAAGGGATGGTTTCGCCCAGGGCGTAAAACTAGCCAGGACCGCCTCTGCGCACATGTAAAGGTAATCAATCTCATAAATGCAGCCCTAATCAGCTAGTCATTACAAATGTTTGACAAGTTCGGTAGGGAGTAGGGTGATACATACATACATACATAGATTCTCTCTCTTGGGTTCATATATATATATGTATGTGTTTATTCATAAATTCATGCATGTATTTATTTATATAAAATGAAGTTGTACCTACAGCCCTATGTGAGCTTACTCTCAGGCTGTTGTTCTTTTCCTTCTTTGTCCCAATTCCCAGTCGACTAACAGTCTTAGAGCTGTGTGAAGCAAAAAAAAAAGCAAAAAAAAACAAAAAAACATTGTCGTCTGCTTGTGTCCCCTCAACTTTTTCTTCTTTGCAACTACAAGTCTCACCCAGGATGAACCGGACCGCCTGAGGCCAACACCACCACTGTAACAGTGGAGTGTCTCTGGTGGCTCTGCTCTACAGCGTCAGCATTAGTATGCTGCCAGTGTGTTTGGGCCCCTGGCTCAGAGAGTTTAGAAATACTGGTCTGTGTATAAGACCAGGAAGTAAAACTTCCAGGGATGGTTTCCACACAAATGATGAGTGATTTTTTTTATAAACATTTATCTAACATTGAGAGAAAATTTGACAGGTGTCTTTCAGTTCATTTGTGTAGCACAAAGATACTTAAAGGTATAATGTGTAGGAATTCCCCCCATCTAGCGGTGCGGTTGCAAATCTGAACGTATTCTTGATGTTGCATTCACGTGAAATCGGGCAGATGTCAGACAGACAACAGACGCTGCATGTAACAGGATAAACAAGCGTCTATGTAAACAAGTGGTCCGCCAGCACGAGGCAAAACAATACAGGCGTGACAATATGTTGTCATGGTGATGTGGTATTGTTTTACCGTCTTTCTCTGGTGGAGTAAAATGACATCCGGTTGGTTTGCCGACGGCCGTCTGCCTGACTGCACCTGAATGCAACACCAGTGCCTCCGTCCTTCCTCACACTACACAGTGGTGACAGTTTTAACAGGCCGTTTCCGTGGTTACCTACGGTCACGATGCAACATGGCCGCCTCGGTTCGGTGCGTCGCCCACTTATGTATTTGTAACGACTTGTAACAACTCATTCTAAGGAACCAGAAAGCTTTCATTTGTAGCAGCTGTGATTCAACTAAAGTGAAATACGGATTTATGAAGCAATATTTGATTTTTGCTAATAAAAAGCCAAATAAGTTACATACTGGGGCTTTAAGAAGGTGTAGAGATCATGAAACTGAAGAACCCAAACATTTACCTAACTCTTGCAAATATAGCAGTTGACAAATTCTTCTTTGGCATTTAGTTTTACTAATAATTACGCATTCACACTGTAGTCTGATTTTTCTATTGTATTAGAGGCATAGAACAAAGGGTCATGGGTGTATGAAAATTACTAGAAATAAATGAAAAATTAATAAGATAATGATGAAATCAGCTCAGGGACACATGAAAACACTGAGAGAAAGAGAAAGCTGTTTTACAACAATATATAAGTGAGCAGAGGATGACTACATAATATGATTCAATGATGTCAGCATTTTACAGGGGGTCAACAACAGTTTTTCGGTGTGCTCAATTTTTCAATAGTTAATCAGTGTAGATGAGCCATATGTTAGGCTTTGACCTGGCCTTATTTCACTTTTTCATTTAGGCAATAAAGGTTAGACATAAAAGGGCTGTGCCCTTATTTTAGGGATTACATTTATTCCATTAACATTAGAATCAGGGGAATGTATTGTTAAAAGCTGCTGAAAAGGTCTGAGTTCATGCTGCGCTGTGCTGACATTTTCACCCTCAGGGCCTTTACCTGTTGTTGACATTATTAGTTGTGCTGCTCTCCTAATATGAATTATGTCATGAAGTTACCAGGGCTTTAACACATAAAATGATGGTAACAGTGTACTGCACTTTTCACCTGCCTTAATCACATCATCTCGTCTTTAATTTAGATGTACATGACTGAGCACCTGCTCTGATTTAACCACATTTCCATATTTTGGTTATGGAGATGGGCCTGAAGGTCATTTGTCAAACACCACAATGTTAATTCCCACGCATGTTTTCAGCACTCAGTTTTTATAAGATTAGCATTTGATTATGTTTTAGATTATTATTTTATTTTATTTTAATTTGAGTAAATTATTTAGGCCAACTTTAACTCTGCCTTTCACCAAAGCAATGAAGGCCAGTTGTAATTACTGGGCTATTCTGGAGCCAGCAGTAAGTTGGTTATACGGGGCAGCTCCCAGTGTCAAACAAAGCTGCGCAGCAGGTGCAAACGTTTGGCTGCATTAATGTGAAAAGAGTTGGACTGAAAATGACTGAGGAAATGAAAAACAAGATGAGGCCCAGTGAGTTATCAGCCAAGAGGATGTGTGGCAAACAACCAAGGCATTTGATTTCAAAATAGGACACAGTTAACTTAACCTTTCCCCAAGTCTTGTAACTTAAATGACCATGTAGTTCACCTTTCCCTATAGGTCAGATACTGTATATACATGACATAGGAGCTTACCTGCTGCAGGCATACCTGTAAATGACCTTAGTATAGAATTATATACATAAATACACAACCCATACAGACATCCCTCACAATTATGAAAATGTTAAAGGAATATGATCCAAAATTAATATCAATAAAACTGACCACCAGCTAAGATTAGGATGCATGGCATGATATGAAATTTAATGGATGAATTCAAGACTGCCTACAGAGCTTTCAGAAATGTTTGATCTTCTCTATGGACCTTTGAACTTAAAATCAGATATTTAAAGTTGAGATGTTATTCCCTTTTTGAGTCCAGGATTGAATCAATCAGGACAAACGTTCCATGAATACTTTAGCTCTTTCAGTATCTGTCAGTTAAAATTTCACATAAAGAATTTCCAGAATGTGGCAGGTTGATATCAAGATATGTGTGGCAAGGAAAAGAGCCAGGATTAAATATAAAGCTCTGCAAATGAGAAGAGTGGGATGAGACTTTGCTGCCTACAAGAATATTATCATACAACTCAATTGAGACCATCATTTTGCTTAAGTTCACCAACACTACAGGTTGGAGGGAAATAGAAAGCACCGTGGTAAAAGGATTATCAGTCACAGCCGTATTAGCAGATAAGAAATTACAGGATGAATTGATGGTTTCAGAGGATCACGTGTCTGATACTTTAATGAAATCCTGGCAGGAAAAAGTTACAATTCATAGATTAGGAGACTCATCCAGAATTATGAGGAAATATGTGTGGCGGCCTGGGAAAACCTGTCGGATGTCGCTGACGTTCTATTGTGGCAAACAGCCAAAATAGGTGGAAAAGTACTATTTCCACGATTTTGATATTTTGTGTGATTCTGGTACTTTGAACTCCCTACTACATCGTGGTGAATAAATATTTTACGAAAACAAAACAGAAAGTACTTATTTTTATGTTTTTGTGGCGAGTAAAGCGTTTCATTTATCAGCTGAGCCGCAGCAGCAGCGCTAGAGGAGAGGAGGTCCGTTGTTGTTGTAGAGGTAACATTCAAGGACCCTCGGAAAGCAGAAAATCACACTATTCAGATGCTTTTTTACAGCTGATCTTTATCATAAACGGTTCGGAAGTTATAATATGTTGTTGATGTTTTGTAAAACATGTGCAAGTGCCGATTATACGTTCTGTTTGGCATTGATGCTACGTTCGGATTAGCATCGATGCTATGCTAGGTTTAGCATCTGTTCCCGTACCACGTGATTACACGCACCCTAGACGGTCCCTTCTTGTCATAGAGGCACCATTCAAGGACCCTCGGAAAGCAGAAAACCACACGATTCAGATACAGTTTACAGCTCGTCTCTATCATAAACGGTTCAGAAGCTGTTTAATGTTTTGTAAAACACTCGTCTTTAGAGGGTTAAAACAGCAACGTTCTAAGCCATTTTTCTCACTTTTCAGTTTTTTGGTCATAATAGATTAAAAGGGTCCATGCCTATGTTCCCACAGTTCTAAGATTTTTCTCAAAATTAGGCCCTATGTTCCCACTGGACTCTCTCTACCTATCTGGACTCTATCTATCTGGCCTGTCTAGCCTCTACCGGGTCTTTTTACTAAACATAACCAACTCTTTTCTTCATTGCCTAAACCCAACCAATGGTGGGACCAAAGAGCTGTGGGAACATAGGGCCTAATTTTCAGTGACAACAAAAGTTAGAAATGTGGGAACATAGAAATGACCCTGATTAAAATGCCCATAACTTTTGATCTGAAAGGGCTATCTCAGTTATTCAAACAGTTATGAATGGCTGAAGACTTATAGGTTATGGAAATATCAAAAAATGAAAATGTCAAAATCCCACCATGTGAAGGGTTTTCCCAGGCCACCACACATATATTGATTACTTATATTGATTAAATATATTGACTAGCACTGGTAGCACCTCGTATTTTAACATTTTAGTAACTCCTCAACAACATGGAAGATGTCTGGCCTGTATTCAATAATTTTATTGCTTTTGTGTTTGTTAGTATTTTATCTCCTTCTTGGAGAGTGGGACTGGAGACGGAAATTAGCCTTGCCTAACAGTCTCATGCATATTTACATGGAAATGCTCATTAATATGTATGTCCCATTTTAGGAAAATAAATAAAACTCAAATCTTAATCTCAAGTTCTATTCAAAACTTATTTAACCTGTATTACTTATCTCAAAACGTATTTACATTAGCATCTAAATAAGTATTTTCCCATTTACAAACAAATCCACATTCACAGAGAGCCCACCCTGTGTCACAGTTGAATACAAGTGACTTAGCTGACTCTCTGGCTTCTTGCCTCTGAGGATTAGGGATTCCTTCACAATTCAGTCCCATCAGTTCCACAGCTAAATGAATAGCAGATCCCTGGAAAATTAACTTAAGAAGCATATGACGGACAGGGATTTGGGATTTGGGGATCTGTTTTGCCTTGTGGTAGATCGATGACCCACTTGTATCTTTGGTGTGTGTGTGTGTGTGTGTGTGTGTAGACAATCTGACTTTCACAGAGTGGAGTCATGGAGAATGGAAAGAAGAAAAAAGAACAAGACTGTACCCACACTCATAAGCGTCTCCACACAGAATAGGGATATCCCTCTTTGGTATTGTTCCTTTGAATGTGACAGAGGGTGTCCTAATTGAGTCCTCTGGACAAAGACCTTTGGTAATGACAGCTCTCTGAATGCCAATCTGCTATAGTTGATCATCAAACTTTGTTGCTTCCCATATTTGAAACACTAGCGGAAATAAGCTGCCAGCAAGTAAATATGCGTGTAGCAACTGGTGCATTTCAGCTAAAGTACTGCACAGGATCCGTGATGGGAACAACAGCATTATTAATATACGGCGTCACTAACTCAAGGAGTCACGTCACAAAATAATACGCCCGTTAAAGTGTACTTTATATACACATTATTTTCAGTCCATCAACTAGTTGGAAAAAAGCGGTTTATGCTACTGTACGTTATCTTTGGCCACTTTTTCAAATCGTCCTCACACCTCACAATATTAGTAGGCAGCGGTATTATGCTATTGTCTCGTTTGAGTTGCAAAAGGTGGTGTTTTATGCAATGTAACATTAAATCTGTGTGATGTGTGTCACAGTCCCATGAGGAATTTGCGACAAAAAGGGCAAAATGGCGAAGAAAGCATCAGCGTCAGCCAAAGAAACCTACAAATGTGAGTATTTTTTGTAAAAAAGAAAGAAAGAAAGAAAGAAAGAAAGAAAGAAAGAAAAACGCTATTTTAAGGTCGCTGCAATGTTACGTGACAAAAATAGCTAGTTGTGTAACGTTACGTGCATCTGCTCATGTCTCTTAATGTAACGTCAAGCTTGTTAAGCTTGTTTTAATTTCTGCACAACCATGACACATTTTATTAATATTAACCTGCTTTTCTGGTACTATTATGATTTGCAATGTTGAGTTTTATATTTGTGTTTGTTGCAGGACCTAAAAACTCCAAAAACTGGATCAGGGACGGATAGTGGGGAGACAACGGCTGCCACCTGGCAGTTTTTTGAAGACATGCACGAGGTGCTCGGTGCCAGGCCTTTGATCGACCCTCCTGTGGTAGTTTCATCCTTTGTGGCTGATGAGGATCCTATTGAAATTCTTTTGGTAAGGCTACTGAAATGCATAAGAAAAATTAAAGAGTAAAATGCTACGTATGTTGATGGGGAGTTTTTATGAGAATAGATGTGATTGGTGATATTACTGTTTTATTTTCTGTGGCCATATCACCTAGTTCTGACATATAAATCCCTCTCATTTGTTCCATTTTTGTTTCTTTCAGGAGATGGTTGAGCCCAGAATGATTGACACCCCAGAGCCGAGCGCCTCTACCTCACCCTCACCCTCTACCATGGCTACCTCCACCCCTCCAACCCCTTCCCCTAAGAAGAGGAAGAAGAGCAACACCCTCATTTACTTTCTGAAAGTGCAAAGGAGCAGAAGCGCCACGAAGAGAGTGAAGCCAAAACTGAACGTTTTTTGGGCCTTTTTGAGCGCATGATAGACAAAATGCCAGATGCAAATAATTAATCCTTGTACATACCACGGTGTGTAGGACCCTTTTTGCACAGTTTATTATTTTTATATGTTTAGATAAATATATATGAGTACCTTTCATTGGTGGACATCTCTGGCCGAACAACGTAAAATCTCTTGGCTGTCCTCGGGTCATGGCACATGCTTTTGTTTATCTTCACGGTTTCATAGCAGTTGAGAGTGCTGTCAGCCTGTAGGAGAGTAGGTGAACATTTTACTTTATTTTTGCATTTGAACAGTTTTTTTCTTTGATTTAAATTTTTTTTTTTTTTTTTTTTGATTGAAGCAACTTTTTTGGGATTGAATAATTAAGACACAAATGTCCTATACCCATAATATGGCCCAAACACAAAAAAGATTACTTCAATCAAAGAAAACATTTTCAATCCAAAAAAAAGTGTTCAAATTTAATTTTTTGAGTCTCAAATATTTTTTTTGCTTTCAAAAAACTTTTTTTCAATGATTGAAAAGGTTGTTTTTTTTTATTGAAAAAAATATTATTATTTTTTGAGGCAACTTCTTTTTTGATTGAATTATAAAGACACAAATGTCCTACCCATAATATGGTGCGGGGAATGCTGGGTACATGAAGTTGTTATTGGTCCCTCTTGGCTAATAAAAGCTAACGGGTGTTACACCGTGACAGTCTTCCTCATTCATGCACATCTACACAATGAATCAAGGATGGTCCATAATGTTGGAAGTATTTAGCTTTTTAAACCTTTTAAAAAATATATGACAATATTTGTAACGCTTTAGGCTCTAACACATACCAGGACCTGAGTGGCAGCAGCCATGCCAGACTTAAGGGGGGTTTGCTATTACTTAATGGCACTCTGTAAAGGGTGTGATGTCCCAGTGTAAATAGATTCAGACAGACAGCAGGTGGTGTGAAGTTGTTTCAGAGGCGGTCGGTCACTGCTGTTTCTCCTTCCTGTCTCCTCCGTTCACCCCCTCTGTCATTATCAGCTCACATACCCACAACAAGCTCAACTCCACCGAGGCTCATACAACCTCACGCCCTTCTCTCCAACTTCTCTACACAGCATTCCCCTGTAACTCCAGTCTGCACAGTTCTGTTTTCTCCAAACATAACATTGGCAACTCCTGGTCCCTGTAGAGACGTGGCCTCACTGACCCTCTCTGTCCTCATCCCTCTGACTCCTAGGATTCATAGTTTAAGGCGGACATCCCAGACAGAATTTACAATCACAGACGCTCATCTTTTTTGTTTAAAAATCCATCAACACTGTCTAAAGGAACAACATACAGTGGGTACTAGTTTCATTTGGACGATTTCACGGGAGAGTCACGCAGATTTTTTGTGGCGGAGTAATTGTGTTTTCACCAGAAGCTGCAATGTGCCCAAACAACCGCCAGGTGGCATCTGTGAGCAGGACGCCTCCATAAGACAGCAGCACTCTCTGACGCGTCGGTGCTCTGGTTGGGATTTGTCTGCTGCCTTGAAACCGCCCTTTATACGTGCGCATTCACAGATTCACAATAACACAAACCAGGGTTGAGTTACCGAGTTGATAACCAGCGTCGTGGTACCGCTGATCCGGAGTGACAGTGTTGTGAAAATCGCTATGAACTGGTGCTCTGCAATCTCAGTCTCAAAGAAAATGGATTGATTGATTTTTACTTCACATCTTATGAACGTGAAGTAATAACTTTATTTTTTATATATATTTTTTTTAAATGCAACCTCTAAAACTAGAATGAAAAATATTTTACTATATTCCACCTTCTCGGCTCTATTGAAAGTAATGTGCTTAATAGACATATTAGCAATGACCAATAGGTGTGCTTGTATTGCTGTGACGACAGCTGGACACAATATAACACATTGGCGACACATTAACATCCTCTTTATCTCTGACCAATGGGTGTGTTTGTGGATACTTCACTCTAGTACATTGTCAGACAGAAGTCCTGCCCCCCACAGTAGGCTACTTCACACAGCTGTTTGCTTTGAACAGAAAAACCGGTTCCTACAGTAGCTCTCCTCACACTTTTCAGTTCATAGTCTAAGTGAAGAAATTTCGTCGTTTCATGTAATAAATTTCACATGTAAGGGGAGCTGAACATACAGCCTCCATTCAGAACTCCAAGACACATGTGCCAGACGCACAGAGGCATGCGTAAAACACAGATTGAGAGACCACTTCATGATGCTTAGTTCATTTTCGTTTCTTTTGGATTTTTGTGCGTGTTACTGAGCCGTTTTGGTCCATGTTCGTAAGCCTTTTTCCCCCTGCATTATTTTTTCTAAAGTTGCAACAATATAATATAGGCCTGGCCTACATTGTTTTCGTTTCATTTTGTTAAGTAAAAATTAATCTGTTTTCTTTGAAACTATGAGATTGTAGAGCACCTAAAAACCAGAGCACCGTTTTCAGAAGGCCAACATTTCTATATTAAAAATGCTTAAAAAAAAAAAAAAATCCTTTGCAATATTTCCATTTTGGAGATACTGATTTTTAGGTCTTCACTGAATGTTAGACATAATTATTACTATTAAAATAAACTGAATAAACAAAGGCATGGGATGTTTCATTCAGTGTGTAATGGACATATAGGCCTATATAATGTGTTAGTTTCACTTTTTGAATTGAACACATTCTACATCGCGGAGGCGACGCTTTAATGAGCGCGCATGTCGCGCGTCAACATTGGAGGTCGGCTGTTATCAGTATAATCAGAGACAACCATGAATGAGTTCGCCTCAGTTTCACATGATTGTCACTGTCAGTCTGTTAGAAAAAACATTTTACTGACCCCAGCTGAGACGCTGAGACCCCCCCCCCCCCAAAAAAAAAAAACCCAAAAACTCTTCGGATCAGAACAATTCACACAAGTCACCTGGTCATGAAAAAAGCGAGTTTCGCTTTTCGGCCGCTGTTTGCATCCCTGCTGTTAACAAAACCAGCATCTAATCTGTCCCTTCAAATTGTGTGTTGGAGCAGCTGCTGACAGATGTGTATTAATGCTCCGCTCGTGAGTCCAGCTGCATCGGGTCCAGGCTGCTGGCACGGACGAAGCAGCTTAGAAACTGTTAAACGAGCGGTCGTCGGCTGAGTGGATTGTTACATTGACGAGAACTTGCAGAAAATAGATGTGAGACAATTTGCTCAAACTTGGAGCCAGAGCCGGCCAGGCTACAAGAGAGATCAAAAATATGGAGGGGTCCAGGACCCCCATGAGAACCACTGATCCTGATCCTGAACGTAGGCTACTGTAACCACTGTGATACAATAAAAAACAACAACATTGATCTGATTGACCGGCGTAGCGGTCCCTCTCCCCATCCACTCTCTAGCTCTCTCGACCACAGCTGCAAATGAAGTACCTATGGCCTATGAACAGCGCCACTCTCCATTGCAGCTACGTTGTGAAGTGTTTTCACACTACATTTATGAGCCTCCACACCGTGAAATTCTTTGACCGGTGCAAGACAGACTCATGTTTTCATTCATCAAGAATTAAAGTCAGAGGTTGGAAGACGATCACATACCGTCGTAGTTCCCACCATAAACGGAGATTCGGCGGCGTTATTCTCATGACTCGCCACGAAACCGAAAGTAAAGAAACGCTGGTCGCCGCCCAGCATTTCCACCACCACTAATAATAACACAATAATGATAAATAATGCTCTTTTCACATGCTTATAGCTGAGAACTTAAAACTTTATCTATTTTCTTTTATTTGCTCTTGCTTTTAACTCTGTTTTTAGTGTTTTGTTTGTTTTTATTCTGTCTTATGCTTCTTTTTTTAATGTTTGTCTTTATGTAAAGCACATTGAGTTGCCTTGGTATGAAATGCACTATATAAATAAAGATGCCTTGCCTTGCCTAGAGACAAAACGATATATTTATCAAAAATGGGCCCATTAACAAGTGGTAACGTAGATTCATCCACATTAACGTGAGACTTTTTTATAACCAAAGAGAAACTCCTCTTGTCCCTTTAACTGCGGCTACGCTACCATCCAGCATCTCTGACGCTATCAACTTTTTTCAGCAAAATGAGCACGTAAAAGCCCTGTCCCTCCTGGGACGGACGGACAGACAGACAGACGGACAAAGGGAAAGAAGGAAGGAAGGACAAAGGCAAAGATGGGAGGAAAGAAGGAAGGAAAGACAGGGAAGGAACAAATTGGGTCAAAAAGGAAGGAAGAAGTAAGGACGAAGGGGAAGGGAAGGAAAGATGGAGGGAGGGAACAGATTCATTCAAGAAAGGAAGGAAGAAGGGAAAGAAGGAAGGGAGGAAAAGGATTGTGGAAAGAAGAAAGGATGGAGGAAGGGAACAGATTGGATCAATTTGACCCAGAAGGACAACAGGAGGGTTAAAAAAAAAAAAACCTTTTTACAAAAGCCAGTACTGTATCTTGTCCCCATTCTCATTGAAAAGAGACAACTGCAAGGAGGAATGTCATCACATGGACACAGTTGGAGAAGGAGTTGACTGCTAGCCGCCGCACAACAGGCTGGTAAACAGATGTGTCACATGTCATCCATGGGTTGGTGCTCCTGTCAGTGTAGGAGCCTCCATGTGAGACACTTTGATCAGTTTTTGTGTGTTTTTGAAACTTTTTTGTTGTTGTTTATTCCCCCCGGGGGGTTGCAGTGTATTCCCTCATCCCAGAGCGCTGTGGGAGACCAGTCCGCTGCTGAATTTACATTAATGCTGAGTGGAGCCAGTAAATCCTCACCCATCTGCTGCAGAGCCATTTGCAAATTTGTGAATGTAAATTAAACTCTTTTGATTTGATCTGAATTTATTTCAAACAAAACCTTTATCATCAATGACAAAACAAACAATTACCAACAAAACAATGTTAGAAAAGGAGCAGGTAGAAGTATACACTTATGTGGTCCTTGGCCTCTATTGAAAATAAATATTCACGTTAACATTTAAATACAAGCCAATAAGCCCCCGGTGCTAGATTACAGTTTTTTTCAATTGCTAACAAGCAGTGGTCGAAACTGAAGTCACATGTTCAAAACTCTTAACACAGCCAGCATTTCCATCAGGCATCTCAGCTAAACAGTTCATCTCTTCCCCAAAACGGTGCCTCACCAACAAAACACTTCATACATGTCTCAAAATAAGCTCATTCAACCACAACACTAGCACATAGTATCACTGTGGAAACAAACACTGTCACTCTTAGCACACTGAACTACAGAACACTAACAACAAAGAACATTACTTCAAATTAATTTGATCTTTGAAGTTTGAATGATTTTTTTTTCAAAATCAGTAAATCAGTTTTATTATAAAATAAATACTGCAATATCTTTGCACTTTGAGTGTTCTAGATAATATATTGCAATAAGAATGAATCAGGAATGCAGCAATTTACGTCAAAATGCAGAATCTCCAGAGGTAGAACACAAATCAGGAGATAATGTAAGTAAAAAAACAAAAACAAAAAAAAACACAACTCTTGGTCTTCCTCTCCTTCCTCTTCTCCCTCTCCTGGCCACTCTTCTCTCTCCCCAACTGGTGCTCTTTGACCCCCCCCCCCTTTTATATATGGTTTCTAATGAGGCCAAACACAGATCACCTGGATCGGTCTTGAGCTGGAAACTAACCTCACCTGTGTTTTGAGTTGCATAATATTTTTATTTATTTTATTCAATAAAATATTTTTGATTTGATGTTTTATAGATTTCAATGTTCCTGCAACAGAAATTCCCCATGACCCCCCCCCCCCCCCCCCCCCCTCCCTCTATCCCTCCCATCATTCTGTTTTGATTGTGTTTTTAACTGTTTTGAACAAAGTGTGTTAGTATTTGAAAAATGTGCAGTAAAAGTCTAGTGTTTTGCAGGTGGTGAACTAGTAACCGAGAAAAGAGTCCATGAGTTTTGGTGACTGTGGTCACTCAATGCATTTTGTGTGAAAGCAATGAAAAGTGATTCACAGTTTGGTCAACATGGACTTGTGTTTTGCAAACTGTGTTAAGAGTTTTAAAAATGTGACTTCAGTTTCGACCACTGCTTGTTAGCAATTGAAAAAAACTGTAAGTGAATCAACTTAAGGTATGATCTATTAGTTATTATTATTTAACACATTCTCTCCTCATCTGCATACCCCCAAGAATCCCCTTTTCTTTTTTTTTTCTTTTTTTACACATTTATTTCAATGTGCTAATATTAATGCATCCCTCCAACTGATTGCCAACCCACTCCATAAATCCATCCCAGCTACTGAAATACATAAACTCTTCATTGTTGTACAAACACAATGCTTTTTGATATTTACTTCTTACTTCTCTAAAATTACAACCCCCCCCCCCCCCCCCCCCTCCCTGTCACAGAACATTTTTTGAATGTTTCTAGCTTTAGATGTAATTAGAGTTGTTTTAAATTGAACCAAATCCCTGAATTTCAATGTTTGTGACTTTAGAAACAGTTTGTTCCCTGTATCCCATATTATGTATAATCCTAATGGCTCTATTATGTGAAATGAATAACAACTGTAAATTGCTTTTGTAAGTGTTGCCCCACTGTCATGGAGGATGTTGTTTTCTCCAGTAAGGACAAAAGAAACCCAATGTTTGGAGGTGTCAGCAGCTTGTTTTTGTGTGTGTGTGTGTGTGTGTGTGTGTGTGTGTGTGTGTGTGTGTGTGTGTGTGTGTGTGTGTGTGTGTGTGTGTGTGTGTGTGTGTGTGTGTGTGTGTGTTTTTTGCAGCAACTTCCCACTGTCATGGGGATGTTGTTTTTGGTGTTTGGTTTGCTTCTGTGTTGTGTTTTCTCTTCAGGCAGTGTGACTCTTCGCACTCGTTTGCATTTATGGTGTGTTCTGGACTTTGGACTTCATCTAGCGGTGCGGTTGCATATCTGAACTTATAAAACGGAAAGGTGAAATCCGGCGATCTGATTGGCTGTTAACCGTGGTATAATGAGCATATACCAGCAATATATCACTCCAGTCCGTGGTATATGCTCATTATACCACGGCTAAGGGGCGTTGTTCGGCTAAGGGGGTTAGGAGTGATATATTGCTTTTATAAAACAGTTACCAATAATGACGATATAAAAGAGGGATACGCAATCAATTTCATGTAGTTTTATTCAACCAGAAATACATATTATCCAATAAAATAGCCTCACTGTGAAAAAAATAGTCCCACCTCTCCAGACGTTAGCTCCAAGTAGCTCTGCAGCTCGTCTTTTCCTCCGCTTTTTTTCAGGTGAAAGTCACTGCTCAGTCCCCTCTACCATTGTTAACCCTCTGGAGGTGAAAGTTCACCTTAAACATGTGAATTAAACTACTTTAGTCCATTTTTTTACATCGTAAAAACATCGACTGTCTTTTGCTATGGACTGCAACAGTCCGTTGTCATGGATACATGACAACAACTTCCATTCATACCAGTCATACGTGCCTGAGGCGGAGTGATAGCAGGGGTTCTTAACCTTTTTGACCCTGAGGCCCAATTTTTATAGTACAAAGTGGCCCGGGGCCCATATATATATATATATATATATATATATATATATATACGTATTTAATGGGCACATGTGTGTGTGTGTGCAAATTAACTATTTAATACTTTTTTTATTGCATTGGCATTCTTTTCCTTTCTTCAAATACATAAATAAATCTAAACAAGTTCTTACCAAAATCACTTTTCATATTTGAAGACCACATAAAATTAAGAAAAATTTGTCTGGATTTTCTTTTCTCTTTTTTTTCAAAAATCAAAAATTGCACTTGAATAA
The DNA here is from genome assembly GCF_905171665.1 of Trachurus trachurus. Lineage (NCBI taxonomy): Eukaryota > Metazoa > Chordata > Actinopteri > Carangiformes > Carangidae > Trachurus > Trachurus trachurus. The sequence goes on from NC_139892.1 coordinate 39,107,894, forward strand.
AAATCACAACCAAAAACAAGAATAGACCCTGTCTCTGTTAAGAAAAGATGCAGTCAAATATAAAACCACACACAACCAAAACAATAAATAAAATGGCTTATCAAGTCTCAACAAAATAGCACTTCAAGATATTGACCGTGTCATCACAGTAGATGAGGTGTAGGCTAGTGACTGAGGCTGTGTCGCTGGTGGGGGTGTCAGCGGCGTGGAGCGGGTCTCTGTAGCGGGGACAGCTCCGTGACACTGTGAGACTGACCTCACGGCAGCACCGCTGCTCGTTGGAAACAGCAGTGATGACGTGCCTTCACGTCCGAGTCTCCAAACCAGAAGCGTTTGTAACAGTAACAGCACAGGAAAAGTCGCTAGATTTGTCGCTAGTGGCTTTTGACTATAAGAAAGTATTTAAGAGGGTTTGGAAAGACGTTAAGTTGGCAACACTGACGTTACCTAGCGTTGCTCCTCACAGACTCACATGCTGCACTGTGTGTGTGTGGTAGCGGCCCCGCCTCCCCCCACAGAGACAAAGATCCTGGATGACTGACAAGAGGCTTCACTCCCTTCATTTCATTCCGCTATGGAACAAACGCGCCCAGGTGCTGAGACCGAGTCACAGAGTGAAGCCTCTTGTCATTCAGCCTGTTTGGAGGCCAGAGACGAGGGCCGGACTTTGGACATGATCTACGCAGTTCCGCGGCCCTCGCGGCCCACATGTGCAAAACTGAAAGTTTTTCGCGGCCCTCTAGGGCAGTGGTTCTCAACCTTTTTGGGGTCCTGGACCCCCTGCATATTTTAGATCGACCCTGAGGACCCCCCACCCCCCGCCCAATCTGGGGGGTTGGGGTGAAATTTGATAGAAACAGCAGAAACTGCATTTTAATTATTCTAATTGGCATAAAGTAAAACAACAACATAGTTATGCCATTTCCAGAAATATTTATTTATTTATGCAGCATCTTCTGAACTTAAACTTTCAGATATTGTAACAAAACAGATTTTTTATACAATAGCTTTCAGAAATTTGTATGCAACAAACAGAATTATTATACAGTAGCTTTCAGAAATATGAATGTCATAAAACAGATTTTTTTATGCACTCATCAAAAACACACAATGAAATCTCAATGAATATCATATAATTAAGTCTTAGTTTTATCAGTAGAGGCAGACAATGTGTGTGTGTGTGTAAGTGCTATCAAAGCAAAGCATCCTCAGTTCTTTTTTTTGTCACTTGGGTGTGGTGAGGTGTGCTGTGTAACTGTTAGTGAGACACTTGCACTTGTATATATGTAACAAGCAGAATTATTATACAGTAGCTTTCAGAAATATGAATGTCATAAAATAGATTTTTTATGCACTCTTCAAGAACACACAAGGAACGAAATTTCAATGAATATCAAATAATTAAGTCTTAGTTTTATCAGTGGAGGCAGATGGGGTGTGTGTGTGTGTGTGTGTGTGTGTGTGTGTGTGTGTGTGTGTGTGTGTGTGTGTGTGTGTAAGTGCTATCAAAGCAAAGCATCCTCAGTTCTTTTTTTTGTCACTTGGGTGTGGTGAGGTGAGCTGTGTAACTGTTAGTGAGACACTTGCACTTGTCTGCCACTCATGAGTTTCTGTAACCTGGGTTGAATAGTGGCAACAGCTGTGATGATACTTCTCTCCAGTTGAAGTCTGTTTCTCTGTTTGGTCTTTATGTGTGTTAGAGCTGAGAAAGTGACCTCACATAAGTACAGTATGTCGACCCAAATGGCTGCAACTGGTAGAGAGCCTCTGTTGCAAGCTCTGGGTACTCCCTCTCCACACAACACCAAAACTGCGTCAGTGATGTCTCTGAAAACTTCAGTCTGTAGCCACTGTCTGAAGACAGGTCAATGAGGCTCTCATGGAGTTGCTCTGGTGCTGTATCCATGCTGCTGTGCATGAACGGCCTGCGTATCCAGTCAAGTCCAGTTGACTTGTCCTCAATGTCTGGGAAGTAGGACTCAAACTCGGCTTTCAGTTTGGCCAGGTGCATTTTTACAGTTTTCCAAATGTTCTGCTTTATGTTCTGTGTGATGTCAGCTATCCAAGAGTTAAGCTGAGGGAAATTACTGACATCCGCCTTTTCACACCTGCTCAACCAGAGGTCAGTTTTCCTCATGAATGCTGAAACTTTATCATACATCTGAAGAACAGTTTTGTCATCACCTTGTAAGCTTGTATTTAGCTCATTCAGATGGCCAAAAACATCAGTGAGGTACAGTAAGCCAGGTGAGCCAACCAGTTCTGGTCTTCAAGTTTAGCAGCCAGAGGATGTCCATGCTCTGAGAGGAAATCATGCACCTGCTCTCTCAGTTCAGATAGTCTCTGTAGTGCTTTCCCCCTCGATAGCCAACGTACATCTGTATGTAGCAGCAACTGATGATGGTCACTGCCCGTTTCCTCGCACAGCTTGTGAAACAGTCTTGAATTGAGAGGTCGTGATTTAATGAAGTTAATCCCTTTCACAGAGTCTGTCATAACACTGTCCAGTTCTGGGCTCATGCGTTTGGAAGCCAACGCTTCTCTGTGAATTATGCAGTGCATGCTTTGGATGTCGGGGTTTACCTGCCTTACCATGCGCGCGACAAGTCCGCGGTGCCGACCAGTCATAGACGCTGCCCCGTCCGTGCACACATGCGAGCAGCGCTTCCAGTCCAACTCGTGCTCCGTGAAAAAACAGTCAATTAATTTAAAAATGTCCTCACCCGTGGTTTTTTCAGGTAGCGGCTTGCAGAAGACGATGTGTTCAACTATATCGTTGACTGTGTCATCTTTGAAACGAGCAAACATGACCAACTGGGCTTCTCCATTCACGTCAGTAGACTCGTCTAACTGTACAGCAAAAGACCCCACTCTTTTCAGTTTGTCACCTGTTGAACAATGTCACCAGCCATATCATCCACCCTGCGGCATATAGTGTCGTTAGACAGCGGTACTGATCGGACTGCATCTGCGGCTTTTTTATCCACCATGGTCTCAGCTAGGATAGCTGCAGCTGGTGCAATTAGCTCCTCGTCTATTGTATATGGCTTTTTAGCTTTGGCGACAAGCAAAGCTACCTGGTAAGAAGCTTGAAGGGAAGTTGCTGAAGTCTGACTTGCGGCACGCATGTGATTTTGCGCCCCCCTGAACTCGGACAATTTCCGCGTGGAAAAGTCAGCAGTCTTGCCCACTGACGATTGATGCCTGGTGCTCAGATGCCACTGCATGTGTGCCGGTTTCATGGCATGGTTTGAACGTACCTCTCCACATTAAAAACACAGAGGCTGCTGAGGGTCCGAATCAGTTGCTGTAAATCCCAACATGATGTATTCTTCTTTATAAAGTCTCTTTTTGCTGTCTGTTTTCGTTTTCTTTTCCGGCGGCCCAGAGTCTGCTTTGTCCGAAAGCGGTCTTTCTTTTAATTTGAGCCATTTCTCCATTTTGTCAAGTCGTCTTCTTTTTCCTCCTCCTTCTTCTTCTTCTTCTTCTTCTTCTTCTGTTTTGTGTAAATGTGCGCATCATCTCATTTGTTTGTAACATTAATTTCAAGCGCTAACCGGCGCCAACCTGGCTGAACCGTCAAGCTAATGAGTTTTACCACATCCGCTTCCTGCATATATTTCACAATAAAAGCATTATTAAGAAATGAATGGTGTATGACCAGTGAAACACTAGGGGGCTCATAATTTGAAAGGGATGCAGATCCTGTTAAGTTTGTATTAACAGCGTCATGCAGTAACTTTAACAATATTATGTCATAGGATGTTTTTTAAGATATATTTTATTTTCACAGACACCTTTTCACGGACCCCTTGCAATTACACCACGGACCACTAGGGGTCCGCGGACCCCCGGTTGAGAATCACTGCTCTAGGGGGTGCTCGCGGCCCAGGTGTGGGCCGCAGCCCTATGGTTAAGAATCACTGGCCTACGCTGTGATAAGGCTTTAGAATAGTAGCCCTCAATATACCACGGTTAACAACCAATCAGATCGCAGGATTTCACCTTTCCGTTTTATAATTAAGCATTATATCACGACAGGCCGTGGTATAATGAGCATATACCACGGCCTGTCATGATATATTGCTTAAGTATTCTTGATGTTGCATTCAGGTGAAATGGGGCAGACGTCAGACAGACAACAGATGCTGCATGTAACAGGATAAACAAGCGTCTATGTAAACAAGTGGTCTGACAACATGTTGTCATGGTGATGTGGTATTGTTTTACCGTCTTTCTCTGGTGGAGTAAAATGACATCCGGTTGGTTTGCCGACGGCCGTCTGCCTGACTGCACCTGAATGCAACACCGGTGCCTCCGTCCTTCCTCACACTACACAGTGGTGACAGTTTTAACAGGCCGTTTCCGTGGTTACCTACGGTCACGCTGCAACATGGCCGCCTCGGTTCGGTGCGTCGCCCACTTATGTATTTGTAACGACTTGTAACAACTCATTCTAAGGAACCAGAAAGCTTTCATTTGTAGCAGCTGTGATTCACCTTCAGTCAAATACAGATTTATGAAAGACAGGTTTGATTTTTGCTAATAAAAAGCCAAATAAGTTACACACTGGGGCTTTAAAGTATAATCATTTTGGGGCTTTTTCATGCCTTTCATACCTGCCTCTTCCTTTTTCTGGACAATCAACATGTTTAACAGACTGTCTTCTCTCTCTGCATTTTTGGGGGCGTTCACATACAAAATCTGAACATTAACATCCACTCTACTGTCACTTACAAAGAGTCTGTGCAGATGGGTGTGTGCAGCTTTAACAATTTACCCCCTGTGTCCATGGAGATAGACATCCATGTGGCATCATGTGACACTGTGGTAGCAATGCAAATGTACACCAATCAGGCCTAACCTTATGTGAAACTATTTATACTGACGTGAGTTCTGTTGAAGCACAGTGACTGCTGTGCCACAGGAGTGTAAAACCATCTAATGTGAGATAAAGACAGAAATGTGTTGAGCTTCAAGGGACGACACACACACACACACACACACACACACACACACACACACACACACACACACACACACACACACACACACACACACACACACACACACACACACATGCATAGAATGGAGATCTATTTATACCATAAGTAAACTCAGAGCACTGCAGTATGTGTTAATTCAGCTCAAAGAAAAAAAAAAAACCTGTTACCCCCAGAACCAATAAGTTAATCAGTGCTGAGCCTTCCAGTCCTGGAGTAGAGAGCACTTCTCATGCCAGGGGGCTCTGGTAATGAATGAGTGTAAAGTCTCAGCCTGTGAGGTGCAAGCCAACCTACTGTTACAGAGCTCAGAGGGGGAGACAGAATTATAGGCACATGGCTTTGGAGGCCATCCAGTATGAGTGTGTGTGTGTGTGTGTTTGTGTGAAAGTCAATCTCACATGCAAAGAGGGGGAAACACTTTGGCTTCCTCCCTGTCACGTCCTCCATGTGTTCCATGGTTTAGTTTAACTTTATCCTGTGTTCTGCCCTGAATGTGTTGAATGTGTTGAATATGTTTAAAAGACACTCAAAATGACATTGAAATGTTAATTTACTGTTTTCTATCTTTATATACGGAAGCCGAGAACGGCCAGGTCCGTATAAAAAATTTTTATTACCGTTTTCTCGTGATAACGACTTATTATTTCGTTATCTCGAGATAACAAAGTCCGTTTTCTCGTGATAACGAATTAATTTATTTCGTTATCTCGAGATAACAAAGACCGTTTTCTCGTGATAACGAAATAATCATAGAATGTGTCGTTGACATGGTTGCCTAGCAACAGGAGGCTACTGTTCAGCTCGAGCATGGGACAGTTAACTTCAGTCCAGAGCGATAGATATAACATCTATCTATCGCTCTGCTTCAGTCTACTCTACTCACTGGTGTGGTTATTGTCCACACCAGCTGTCAACAATAACTTACCAGTAAGTTACACTTAACGTTAGTTTGTATAACGTCACTGTGCTGGGTTTATTTAAGGGGCTACCGGCCGGTGGTCCCATCTATCCTGTTTCAGCTAAGCTAACGTTAGCTACTGGCTGCTGCTGCTGTCAGAAATCACAACCTTATCTCGAACCATCAGACACCTGTTGCCTGCGACCACTGACATGTAGGCTAATGTTAATTTGGCAAGACAGCAGTGTTCATGAGCTTTATCTGAGCAGCAACTAGCTAACATTACCTTAGCTGAAGCTGCCATAACGTAGTCAACTCTCATGTGTTTATGCTAACCTGTAGCCCCTTAAATAAACCCAGCTCAGTAAACAAACTAACGTTAAAGTGTAACTTACCGGTACTTCATTGTTGACAGCTCCTCAGAGCAGACTAACGTTAGTGGCAGCTCTTGAAGGCTGAAATCAGGATGATGAGATCACATTAATCAGCTCACTGATTTGAGTTCTACACATGGTTTTGGGCAATTATCCCACGAAAACATCTCTTCTGTTACGTTATATCTGTAGATGTGTAGTGTTTCCAACAGACTCACTTTAGTAGCCACCTGCTACGAACATACAGCGGCTAACCAGCTGCTACCATGGATGTATTATATAAACCGTATTTGATTATATTAACCCCGGGCGTAAACAGAAGCGATTGCACCGGGGAAACATGTTGCTAGGCAACCATGCCAACGACACATTCTATGATTATTTCGTTATCACGAGAAAACGGTCTTTGTTATCTCGAGATAACGAAATAAATTAATTCGTTATCACGAGAAAACGGACTTTGTTATCTCGAGATAACGAAATAATAAGTCGTTATCACGAGAAAACGATAATAAAAAAATATTATGGACGTGGCCGTTCTCGGCTTCCGTATTTATATGTATTTCCGGCGCTTTTATTTTGAAAATCTCCCGAACCGGATGTAGGAAGTAAAAACGTAAACGAGAGGAAAAACGAGTGTGTACATCGTCTCTCGGCCGCATCAATGCAGTTATCTCTCAGAAAGCAATGGTTGTAAGTGTTACACATAGTTTACAGGTTTGATAAGAAGTGGTAATATCTTTTATGGTTATCTTGTGTATAAAAGCAACAGTGGAATGTCGTAGCTTGTGTGACAGCAGTGTATATACTTACCTGCTAGTTTGCCTTGTTTTCTAGCCTGCTGAGCTAATACCTGTTGAGTTAATATGAAGCAGTCAATACGTTGATACTGATATTTACATGACTGTTTATTAAGACATTTTTTTTGTATCTTTCTTTTCTAGTTTTACACCGAATTCAGTGCAGTCAGAAATGCTGACTTATGTGTAAGAAAATATTAAAGGAGCAAGCCGCTCACTTCCTGGCTCTTGAATAAGGAGTTTGGCTGGCTGTTTAATCTGTGTTCACGCAAGAGCATAACACATAGAGAGAACAGTACATCCAGTTTTATTTTGAAATATTCCTGAGGCCTGTATCACGAAGCAGGATTACCGGCTTAGCGAGGTAACTCCAAGGTTAAAGGAATAGTTCACCAAAAAAATGAAATTCTGTCATTATTGACTCACCCTCATGCTGATGATTCCTCAAAGTGCATCTGGAGACACGGGAGGGGGGTTCGTCGTCCAACGAAATCCTTATATGAGAGTCAATAGCGCCCGACACAAAAAGGTCCATAAAACTACACAAAAACCCTCTAATATTCCTCCATACTGCGTGTCTGCTGCAATCCAAGTGTCCTGAAGGGAGATAGTCCAGAGTTTACTCTAAACGACGTCATTTAGGACGTTTTTACAGAAACAAACAAACTTACTCCGAACGGCTAACCCTGCTCCGGGTCAGGGTAGCTTTCAGGTTTGATCTGAATCCAATAAAAGGCTCCACCCAACAGCCAATCACCTGTTTGGGAAAAAAATTATGTGCCCTTTCACCAATAACCCGGTTGAGATAGGAGCCCAAATAGTGGAAGAATATATTTTTTTGCCATCCGGGAGGCAACCACCATTCCGACATCCCACCAGTCTGACATAGGCCTCTAATTGTCTAAATGGCAAAACTTAATTTTCTACCAAATGTCCCATCATTCCGACAATCCTTGTCTACTATGCCCGGAATGACGGTATTTTTTTTCTTTTTTTAAACATCCTGACAACCTTTCCGACAATTCCTTTAGTAGCGTGTTTTTTCCCCAACAGATTTTGCACTGGTTGGGTTTAGGCAATGATATGGAATTAAGATGGTGTTTTTTTTATCTTGTATTGTATGTGTCTTTGTATTGCCTTATTTTATTTATAATGGACCCAAGTCCGTAATAAAGACTATCTATCTATTTGTCTGTCTGTCTGTCTGTCTGTCTGTCTGTCTATCTACGTATCTATCTATCTACGTATCTATCTATCTATCTATCTATCTATCTATCTATCTATCTATCTATCTATCTATCTATCTATCTATCTATCTATCTATCTATCTATCTATCTATCTATCTATCTATCTATCTATCAAGGAGTTGGTTAAGTTTAGTAAAAAAGACCAGGTAGAGGCTGGACAGGCCAGATACATAGAGAGTCCAGATAAGTAGGAGGGAGTCACCTGTTGAGTAACGCACATTTCCTTATATTTCCATTTCCTTCCTTTTTACTCCCGAGGGTTTACATCTGGGGGAAAGAGACTGTAATTGTCATACACTCGATTCATCGATGCAGCACAGTGATTGGGATTCATTGCTGTGTTAATGGGACAGTGACATAAGGACAGGGGTCGGCAACCTTTGGCGCTCGTGCCACGGCATAATCATTGGCACGCTGGCACCTCCACTGTTACGTTTCTCACCGCCACCAGCTCACGAGTCAGTGGTGTTTTTTTTTTTCCTGGGATTTCTGCGCATTTATTTTGAAAGGACAGCTGGAGAGAGAGTGAGAGGGGGGATTGACACGCAGCAAAGGCCGCTGGGTGGAATCGAACCCAGGGTCAATCAGCCCAATTCCTGACACTGCGAGTCACTGACTCCATGGATTGTGACGTGGAATTGAATGCAGCCAATAAAGAAGCGAGCTGACTGAAGAACACGGAAGCATAACAAACCAGTATTTCTGGCTTGGGGGACGAGACTCTAGTGTGTCGTAAGAGCTGAATTGGAAATATCAGAGCACACTACACATGATGCATCAACACTGTCCAATCAAAGATGTTTTATCTTCATGTGTGGGGTCTCTCACAGATATAAAAGAAAACATCTGTTGAGATTTAGAACAATCTTTATGTGTGTACCAGGCTTAACCCTGACATTCCCAGCTGCTTCATGTGGAGCCAAAGTTGCCCCGGTCCCAGTGTGCCCCTCCCAGCTGGACCACCAGTGGGCAAAGTCATTACAATCCAATGTTGGCCTTGTGGATGCAGCATCTCATGCCAAACATATCAAAACAGAGCTTGTACTCTCATCTCAATCATCTAAAGAGACACTGGAGCCTGGTCGTTACCCTCCAGTGGTCCCTCAGTCTGCCAACACACCAAGGAAAACAGATTCTTCACAGCACAGCAACACATCAAGTGTACGATAATGAAAAGCAGCCATTACCCTCCAGTCACTTCCCTCTAAAAGCATAAAAATATCATCGCACTTGTGCCATCTAAAAGCGAGAAGCTCTATTTCAGCAATTACCCAACTTTGTTAACACAAAGCCAGAGGCACCAGCGGCTCATATTAAAGGGACAACGAGGAGTTTTGGAAAAGCGAAGCGTTTTCTCACTACATTTATGAGCCTCCGCGCGCACCGTAAAATTATTTTGACCGGCGCAAGACGGACTCATGTTTTCATTCATCAATAATTAAAGTCAGAGGTTCAAAGAGGTTCACATACCGTTGTAGTTCCGACCATAAACGGCGATTCAGCGGCGTTATTCTCATGACTCGTTGCGAAACCGAAAGTAAAAAACGCTGGTCGGCTCGACCAGCATCTCCGCCACCACTAATAATAACAAAATAACGATAGAGGCAGAACGATATATTTATCGAAAATGGGCCCATTAACAAGTGTGGGTAGCGGAGATTCATCCACATTAACGTGAGACTTTTTTATAACCGAATAGAAACTCCTCGTTGTCCCTTTAAGTAGCTGTGTGCAGCCATATGAACACAAAGACATTATTGTCCCTTCTTGCTCATGTGTTTTGCCACTGAGTACTCTTTCCTCTTTCAGCTTCCTTTTTTTTTTGTGTCAAACACAGATTTTAATATCTGCAAGACAACTGTACCCTCTAGACATTTAAAACATGTGTGTCTTACTGTAAGTCTGCCATCTGCACATCCTAGTCCCACATGTGTCCTCAGGCATGGAGCCAATTAAAAAAAAAAAAGTCTTGGCCAGTGGAGAACAAAAATAGTTCTTAGTGTAGTAGCTGTGGAGGAGAGAGTTTGTGTTGCTCACTGCGTGCACTGTTCTTTTCTTTGTTTAATATTTTTCCCATTAAAAAGGATTTGTGGCAGAAGATTCCAATCTATACAGACTCTGAATGAATTCAGTCCACACTGATAGTGAGCTGGAGGCTTATGACTTTAGGTCTGGGGTTTGAGCACCAGCTCCACTGCTGCAGCACACGTTCTCTTCACGGCTTCAGTAATTAGATAATAGACTGTGCTCTGCTCAGAGATAAAGGATAGCGTTATTTGTTTGTAACAAAGCCTGCTAGCATTCACTAATTCACTTATGTCAAATTCCCAAACCAACTGTGAATACAGTGTGGGAAAATAACTATTGAACGCGTGGTGGTGAGCTGCATAGAGGCCATAGAGGTTGAGTCCATCACTCATTTTTAGTTTACCTGCTGATTCCAGGTCAGTCTAAAGCTCTCTGTGAGTGCTGCTTGGCTCTTGGACAACTCTTCAGAGTTTTCTTAGGAGAAGAACCTGCTGGTGGACGCTTCATGGTCAAATGATGTTCTGTCTTTTCACTTCAGGCCCGACGGTGCATTCAGGGGTTTAGAAACACGTCTATAAAAAACGGCGTGTGTATGTTTTGCAGCGTATGGTTGTGAATGACAGATGCTTCTTGTGACACCTTGGTGATGACAAACCTTTTTATAGGCATCAATTAGGACTAAAGCAGCTGATATTAATGAGCACTGACAGGAGACAGGAGGACAGATTCCTGCTGCTTTCTTCTCTTTCATTCCTTTCTGCTCCTCCTTTTCTTCCTGTGTTCAATACTTATCTGGTGAAAATTTCATGTGAGTAGGCTGATTAGAATATATTTATTTTTATTTAAGAATATATTTACTGAGAGAAATGTTGACACGTTCAATACTTATTTTCAAAAATTGATATGAGTCAGTGGGCCACACTGTTGCACTGGGAGACATGTCTCCTTATTACAGTTTATTTTGACAGATTGATTTCTTTTTTCTGAAATTGTGTTGACATGCACAAATGTAGATTATATTGATTTTTTAAAATGGTGGAATATTGTTCTTGTTAGTTAGTATTAGTTTAGTTACTATATTATTATGGCATAATGATGTTACTCCTAGGTTTAGGGCAGGGGTATTCAATTAAAATTCATTGAGGTCCAGTTACTAAACTTTCATCCAAGTGAAAGGTCCGAACCTTATAAAGTCCAAATGGTGTCTTATATATAAGCTATAGCCTACCCCTATGTCAAATAAATAAAATCAACAAAGTGCATTTTCATATCTATTGTCAATTTTCAACACAGGAAACATTGAACATAGTGCACTTGTATAGTAAACAACTAGCTTTTTATTTTTATTTTTTACCATGAATAAAAGTAGCCCCCAGGCAAATTATTATTATTATTATTTAAGGCCTGTATTTCAATTAAAGAGAACAAGACAGAATAAGGTGTTTGTCTGTTTGTTTTTTTGGTGCTTTTTTTTCTTTCTTTTTTTTGAAGCCAAGGTGTCAAAAGCATCTTGATAGCTGCACTGTCATTGCTTTGTCCTCCTCCATTAAATATGGAGGGAGGCTGAAAATCACAGGATATGTTTGTTCTGTTCTGGTGATACAAGTCAGTAGTCCTGAAATGGGTGTTTCTCTTCTATAACACACATTCTACATCTCTGAAGCGACGTCTTCCCGCATACGGGCTTCCTTCTCCTTCCCAACGGGGCAGAGCTCCGTGTGAAAAAGTTTACAGCCCGAGGGAGAACCGGGGGTCCGACACAACACCGGCGGAGAAGCAGGAAACAAGCACGTCGCACCGAATATCGCCTTTGACTTCAGCATCAACTTTTTTTTATTTTGGAACAAGGCTGTCATCACTCCGTCTCCTTTCTCTTTCCCTCTCGTACGCACTGGCCGCGCAGGGTAAACAAACGAACGATCTGATTGGCTCAATTGAGTGAAGCTGCCGTATTGACCAATAGCTGAGCTCGCTGTCCCGTCGGGAAAAAAATGCTCCAGGAAAATGTTAACTTATTAGACATTGGTCTCGGGTCCGGATCGAACCATCACTCGGTCCGGGTATCTTTCATGATGATATTCACAGATAATTTTATAATTTGAAAGTGATTTGCGTTTAAATTGTTTGTGAGATGTCAACTGGATGCAGTTTAACCTAAAGGCAACCTGTCGTGGATGTGACTGGTGTGTCTTTATCCTTTAGGGGAGCCATGTCAGATTGGCTTTTATTAGAGGCACTGAAAGAGGCAAATCAAATTTAAAAAAATACATGTGGTCACAGTTTTAAAGGAGACATATTTTGCCCTTTCCACAAATTAAAATAGTTCCCAGGTGTCTTAAAGACATGTCTGTGACATGCTTTGGTCAAAATGCTCCAAGGATCAAACATCACTGCTATTTTCATCCTCTCTAAACAGCCCTGTTCAGAACGGCTGGTTTCAGTGCCTGTCCCTTTAAATGCAAATGAGCCACTGCTTGCCCCGCCCCTTCTACTAGTACCAGGTAAAAGTGGTATTATGAGTTTAGTTTATTTCAGTCTTGACATGTCACCTCATTTTACATTAGAACTTAGATCACACATTAATACACCAGCTAGGCAAGGTCTTTAAACACAACAAAAGGAAAAAAACAAAACAGACATTTTGCCTACCCTGTTTATAAATCAAGCAGTATGCAAATTTGAGTCGTAGTTACATCACTGGAAGACAACTGAGGGAACAGCTCATAAAACCACGTGGATTTCAACCTAGGGAGCCTGAACATTACAGATTGTTTTTGTCAATTCTCACATTGTGGGGGTCCGGAAGGCAAGACAAACACCCAGATATAGTTAAAGAGCCTTCAAAAAGTGATATTTCCATAATATGTTCCCTTTAAAACAATTAAATTGTAAAGATCACAAGTCAAATTCTGGACTGTCTTCATCTACAATAATAAAAAAAAAAAAACTGTCCTTTATGACTGAAGGTCATGCAGCATTGAATTTTCTGGACTCTCCTGATATACTGAAGCTAAATCTTAAACACCTGTCAAAAGCAGAGATAAGCCACCAGGAGGGAGAGGTGCCCGTCACAACAGTCTCTCTAAATTCATCACAGAGCAATTTCATCTTGAGACAGTGGTGTTGTCATCAGATTGAGGTTACAGGGGGCAGTTAACGTTCATCCATGGATCCCTTTGGAAAACAAAAGCCCTCTTCTGAAACATCTAACGAGACAACACAATATGTCACTGCAGAAATGACAGACCTGTGACTCACACCGGCAGACACGCCACCTATTACTTGGAGTAATTGTCCATTAAATTTTTATATAATTAAATGTATGTTTTGCTACTTGTGATGTCTGCCTTCATTTACATGCATATAATAATCTCATTAAGCACAATAATCGGAGAGAGGCATTACTCCAATTACGTGGCCTTCATTAACTGTAATTTATTCAATTCCTTTGGCAGTTATATAAACATAAGCAAAGATATGGTTTGTTCTACCATACGGAACGTGTAGGTTGTCGAGTGTGTGCATGTGTGTGTGTCAAAGAGTGAGTTAAATCGAATCATTGAAAAAGAAGTACCTCTTAAACCAAAGTTATGTTTACTAAATACTTACCCGGACAACTTTGTGACCTCCAAAAATGAAAAATCCTTACTTAATGTCTGTTTTCTGGAAGCTAAAAGATGTATAGCCTGTTCATGGAAAAGGGATAAAAGGGATCCCATCTAACCTGCATGCTCTGGTTAGCACACTGGTACACCAGTATTCTTATGATGCTATTAGGCACACCATGTTGACTCAGTTTAAGGATCAAAAGCCTTCGAGGTCTATGAAGCTGCACACATGCTTGTTGTGTCCAAATATACAAAACCCATCTACTGTTTATGATGGTCTGGTTGGTTTTCATTGGATTTTAGGCATTCTGTGTCTGTGTGTACTACTTCGCAATGGTTAAAAGGGAAGTCTTTCTACTTGGCTTTAGAAAAGAGAAGCTACATCACGAAAAATAAGCTTGACAAGTTTTGGAAAATCTGGAAGGTTTTCTGTAATTTCCTTGAGAAAAATGATATTGAAGTAGATGGCAGGAATGATGAGCTGAACTGAAGATTTATCTATCTTTTCATTTTATCTTGATTTAGTATACCATACTCATTTAGACCTTTACATACATTTATATGTATCTCTGTGTAAAAATGTACTCATTTATTTATTTACTTATGTTTTATTTATTATCTTTCTACCAACATGATTCTAACACATGCAATGATATAGTGTCCTTTTCCCCTTTTTTCTCCTTCTCTCAGTTATTTTATTTATTAATTTTATTTTCATCATTATTATTGCTATTATTATTGTTGTTTTTTTGTATGTGCCTTCTTGTTTCATGTTGTTCACTGTTTGTAAAGTAACAAAATGTGCAATAAACATATGTTTAAAAAAAAAGAAAGAAAAAAAAGAGTGAGTTAAAAAGGGTAGCTGTCCACAGGAGTTGGCAGTGCTGTCGCCTGAAGTCCGTGTATGAGTGAGTGTGCACAGAAAGTGAGTGGGAGTTTAAAAGGGCTACCTGTCCGCTGTGGTTAGAGGCACTTTTACCTGACATGAGAGCGAGACAAACCGTGTGTGTGTGTGTGTGTGTGTGTGTGTGTGTGTGTGTGTGTGTGTGTGTGTGGAGAGAGATACTTGTCAACTATAGTTGAGGACACACACATCAAATGTCAGCTCTTTCCTCTCAGCTTCCGGTTTCCATCAGCTGCCACCACGCCATACAACAAGATAACAAGTAAATCACACACGCGTACACACAGACGGCAAAATGCCTAAAATCCAATTAAATGAAAACCAACCAGACCATCATAAACAGTAGATGGGTTTTGTATATTTGGACACAACAAGCATGTGTGCAGCTTCATAGATACCTCGAAGGCTTTTGATCCTTAAACTGAGTCAACATGGTGTAAGAATACTGGTGTACCGGTATGCTAACCAGAGCATGCAGGTTAGATGGGGCTGCTCTCACCAGCCCTTTTTACAGTAACATCTACATGAATTATTTTTATCACCAACTAGGCGCCTGTAGAACTGGCTGTGTAATTGGAAACACTCGTATATACCATCAGTGTTGGGAAAGTTCACTTTCTAGTGAACTAGTTCAGTTCAGTCGAAATTCAATTCACAAATTTTAAAATGAACTAGTCCAGTTCATAGCTCATAATTTTCATAGTTCTTTCTTTTTTTCAATATGTTGCTACAAGCTATTATTTTTCAAAATGATTGCCTCAGGCCATATTGAACCACAGACAGCAATTATTTTAGCAGTTTTAACCAGTATTAGTTATAGTTACTACTTTTCTTTCCCCCAAAAGTAATTGAGTTACAACATGATGGAAGTAATTACCAGGAAAAGTAACTATTGTGTTACTATTTTATAAAATTCTCAAATATGTCAAATTACTTGGACTTCCCTCTCTAACAGCCGTTTATCTTTTACTTTTACTAACCAACTGGGTCAGTATTCCTCCACACAGACAGGCTCCGCGACGCGCTGTATCACTCCGCCTCTTCCAGCGCCGCTGATCCAATCAGCTGGTAGGTGTCGCCAGATTGGCTGGTTTTTCCGCTACATATTAAAGCAGAAGTGAGTGATATATTTGTGTTAATATAAGTCTTAAATAGTTCTATCTTCCGACAGCAATCACTTACATAGAGTGTTTGGTCTGAAACACGGGTCTCTCAGTCCCTCTGCTCTGCTCTGAGCCGAAGAGAAAACATTTATCGTATCCTACAGTTTTTATCCAATGAGGAGAGAGAACGGCATGCAGGGCTGTGTGTGCAGCCAAGGAACGCCGTGAATGTGGTGACGTAGCGACGAGGACTGTTATGGTGCGTTCAAGGAAACTCGTATTTTTCCGACCGTGAAGTGGTACCAGTTCGATCTGGTACGAGTTCACAGGTCAGAAGTTACGAGTGGCCGTTATAGTGACTTTCACCGGTAAAACAGGTCGGAAAAACACGAGTGGGTTGCCTGGAACGCTACAAAGTCGTAAGTTGTGAGTTGAAGCTGTAATTTACGATTTCAAAAGCCTGCCTGGAACGCAGCATTAGCGAAAACGACCGGATCACTCACTTCTGCTTTAACACCTGTTTACAGTGTTTTAGCTGTTTTTTGCCCGGAAGGCTCTATGGAAATCCGGCACACTCCTGAACAAAGTCATACTTTCAGAGAGCGCCGTTCACAAACGCCAGAATGAACGCATTCACAATAATGTTCATCAAGCAGAAATACAGTACGTTCAGTTCACGTTCGCCCAAAATATGAACGAGTTCATGAACGATCGTTCATTGAACACGTTCAGGCACAACACTGTAAACCATCACATGGCCATTTTCTTTCCCCCAGCAGTGCTGAATTGCAACAATTACTCAACATATGTCCTGATTATGGGATCAACCATGATATTTTATATAATCCTAGGAAGAGTATGTTATGCAGAACTAAAGAGGATAGAGACCTTACCTTTTCTAATTTTTTTTATCCAATAGGACAAATGCTGAGTATCTGTACTAAAACAAAATACCCTGGCCATTTCATCACAGATCAATTGACTGATGATGATATTAGTAGACAGTGCCGAGTCCTATATGCTCAGGCAAACGCGCTGAAAAGGAAATTTCAGATTTGTTTCAACCATGTGAAGATTTGTCTCTTAGAGCATATCGTATCCCGCTTTATTCTGCCCCATTATGGTGTAAATTTAAGAAGGCGAGTATTCATAAGCTGCAGGTTGCATACAATGATTGTATGAGGATACTATTAAAACAGGGGGCAACCACCATTCTGACATCCCACCAGTCCGACATAGGCCTATAATTGTCTAAATGACAACACATATTTTCTATCAAATGTCCAATCATTCCGACAATTCTTGCCTCCTATGGTCGTATTTCTTTTCTTTTTTTTTTAAAACATCCTGCCTTTCTGATAAATCCTTTAATATTTTTTCCCCAAAAGATTTTGCACTGGTTGGGTTTAGGCAATGAAGAAAGACGTTGATAGAGAGGCAGACTAGTCCCTGTCTGCGCTCTGCTGAGTAATTACACACAACCATGTGGGTATTCCTCTATCAAATGTCCCATCATTCGACAATTTTTGCCTCCTATGGTCGTATCTTTTTCTTTTTTTAAACATCCTTGCCTTTGCGACAATTCCTTTAAAGGTGTACAGAAATGGCCGTTTGTCCTGTTTGTTGCGCCGAGTTGTCACAAGCTGCAACACGAGTTTACCCGAGTAAGGAAAACGAATTTGATTGGTCATTATCGAGCGGGCGGGATATTCAAAGTTTGGGGCGAGCCCGAGCTCCGTGTGTGTGTGTGTGTCTCAGACGTTTGAATGACGGATGACAGATCCAATATCAGTGGCTGGTGAATCGTGTACAGGCTGACGTATAATCCGTGCGCCTTCATTATCCAATGCGGAAAAAAAAAACACACTTTCATCCCGGATTTACTCAAAAATAGAATTTTGCACAAAGTTTGGCCTACATCGTCTGATAGATGAGTTATTACACTATGCTCAAATTCAATTTTCTTTTCTTTTTCTTACCTTTAATAGTGTATTTTTTCCCCAAAAGATTTTGCACTGATTGGAGTTGGTTAAGTTTAGTAAAAACACCTGGTAGAGGCTAGACAGGCCAGATAGATAGTCCAGATTAGTAGGAGGGAGTCACTTGTTGAGTAACGCACATTTCCTTATATTGAAAACCTTGTCGGAATGGTGGGACGATGGCATGTCGGAATAGCGGTCTAAGTGGTGGGATGTCGGAATGACAGCATGTAACCTATTGAAACAGCCGAGATGGTGTAGTGCAAGTGAGCTGTTCTGTAACGTGAGAGTCAGCTCATTTCAGGCTTTGCTTAGACATCTGATGTACAAGTTTATCTGCAGACTGAATGATTCTCAGAATGCCATCACTGCTCAGCTGGTTAGGCATCGTGTCAGTGACGTGAGATATTGGTCACCTTTGTGGACAGGGTTCCTGCAGCTTAAAGGGACAACGAGGAGTTTCTATTCGGTTATAAAAAAGTCTCACGTTAATGTGGATGAATCTCCGCTACCCACACTTGTTAATGGTCCATTTTCGATAAATATATCGTTCTGTCTCTATCGTTATTTTGTTATTATTAGTGGTGGCGGAGATGCTGGTCGAGCCGACCAGCGTTTTTTACTTTCGGTTTCGCAACGAGTCATGAGAATAACGCAGCTGAATCGCCGTTTATGGTGGGAAGTACGACGGTATGTGATCGTCTTCCAACCTCTGACTTTAATTATTGATGAATGAAAACATGAGTCCGTCTTGCGCCGGTCAAAAGAATTTTACGGTGCGGAGGCTCATACATGTAGTGTGAAAACGCTTCGCTTTTCCAAAACTCCTCGTTGTCCCTTTAAGTAAAGTTAAATTTAAGACTTTTTAAGACTGACCCTGACTTGTCAATCCTCCTAATGCATGAAAAGTCGGAGAGAAAAAAAAAAACACGGACTTGGGATCAAACAAATAGACGTTTTACGGGCGACCACTGTGCTTTCCCATCGGCATTAAATGCGCCATTTGGAAATTTAATACCAATAGCAAATTTACAGTAAATTTAAGACAATTTTTAAGACCTTAATTACCCAGATTTTAATTTAAGACTTTTTAAGGACCCGCGGGAACCCTGGTGGAGCATTGGTATGATTGTCTTGCCCAGCACAGTTTTTTTTTCTTTTTGAATATTTTTAGTATTCTTAAAATCACTTATTTCTAGGATATATTATTGTTATTGATAAATTGACAGATTAATTGATTGAGTGATTTTTTTTTTTTTAATATATTGAGTCTTGTTTGTTTTTTATTATGGATCTTGAGTCTGATAATAAACGATGATGATGATCAGGCAGGAGAGAGAGAGTGTTTCACCCTCACTCTCCCTCTTTCTCTCACATACACACACACACAAATTCAAGCACACAAACTGTGTACTTGCAACTGTAGCCACAATGTTAAACTGAATTGTCTTACAGAACAGAGATAACATCTTTGACCACTAAAGCTCATTTACACCGCGTGCCCTATACACTGCGCTATAAACAGGACCGGGCCTCAGGCATAAACAGGCACCAGACATACATGTCACAGAGAATAAAACGCTATGTGAGGACCATGGCTGTCAACGCCATGCCTTAGTACATCTCCACTCTGAGGACGTGTATTGTACGCTGCACTGTGCCTGGCATCAAGGAGAAACAAACACATCTCTGCTGTTCTATTTCTATGTTGGTATGTGAGATGCTCATGGTGGAATCAGCCCACTGTCAGTCTGCGTTAGCTGGGCTCGGCTCGCTCTGAGCTCTGAGCTCTGAGCTTTGTTCCAGCATCACTCTGCTTCGTGTTCATGCAGCTGCACACACGTCGGCCTTCAGACAGGCTGGCAGCACAGCCTCCGGTCTGCTGCTGGACGCCGAGGGAACCAGGTGTTTGAGCGTCCTCATAAAGGACACGGTGAGTTTGAGTGATAGTCGATGTGAGAGTCGTAGCCTCAGCTGTCATCTCTTTGAATGTACGTGAACGATTATACATTGGGTCTCATTCATAAAACGTGAGTGGAGCCAAATTGTGTGTAAACTGTGTGCAGATGGAAATTTTACGTGTATTTTGGTGGTCGTGTAAATTTAGAAATGCAGATAAATATTGCTTGTAACTGTTGGAAATTACAATTTTAATTTGTATTGCTCTCTGTTATGTACACAATACGCAACTGCCTTTATATGAAATATAAATAAAATATGAGAAATATAACATTTAGCTAAATTAGTTGGCAATAGTAGGTTTAAAGGTAGAGTCTGGAGTTTTGTTCGTTGCAGTTTGTAAACAAAACATTGATTGATTGATTGATTGATTGATTGATTGATTGATTGATTGATTGATATCTTTATTTCGATCATGTAAACGACAATGTAAAAAAACATATAATAATAAAAACAACCAAAAAACACACATGTATATATATATATATACATATACATATATATACAGTATATACATATATACACATACATACACATATACAGTATATAAATGATAATAAAGGAAATAAGTGAACAGCAAAAATGTATACACAAAACAGTAACATCTCATAAGCAACACAGTTTACATGAGCGAAAAGGAGTAGGAAGAAGTATAAACTTATCTAATCCTACCCCTATAATTTTAACTATACGTTCTAATTAAAATCATAGCACAAAATATACATTTATTGTTTATTTCATTCCTCCATTACCCTATGTACCATTTCCTGCCACATTTTAATCCAAATAGTAACACCTTGTGTGAATTATTCAATGTACCTCTGGAGAATCATTTCTTTATGTCTCTTTTTAAACAGAATTACACTTGAAATATTTTTTATTTCAGTACTCATATTATTCCACAGTTTTACTCCACAAATGGTGATACAGAAGATACATCCAAACTGGGCCCCTCCTCTTCGGCTCAACTGTGTAGCCTCCCGCCCCAGACAGCAGCAGTTGTCATGACAACAAAGGAAAGGAAATACAGTCTGAGTGAAGCGCTGGAGCCGTGGGCCGATAGCCGACCGTCACCACCAACATCGGGAGCCTCCTGTGCTATGTTGTAACGAGCAGGAGGGCCGTTGTGGTGAGCTGGGAAGAGGGTGTTAGCGGTGGATGCTAACCGCTACCACTAGCCAAAGTTAGCATTGAGCTAGCTCACCACAACGGCCCTCATACTTGTTACCACTCGAGGCTCGTACGGGTATGGGAATCGGTTCCAGGGTGCCATTCCGAAGGGCCGCCATTCCGAACGTTTACTTTAATGTGTCGGAATGCCGGCCCTTAATTATTTATGGAAAAGGGCTGCCTTTCCGAACCTGAAAAAAGTCCACCATTAAAAGGTTTAAGGCACTGGGTACACACATCGCAGTGAATGCTTTCGTAGCAAAGTGGTTAGAGCTTCTGCCTTCAGCGCGGGAGATCAGGGTTCGACTCCCAGAGGAGCTGCATATTAGCAGAGACTTTCTATGCCTCTACCTGATCTTTTTACTAAACTTAACCAACTCCTTTCTTCATTGCCTAAACCCAACCAAAGCATCTCCCTCAGTCAGCTGTCAGCACGAGCGGCGGCTGCAGCAGCCTCGCGCCCCTGTGAGTTCAAGCCGGCTTCAGCCGCGCTCGAGCGGAGCAGGGGTGGAGATCTCCAACAACGGAGTCGGGGAGAAAGCAAGTAGGACAGATCTGCCCAGTCTCTGAGCAGCGCACGTTTCACAGACAAGACACAACACAGAGTGTAAACAGTTCAGCACCTTGGATGTGTCGGGGGGGGTGGGGGTGTGTCGGAATGGAGAGCCGTCCCCAGCCCCCTCGCTCTTCTGCCAAGTCCTGACTGAGATTCTCAAAGTAGCAGATCATTTTTCTTTTTGGCTCAGAAATGAGACATGTGCCCTAAAATAAATGCTAGAATCGCCCTGATCTGGCCTGGTCAGAGAAAAGAGAAACAATAGACAAGGAACTACCCTAAAAAAGCCAGGTAACCAGGAAAGTGTGTGTATTTAAGTTGTTGGTGTGGATCTATGGAATGGGCTGGGCGAAGCATTGAAGCAAAGCACTAATATAAGTCAATTTTAAAAACGATACAATAAAGAAATCTTGGGGAGTTATATGGTTGAGGAGGAGTTGTGTTAAGGGATGACTTGTCTTGTTAGAGTGTGGATTATTGTAATACTTATTGTGTAACTAATAATTATACAATTATTACTAATTATTAATAATATCCACTGGGGATATTGGTGATAATATTAACTTTAAATTAAATTAAATTAAAATGATAGAATTATTAATAGATAAGTAAGAAAGGGGTAGGGGTCCCTATTAAGTTTAACTTCTACCTACTCCTTTCCTTGCCTCCTCCCTACAATCTGTCTTACACATATGTACACACACGCAGCTGCTAGGCCGCTGTTGGAGATGGGAAGTGAGAGAGGAAGGAGGCCGGATGCAGTTGGTTTAAAAAAAAACCTCAGGGTGAGAGACAGAGGAGGGACCCCCCACCCAGGAAGGGCAGACATGCAGTAGATGTTGTGTACAGACAAGAAAACAGTTTACAAAAGGGAATATAGAATAACATGGAAATGGGAATGGTGAGTCAAGAAGAGCTGGTGAAGGCAGCTCCTGGTGGGCAGGCTGGGTCATGTACGGGAGCGTGCCTATGTTCCCTCAGCCCTATGTTCCCTCAGCCTTAGGTTCCCTCATTTCCAAGTTTTTCTTTTTTTCCTTTCCAAAATTAGGCCCTATGTTCCCACATTTCCTTTATGATCAATTTGCATCAGATTTTATCCCCATTTCTCCCAATTTGGTAGTCAATTACACCCAACCTATTATCCAGTAGCAGTTGACTACAGATGTAATGTAGCTTTTAGCTAAATCTGGGAACACAGGGCCCTGGGAACACAGGGCTGACCCCTTCCAACACCGCTACTCCAACATAGGGTTGAGTGATGAACCCTTATACCGAAATTAAACTCACCTCCATGAGTTAGTAATAAGAAAAATCTTAGAAATGAGGCAACATAAACCTGAGGGAACATAGGGCTGTGGGAACATAAGGCTGAGGGAACATAGGGCTGTGGGAACATAGGGCTGATCCCTCATGTACAGGGAGGACGGGCCAGTTTAACTGTAATACTGGTGGGCAGGCCGTTTAGGAGCAGAGGAAAGGAGGCGATGCCGTTGGTGCAGAGAGATGGAGCTCTGGAGACACCAAGGCCAGACTGCAAAGTATAATAGATATGACAAGACAAAATATGTGGCAGAGGAGAGGAGAGGAGGATGGATAGAGTGTGTCAGCACACAGACAGCTATACATATTCAGAGTATGTCATGGAGCCACATGGAAGCAATCATACGTCACAACATCCACACATCATACGCCTTGTACACTGAAAGGGTTTATTTGTCTGTGCCATATATGGATGACTGAGTTTATATTTTCACTTCATAAAAATGCAACACCTGGGATATTCACTCTGACCTTTCATTCAACAATGTCAGAGGTTGTCTGGGACAAAAAGCTTAACGTATTCTTATTGTTAAATACTGAATGTGTCATTAGATAAACAGCTGGCAGGTGAGAGTGACACTGGCAGTGTTTTCCATCTTACTTGGAGTAATGAATATTACAAATGAAGATATAAAGATAATATTTTACCATTTTCTTAGGCCCTGTCCACACCAGGCATTTTTGCAAACAGTTTTTACCTCCTCTGTTTCTAAACAAATACCAGCATGCCAGCATGTTAAAAAAAAAAATCTGTCCATATGTAAATGAAAAAATGACATGGTCTTATTGTATAAAAAATAAATAAAATAAAGCCTCTTAAAATCAATTAAGGCCACGATGAACAGATCTACTGATACTACAAAGTATTATTTGGGTCTAAAAAATGTACTGTAAATACATGAAAAACAAATGTATCAATATGCAGCTGAAAATAATAATAAAAATTGAAGATACTACTTACAGATCAAAAATACAATCAGATATTTTGGAGCATATTTTCAGGCTCATGGAAGAAATGCTTAGCCTGTGATGTTGTAAAGAAGAGCTCAGAGACAGACAACACAAGGTGAGGACCCAGTATGGAGCTGGACCGCTGTGGTGAAATCCTGATTTTATAACTAGTGTTGTTAATCAAAATCAAAGCCCACATTAGATTAGAACTACCATGTCCTCCACACAGTAGTTTAGTATTTATTAGCTTGAAGACTTCTGAGTATTCACTGTCTCTCTCTGCTGGTGTTTAAACCAATGGAGCTCTAACAGAGACACAGCAGCAAAGAGATTATTGTTACGTCGATATCCATTCTCTGTGATTTGCCCTTGATTCGGCACAATCTGTTGTACATTTACAGTTAGAAAGGTTGCTATTAGTTGTGTTGATTATTTTGATGGACATCTTTAATTTCACTGTTTAACTCACACAATGGTTTAAGTTGGCTGCAGTTTCTCCAGTTTGTCCAGTTTTTGCCTGTTCGGGCGGATTTTATAAATTCCAGTTTTCATTGTTTCCATGGGACCATGCAGCTGGTAGAGAGTCTGTGACAGAATGGCTACCAAAAGAGATATGGAAATATACTGAAGAGATCAAAGATCATGGAGTTCATGGAACCATATGGAAGAAATTACAAGTAAGCAAGACATGATAAAAGAGATCAAGGAACTGAAAAAGAGAAAGATGAAAAGATTGCACAACTAGAAAGCAGATTATCCGAGCTAGAACAATACACTCGAATGAATGACGTTGTTGTTACTGGGTTGCCGACACGACCCCAGTCTTTAACCGCAACCCCCACCATCATCATTTGAGTATATTGATGCCGGGCTGAGTGTCCTCCTTTATGGAAATGAAAATATGGTCACCCTACTATAAATATAAATGTAAATGTTTCATAACAGAAATAATTGGTTTCTCATTTTCAGAGCTAATTATGCGTAAAGTTGCCAGATTTTCACAAAGGACTGCTGGGAGGCTTTTGAGCGCTAACTACAGACTGTAATTTCCTCACTGATCCACTTAATGTCTGATGGATTAATTGGGACTAAACACAACCAGCAGCCTGTGCTGTGTATCAAACCAATGACTAAGTAGAAGAGACTGACTTATTAGATTTATCCAGAACACCAGTTGAAGTCCCCAGTCATAAACAAGAGCTGTGTTGTTCAAATGCATAAAGAACATGTTGGATCAGTAATGCCAATGATTATATCTGAGATATCTGCATGTATATAGATGGAGGACAGAAAAACAAAGGCAGAGTGTGTTTTGTTTCAGTGTGTGTGTGTATGTGGATGAGCCTATGGGAGTTTTCTAGGTTTGAAGCTGTCGCTGCTTGACATGACAGCACTGTGAACTACTAATGAGGACACAGGAGAGAACATGGAATTAAACTCAAAATAAACACATCAACAATACACACACACACACACACACACACACACACACACACACACACACACACACACACACACACACACACACACACACACACACACACACACACACACACACACACACACACACACACACTTATGGTCCAAGAAAGTCTTTTAAGAATTTCCCTGCCATTAAAAATAGATGCAAAAAAGAAGAAGTAGATAGCAGAGCAGAGTGGACAGGTTAATACAGCCACGGGCCATATGCTAGATGTGCTTTAATTTGGATTTAATTACTTACATAAACCTTTGAGACTGTGGGATTGAACCTCCTCTTTAACTTAAAGCCCCAGTATGTAACTTAATTGGCTTTTTATTAGCAAAAATCAAATATTGCTTTCATAAATGCAAGTGGAATCACACCCGCATACAAATGAAAGCTTTCTGGTACCTTAGAATGAGTTGTTACAAGTCGTTACAAATACATAAGTGGGCGACGCACCGAACCGAGGCGGCCATGTTGCATCGTGACCGTAGGTAACCACGGAAACTCAGCGGAGCTTTCGGCTCGGGGAGAAAGTTTTCGAGGTAGCGCCTGTTAAAACTGTCACCACTGTGTAGTGTGAGGAAGGACGGAGGCACTGGTGTTGCATTCAGGTGCAGTCAGGCAGACGGCCGTCGGCAAACCAACCAGATGTAATTTTACTCGACGAGAGAAAGACGGTAAAACAATACCACATCACCATGACAACATATTGTCACGCCTGTATTGTTTTGCCTCCCGCTGGCGGACCACTTGTTTACATAGACGCTTGTTTAGCGGAGCTCAGAGTTCAGACCAGACATGGTGAAGTTCAGACCAGACATGGTGAAGCAGCATTTAGCTGTTATGCTGCTCACAAGTGGAACAAACTACCAGCAGAACTGAAATCAGCCCCAACTGTGAGCACTTTTAAATCCAGGTTAAAAACATTTCTCTTTTCATGTGCTTATAGCTGAGAACTTAAAACTTTATCTTTTTTTCTTTTCTTTTACTTTTATTTGCTCTTGCTTTTAACTCTGTTTTTAGTGTTTTGTTTGTTTTTATTCTGTCTTAAGCTTCTTTTTTTTTTTCTTTTTTTTTTTTTTTTTAATGTTTTGTCTTTATGTAAAGCACATTGAGTTGCCTTGGTATGAAATGCGCTATATAAATAAAGATGCCTTGCCTTGCCTTGCCTTGTTTATCCTGTTACATGCAGCGTCTGATGTCTGTCTGACGTCTGCCCCATTTCATGTGAATGCAACATCAAGAATACGTTCAGATATAAAACCGCACCGCTAGATGGGGGGAATTCCTACATATTATACCTTTAAGGCTCTAGCAACAGCAGCATCATTAAGTGTGGTATGCTGTCATGCTTTACTGACAAGATAAGATGATAATAAGACTTTACCACAGCAGGCATCACGACACGACACCACAGAGCTTCAGATCAGGTCGGGCCTTTCTCCAAATCCAACCCCTCCAGTCTCTCCACTGTCCATAGTTGAGGGCCCTTATCCTTCAGCTTAGTGTCCACTGGTCCCTTAAGAGTCCGACCAACATTGAGCTCAGCCAGGGTCACTCAGATGGACTCTTAGACTGCTGTGTTGAGGGCAAATCTGAACTCTGGTAAATATTTGTCGATTCACTCTCTCAGTAAGGTTGGTTTGTGCACGGGGTGTTTTTTTTCTGCTTAAGGTTCCATTTTCTGCAGGTCTCTTCAAAGACAGAAGAGATGAACTGGAAGCCCTGATCAGATAAAATATGATCTGGCACACCCCACCGAGTGAGTATTTCCTTGTGGAGCACTTGGGAAAATGTTTCAGCAGTAGCTCGGCGTAGAGGAAACAACTCAACCCAGCGTGAGTAGTAATCAAAAACAAATAGATACACATTTCCAGATGAGCTGTAGGGAAATGGCTCCATGAGGTCTACTCCCAACATCTCCCATGGTTGTCTGACTGTTGTCTGCTGCAACTTCCCAGGGCGTTTCCGGTTCTCTGGCTTTTGTATTTGGCAGGTCAGACAGCACTGGACATAGAGTAGTTTTTGACATCCAAGCTTATCTTGGGCCAGCATGCCAAAGCCTTTAGCCTTTTATAAGTTTGTATGTCCCCAGTGTCCTGTGAGCGGGTAGTCGTGGAAGACCTGGAGCAATTGTTCATGAAGAGGCAGCGGGATGTAGACTTGACACAAGGTTTCATGTGGCAGCTGCACAATTGGGTATACTTTGGGGCATCAGGGGCATTCAAAGGGCATCACTTTGAATTGAAATAACCCAAAGGGACAGATGAATGCGGTTTTCTCCTTGCTACCATCTTCCATGGGCACCTGCCAATAGCCACTATTCAGGTAGTGAAGATGGAGGATCCAGCCAGAGACTCCAGGATTTCTTGAATGTTAGGCATCGGGTAAGCATCTGTTTGCGTCGCAGCATTTAGTCTCCTGAAATCAACACAGAAACGAGATTTGGTGGTGTTCTTCTTGGGGACTAGAACCACTGGAGCAGCATACGGTGATGTTGATGGTACAATAACTCCAATAACTCTTTTCCTGTTACTTTGGTGACATCGGATGGATTTTTTCTAATTTTCTATTTTTCTGTATCACCTGATATGAACGAACCAAGATGCCTCTGGTACTGATCACATGACTGTATGATGGTGCTTTATACTTGATGATAGTGTCATGTTGTTTTTGCCATAGCATGCTTGTGCACATTTATATATTTTTTCTATATTTATTTCTTGTTGAATGTATTATTATTATTATGTTTTCTGGAATATGGTGCACTCAAGACGTGCTACCTATTACTTGGTTGATCATGTGACCTAGACTATATTAGAGGCTCACTGCTTTCACCTGTGTTAGTCTGAGGAAGGGTCTGCAAGCCCGAAACGTTACTCCTTTTCGGTGATAATACATTTTTAGTGCTTTGGAGCTCCTTGTTGGTGTGCGGATTTTTCCTTTTTTCATTATTGACTTTTTTGTCCAGCACCCAGCGTCAGTTTTTTGGATGTGCGTGCTTTGTTTGTACTTACAATAACTCCATCCACTTACATTTTCTCCACGTGGGCTTTAATTTTCTGGAGCAACGATGAGGTTTTTGTTTAATGGGCATGTTGTGTGACAATATGATCTTCTGAGCCAGCACATTAGGCATGCTTGTATGTGATTGGCTGAAAGTTTGGCAAGTTTATTTGTATAGCCCATTTTTACAAACAGTTTGTCTCAAAGGACTTTACACAGCGCTTTACATTTTCTGCAGAATGCACTGTTGGTTAGGAAGTGGGTGCGGCACATGATGAGGCTGGTCACTTTGCTGTGAAAAAGACATATGGTCAGATGTTGAGACATTTTTCCTTTTTTTAAAGTATATCTTTGGGGCTTTTTCCTGGCCTCGTATGAGGAGGGATGGGTCAGCATTTATTAAAACTTGTCACACATGCCAGTTGAATGACAAACCAAACCAGACATTAAAACCAACACCATTGTGTCCTATTCCTGCCATCAGCCAGCCATGTGAACAACTGTTGGTGGATTGTGTGTGTGTTCCGCCTCACTTAAAACAGGTGTGACTTACTATGACAGTGGAGGGTCCTGTCACTATGCCTCCAATTGATCGTGCTCCCTGGCTACTTGGCCAAGGCGATATCCATTTGGCCGAATGGTTAGCGCGCATGACTATTACCCGGGAGTCTGGGGTTCAAAGCCAGCCCTGGCCCTCTTCACCTTGCCACATTACCTGACTGTGATGTGACGAGAGCACCCGATACCCAGCAGCTTATCCTCTGCACACCATCACCACTCGTTCCGTAGTGCATTCCCAAAGTCAGTCATTCTGACCAGAGTTCAAACTTCTATGTCTAACTTTTTTTAAATAAAACCCCTACCTTTCTCAGTTCTTGGCTTTTCCTATAATGGGTTCATTAATCATCTAGTGAATCATTTCACTAGATCATTTATACCTCAAACCGCCAAGGGGTCACTTTTACCCCTAAGAGTCGGACGGCGAAATAGATTATCCATCATTTTCCCCTGATGAGGAGTCATCATGAGAGGATGAAGACACCCCCAGAAAGAGGAACTTCCAACTTTTGTCATGACCCTGTTGTGTTCCTTGTCTTGTCTTAGTGTTATGTCCTTTTGCGGGTTCCTGGTGTAGTTATTTCTTGTGATATTTTGAAGTCGTGTCTTTGTTCTCTTCTTAGTTCCTGTTTTATTCTGAAGTTGTGTCTCCTGGTTTTTCGGTCCCTGTTGTGTTACTGTTTCCTGTCTTAGTTTGAAGTCCTTGTCCTGTCTTCCTGTGTGCTCCCTGCCCTTGATTACTAATGTGTCTCACCTGTGTTGATTGCACCACCTGTGTCTTCCCTTGTGTATTTAGCCTCAGTGTCTCCCTTTGTCTTTGTCCGATTGTCGTCGCTTCTTCGCCTGCCCTGCTCCGTGCTCCAGTGTTTTCCCTGCTTGTTTTTGAGTAAAATAAACCGCTTTTTATGACGAACCTGCATGTCTGCATTTGGGTCCTTCCCCGCAACCTGACAACAATTGGACCAGACATGCACCCAGCAGACAGATCCCCTCCCCGGATGGTGACTGTTTTTGAGTATTTTACTTATCAGGCAAGGAAGACTGCTGCAAAGGACTCTGCCACCACCTTGCCTGCAGAAAGACCCTCCAGGAGGGGCTCCTCTCGCCGCCGCCAGCAACCCAAGCCTCGTCCCCAGCAACCAACCTCCCCAGAAGAGGACAACACTCTCTAGGGCATCCGGTTGGCACTGGGGGGGCCCCGCTCAGTTCAACAGGCCTACAGAGCGGGGCTAGCCGCCTCCAGGCCAGTCAGGGCCTCCCGGCTTGCTAGAGGGAAACTGGCAGGCAAACCTCCTGTTCCAGCACTGCGAGAAGCTGGTGAGAAACGGTATTTCGTTTCAGCCTATGTATTTTTACATACATCTGTGAGAAATGACAATGAAGTGTCCTGAATCTTGAGTCTTGAGTTCAACCATCTCCTGTTTCGGTTGGGCCGCAACCATTTCCTGCTTTGGCTGGGCTGCAGCCTCCAAGTAAAATAAACTGCTTTTTGTGACAAACCTGCGTGTCTGCATTTGGGTCCTTCCCCGCAACCTGACAACTTTGCCCCTGTCATTGCCCTCAGGTGCTGTGGGAGCGCACATGACAGGTAAGCTTCTGTTCTACTCCTAGCGAATCGAAACTCATTTGGTGAAACATGATATAGATGTGGGTACTGCAAAGGCAGTTCACCAGCGTTCTTATAGAGTGTCAGGGGAAAAGCGCAGAGTGATGGATGCTGAGATTACTAAATACATAGTTGAAAATGGGATTGCCGAGCCGTCATCCTCTAGTTGGGCATCACCGTGCTTGCTGATAAGAGCCCCAGATTTTGTACCGATTACCGCAAGGTAAACACAATTTCCCGTTACTGAGAATTGAAGATTGCATAGACCAGGTTGGTGCAGCACGTTTTGTCAGTAAGTTTGATCTCCTCAAGGGGGGGTCCGCCCGCTATTCAGACATCCCGCTATTCCGACATGTCACTATTTAGACATCCCGCTATTACGACATCCCTCTATCTAGACATGCCGGTAGTCCGACACTTTTTGATACCGCTATTCCGACACGTCGTTTTTTTTTTTTTTTTTTTTTTTTTTTTACAGCTGCGATACCCAGGCGCGTCTCTCTCTCTCTTTTCAGCATGTCTATCACTGGTTTGATGAGGGAGTGATGTTCTTAATCTCAACAACTCAACTATCAAGTCGCAAACAAAACTGACACACATGATAAACAAACAGAACTATGCTGCAGTTTGTGTGTTTGTCATGTTAACCTGTGACCTTCAGCACCACGGACAGCGCCGCAGATGAGCCGCGGAGCTGCAGCTGTGAGCGTCTCTGGGCTTAGGGCCTGGGGCCTCATTTATCAAAACTGTAAGTAAGCAGTGTAAAACTGCTGCTACTAAATGTTTTGCTTAGGCCTACGGTGAAAAGACAGCCCAAAATATTTACACCTTTTTCAGATCTATCAAACTGTGCGTGCACAACTCTCCACAATTTCTCTTTGATAAATCAAACTGGATCCAAGAATGGTGCGCAGTTGCCCACGTGAACACACCTCCGTCCCCGCAATGCCTAGACACAACCATATATGGTCAGCGCGTGCATATTAATTAGCCATGTGCGCTCTGTGGAGCGGCAACAAAATGACAACGAAGACAACAGGCGGAGGGGGGGAGAAAGCTAGATACATGGCATCGGGCAATAAATCAGGCAAAAACCTCCCAAATCTCAACAAAAGGGAGCAGAAAAAAGAATAATCTTATGTAATCTGCCCCTTTATTCCAGACAATCTTTTTTTTTTCTTCTTTTACCTATGTTAAAACAATGTAAAGCAGCAGGATAAACTCAGGTGACAGAATAATAACAGTCCCAGTAGCTGCAGATCAGTGTGCGCTGCTGCCGGTGTGTTTTTAAACTTGGAGGGTTTGTTTTTTCTTCTCTAATAGGCCTATGTATTTGTGTATGAGAAACAGTGTCTCAGATGAAAAAATAAAAATGAATCAGAAGGACACGTCTGACTATAACGTAATCAATCAATGTCGGAAAAGCGGAATGTTTGAAAAATAGTAAAGTGCCGCTACTCCGACAATGAAAAAAAAAAAAGTCGGAATAGTGGGACGCTTAAAAAATAATGTTAATGCCGCTATTCCGACAATTAGAAGTCAATGTCGAAATAGCGGCATGTCGGAATAGCAGCATGTAACCGTGCAATTGTCATGCTGACGGCAGGAATGTCCACCAGAGCTGTTGCCCGTGAATTGAATGTTCATGTATCTACCATAAGCCGTCTCCAAAGGCGTTTCAGAGAATTTGGCAGTACATCCAACCAGCCTCACAACCACAGACCACAGACCACATGTAACCACACCAGCTCTGGACCTCCACATCCAGCATGTTCACCTGCAAGATGGTCTGAGACCAGCCACCCAGACAGCTGCTGCAACAGTCGGTTTGCATAACCAAAAGACTTCTGCACAAGCTCTCAGAAACCGTCTCAGGGAAACTCACCTGCCTCCTCCTCGTCCTCACCGGGTCTCGAACTGACTGCAGTTCGTCGTCGTAACCGACTTTTTTATTTATCTCACGATCACATACATGGTATGGAGCACAAACAAACATTCAATGCATTTTCTTTTCTCATTATCATTCTGATCACTGCTATTAGTGTTTGTGTAATGTGTGCTCAAAAATGCCAGGGCGTCTTTCTGGTGCCAGTCCGTCACTGACTGACACTCACAACTCATCGTTTCTAGTTGCTCATGAGTTGTAATTTTAATTCTCTGCATTGACCTTAGTTGTGTCTTCCTCTAGTTTGTAATGTCTGTAATATCCGGGTCGTGACATCCCTCACTCAGGGCAGATGTGCAGTAGATGTTATGTACAGACAACAGTTTACAACATGGAATAATATGGAAAATGTGATTGTTCAGTCAACAAGAGCTGTTGAGTGTGAGACACCAAGGCCAAACTATGAAGTACAACAGATAATGACGGTCCTCTCCTCTCCTATCTGGCTATCTGGAGGCTCGACATGCCACCACAAATGAAGATTAGGAAGGTTTTATGCAGCATGGCAGAAGTATTTTGTTGGTATTTTCTGCTGTCTTAGCCCACAGAAAAGCTGTTACATGGATGGGGTTTAATGAGTAGTAATTCAGTGCAGACGGTGTTGGAGAGACGTACAGTGTTGATGGAATGACCATCAACACCCCATTTAACCATCTCATCGCCGCATCATCTCATCCAGAACAAATGGGAATGTGGTTAATTCAACGTGAAGGAGCAGGGGCTACATCATCATTAGGCTAATAGGGGACCGACTGAATGAACACACACTAAAGAAGCCTCTGGTCACACAGTGAATGTCTCACTACAGACGTATGCTATCCGAAAGGGTCAGAGTCAGTCAGGGACATTCCAGATCATAGTCCCGGTCACATTGTTGCCATTCTGCCAACAAGTCAGTTTTATTTATATTGAATTGTTTCAGAAGTTGGTGAACCAAGTGGGCCACAATCACAAAAGCCCTATATGGCTAATCTAACTTGCCCCAAAACTAGTCTACCCCTAATATTTCTAAACTAATCCCATGCCCCCATACCCAACTAGATCTCATGCCCGCTGTCCGAAATTGGCAGATCAAGCCAAGTCAGATTAAATCCCAAGAGAGACAGAAGTCCAAATAATAAGTACAAACAAAAGGTGTCCATAACACAAGGAAAGAAGGCAAAATAATACAGACAAAAAGACACAGGAGACGTTTGGAAATAAGACAAAAATAATTGTATTAAAGTGATTGTGTGCAGGTGTGTAATTCACTGCTGACAAAGCCCTGATGAAGACCAGTGCTGGTCGCAACGCGTTGGCTGTTTTTAAAATGATTGCCATGTAAAATAAAGGTTTTTTTTTTTATTATTAAATTTGATTGAATCAATACAGCTGTTGAGATATATTGAGATTATAAAACCTGTACTCAGCTGTTTGAATCTTGTGTTTATCCTATTTTAGATTATGGTGCAGGGGTTTGGGGTTATGGTAAACACTAGGGCTGGACTGCAACAACGAATCCATAAAATCAACAAAAATTGATCATTAAAAGCATTGGCAATTCATTTTGTTATCGATTTGTGTGTCGCACGATTGATATGTCGCTCACTAAACATCCTGCCTTTCTGACAATTCCATTAATTGCTAATTTTTTTTTCCCCAAAAGATTTTGCACTGGTTGGGTTTAGGCAATGATGAAAGGAGTTGGTTGAGTTTAGTAAAAAGACCAGGTAGAGGCTAGACAGGCAGACTAGTCCCTGGCTGTGCTCTGCTGCGTAATTACGCACAACCATGAGGGTATTCCTCTATCAGCATGTCTTGAAGAAGGGAGTCACCTGTTGAGTAACGCACATTTCCTTATATTGAAAGCCTTGTCGGAATGGTGGGACGTTAGCATGTTCGAATAGTGGTATGTCAGAATGGTGGGATGTCTGAATGACAGCATGTAACCCGGATGTGACTGTGACGTAAAATACGTGGCTCTGTCACAATTTTCTGCTAATGTGAATCCTGTCATTTGCGCTCCACTGATGATGGCTTTTTGTACTCACGGTGAACGCAGGGGGCAACCACCATTCCGACAGTCCAACATAGGCCTCCAATTGTCTAAATGGCAACACTTAATTTTCTTTTTTAAACATCCTGCCTTTCTGACATTTCCTTTAATAGCGTATTTTTCCCCCAAATGATTTTGTACTGGTTGGGCTTAGGCCCTGTTTACAAAACAACGCTCACGGATCAAAAAGGCAAAATATTTCATCAGATGTGCCGATAGTTTAGACGGTTACATGCCGCTATTTCGACATTGACTTCTAATTGTCGGAATAGCGGCATTAACATTATTTTTCAAGCGTCCCACTATTCCGACATTTTTTTTTTCATTGTCGGAGTAGTGGCACTTTACTATTTTTCAAACATTCCGCTAAATATTTTGGGTGTCTTTTCGCCGTAGGCCTAAGCAAAACATTTAGTAGCAGCAGTTTTAAACTGCTTACTTACAGTTTTGATAAATGAGGCCCCAGGCCCAGAGCCCAGACGCTCACAGATGAACTTCTCCGCGCCTGGGTATCGCAGCTGTAAAAAAAATAAATAAATAAAAAGACAACGTGTCGGACTAGCGGTATCAAAAAGTGTCGGACTACCGGTATGTCTAGATAGAGGGATGTCGTAATAGCGGGATGTCTGAATAGCGGGCGGACCCCAGTTTAGACGGCGATGGCGTTTTGGGGGCTTGAAAAAGCAAAAAAGTGAAACCACCATCCAGAGTGGAAATCTTAAAAATGATTGGGCTCAGAGTTTGTTGAGCCGGCTTTCAGAAACAGGGCCCGGGACACTACTTCTTGAATCACCACCTCAGTTGTTAGTTAGCCAAGTTGCAGGAAACAAAACAAAACAGTTTAATGTCAGCTACTCAATTTCTCACAGACATATAGGTGTTAAATGTTTATTTCCACCTACTGTGTATTGTTATTTGCTTATTGCAGTTTAGTGAGCAGCTGTGGTTCCTGGCTGCTTGGAACCTGCAGAGGTGAGGAGTGCTTCTAACACACTGAGCCTAACCTCATTAACAGCAAAAAGAAAAAAGAGAAAAAATGACCGACTTTCATTGCGTGTATCATTATTACTAAAGGAGACAGATGAATGAGTCAACATAAGACAGCTCTGTGATCCTCAACTTTGAAGTCAGTTAAACCTATTGGTCCCAACAGTAATACCAGAACTCAAAAAAACATTTCATCATGATGCAAAACAAACACAGTGTAGGAGCCAAGATGAATGGAGGCCACAGAGACCAAACACACACACACACACACACACACACACACACACACACACACACACACACACACACACACACACACACACAGGTGTAATGAGATAATAAGGTACAGCTGTGACCGCTGAACAGAAGCGGAGATGAACAGGAGAGAATAAACGAGGGAGAATCAGTTTGCAGCAGTGGGAAATACTCTGAGCCGGATCTAGGTTATAAGTTGGTTGTGCAAATATAAAATACCAAATATCCCTGAACACTGTAAAACAGATTACACAAAAATATTTTAGTGATGTTTTTAAATGTTTTAAGTTTACATAAAATATAAAATACATTTGCAGTTGCCTTAAATTATCTCAATGTTATCTTATAAATATTGATGTTCCCTAACTTATTATTAGGGAGTAAATCAATCAAATTTTTTCTATACTTTTCAACTCATACAATGTGGGAAAAAAGACTAAAAATTTTCTAATTATTCAACTAATAATAATCTGGGGGACATGCACTCACTCAAAATTCATTCTAAACTGAGTGAAGGTGACACACACAACGTATACATGTCCACAGACACTGGGACACCACTTGAACAATGGGATGTATGGAAGCCCAACTGCTGGAGTGGGGCAGTTTATTCATGGACCCACAAATCTTCAGTGTAACAAAATGAAACGTTAATGTACATCAGTACGATGCTTGACAACATGGAAAAAAGACATCCACCATGCACGCAGCACGTGGCCGGAATCGCAAAAGTCATTCAAAAAACAGCACACATAGTGATGGACCACCCACTACATGTACTAACAACACACAGCGTTGTAGCGTACGTCAATTCCGCCACATTCACACTCACAGCATTGAGACAAAGACGCCTGTCAAAAATCTTAGAAGCACCCAACCTCACATTCACGCATGAAGGCACCAACATGGCAGATCAAATGGGAACAGGTACGCCCCACCAGTGTGTAGATAAGGTCCAGAAGGAAGAAAAAGTCAGACCAGACCTACAGGCAGAGCCTCTTACTGAGGCTAGAGAACTGTACACAGATGGTTGCTGCTACAGACATGAGAAGCAAGGATTAATCTCAGCCTATGCAGTAATAGAACAGATAGGACAGAACACACGCACATTGAAAGCAGAAAGAGTCTCAGGACAACAGTCAGCTCAGAGAGCAGAAATATTGGCAGTTATAGAAGCATTAAAACTAGGAGCAGGACAGGTAGTTAACATCTACACAGACTCAGCATATGCGGTAGGCGCAGTACATCTAGAGCTACCACAGTGGCAGAGAATAGGATACCTCACAGCATCCAACAAACCCATTAAACATGAGGAAGAGATGAAGCAACTCGCAGCAGCTTTGATGTTGCCACAGAAGGTGGCAGTAATAAAGTGTAGAGGGCATGAAAAGCTAAATACAGCCACAAAGCGCGGAAATGACGCCGCGGACCTAGCAGCCAAACAAGCTGCAGGATATGTACATAGTATGATGATGGTCTGTCCAGAGAAAGACATTGACACAGACATAAATGAACATGCTGAAATCGAACATATAAAAACTGAGCAAAGAAAAGCCTCACCACAGGAGAAATCTATGTGGAAAAGTAGGGGTTGTACAGAAACAGAAGGTTTGTGGCGAGGTCCTGATGGAAGGATCATTTTACCGCCAGGAATCAGAGAAATAGCACTAAAAGAAGCACATGGGGTGGGGCATGTCGGAGCAGCACAGATGGTGAGAAATTTGGAAAATTGGTGGCACCCTTTTATGAAACAAATGTGTAAATATCATGTAAATACTTGTCCTGAATGTACGATGTACAACGCCAGACCAACGGTCAGACCCCACCCTGGACGTTACCCTCTGGAAACAAAAGCAGGAAGAGAAATTATCATAGACTACACAGATATGGTAAACTCGGTTCAAGGTTGTAGATATATGTTGGTATGTGTTGATGCATATACAGGTTGGCCAGAGGTTCTTCCCACAAGGAGGGAAGACAGTAAGACGGTGATAAAGTTCCTCATTAATCAGTACATTCCAAGACATGGTTTTCCGGAACGAATTAGGTCTGACAATGGCACACACTTTAAAAACCATGATCTGCAGAAGGTGGAGGAGGTACTGGGACTCAAACACAAATTTGGGTCTGTATATCATCCCCAGTCACAGGGAAAGGTTGAAAGGATGAATCAGACCCTTAAAAGTAAAATAGCTAAAATCTGTGCCCAGACCAAGATGAACTGGCTGGATGCACTCCCACTGGCACTTATGTCGGTACGTAGCTCAGTGAATCAGAGTACAAGGTTCACCCCATTCGAGTTATCTACTGGAAGAATGTTTCCAGGGCCACAAACAAAGCTCGTGGGGTTAACTTTGAATGATCAGTCTCTAACCCCAAAACAGTACTTTCATGCTCTGCAGACTCTTGTTTCAGAATACGCAAAGCAGGTTGGTGAAAACACTGGAGGAGAGACAACAACAACTCCCGACTCCGAGTGGGTACTGCTGAAAGTGACCAAGAGAAAGTGGACAGAGCCACGCTGGACAGGTCCGTTCCAGGTAAAGGAGCGCACCTCACACGCCGTTCGGCTGAACGGCAAAGGAGACACGTGGTTCCACTGGAGCCAATGTGCAGCAGCTGAAGCCCCCGCCAGAACCCTGGGGGAAATCCGAGAAACACTGCGTGAGCAGAACAAAGGAGCAAAGTCCACCGATCAACAAGGGGCAGAATAATCCCCTGGTGGCAAAAGGGTGAGGTAGTCTAACCAATACCCCTAGGGAGGAAGTGAAATAGCGTTCCTCTCCAACAAGTGGTGTGCCAAACCACCAACCAGGATCGTCGAGGCGCCCAGAAGAACATGCCGCTCACCTTCCTCATCATCTGTTGGTTTGTGGTAATGTTGGTTTTTGCTTGGGGTCTCCACCACCTGTACACCACAGGAACAACTACATTATAATACCTATAGCATTACATCTTGATGGGTACATTTTATCTTCTTGTCATATTTTACCTTATTATGTTTTAAAAGTACTGCGCATATTGCTAAAAGAGATGTGTGACTGAGATACATAGAGAGTTTGAATCTGTCTTGGGAGTAACCCTGCCCTGGACTACTTGTTGGAAAATTCTCGTCACTGAAGGTTTTTACTGCTTGCTAAAATGTTACAATATGGGAAATGGAAACCTCTGTTGGGACACAGATAGCATGTGTGGCTCTACCAAGGGGTCTGTGATATATCTGAATGGAATAATAAAGTGAATGAGTGTTGATTTTTTGCTTACAGCTCAGTTTCACAGAGTGCCTTATAAGTGGTGTTGGTTTTGAGGTTGTTTGAGATGTTTTTCTTTTCATTTGTGTGATCTCTGTTCAGAGATCAAAAGGGGGATTGTCAATAATAATAATAACTATGTTACAAAATGACATGTGCATAACAGGATGTACCAGAAAGAGCAGAACTGAGAGTCACCATGACTTCAAGATAGCTACACACAGAATTTCACTACACATAGATCATGTGACCATAGGCCTGCACATCAGCACACGTCAGAGCTCACATAGACCATCACAGTAGTACACGCCTTGCATGCTGGGAGGGACCAAACCCACAGTGTGTAAGACGGAACAGAAACATACACAGATCAGATCGTTCTCAGCTCTTCTTGGTAACACTGTCTATGTGTGCTGTATGATCTCCGCTCTCTGCAGACTGCGATTAAACACTTATCTGATTCAACCTTCGCCTCCTCCACTTTGTGTCTTGCCTCCCGACCTTTGGGCATAGCTGTAGAGTTAGGCAGAGGGAATTGCGCGCGCATAGCTGTGCCTATGCTATTTATGTGGTTGGTGAGTGGGGAGTCGTCTGGGAGCCTGATGGTTTGAGCGTCCATTTCTATGTCTCGTTTGTTACTTAAGGTCATGCATCTACCGGCAACCGCGCGGAAATCACCTAAGGCCAATGTTTGTCCTGCTGTCAGGGAGTCCAATTTGCTGAGCCACAAACTGCCTCCATCTGTGACAGGGGGCAGTTTGTCGACCAGAGCCTGAAGGTCACCGAACGAGAACGACATGTATTTTGGTTGTTGACTCCCCGGGACCGTGGTTAAAGGAAGAATGGTATGAGGAGGAGGGGGTAGGGTATAGAGCATGCCTGAACGCGTAGCGCCGCGCTGGGCATCGGGAACATATTGCAATATTCTATCTCTGGCGTGGGACAGGGACTTCATTAATTTCTCTCTTACAGCTTGACGCTCTAACCGCTGAGCATCAAGGCATTCATTAGCCCGTTGTACGTTCTGATGGTCTTTTATCAGTAATTTTTCAAAGTAATCACGGGCCTCGAAGTCATTCACCGATTCCTCTTCTAATTTTGAGTATTCAGCTTCTAATTCAAGGAGCATGCCGAACTCGTTAGGGTCGTCATCTCTCTGGACTCCGGCTGCCATTGTGATTGTGTGTGGTGCACCAGGTGCCTTTTCCTGAGCTGGCTGTGACCTCCAAACACTCCTCTTACCGTTAGGGGATAGTTCCTCGACTGGTCTGCGGGCTGAGGGGGAGAACTGGCTAGCTAACTGCCCTGTAGCTGCTCCTGAAAGGGTCCTTAGCCTAGCTCCCTCAACCTCTCTTTCTAACAGCCCTGGAGTCGTAGCCTGTAGCTTAGCTGCGTGTTCCATCAGCATTTCATAGTGTTCTGTCTGTTCTGCATCCAATAGCACTTTCTGCTCTCGTTCTACTCCTGCTCTGTCTACCCTATCTTGAAACGGTGGGGGCTGTGAACCGGCTGATGACGCCTGGGAGGGTGCAATCGATGCTGGGCAGACGGCGGTGGGTGCAGCCGACGCGGTGATGGACGGTGGAGATGAGTTAAAGGCGGGGGTAAAGACGGAGGGCGGAGCCGACTGTGGGTGTAATGGCGCAGCCGGTGAATGGGCGGACGTGAAAGGGTTAGTGTGTACGGCCTGGTGTGCATGCAACTCAGCAGTGGGGTATAACTGGGCCGTCCCCGTGCGTTGTTGGTCGGCGTCATCTAACTCATCTTCTAATGTGGGCCCACCTATGGGCATAATATGCATGGTACCTTTACCAATCCTATATGTGGGAAACATGCCAGGTGGGTTTAGTGCATATGGAGGTGGGCATGTGGGCGAGCATGAGAGGATGTCAGGTGCAGTTACCATTTTGGAGGGAGTTGGACTCCTGTGTTTGTGTTTCATCCCTTGCCAGCAGATAGCCAACTCAGACCAACCTCGACACTCCTCCTCCCACGCGTCCTCCTCCTTTTTCCACCCATTCCTGTGAAACCAATTTGCTGTCTTTCCCTGCTCTACAGCCTCTTTCTTTTTTTCTGTTGCTGCTTTTACTTTAGCTACTAAGAGAGTATGTAAAGGCTCTCGATGTTGCAATGTTTTCCCCATATCAGTGATTAATGTATGCATCTTTTGTTTGGCTTTTTCAACCTTCTTTTCTCTACTGCCCTGTTTTGTGAGGGCGCCTAGGGCGTCTGCAGTGGTGTCTACTTGAACTAAGAGGGTCTGCCAGGGACCCCAACCACTGCCATTCATTTCTGTATCAAATTCTCCATCCATATTTTATCTAGACTCTGAGCTCCACAGCTGGTACGTTTGCAGGGAATGAAGTGATAGCTGCGTTAGCCCCTTGCAAATCCTCAGGAGACAAGCTTCTAGATCACTCTATAGTGACCCGGTCTCACTCTGGGTGTTCTAATCACAAGGATTTTGCAAAGTTTACACTCATACCCCACACCGTTTATCAACTGGGTGTTTTAGCCTCCAAAGCGCACAGCTGGGCTGCAGAGTGGCTTTTACGCACTCGCTGCCCTAAACAACAGTGAACTGGTGGCGTTTGTTAACACCGCAAGGTTACCCCGCCACTGAGACCATACACTGCTGACGCTGAGCAAAATGGATATTCACACAACGAGTTTTCTCAGAGTCTTATTCTTCCCCACCCATATATTGCTCACAATAACTCCAACAACACAGACAAGTTAGAACTTTTTCATAGAAAAAAATAAATTTCAGTACTTTCACAAAGTCATATCAAACTGTGCATGCTTCAGAAGTATTTGTAAGAAATTATTTTGTTTTTCCTACGGGCCTCGCACCCTTTAATTTTAGACAGACAGACGTGCTTGGTTTGGAAGCCTGTTCTTCCTCCCCGGGCCTTTCACCCTTACCGCAATAATTTAACCAATAGATACTTTAAATATCTCCAAGATATTAGGGCCTTCAACCTGCTTTTAAATGTTGATAATTCTCCAAGAATGATATCAACAAGTATAATTAGGGGACCTCACCCCCGGGAATCCAACCCAGCCGCGGTATCAACCGCTCCTGGACCCCGTCGGGTCGTCAGGTGGAGTTACGCCACTCTCAAGGTTTTATCGTCTGCTGTTTTATGTCTCTATTTTCTTTACCTTTGTCTTTAAGTTTTAAAATACTTTTCTGATTCTTTTGCTACTTTACTTACATGTACATTGGACAGGACACAGTTCTAGTGATAGTCAATATGCAGAATTCGTTATAACAGGTTTTCTGCATACCTTTTATGTGCCGGCTTGTGTCCTTATCCTCTGTCCATGAAGAAAAGCTTTTAGGTCGAATGGTCCATCCACTGTCCTTGCACCCCCTTTAACACGGACGAGCCCCCATTTGTTGAGATCCGCTCGTGTGGATCTCACCCAGGTCGGGAGGCAAGACACAAAGTGGAGGAGGCGAAGGTTGAATCAGATAAGTGTTTAATCGCAGTCTGCAGAGAGCGGAGATCATACAGCACACATAGACAGTGTTACCAAGAAGAGCTGAGAACGATCTGATCTGTGTATGTTTCTGTTCCGTCTTACACACTGTGGGTTTGGTCCCTCCCAGCATGCAAGGCGTGTACTACTGTGATGGTCTATGTGAGCTCTGATGTGTGCTGATGTGCAGGCCTATGGTCACATGATCTATGTGTAGTGAAATTCTGTGTGTAGCTATCTTGAAGTCATGGTGACTCTCAGTTCTGCTCTTTCTGGTACATCCTGTTATGCACATGTCATTTTGTAACATAGTTATTATTATTATTGACAGGTGTCAAGAGCAATCTTTCATTTATGTTGTAAGCGCAGAGAGGTGTTTGGCATTTAGCTCTGATGGGGTGTGAACAGCTAAATTCTTTGGGGAAAGTTCGTAGGATCTCAGGTGTTCAATGTAGTGTGATGTGTGCTCTTGGCAAAGAAAGACAACACTACAGTTAACCAGGATAACCTGTTTAATTCTACAGTAATTAGGCAGTCCCCCCTCGTGTCCCACAGACAAAAACATTCCTACATCATTATCAGTTCCATCAATGCAGACCTTTGATGTGCTGTAAATAACATTGCTTGCTGTTATTTGTTCAATGTATGTCTTGGCAACATTAGGGAGCACTGATACCAGTACAGAGGAGACATTTGATGTTAAAGTTTTGTGTGTCGTGAACAACCCTCTTGAAAAAACGGTGTTTACCCTCAAACCTCATTGTCCACAAGTGATCAAGGGGCCCAAATCGGCGTACAAGGTCAGGATAATGTTCAATGTAGTGATGTTTAGGACGGAGTTTGAAATCTGGAAAGGCTTCTTCCAGCATCTCTCTATGATCCTGTATCTTGGACCGTAAATACCGGATGGACTCCTCTGTGAATTCTGAGCACAGATACAACTCTACTACCTCCTTTAAGTCCATTAGCACAGTCCATGCTCCATCCTCTTCAGGAACTGGAACAATAATCAAAGGGAGAAGTCTTAGCTATGTGGCATTTTCATGGCCATTACCGCCAATGCTTTTCTTTACAGCGAAGGTCTGTGGTATATTATGAGGTTTGTCAATCTTGTCAGCGTGTTGGTATGGAAATGACACAGTTCTCTCGTTCAAATCTTCAAGGGTAAAGTATTTGCGACGGATCACACGGGCACAATGCCTTCAAAAAGATCGTGGAGGACATCAGGTGGAAAGCCAGTGACAGTATGAAAATGCTCTAGATGCTGGCTCAGGACACAATCTGCCTTAACACCATTCTGACTCTGACCATCCCCATGCATTACAGCATGCACATCACTATTATGGCCGTCTTTTGTCCTAAGACTGAACTCGCCACATGAAACTTCATGAGTCTGAAGTTTAGCTTGAGTTGCTGTGCAAAATCTGCAAAAAATATTCTGCTCTAAAAGACTTTGAAAAGCCTGCCAAATCATGGGCTGCAAGATTGTCGGACACCACACACATGGCAGTTCCCTGAACTACCTTACCAATTATAGACTCAATGAATACCCCGTCTTGTTCAAGGGTATGGAGGTCTCTCAACAAAGGACTGAGTGCTTTTTCATAGCCTAATGTCTGCAGGGCATAAAGTATTCCGGCACCGTGCCGGATCTCCCGCGTTTGAAAATTTCTGAAAAAAACAAACACACACGCAATATTTGGCTGCACACAGAGAAGTTCATGGCTGGAGAAGACGGAGGACAAAGACAAAGCTAAATGTGTGGTATGCAAGACAACCCTGGCCTGCCTGCGCTACTGTATGAGCCTGGTGACGTGACTCAGTCACTCGCTGGAGGCAGTGATACACCAGGTAGCGTCGGGTCTCTTGCCGCTGTCGACGTCGGCACAAACGAACCTGGTGGTCCGAGCGGAAGTAACGGTGCGCATTCGGTTTCGTTTTTTTTTTTTGTGTGTGCATGTCCGCAGCGCAACGCTGCACGGACGTGCCCCCCCACACCCCATAGCAGAGGAAATTGAATGGCTGGTCCAGACCCCTAGATTTAAAATATGAGATTTGTTTTTGCTCCCCACTAGACCAGTTGAGTTCAGTTTCATACACTCCAGCCATTCTTGCCTTGTTGCCTTACAATTGTAACTCCTC
The DNA here is from genome assembly GCF_905171665.1 of Trachurus trachurus. Classification (NCBI taxonomy): domain Eukaryota; kingdom Metazoa; phylum Chordata; class Actinopteri; order Carangiformes; family Carangidae; genus Trachurus; species Trachurus trachurus. The sequence goes on from NC_139892.1 coordinate 39,152,537, forward strand.
TCTCTTTCTCAAACACATCACGCACGTGCATACTTGTGTGCACACATTATGCTTTTAGAGGGAAGTGACTGGAGGGTAATGGCTGCTTTTCATTATCGTACACTTGATGTGTCGCTGTGCTGTGAAGAATCTGTTTTCCTTAGTGTGTTGGCAGACTGAGGGACCACTGGAGGGTAACGACCGGGCTCCAGTGTCTCTTTAGATGATTGAGATGAGAGTACAAGCTCTGTTTTGATATGTTTGGCATGAGATGCTGCATCCACAAGGCCAACATTGGATTGTAATGACTTTGGCCTGGGAGGGACACTTTGGGACCGGGACAACTTTGGCTCCACAAGAAAACAGCTGGGAGGAAGAGTCTAGATGGAGACGTCACACTGCAGCAGCCTATAGTCTGAAAGTCAAAGTGCTTCCCACTCTTAGCACGTGAGCTTGGCTTTAACACACACACACACACACACTAAAAATGTGATTACAGCTCTTCAATGCCAGTGAAAGATGATCATGTCTCTTTCTGATTAGCTCTGTCTCGGCTGTCTTATTAGCCGTGCACTCAATTTTTTTTTAGTTGATCTGTTTCACTCTTGTGGTTTGAAGTATTAACTCCTATCAAATGTCCCATCATTCCGACAATTCTTGCCTCCTATGGTTGGAATGGCGGTATTTTTTTTCTCTTTCTTTTAAACATCCTGCCTTTCCGACAATATCTTTAATAGCTAATTTTTTTCCCAAAGAATTCTGCACTGGTTGGGCTTAGGCAATGATGAAAGGAGTTGGTTAAGTTTAGTAAAAAAGACCAGGTAGAGGCTAGACAGGCCAGATAGAGTTCAGAAGTAGAGAGGGAGTCGCCTGTTGAGTAACGCACATTTCCTTATATTGAAAGCCTTGTCGGAATGGTGGGATGATGGCATGACAGCATGACAGCACGTAACCCCTATCACTACACAAAAGACCAAACACAACCAAAGCGATCTATGTAGCCAACCGCTGCACACATAATCTTGGCTGCTGGATTGAATGTATGATAGTTTGGGCTAAAATACAATAAATTAAGGGTCTCTGTACGATAATTTCATTTTCAGTATCTGGCAACACTGCTCTGGTTATGTTCTTCAGCACGCCTCACTTCCACTGGTAGATTTTGATTCATTTTAATCCAATAACTTTTGTAACCTCACCTCCTTTACATTTAAACTGTGGTAAAATTTTGGTTTTGGTTTTTTACTTAAACAGCACTTATTTTTCACTGTTCCTCTCCCTTAGTTCAACTAAAACCTGGGTTTTTATGTGACTTCCCTTCATGCAATATTCTAGTTCTATTTCATTTACAAGTACAAGTAGACCTGAGGTATTTGTAGTACAAGCGAGGAGAGAAATTAGAAATAATATGCCTCTGTCTCTGACTATCAACAGCAGAGAGGCATAAAAACAATTAAATGCTCACTTGAGATGTGAACAAAGTGGTGATTAAATGGCTGAAAGTGCTGCAGCCCTTGTGTGTGAGACTTCCGTATTTGTGTTTTGTAAATGCTGCTCAGTCTGGGGCAGCGCCTGATTCAGTCATCCAGCACGGCAGCCTGTCACCACTCAGGTATGTCTGACTGACCCTGTTTTCTCAACAGGTGAGACTCTAACACTCTGGCTTGTTGACTCAAGGTTTTTTTTTTTTTTTTTTTTTTTTCTGTGTGTGTGTCCTGTGTTGTGTGCATCATTTAGAGCCGTCTGTAATATTGTCTCTAGTGTTTGTTTACACCATATGGCATTACAATGGACTGCTGGGTGTATGACAGAAAAGATTATTTCTTCTCTGAAGATGTTTAGATGTCTGCTTGACAGCCGAGTGTGCACTAAGGGATGCGCGATAAAAAGGGAGATTGGGAGAAATAAATATGCAGAGAACAGATGGATGGAAAGAACATAAGAGGAAAAATGGGGCATCGTGAGCAGCAGAATGAAATGCAGCACTGGAAAGATTTGCATATGACATAAATGAGCTGTGGAAAATATGGAACTCTTTGAACTTTAAACAAATGAAAAAGTTTTTTTTTAATTCTCTTCAGGATGCAGTTGAGACAAACAATAAAACTGTTGAGGGGGTTATCCACTCATTATATACATGAATATGAGTTTAAGAGTCATGAGTCGTATCACTCAGCCTGTACAAGGGGAGAGAACTGTTCTCTGGTACTGAAGCCTAAGGAAATGCCCTAAGTGACATCAGTTCATCTTGGGCTCAGAGATCATAAGAGGAAACCACACTGCCCTGTAGACTAACTCAGGTATTGACTGTATTTTGGCATATTAGTTCCTCATGTTAGTGTATAAATATGTCTTTGCCTGCATATGGAAGTTCATGTTCTGTGGTAGTAGGTTAGTTTTTAAATTCTTGCTGGTACTACATTGTAGCTCGATCCCAGTATAGGGGATTTTAAACTTATTTTAAGGGCAATGGAAAAAGTATCATTCGAAACTTGTTCCACTTGGCACTTTTGTTTAAACGTTTTATGTATGTATTGTCTCTCCGTCTGTCTGTAACTAATTGTTGTATTGTGTCTGAAACAGGTTACCTGAGAATACCTGTATAAATAAAGGTTAAATAAAAATAAACTATTACCAAAACCTTTGTTTCATACAGTTCACCTCTCCTCGCTTCAAAAAGCAAAGTCAAAAATGAAACAATCAAACAAATAAAAATATTTCAAATTGATTATAATGGGGATATTTTTGCGATGAACATCGGAACGGCATATTATTAAAATCTTTTTGTTTTGTTTTTTGTTATTGGTATATAATTGTATTAAATTTGCATTTGTTGGTATTGAATAGTGAGGCTCCTCATTCACTGCATCAGTTAAGCACACCAGTTGACTGTGCTGCCACTGTTCCATTATGGCAATGTCATCTACAGGTCTTTACCTGAACAGCTTAAAGGGATAGTTCACCCTAGAATGATATTTCGCTCATTATTTTTATTTTTTTTATTATCCGTCCAAATCTCGCGTGATTCGCAGTAACCGCACTGACGCCGGCGCAAATCACGCGAGATTTGGACGGACCAGGAAGAGGAGCTTCGAGAAGCTTCCGCTACAAACAAGCTTAAAATATAGACTTATTTAATTTTTTTCGGGACAATTACGCAATTTGGGGCTTCAGCACAAGACGGACATTACATACGAGCATCATGGAGGTATTTGGATGTTTTTTTGTGTGTGTTTTTTTACGAAGAGCTCCGGTGTCCCTTTGCAACCGTTGCATTGAAATGCACTGCTACGCCGAGACCCCCTGTAACTCAGAGAAGGGACGGTGGACTCTGATAATTCTTCCAGCCCTTAGTCAACATGAGGGTGAGTAGATAATGAGCGAAATATCATTCTAGGGTGAACTATCCCTTTAATGTCCTATACCACTCTGCCATTTGTTTTGCCACCACATGCGTCTACATGTGTTATCATATTTGTTTAGACACAGTGGTACATCGAACTCCAGCATGTTTGACAGGTAGTTTTATTCAGACCTACTCAGTGTATTGTATTTTCTCAGTTTTACCCACCTCTAGACCATTATTCAACCAAAGTTGAACTGAATGTTGTATTGTGGTGATTAGAGGAGGATTTGTCTGCATGAGGGGGATGGAACATCTAAATCTAATCTCGTGAGCTACTGACTGTTTTGGGGGGCAAAACAATTGCAACACTTAATTCATTTTGATAAACTCACATAAACTAAAACATGGTTGATTACAATATAACAACTTTTTCATTTAAAATTGATTAAAAGAGCATTTATGGAGGTAGCTGGGTTTCCTAATGTGATAGGTCGCCCTCTTCCTGTTGAATGTGGTAATGTCAGTAAAGTCCCTCTTCTTGGCCGTCTTCGGGGTCTCCACGTCCTAAAGGGGGCAGGACGAGGCCTCTAAAGCAGGAATATACCAGGGCATTTACCATTGTTTTACAGATTTATCAATGCCACGCCAGTTTTACACCAAAATGGACAACATACACACCTTTCGTAAATCACACGATACCTGGCATTCGCTGATTTTCACACCAGGATTTACACCACATCCTACAAACTGTTTTTGTTTTTTTTTAAATAAAGTTTAAGTTTAATACACAATTTATATAGCAAGAGTGGTGTTGCTACATACACATAACATCATTACATGTGCAACAACATTGAACACTAAAGATCAAAGCAGGCGACTATAGTTTAATGTTGTGACTACTTGGTGTATAGCTGTCATCTTTATTAAGAGTTCATTCTCAATTATTAGTAGCTATTTTCCAGAACTTCATGACTTGACTCAGTCAAAAAACAAACAAAAAAGAATACACAGATAAGTCACAAGATCCTACAAACTGTTGATAAATGAGGGCAGCAGTGCACACTCCTGAATGCATTGAACAAGGAAGCCAGCCAAGGAAGACCCACTACTGCCTGGACATGAATCCCAGTCTTTCTTGTCTACCAGACTTATTTTCACATGCAGTAAACTCAGGCCAGATGAAATCCCTGTCAGCGTGAGGACTTCTTCTCTGTGGTCCATTCAGGTTTATACAAATAACGTGTAATAAGTCAGCTGGATTCATGTCTGAAGTCAGAAAGAGTTGCTTCACTCTGGTTTCTGTCAGTGTACAGTTTCATTGAAAGGCGACACAGTCTGCTGTCCACTGGTAGTGATGTTCCTGCCAGAAACCCGGGTTGTGTGTGTCTCTCATGGTGCAGTGTTGTCAGGCTTTTGTCTTGTTTCTGTTCATCATAGAAACGTTCAGACAGCAGAAATGTGTTATATCCATCTGAATTTCATTTGTGTTTTAGCTGCCGGGGGTTCCTGGGATGTTTGGTGTCTTTACACCTCACTATACAGCAAATCATGTTCACTTGCTGCCTAATATCCACCCATTAGCAGGTGCCATAATAAAGAGTTATTCAGTGTTATCCACTTCACCTGTCAGTGCTCATAGTGTTAGGCCTGATCGGTGTATGTAGCTACTTCGTACCATGACTATGAAAATAGTATTTTCGGTCGGGGAGTCCCATGTTCCAGATGCTGCTTCTATCTGTGTTCTGTCTAGCCCTGTATACATTAAAAAGGGAGACATGTAATTATTATTAATAATAATAATAATAATAATAATAATAATAATAATAATAATAATAATAATAATAATACATTTTATTTTACAGATGCTCAAAGAGACTTAACACTTGAAAAATCATAAAATAGAACAAAGTCAGAGTGGAATTCAGATTAAAAACAGCAATAAAACAGTATAAAACACAAAATAAATTATATATTAAAAGCTAATTCAAAAAGGTGAGTTTTGTAATTAAAAGTCATGCTTTGTTGCTAGGTGACATCTAGTGGTAATGGTAATTATAACAAGACCAAAGGGCGAAGTGCTTTGACGCAGCATGTCCACATCAGGAGGAGGTTGTGGTGGATGGGTGGAACAACCAAACAGCAGAGTGACTGAGGAGAGTGGTGTTCATGTTGTTTCTGTTAATAACCATCCAACAAAGTTAACCATGTTATTATTGTCTCTATGACAGCAAACATTGTTTTTAGGACAATTTTTGATGCATCTCTGTTCTCAAAGGTAGTACCTAGAGCGAACATATACCCATCATAGTAACTACGCTATTGTAGTGCCAAAAGGTCCAAAACATCAAACTGTGTGGTTGGAGGAGGAGTTGTGTATAACTGATAAAAGATAAAAGATAAAATGAAAACAGACTGATGAGAAGGACTGCAGATCATACAGAGAGACACAGCTCTATTTCAATTATCTCCACTCATGTTTTCTCCTGCTCAAACCAGTTGGATGCCACAGACACTCACAGATGTGCTGCTTCTCCAGCTAACCTATTATTTCAAAGGACCTTCTCTCTGGAATGATGTTGATGTTCGTCAATGTCATCATCACTGACTGAAGCAGGACATTTATTATTATTATTTTTTTTTAAACTGTGCTCAGATGAACATCTAGAAAAGATGCCAAAAAACAATGGCAAGATAAACAAAAATTGCAACGTATATTTGTATGATAATCTTCAATGCAGAAAAAATAAATAATAATATAAATAAATAAATAATAAAATTAACTTTTCTCTTTTCTTTTCTCTCAGGGTTGGGAACCACTGCTCTACACGATTAACAGGTATGCTCTACACCAGGGGTTCCCAACCTTTTCCAACTCGGGGCCCACTTGAAAATCTAAACAATGTTCGCGGCCCACCTTCATCCCTACATCGACCAAATGATGCGTTCTCAGAGCTTTTTTTTTTTAAATTTAATGATAAAGATTCAGGACTGAACTGAAAGCAGGTGGCATTTAGGAAGCTCCACAGTCACTACTGTAACACAGCTGATGCTGCCAGTTGGAGGAGCATCCTGACTAAATCCTGAATAACAGAGAAGGCTTCAGTTTGGGAGAGTTCACTTTCATGTTCACTGAGAGTGAGACAGTTCACAAGTCCACAGTTTGGTTTGATTTACATAGTTGTTATTTTCCTAACTCTCCAGAAACACCATTCTGTTCATTTCATTTTAAAGAATATTAATATTTTTATTTTAATCATTTTATTTATTTATTTATTTATTTTTTATTATAATATTTTCATTATAAAGATGTTCATGCCTCTCTGTTCAGTGTAGACTGCATTAGTTAGGACTGGGCTACCTGCAGTGAGAGGGATAGGCAGCTGTAGCCTACATCATCATCTGTTATCTTGATGCTGATGCTTGATGCTGCTGATGTACGTGGTGCTAATGAATGCACCACTAGTATGTGCAATTTCTGAAGGATAATGATGTGGTTACAACTGATAATGGCTATTAGATGAGGTGATAACATTCAGAGTGTGTTGCTGTGGGATGACCTGCCTGAGGAAATTGGATTTACAATTAGATCTAAACATTAAGCATCCTTATTTGCTATTGATGTGTTTTGTTTAGGGTAAATCACTGTGTAATTGTTCATTCCAAAGCTGTTGTACAGTTGAAGACGGTTATTATCTTTCTTTCTACCCACTTCTCACACTCTCTTTTATCCATCCCTCTTTTCCTCTGCAAACACTGGTATAAGTAAGAGGCACTTCATGGGGCGACAAATCAATTTTTTGATTGAGCTTTCCTCTCGTCTCGGCAGTCGCTGTGAGATCTCGGATGAGGGTAATTGACACTACAGCTGCCTTCAGCTCCAGTGTGTGTGTGAGAGAGAGAAAGAGTTGTCAAAATTACGATTACCTTATGTCAACACCCATTTTGTCTATCCACTCCTAATAACCTTCCTATATACAGTAGGTGTTTTAGTTGTCAGTCATTGGGTCTACCAACCCCACATAAAAACTACAAAGACTTACATAACATTTCTTTCAACACCTAAGAATCAGGTAGTATCATTATATCACCAACATTTTTTGGCTCATTGCGATATAAGAAGACTGGAAACAGTGGATGAGTTTGGCTTTAACAATTTAGTAATAGCTATAATGGTTACTTATTGACAAAGAATACTCCACTGGGATTTCTAATTAGCACCATGGAATCACAAGTTATAGGAAATAAGTGAATTTTCTACTGCTAAAGAGGGATTAGCATGAATTAAAGGACAATTCAGGGCAACTTGGGGCTGTATTTTCCTATCATTTTAGGTCTAAAAGAAGGAATCTGGAGATTTTCAGTTTAATCGCTCCTGTTTTGCGGTAGTTGTGTCTGTCCCTGCATCACCACGGCAGCAATGAATGGAAGTGGATGGAAGTTCCGCTGTTTAGGCTGTTTTACATCCCTCAAAGCTGCAATTTTTTTCCACAGGCAGCGTCAGATGGCGACTCAAACATGCACCGAGAAGTTTATTTACTTCAAGCAAGCCGACATGTTTGTAAGGGGTCATCCCTATGTTCCCACAGCCCTATGTTCCCTCAGCCCTATGTTCCCTCATTTCTAACTTTTGTCGTCACTGAAAATTAGGCCCTATGTTCCCTCAGCCCTATGTTCCCTCATTTCTAACTTTTGTTGTCACTGAAAATTAGGCCCTATTCCCACAGCCCTTTGGTCCCACCATTGGTTGGGTTTAGGCAATGAAGAAAGGAGTTGGTTAAGTTTAGTAAAAAGACCAGGTAGAGGCTAGACAGGCCAGATAGACAGAGTCCAGATAGGTAGAGAGAGTCCAGAGGGAACATAGGGCTGAGGGAACATAGGCACGCTCCCGTTTGTAAAGCTAGATCTAATTCAAAGTCTTGCGGAGTCTCATGCGAGACCCAAGTTGACGCGCTCGGTGTGTTCACGTGCAGTCGGAAGCTCCCGTTTGTGTCTTATCTTCTTTTAGACCTATAATGTTAGGAAAATACAGCCCCGAGTTGAATTTGCCCGGAATTGTCCTTTGAATCGAATATTTTCTTGTTAACACTGAAACTCAACTCTAAATTGACCTCCTACTGACATCAGAGATACAACAAGATGTTTTGTTTCAGCAAAATACAAAGAGTCTACAGAGTTGTACTTTTAGTATTTCAAAGGGTTTCTAACTTGTGTGACAGAGTCTCTTTAAAGCAGACACCTAAAAGTCTGTTCTTTTTCTCAAAGGGGAAGACAACAACTAGAGAAAGAGAAACACAAAGTAAACAGACAGCAGCAAGTGAAGACAAGAAGAGAATAATAACTAATGTGTGCCAGGGAAGTTACACATAAATGAGTAATTGGAGGTAGCGACAAGGAGAAAGATGGTTGGTCCTCTGCCTCTTGGTCTGTACTCCTTTCTATCAGGAGGGCAGATGAAAGGAAATGAGCGACAGCAGTGGCAGTGACTGGACAGAGAAGCAGCAGGCTGGCGGGGGTAGAGGCAGAGCAAATTAAAAGATGACATTGTGGAGATGTAAATAATATTGATCAGACTGGAGACGGAGGTGAGTTGAGTCAGTTTACTCTCCACAACAAAACATTGAAACTAACTGGTTGAGCGGAGCAGAGCTTTGTTTTGGTACGTGATATGAGGCGCGACCGGCGCGATGACGTAGCGTCACGTAACGTTCAGTGTCATCACGTAAATTAGCGGGTTGACGCGGGTCTGGCGTTCCCACTGCAAGCCGTTCGGAGCCGAGCCGATTAAAGGCGATTTTAACCCGCGTCGCTTGCCGAGTGACGCCGCTCGGTGCGCCTTTCCCACTGCCACCAAAAGCCGATTGTTAGCGGGTTTAAACGGGTTTTTTGGCCAGTGGGAAAGGGGTATAACACTCCAAGGGGCCTGGCCAACTCCACAGGCTCTTCCACGTCCAAATGAGCAGGCTTCAGACAGTCTATTGTGATGCGTTCTGGTTTGCCCCCCATGTCCACCACAAAGTTCTTAGACCCCCACTCCAAGACACGGGAGGGCCCATCGTAGGGGGGCTGCAGCGGGGTCCGATGACTGTCGTGGCAGATGAAAACATACTTGGCCGACGGCAGGTCCTTGGGGACATAGGACTGGGGGTGGCAGTGACGAGATGTCGGCACATGGGCAAAAGTGTCAGTGATGTCTCGGGCCACAGTCCGATGAGAGTCAGCTGACCAGGGAGCTGTTGCATCTGGGAGGAACTCCCCCGGGACCCGCAGTGGCTGGCCGTATACCAGCTCGGCAGATGAGGCCTGGAGCTCTTCCTTGGGGGCAGAGCGAAGACCAAGCATGACCCATGGAAGGCGGTCGACCCAGTCGCTGCCTGTAGTAGGGAGGCCTTCATGGCACGATGAAACCTCTCACACAGTCCATTGCCCTGCGGGTGGTACGCCGTGGTGCGGTGGAGCTTCACCCCCAGGTGCTCAGCAACTGCAGTCCAGAGCTCCGACGTGAATTGTGGGCCCCTGTCAGAGGTAACATCCGATGGGGCCAAACCGGGCCACCCAGGATGCGATGAATGCTCTGGCCACCTCTGCTGACGTAGTTGAGGACAGGGGAATAGCTTCTGGCCACCTGGTGGTCCTGTCCACCATGGTGAGGAGGTGAGTGAACCCGCGGGAAGGAGGCAGGGGGCCCACCAGGTCCACATTGCCTCTCAGGTACTACAAAGGGTGCTAAAGGGGCCTTGGTGTGACGCTGCACCTTGGCACGCTGACATGCCACACAAGCGCCTGCCCAGGCTCTGACGTCCTTCTTAAGGCCCGGCCAAACAAACTTGGCCCCTACCAGCTTGACAGAGGCCTTCACACCCGGATGAGAAAGGCTGTGGATGGTGTCAAAAACCCGGCGTCGCCAGCCAGCAGGCACGATAGGGCGTGGTTGGTCTGTGGAGACGTCACAGAGGAGCGTGGTGTTGGCTCTTTCGAACACCACGTCCTCCAGCCTTAGCGCAGTGGGGCCCTTCTGACAAGCCAGAATGTCCGAGTCTGTGGCTTGGTCCTTCGCCATAGCAGCATAGTCCAGTCCCAGGTGAATAGACAATACAACCGCCCGGGAAAGGCAGTCGGCGACGAAGTTGTCCTTGCCCGCCACATGCTGAATGTCTGTAGTGAGCTCAGAGATTGCAGAGAGCTCTGCTGATGACCAGACCATGGCTCCGAGGTCTTGGACATGGCGAATGTCAGAGGCTTGTGGTCCACGAATGCAGTGAACCGGCGGCCCTCCAACAGGAATCTGAAGTGTCGGGTTGCGAGGAAAAGACCCAGGAGCTCTCTGTCAAAGGTGCTATATTTTTTTTCATTGTCGCGGAGCTGCTTGCTGAAAAAGGCCAGAGGCTGCCAGGCACCGCTCACCCACTGCTCACACACCGCCCCCACTGCATAGTCAGAGGCGTCTGTAGTGAGGGCTATGGGGGCAATGGGAGACGGGTGCGCCAGCAGGGCAGCGTTGGCCAGTGCGGTCTTGGCAGCACAGAAAGCTTTGTCTCTCTCTGGGGACCAGTCCACTTCACTATTAGCCCTTTTGCCTCGCAGGGCCTCGTACAAAGGACGCATGAGGTGGGCTGCATGGGGAAGAAAACGATTATAAAAGTTCACCATGCCCAGAAACTCCTGAAGAGACTTTGTGGTGCGGGGGACGTGGGAAACCAGTGACTGCCTCCACCCTGGCTAGGGGTTTAGTCATATCCATTAAGTCAATCTGATGTCTTGTTTGAACTTCATTTGCTGTTACAGATTTGGGGATGGGTCAATTGGTAAATCGGGCCTGTAGACGATGATAATTCCTGGATTGGTTGAGTTGAGATTGTAATGCTTGCCTCACTAATTCCTTTATATTTCTCTCTAAAGAGTGCCATTAGTTTTCTTGCCCCTGAGCCTTTTGTTTTTGTTATGCCATTCTCCACCAAGTCGGGAATTGAGCCTCTTTTTGCCACTATCTTTCCATCACATAGGACAGTCTTGCCATCATCACCTAGAGAGAAGCTGTCCCTGTTCCTCCAGAATCTTACAACAGCATTGCGTTGGACTTTTGTTCGCATTTTAACAGGGATTTGAAACTTGCCTTGCAGTAACTGGGAGATGGGTTCGCATGTTTCATCATCCATTGGCTGGTGACCATAACCACAGCACATGGCTACAAGAGCCAGGAGCAAAATAAATCCAAGTTTCACTCTGTTGAAAGACATGTATTATATTAACTCATTGAGTGCCAACCACGTAATTTCTCGTTCTTCGTGCGTTGAGTGCCAAAAACGAGATTTCTCGTTTTTTGCTTTTTTTTTTAAATTATGAAACTAGACACTTTAAAGGGATAGTTCAACATTTTGGCAAATTGGCCCATTGCCATAATCGCTATAGTCATAGCAGTAGGTTCGTTACCTTTAATTGTCGGTGTAAGCTATTTTTAGAACAGCGGAGCGAAGCAGCAGGCTGCTCAGAGCTACGCTATGGAGGCTAAGGGAATTTCTTGGTTTCCCTCATCAAACTCATCAAATAAGGTCAAGGTCAAGGTCAAGGTCAGGTTTATTTATATAGCACCTTGAACCAAAGTGCTTTACAGTTGAAACAATTTCAAATACAGTTTAAAAATCAGATAAAAACACAATAATAAAAGCACAATAAATAAAATAACATTGGATAAAACATTGGATAAAAGCACAACATACAATAAAACTGCAATGATAAAACAATCGGTCAAGGGTTAAAAGCCAGGGAGAAGAGGTGGGTTTTCAATAGAGATTTAAAATGTACTAAGTTTGGAGCTGTTCTGACTGGGACTGGCAGGCTATTCCAGAGTTTAGGAGCGGCGACTGCAAAAGCTCGATCGCCTCTTGTCTTTAATCTTGACTTTGGTGTGCTGAGGAGGAATTGGTCAGCTGACCGTGATGCTCTGCTTGGAGTGTGGGGAACGAGCAGGTCACTTAAATAGAGGGGAGCCAAGCCATTCATGGCTTTAAAGGTCAACAATAAAATTTTAAAATGTATCCTCTGGCAGACAGGGAGCCAGTGGAGAGACCTCAATACTGGGGTTATATGCTCAGTTCTCCTAGTATTTGTTAAAAGGCGAGCGGCCGCATTTTGGACTAGCTGGAGACGCTGGATAGAGGACTGGTCTAGGCCCACATACAGAGCATTGCAGTAGTCCAGCCGGTTGGTAATAAAAGCATGCACCACTTTTTCTAAGTCGCCCGGGGGAATGTAGGCTTTTATTTTGCTTATTAATCTCAATTGAAAGAAACTTGAGCTGACCACTGATGAAATTTGTTTTCTAAATTTAAAAGAGTTATCGAGGTGCACTCCTAGACTTTTCACAGAGTTACGCGTATTTGAGGAGATTGGCCCGAGGATGGGTTCATCCCCCAATGACAGGGGGGAGCCAAACACAATGAATTCAGTCTTGCTCTCATTTAGTTTTAAAAAGTTTGATGACAGCCACAACTTGACTTCATTTAGACAATCAAGCAGAGGTTGCAATGCACCTTTGCTTTTAATTTTAACGGGCATGTATATCTGAACATCATCAGCAAAGCAATGGAACGAGACATTATGCTTTTTAAATATAGAACCTAGGGGCAACATATATAATGAAAATAGGGTGGGGCCCAGAACCGAACCCTGGGGGACACCACATACGAGCGGGGCATGTCCAGATGAGTAATCTCCCAGGCGAATTGAGAAAGTCCTGTCCGTCAGGTAGGAGTTGAACCATTTCAGAGCAGTGCCCCTGATCCCAACATAACTCTCCAGGCGGGACAGGAGGATATTGTGGTCGACTGTGTCGAAAGCAGCCGTTAAGTCAAGAAGAACAAGGACTGCCGAGTGACCAGAGTCGACTGCTAAAATCAGGTCATTAAAAATCTTTAAAAGAGCTGTCTCAGTACTATGAAGCTGTTTAAAACCAGATTGAAATTTTTCATGGATACCATGTTGATCTAAAAAATCTTGAAGCTGTGATAAAACAACTTTCTCTAGGACTTTGGACAGAAAGGGCAGTTTGGAAATGGGCCTAAAGTTAGAGAGTACAGTGGGATCGAGATTTTTGTTTTTTAACAGTGGTTCTACAACAGCATGTTTAAAGTGAGCAGGAACACAACCAGATACAAGACACGTATTTATCAATGAGAGGATTGATGTCCCCACTGTGTCAAAAACCTCCTTCAACAGGCGAGAGGGAATGTTATCAGAAGGGCAGTTAGTAGGGCGGAGATGGTGGACAACTTCTTGTAGAGCTGCCAGTGAGATTGGCTCAAAATGATCCAACAGTGCTGGGCACATAGATACAATATGAGGGTCAAGATCACTGGAACTGGTCAACAAAGATCTGAGGACAGATATTTTCTCAGCAAAAAATCTTAAAAATCTATCACAGAGGATGGGCGAAGGTGTGACTATGACTGCGTCGCACGGATTGGCCAAAGAATTAAAGGCACTGAACAATACCTGTGGCCTATGACAGTTTTTTGAGATTAATTGAGAAATGAATGCAGTTTTTGCATTTCTAACAGCTTCTTGGTAAACGGACAGACAGTTCTGCAAAATCTCATACGACACTTGAAGCTTCTCCTTTTTCCATCTCCTCTCTGCCTAACAACGCTATGAGATAATAATGGAACATTATGAGACGGAGCTGTTTTAGAGGTAAATTCATGCAAAACCGCTGATGCGCGTTGCGTTCAGGGACAGTTTTTCAGCAAGCAAACTCTGTATTTACCCTGTATTTACCTCGAAAACGGCTCCGTTTCGTAACGTTCCATTATTATCTCATAGCGTGGTGAATGTGCAGGTCACAACTTGTCCACGAAAGCGTTTTGGAGTTTTGGGATTTTGTATTTGATGAGTTTGATGAGGGAAACCAAGAAATTCCTTTAGCCTCCATAGCGTAGCTCTGAGCAGCCTGCTGCTTCGCTCCGCTGTTCTAAAAATAGCTTACACCGACAATTAAAGGTAACGAACCTACTGCTATGACTATAGCGATCATGGCAATGGGCCAATTTGCCAAAATGTTGAACTATCCCTTTAACACACCTTGTGTGTAAATTTGGGGACTCTACGACGAGTAGAACTAAAATAGATGACGATCAAAAACTCATGACAGCTCATGATCTGGAAGTTTTCATCATAACTCAGCTTTTGCAAACGGAGTTCTGCATGTGGATGCAGCGCAGCTGCTCCGCTCTCACCCGCGAGGCTCCAGCTGCTCGGAGCAGAAACAGGAAGCTCTCAGCCAACAGTCTCACCCGGTCTTCATCTGGAGCAACACCGTGTCCTCCCCAAGGTCCTCCCGCGGTAAAATGTGATGATCCCTCAGTGTTCCGGACCTGCTGTGGCCGAGAGACCATCACATTCCGCGGCGAGAGGCTGTGACACGGCACGGTGCGTCTGTGTTATTGTTGTTTAGTGGCGGCCTCCCCCCCCTCCGATTGTGGTTTTGTGAATAGAACAACAATATTTATCTTACACGAGCCCTTTGATCCAGAAATGCGAGTGTCAGAAGAGCGACGGACACAAACAGAGCACCTTTCATAAAAGACGCTCTATCTCCTTTTCTAGAAAAAAAGGAGGGATTTTGGTGAAACCCAGCCATGTTTAGCTTGACTTTTCTCAGGAACAGAGGCACGTAGAAACAAACGGTTTGTGGCCATTTGAAGCATAAAGTGTCATCTTTCAAAAATCGTCAAAAATGGTCTAAATTGCCGGTACACTTGACTAAAACTTTGGAAAGGAGCGCAGCACTCAATGAGTTAATAGGCTTATTATATTAATTAGGGTTGTGTGATTTCACTATATACTTGATTATTATAGTAAAAATAAGGAAAGACAAGCAGTAATCATGCTAGCCATTAGCATTAGCCTAATGCAAATCCTAAAAGTATGTTGGTTTGATATTACTGTATGTTCTTTTCAAATCCTTGATATCATGTTCTTTACAACTTCACAACTGTATAACATATTAATGTCCATAATTGTTGAGTTTAAAATTTGAGATCATGTACAATACCTTTTGAAATGATCCATGATCCAAGCCAGAAAAACTGCATGTATTAGTAGCTTTGAGGTAGAATAGAGCTCCATCTAGTGGCGATATACTGAATTGGTGTATAATCCATAATCCAATAGCACAATGTTTTATCATTATTGAATATTAATAGATAATTATTATTATAGGAAATAACTTCACTAACCAAAGCTTCATTTGCCCTCCATGTTTTAGAAGATAGACTAATTGAAGTAAATATAGAATATAAAATAGATTTTGATTGGCTGTCACGGCTAAGCGCCTTTGAATTTGAAGAAGATGCTGAATGCATTTGTGTGTCATGTTCTGTATATCATCTGGGCGACGTTTCAAGAAGATTAGACAAAATTTGTGACAAGAGAGGCCTTTTAAAGGTTTTTGATCAAATCAAAGATGGCGGAAATCCAATATGGCGGAAAAAGACATTAAGGATGCGTTTACCTCGGCTTGGCCCGAGGGCTCCAGTGATACATCGTTTGTGAAAAAAAGATGAGCGGGTCAAAGTTAACCATTCATGCATGTCCAACTTTGACCTGTTGGTGGTGCTCTGGAGCTTGTGTTGCTTACACAGAAATATAACCTTTAACACACCACTTGAAACCAAGTAATGGGCGATCTCCTGTTAAATTATTACATTATTGGAGTATTATTACATTATCAGGTCCCTTGAAATGGAAGGCTAACCTGATAATGTAATAACCTCCCATTAATGTAATACTTTACTAAGGTTAAGAGTGTATTACATTATTGGGAAATGCACGACATGGAGGAGATACGCAAATCTCTGAGCTTCAGGTCAGAGGAACTCACTGGAATCACAAGGCAGCAGAAGACGCGAACTGATGAATGAAGGGAAACTTCTTAAGAATCTTGTCAAAGAAAAAGATGCTTAAATCACAGTTCTTGAGCGAAGGATAAACGACCTGGAACAATACACGAGGATGGAAGATGTCATCATTAATGGATCAGATGTCAAGCTGTGGTCCTATGCCAAAGCTGCCGCTGCAGAAAGAAGCGACGGTGAGGACGCTCACATCAAAGACCAACAGATGCTTGAAAGGCAAGTTATAAACTTCCACCTTGACACTAACAGCATTGCTGCGTGCCATACCCTGCCTCGTAAGGATCGCAACGCTAAACCTGCAATCATAGTTAGGTTTCTAAACCGAAAGCATAAAGCCCAGCTGATGATGCAGGGAAAGAAATTAAAATGATCAGCTGTTTACCTGAATGACCACTTGACAACTAAAAATGCTGAGATCGCCCGAGCAGCCTGCAACCTCAGGAAACTCAACAAAATAAAAGCGACTTGGACCAGGAACTGCAAAGTTTTAACAAGGCTGAACGGATCCACTCTAGAAGAATCCAAAGTTATAATGGTAAGGGAGCTCAAAGACCTTGACTATTACAAAAAATACTGCTCTCTGATGTAAGTTTCCTGAGAAGAGCTACACAAATAATAGACTATTTTCTTTATTTTTCATTTTCTACTTTTCTCTTACATCTTTTGCACTATTGATTTTTTGGTCTATTTTTGCATTGACCTCTAATTATTTTTTACTGAATGCAGGACTCACTAGTTTCTTATTTCGTATAGAAACTACATGGATCATACATAGGCTTACATTTTTCTCTTTTTCTCTTGTTTTTTATTTTATTATTCCCTGCATGGATACTTACAAGGACTTCTTATTTTTCCCCATTTTTGTGGATCTATGCCCTCATTTGTTTTGCTCCAACTCAGCCGTTTTCTGTGAATGGACTAAGGGCTTCATTTTGTTTGTTAATTTATTCATTTGTTGTTGCATTTTGGTTTTTGTTTGTTTGTTTGGGTCCATGCCTATGTTCCCACAGCCCTATGTTC
This sequence comes from Trachurus trachurus, assembly GCF_905171665.1. Lineage (NCBI taxonomy): Eukaryota > Metazoa > Chordata > Actinopteri > Carangiformes > Carangidae > Trachurus > Trachurus trachurus. Next base: position 39,169,790 of record NC_139892.1, read on the forward strand.
CCACAGTTCTAAGATTGTTTCTCAAAATTAGGCCCTATGTTCCCTCTGGTCTCTCTACCTATCTGGACTCTATCTATCTGGCCTGTCTAGCCTCTACCGCAGGGGTGTCAAACTCATTTTAGTTCAGGGGCCACATTCAGCGCAATTTGATCTCAAGTGGGCCAGACCAGGTAAAATAAGAGCATAATAACCTGTAAATAACAAGAACTCTAAACTTTTCTTTTTGTTCTAGTGCAAACAAGTACATTATTAAGATATTTACAGTATATTATTTATCCTTTGACAAAACATATTATGAAGAAACAAATTTCCTGAGAAAAACATGTGCAGTTTCGGCGATATTATGCCTCTTCTGTCTTTGATATGATTTTCATACTTGGCAAATTCATCCCGCGGGCCGGATTGGACCCTCTGGCGGGCCGGTTTTGGCCCACGGGCCGCATGTTTGACACCCCTGCTCTACCGGGTCTTTTTACTAAACTTAACCAACTCCTTTCTTCATTGCCTAAACACAACTAATGGTGGGACCAAAGGGCTGTTGTCACCTAATTTTCGGTGACAACAAACGTTAGAAATGTGGGAACATAAGGCTGTGGGAACATAGGAATGACCCCGTTTGTTTTAGCTGGACCAATGTATACTTACCTGGAAGGTAATTCCCTGGCTTCTCAACAGGTCCATCACACGCATCTCTATCTCAATAGAACGGGACATCACACACCCACTCAACACCTACCTCACCCCCCCCCCCCCCCCCCCCCCTCAGGACGAAGATACAGGGCACTGAGGTGCAGAAGGGCTCGCTTCGGCAGAAGCCTAATACCGGACATCATAGCGACCCTTAACAAGAGGCCAAGATAACCTGGCCAGAGTGTAAAAATGTGTGGCAATGTGTTGTAATCTGTGTGTGTTTGTATGTGTCTGGTGAAACGAAATGTAAATGGTCATGTGAAAAAGAATTTCCATAGAGGGACAATAAATGTCTAAAGTCTAAAGTCTGTGTGTCTACGTGTTTATACGTATGTGTATCTAAGGAGGATGGTTACATGCTGTCATTCCGACATCCCACCACTCCGACATACCACCAAATAGACATACCGCTATTCCACTCCCTTGATCTCCTGAGGCTTCCTGATTTTAATATTTATCACAACGTCTAAGGACAGAGGATGTTGCTACGATGCCATGTAAAGCCCTTTGAGACAAACTGTTTGTAAAAACGGGCTATACAAATAAAATTGCCTTGCCTTGCCTTGCCTGTATTATGTATCAGGTCATCAACCAACTCAATAATCGCTCATGTGAGCTCATCCCAATCTCCCGCCCCCTGCACCCTCACAACACCAGGAAAATAAAATCATCAATCATATTGGCGAAAAAGCGTAAACTTAAAAGTACCAGCCTGAGTGTTGTTTGCAGGGCTCCGCAGATTTGAAATGAGCGAGATGGGTACATTACATTTTCACAGTGGTTTCTGCCTTCCAAAAAAGAAATAGAAAGAAACTTCTGTCCTCCTATGTATAATATAACCTCTGCCAGAATCATGTATTTCGCCTTGTCATGTATTTATAATGTAAGCTCCGCAAGAATCATGTTTTTGTCTAGAATCATGTATTTCGCCTTATTATATATTTATAATATAACCCGTCAGAATCATGTTGTGTGGTTGTGTGGGTGCTTGTGTTTGGAGTATGTCGATGACTCTGTGTGAGTAGCAATGATGTGAGTATGTGAATATGCAGGTATGTCGGTGGGGGCCGGGGGGTGGGGGTTGAGGGGTGGATGTGGGTGAGAATGTTGTCTATTGTTTGGGTCCCCTATCTATAAACACGTTTTGCTTCTTTAGGGTTTCCTTCCATATACATCTGTTGCAACTGCTCATGTGTAACATATTATACTTTCTTAAGTACTATTTTATAAAAAAAATAAAATAGAATGCTGGAAAATAAATCAAAATCTTGTTTAGATCTCCAGTGTTCCTAGATTTTAGTTTGTCCATTAGCTCTGTGATACCTACTAGTTTGCCAGTTTACTTTATCAGGTTATCTGTCACCAACTCACAGGCAGAGACACACAAAGATGCAGCAGCACAGGGGATTAGGCAGTCTCAGGGTCTTTAAAGAGGAACTACTCAAGTCCGGTCGCTTTTCCGCTGTTTTGCTAACCCTCCTCCTGGCCATGTGCAAACAAAGACGGCGAGAAATCAGTCAATAGAGCAGTAGATAACGTTATATCATATACAATATTACAACATGTATATTTGTGTAGTTTAATCTGTCATAAATAAGAGATTACAGGTAACGGGGCGCGCTTGTGTCACGGTGCACACAGGGCCGATAATAACCAATCAAATTTGTTTTCCTTACTCGGGCAAACTCGTGCGGAAACTCGTGGAAGGACAAACGGCCATTTCTGAACACCTTTAACGTCCGATGGTTGCAGTTCTTCCTTTTTAAATTTTTTATATCACTTTTGCGACAGTATTCTAATTGATAAGTAAAACTTTGCTGATCTTCTCGTAGCACTCACCTTTCTTATATAAATTCTTATTTGTGACATTTCTTTTTCATGTGGTGCTACTGCTGACAACAAGGGAAACCTTGTTGTCATGTTAAGTGACAACTGTCTGCTGGACACCTCTTTAATGAAAGATTAGTCTCCTCTGTGGTTGAATTCTTGTTACTTAGCATTATACAGTCTAAAGTTTAGCTGACTTTGATTGAGGTGTAGGCCTACTCATTTTTGCAACATAGTCTTGTATGAATTTGTTAGGAAAATTACTGGGGTTTTTTGGGCTTTTTATTGCCTTTAATTGGTAGCACAATCGAGTGAGAGACAGGAAATGGGGAGGCAGAGAGGGGGAACAACATGCAGGAAAGGGCCGCCCGATGCGGGATTCAAACCGGGGCCGTCTGCAGTGAGGACTGTAGCCTCTACCAAGTGAGCTGAACGCCAGCCCGGAAAATTACTGTTTTGTATTCTGTGGGAGTATTTTCTACTATATGTGGCAAGGTGAAGAAGGCCCGGGCGGGGATTGAACCCACACCTCGCGGGTAAGGGTCATGCGCGCTTGCCAGTCACCCAAAGGGACATCCCCTTGGCCAAGTAGCCAGGGCACATGATCAATTGGAGGCATAGTGACAGGAACCTCAACTGTCACATATAGTATAGAAAATGTTGATTCTGCAAAGAAACTAAAGGTTTCATGACAAATCCCTATTCATTTATGCTGAGCACTGTACAGTATGTGTGATGTAGATATCAATTGTGATTATTGTTTTTTATTCTCACCCCTTTAAATCAGATCTCACTTTACATCTGGTTTTCTGAAGCACAACCAGCTCAGTATGTTTCAAGAAGACGAGAGCACAGCAGGAAATGTAAAAGGAAACATTAAGTTCATTGACAGGAGAGGCTGAGCTTTTGATGTTGTTCCAGGTGCTTTAAGTAAGGAGAGGGAACAAAAGTTTGGAAACACACAAAATCCCACCGGAAGATGATGAAAGAGAAGCAGGGGGTTGATATGAAAGCGCGAAAGAAGGTGCATCTGCTATTCATCATTTCAGCGAGGAGACGGGTTGATTAAATATTCAGTTTGATATCAGATGAGTGTTTAACTCGCCTGACACTCGTCCCAAATGAGCTTCAGCTGTAGTGCTGCTGTTTGGCATTCTGCAGCCTGATTGCATGTTTTGACTGAACAGTAAAAAGGATATTTAAAAAATTCATACCGACACTTGACCCTGTGAAGTGGTGCCGCTCTGACAACATGGATAAAATCATCAAATTACCATGCAAGGCAGTGCAAACATGAGACCAGAGTCAGATAAAACACAGGGTTACTTACATGTGTGGTTGACAAGTTTGTTTGAATACAGAGCTCCTTCTCTATTGTGTATCTCTGTGTTGTGTAGAAACCACAGCATGTACATTTTGTTGCTTTTTTTTGGGGTACTAAACATTCAGTCACCATCTTTTCCTATTTATTCCACTTTCAACTGTGAGATCTTGTCATTTGCGACAGAGCACACTCAACACAACCTTCTGCATCCCTGAAGAACCGCTGCTTCAGTTGAGAATGACAGCTCTGTCTGTAGAACTGATGAGCTCAGTGACAGCAGTTCAGTTTGTGTTGTGTTTTGTTTTTTAGGGTCAGACATGCTGTTAAAAGACATTTTTTTGTTATTTAAAACCAATCAAATTAATTAACCATAGTAGCTGAACACTATGATACAACAATGTTAGTATTTAACAGACAGGAAAGGCCAGTCATCTGTTACCACTGATCAGTTTTTTTTTAAATTAAATTTGTATTTATTTTGGAGATTTCATAGTGTGTATATACACCTCAGTTCTCTACAATGTTAGTGTCAGTCTGATTAGCTCCGTCAATACAATATGTGACTGTTCAGCCGTCTTGACCTTAAAGCAGAACTATGCAAGTTGGCTGGAAAAAACTCGCTCCTTCGTTGGTTTCTCTTGAAGCTCCCCCACAGTTCTGGGAGGCACATGTCACTGTCATAAAATAAACACACAAAAAAACTCGCCGCCACCCAGGGGTCACGTTAACCGAATATTTTCCGTCATTGACCGTTTTTTTAAAACGGTGATGGAAAATTTTTGAGGCCATCCGTCATTTTGACAGATTGCAATTCACAGCCATGGCCGTCTGACCATGTGCATTTGTTTACAATGAAGCCAGCGGATAATCAATACATGGAGCAGTGGATAACGATATATAACATATACAATGTCACAAAGTCGCATTGGCCTAGACCCCATTCACCTCATAGTAGGTCACTCAACCATCACAGTGTCTCTGAGCCACAGTTTGCCCTGTGCATGAAATGCGCTTTATAAATAAAATTGAATTGAATTGAATTACAGCCGAAATCCTGCATAGTTCTGCTTTAAGATGCAGACAGAAAACCTTGTCAGACTGTATGTTCTATCCCTGGAGAAGCTGTAGTTGACAGAGCCAGTAAAGTTATTATGGTTGGCGTTAACGGTACCGATACCAGTGAAAAAGTGTCATTAGAATTAGGATTAGTATTTAGATTATAATTATTTTCTTTTATGATACTTTTTGCTTACTTCTTTGTTATCCACCCATGCTGGAGTGTGTATGTCACTCCATGCTATCTCAGTGGGAGCTTGTGTCATTATGTACCAGCCAACAGTGGACCCCTGTCAGTCCATATAAACCAAGTGTGGACCTTTATCAAATAATTCCTATACATACAGATTGAGAACACAGTTTTATTGTAAAATGGATTGAAACCCTGTGCTTGAAAAAACTACTCAAACAACAATAGCATGATAAATTTGTTTTTGTGTTCAATCAAAATGAACCCTCCTGTTGTCCTTCTGGGTCAAACTGACCCAATCTGTTCCCTTCCTCCCTTCCTTCCTGTTGTCCTTACTTCTTCCTTCTTCTTTTGATCCAGTTGACGCAATCTGTTCCCTCCCTCCATCTTTCTTTCCTTCCTTCTTTCCTCCCTTCTTTCATTTCTTCTTTCTTCCTTGAATGAATCTGTTGCCTCCTTCCATCTTTTTTTCCTTCTTTCCACAATCCTTTTTTCCTTCCTTCCTTCCTTCTCTTACTTCTTCCTTCCTTTTGACCCAATCTGTTCCCTCCCTCCATCTATCTTTCCTTCCTTTTCCCCTTCCTTATTTCCTCCCATCTTTCCCTTTGTCCTTCTTTCCCTCCGTCTTTCCTTCCTTCCTTCCTTCCTTGACCCAGGAGGGTTAAGAAAAAAAAGAGTTCCTAATGCTGACCATTTTATTTCTAATTTTATTCTAGTTCTAAGATACCTAATACAGTTTTGTGCATAGAACTAAAGACATCCATCAAGACTGAGCCTTTATATTTTGTCACAAAAAAGAACAATAATTATATGACAGTATTAAAAAATGATGTTACATTTGTCATAATTATATATACTTTACTCTTAGACTCTATAAGTGTTTTGTGAGGTCACATTGATGATTGTGATCATTGACCTTTGGCTCTATCAAGGTATTAGTGAGATGTTGTGTCAACAGGAAGGTGCTGGCCAGACGACTCTGGCAAGAGGAGAATTCATGAAATGAATATATAATTCTCATCATTTATTTGTCTCTATGATCATGTGAACGCCCCAATGCACCAAACTGAGGGACTTCTGTCGCCATTTAAAAAAAAATCTCTATTCTTCCAACTATGTGAAAAGCTCAAGTGAGTTGTCCTGTGTTTGATCTGACAACGTGACAGTGTCAGTGTTGCCTCTGAAATGACATGAGGATGACAGTTTAACTGTGACAGGAGGAGGAGACCTTGTTTTCCCTCGAGCTGAAAAGGAAGCGGTTCACAACCAGTTTGCTCAGTGCAACAACATTATAAAACACTGGTCATTTTTCCCATCATCACACAGGCAAAAGATTTCTCATATAAAGTTTAATCACATGTGCAACAGCCCATGTCATATGCATAATCCACTGTCCTTGTAGACTTTGCCTATGTGGATAAAACAACTACTGAAACAACGAATCAGTGAACATAAGAGTATAATACATAAAAAGACTATGGCTGTACACTTCAAGGATGCTCATCATGACGTACTTGATAAAAGAATAAATAGTAAAATTTGATGCTTACCTCAGTCCAACAGCAAGTCTTTCTTTGGGCTCTATTGCAGCCAATAGGGGACAAATGTTCATCCATCTGCACTCATCCCTTGGCTGTCCAGTGTCAGCTCAGAAACAAAATGGTGAAAATCCCCATGTTGTCTCCTCCCCTGGTTGAGGGGATGCTGTCAGGAATTGCAGGATTGGACTCAAAATGCAGACTTAAGAGAAGCAAGTAGGTGAATATACAATCTTTATTTTAACTCACAAACAGAACTCGAGGACAAACCACAGGCATGGACAACAGGTGAACCGACAAAGGACAATGGGAAACACAGATACACAGGTGGTGCAATTAACACAGACATATTGGGTAATCACAACGGGACGAATAGGAGCTGTATATAAAATATCCAACAATTATTGATAATGAAATTATTTTATAGTTATTACAGATCATAGTGTGCATCTCCATACCACATTCTATTTTAGATGCATACTCTAAATACATAAAAAAAAACATGTTAAAGAAATCACAATAATAGTAATAGTAATGATAATAAGAAAGAAAGAAGAAAAAAGCATTTGGTATTTTACTGTTGACTGATACTGCTGCTTGTCTTGTTTGAGGCTTGTTTCCAGAACACACTGAGGGCTCAGGGTCACAAAACGCCAGTTTATTACAGAAAATCAAATAATAGTGGAACCTGAGAGTGAGGAGCTGGCCAGGGAGCGGTGGCAGCGAGGTGAAGGGAGCAGGGCAGGGTATGAGAGGTGAAAGTATTCTAAGCAGAGTTTGCTGGCAAACAGTGGACGACTGAGTCATGGCTGAGGTCTTCACCTGAGGCACATGCTGGGCCATTTGAGTTATTCCAAAGTAACAAAGCAATGTAAAGTATAATATGATACAAAGCAACTTATTTGCAATTTCCTAATCGCTGTACCTACAAGTAGCTGCCCTGCATTCCTGCTCTATTAACTGTGAAATATCAGACAAGTATATATTTTTTAACCTGTATGAAATATGTGTATGGCAAATTTCCTTACATTCCTCCAACAGTTGGTGCTTTATTGTTTACACTGGACATCATCTAGGTAAACCTTTGAAAATCTGGCTCCACCAAGTGCACTTTTCTTTTAAACTTTTGTTTGCACACTGTACATTTTATTTCATGTCAGGGTGACGCTGTCACACAGTCTCTGCATTTGCCTCGAAAACAACATTATCTCATAGCGTGGTGAATGTGCAGGTCACAACTTGTCCACCAGAGCGTTGTGGAGTTGTTGGATTGTGTATTTGATGAGTTTGATGAGGGAAACCAAGAAATTACATTAGCCTACGTAGCTTAGCTTTGAGTAGCTCACCGCTCTGCTCCGCCGTTCTAAAAATAGTTTGCTCCGACAAATGAAGGTAACAAACCTACTCCTAGGACTATAGGGATTATGGCAATGGGCCAATTTGCCAAAATTTTGAGGTAATTTTGAAGTAAAGGACAAGAGAATAAGGGGTAGGACCACATCAGTGTATACTTTGACTTACTCCTTTTCAAACATTGTTTTGTTGTTAATTGTTTGTTTTGTCATGATAAATATTTTGTTTGGAATAAATTCAGATCAAATCAAAATGAAATCAAAACCTTGGAGCAACAAAGTGAGGAGAGGATGAAAAGCTAAGACAGGTGCAGTTGAATAAAAGGGCGAGGAGAGGACAGGAGACGAGGACAAGACTGGAGAAGGATGAAGGTGAAATAAAAAAGACAACAGCGGCGAGATGAACATGTGTCAGCTTTCTGTTAACCACATGGGAACAGGAAGAAAGGCCATCATGTGCACGGTGAGGTGACAGCCGAGGATGTTTTGGCTGCGATTCCAACACTTTGTCTGTTGTTGCTAAAATAGAGCAGCTGTCTAAAGCAAAACCAGCCCACTGCTGAAAAGCGGATCAAGAGCTTTCATGAAAGGAGAGCCAAGAAATGCTTCTGTTGTACCACACACCGCTGCGTCTTTACCCGGCTCTCCACTGCCCGGGCATGAGACGGGGACAATGGGTTCAGATATTTAGCTTGCTATTTAAAAAACAGAGATTTACAGTTAAAGATGATTTTATTCTTGTTCTTGTTCCCCATTCAAAATTCCATATCCAATTTAACGACAACACAAGAAGCATTTTTTGCTGTATTATGGAAAAGCTCATGGATTGTCATTGTAAAACATGCTTTCACATGTTAATAAATAACGGGAGGCAACCGCCATTCCAACATCCCACCAGTCCGACATAGGCCTCTAATTATCTAAATGGCAACACTTAATTTTCTATCAAACGTCCCGTCATTCTGACAATTCTTGCCTCCTATGGTCTGAATGACGGTATTTTTTCTTATTTTAAACATCCTGCATTTCAGACAATTCCTTTAATAGCATATTTTTTCCCCAAAACATTTTGCACTGGTTGAGTTTAGGCAATGAAGAAAGGAGTTGGTTAAGTTTAGTAAAAAGACCAGGTAGAGGCTAGACAGGCCAGATAGAGAGAGAGAGTCCAGATAAGTAGGAGGGAGTCACCTGTTGAGTAACGCACATTTCCTTACATTGAAAACCTTGTCGGAATGGTGGGATGTTGGATTGACAGCGTAACCCTAAATAACGCATTACTGCCCAACACTGCTGCCCACACAAGAAATGAATGGTGATCAGTCTGTGGTGAGACCGGTACATTAGTGCACCTGCTGTGGCACTAATGTAATGTCATACATTTCTTGAAGTCTCTTTTGTGTATAGGTATACCAATGTGCCCCATACTGTGCATACTGGGAGGTAGGGTGGACTCATATGATACAGCGCCTGTTCAGATTGGCATGCCTCACGGTGATAATAAGGACGGCACTCAGTGGTAGTAGGAAAACTAAATTGCTTGAACATGGATACTTGGTTCAAACACTATTTGGATTTGTTTACAGTGGAAGAGCCATCTATAACCTTACAGAATCCAGAAAGTGGACATGTGGGACCGTGGACTGGTTACACCCCGCCTTTCCGAAGCCCCGCCTTTCCGACAATAGACTTCCATTCATCGTAATAGCGGGGTTTTCTATTTTTTCTAAAGACCCCGCTATTCCGAAAAGGCTATTAGGGGAAACCCCCAGTGCGCAGTGCGCATTGATCCTTTTTTCCTTTTTGGGGTCAAACGGATCATGTGCATAATTAACTGCAAAACAAGCAAATACTTCATATTAAGGTAGCGGTGTTTCGAAGTGGGGGTATTTCGGAACAGCGGGGTGTCGAAGTGGAGGTGTGTCAGAATGGAGAGCTGTCCCCCCGTGGACTATAGATGGATGTAAAATGAAATGCTCTGCTTTTGAGGTGTTACTGTATGTACTACTACTACATACTACTATATGTATTGTCCCAGCCTGTGATGTGAATAGATCCTCATCATCCTCTCCATGCCGGGTTTCAGCTGCTACCCTCTGGCAGCAGATTCATATACCGTAGCCAAAGGCTAAATCAAGCAGATTGAAAAATGTAATCTCCTTCTCAACTTTGATAGCTCGCCGTCAAATTCTTTTACAGTGGAATGACCCTTTACCACCTGCAAAAGATTCCTGGCTTAAAGACCTGATGACATTTTTGAAGCTAGAGAAGGTCAAATTTACACTTCGGGGATCCACCGATAAATTTTATGAACACTGGCAACCTCTTATATCGCATTTTGAGAATATGAATTGTACATCACTAGATTAAAATACGTATTTTTCTAACTGCTTTATGTATGTGCTCATGCTGATAATGTGATTTTGGATAAATGATTTATAATTCTTTTCTTCAATTCTTTTTAAAATTATATATATATATATACATTGTTATTATTATGATTGCTATTATTATTATTATTTTATTATTTGTTTTGTTTGTTTTGTAAATTTGTTTGGTAGTTTTGTTTGTGGGGGAGACATCGGGTGGGATGGGAGGGGGAAAACCTACTTATGTATTGTTGATTTTTAAGGTGAATTCTCTGAACCAAAGTGGAATAAATAAATAATAAAAAAGAAAAGAAAAACTAATTTATAACACAAGCCATTACTCAACTTAATTTAAAATTTAAAAAATGAACTGTTATGACACTTTATTTTTTTTTAACAATTTAATGATGGAACAGCTCTCAGTTTGTCCTCTGGGGTATTTGTGTACTTACCCATTTCAGTGTTGTATCGAAACTTGTGAATGTGCTTCCTATGTTTTATGTTTTTACCTGCCTGCAAAGCTACTTTCCCTCCGGGGGAATAAAGTTGAAGTTGAAGTTGAAGATGTAGAATTGTAACTAGGCCCCTGCTCATTGTCTAGTGTTGTTGTTGTTGTTGTTGTTCTATTTTGTCTTGGTATGTGGACATTGTTAAAGTTTGTGTTGTTGCTGCTGTTGAGAAGTCTAAAAAATATTTTTTATAAAATAAAATAAAAAGTGCTGCCCAAACTGGTGAACACTACCAGCCTTGCCATTTTATGCACACAACTAATATGTGTACAACTCAAGATTCTGTGGACACTGTGTTCACCAGTAGCACTATTCACCCCTCATACTCCCATACTCCAACATGAAGCCTTCGTCCACCTTTTCCCTGTTTACTTTTCACTGAAATCATCGGATTCTGTGACTGTGAGCATGAGGCTGCCACCGACACACACAGGGAAATAGCACCACTTTCATGTTTAGAATAATGACAAGCAGAGCAGTGAAGCCGGTACCGTGAGATGCCACCGGCCGATGTTGTTAGACAATGTAGCAATCCAGAGACGGGTCAGTGCACCAATTCCCCGACTCACAGTGTAAGCAACCCTCGCTGCTGGCAAACAAAAACACTGCTCAAATGTCAAGATACACAGCTGCCTGCTGGGATGTGGAAATGGAGGAATCAAAGAGGCCATGTGTAGTGCTTATATAACCACCGCTTGCTGCCACCACAGGTCATCCATGTCAGCTCCTGTTAGAAATGATTTGTTAGTCTAGAAATCAATTGATCAATTTGAGTTATACCTTTAGTCTTTGCTATACTGTTATGTAACAGTGTGGGCCCATTTACTATAATAAGATGTGAAAATGAGAGATCTCGTGGAGGCTAGAGTGGCTGTGGAGTCATACTATTTTTATATCGGGTTGTGTGATTAGTTTTATTTGTTTATATATTCACCTGCATGACATATAGTATGTTTTTTATGTAGTATATAGTGAACCTCAGTAGGGGTTGTGAATGCAGCCTACCTTAGCTCCTCCCCCCTCAACCCAGGTGCAGTATAAAAGGCCCAAAGTGGCTCAGCTCAGCCTCTTTATGTGGGTGCCTGGACACATCGGGGTGGAGGGAAATGAAGTTGCCGACAGGTTGGCTAGAGAGTCATTGTTATAGATTTGAATGTCATGATGGGTAAGAGTGAATGTGTGAGTATCTGTAATGGGGAAGGCATTATTTTTGTATTACTCAGTAAAGTGTAAAAAAGTAGTAGTTTTAACTAGGCTGAGGCTGGGGCATTGCTGTCTGTCATAGGTAGCCTACACATGAGAATGAGTTGTGTGAGTGTGGAGAATTGGAGACGGTGGTGGTGCATGTGCTTTTTTCTTGTAACTTGTATTCCAGTCAGAGACGGCAGCTGTTTATAGATCTGTATGATCTGGGTCTGACTGTGATTTCCTTTCGAGGTATCTTTGCATTAGGGGGGAATCAGACTCCTTTGGGAGGGCAGTGCTGAAATTCTTGCACTCTGCTGGGTTGTATGAGAACATTTAGTTAATTAGATCTGGTTGTGACCAGTGGAGGGCAGCATTACACTGGATAGCGTACAGCCTGCCGGAATATTAGAAGAAGAGCTCAGCCTCTTGCTGGTTGCCTCCTAAGGTGCATCCCCTGCTGCGGTTCTGTTTTGGTTAAGTTCACTTTTGGTTTATTTTCCTTTTTCTTTTGGAACAGTGGTTTCTTTTGGCCTTTTACTCGTTGGCTGAGTATTTTGGTCTTGTTTTCTGGTAAGTTTTGATTTGTTTTCATGGTCCTTTTCTGTTGAGTCCTTGAGTTAGAGATATTGTTTATCCACTGGGTTGTTGGTTTTGTTAACTTTCTTTTGCTCTTTGCTTCAGGGAGTTCCTTATTGTTTCTTTCTTTGATTTTCAGTGCAGCCTGGGTGTCATCAGGTGGGAGGCTAGGCACCGTGGTGAAGACCTCACTCCTGTTGCATACAACTAGGCACTGGGGCCTGGAGCCTTTAGTGCATGTTTTGTGTTGTGTTACACCCCAGGCTAGTGGGAATAGGCATGTACATAGTAGAAAACTAAAAATCAGTGAGCTGGGGCTTCAGTGGGAGGCAGACTATTAGAGTTTAAGTGTTTGTTCCAGCCGGCCTTTTAGATTCATTCTACTAATAAAATTACTTTTAGATTTCTGTTAATAAAATTATTTTTGGCATACTCATCTTGTGTTTCTCCTTTTTTCTTAACAGCTCCAGTTTTTCTTAAGTTTATTCTTGATTTATTATTGCAATGAATTTTTTATTTACTTACTGTCTCTGCCTCCTTAGTCTCTCGAACCTGTGCCCTTATCTGCCTTTTCTGCGTTACACCAGTTTAATTTCTCTGCTCTTTACATCCTGGGGTGCAAGTCCCCAGATGGTGTTATTGGTCCCTCTTTAGTTATCTTTAGTTCCCCCTTTAATATTGTGCCATATACCAAGCCCACGCCACATGTTTATAGGGAGAAGGCAGTATGTAGTAGGACTTTCAGATAGTAGTGGGCGATATGACGATGTTCAATCATGAAGGATTAGAACATGTTGAGATCAGTATCGTATACTGACCACATTCAGAGTTGCCATCTTTCCTCACGTCATCACTTGAACTCAAACAAACCGTTTAACTGCTGCAAGTCGTACAAACGCAGTCTGATAAACTGCTTTCCTTTCATCACTTCCCGGTTGATACAGATTGAAGGAAGGCATGGGTTGTTAACTCATTGAGTGCCAGCTCTTTTATAAAATGGTCAGTGCCATGTGCCAGTGTTTCGGGGCATTTTGAGTAATATTTCAAGACCCACAGAATATTTTGTACTATGACTCTGAAAACACCAAACAGCTCAAAGGAAAGAGGAGACTCTCTATTTAACTAGGGAAAAAAACATTTGTTTGTACCTTGTTCCATTCTTGATTTATCTTAAGTTGAATAGAGCCTGGTTGCACCAAAAACACCACTTTTTTTCTAGAAAGCTGAGAAAAATGCATTTTTGTGAAAGAGAGTCTCTCTAGGAAAACTGTGATTAATCCGTTTTAATTTTGGCTTCAAAGACATGTAAGACGTCTGAAAATTTCATTTCACATGTTTTTTCATTGTACAAAATAAAATGCAACTATTTAAATACAACCTCACCCTCTCCTACCCCCCCCCCTCTACAGTCTCCTTCGTCTACGCATTCCAGAAGCCCCAAAATTACTCGGTGTCCAGCCACAGAAAACTGCGTTTGACGTATATGTACGTCAATGGCACTCAATGAGTTAACAAGAGACATTTTTTAGTATATTGGACTTATCTTATGAGTTTAGCAAACCAGTCTGAGACTAAGCCCTAAGCACGTCGCTGTTCTAGTTAAATGTTCATTGTACTTGGCACAAATAAGCAAAATTGCACAAACTGATTAAAATCTGTTCAGAAAGGTTCTTTGGCCTCAATGCTTTTTACTTTCTTTGAAGAAGTTTTTAAAAGTCCATGTGAAAAGTTGAAATTGTGATATTTTTACCGTATCACCCACCCTACTTTCAGATATGTTTGCACCAGAGACATCAGAGAATCCATTTAATCAGATGATTTGAATCAGTTGAGTAGCTGAGGTAGGCCTGCAGTTATGTAAATATACATTATATTATACATATTATGCATTATACAGAGGCCTTGAAATCATTGTAACATTACACATTGCTGTTGTAATGAAACTCCTGATTGACGTTAGACATCCTTTTGATCTCAAAGATAATTACAGAATATATGAAAGCAAATGAAAGAAGCAGGATGTGATTCAATGTCCACAGTGAACAATATAAAATGATTTACAGACACAATCAACATCTACAGATCCTGATCCACATTCACAGTCACTATATTGGTGAATAAATAATCACCAATAATCTGAGTCACAGCTGGAGGTGACCCCAGCATAGTGTTTACTGAAATAACATGTTAGGCCAGCTGTGTGTTGTAATCACTAAAATATGAATTATGTTTTCTTCCTGTCACTGACTGTATGTCTGCCATAAACAACTAAATGTAGAAAGAAACAGTTTAATTATTCAACTCTGTTCATCTCCAGCGCTCCCAGAGAACAGTGGGAGGGAGAATAGGACAGACAACAATAAGTGCCGCCTGAGTGGAGTGTGTGTGTGTGTGTGTGTGTGTGTCGGATGAATGGTTTGATCCTGAAGGCCTCGGTGGAGGAGATGAGACAGAGCAAAGGGCCACATTTATCAAATGTGTTCTGTTTGCAGATTCACTTTAAGAGCATTGATCAGTCTGATTGTGTTCTACATTGATGCAAAGTCACTTGTACATTCTGACCATCTGCATGGCAACGAGATCACATTGTTATAGCGACTATCAAAAGCAGGCAGGGGGACAGTAAATACATACATGGTTTTAGGGTATATTTTATATATTACACTGTATTTAACAGAAAAGTATTTGCACATCCAAAATGTTAGATGTAGGAAAGTGTCACTTAGTCTTTCACCTCCTACCAGGCCATTGCCTTAATAAGAATGTATTTTTAGCAATTCTTGCCTGGTAAAATAAAGGTTTACTACTACTACTACTACTTAGTCTTGAGAAAAAGAAAAAGAAGATCCCGCAACACTGCTTTTGTACTAAATGGGATGTGGGGGGTTTATTTGACTTGACAGTTTTAAATGAAGGCCCGGCACGCAAGTTTGGGCACGTATTCAACTTCTACACAAAATTTCTCGGTGCAGGGAATCAGCCGATTCCCGTGTCAGTGTCTCTCCATTAACTGTGATCGTGGCCTGTGTTAACTTTGCAGAATATCTCCTTGAGGTTCACACACACAACCCAAGGACAGAGAAGTATGACACTAGAAAAAGTATTTCCAATGTTGTTACGGCCCCTGAAAATGTCAAAGACAATAGGACGCCAGAGATGAAATAACTGGAGTACAAATCAAATCTTTATTGTATTATCTTAACTGTAAAAGCAGGGGAAAGGCGACAGGGAAAATAGCCATGGTCTGGAAATCCCTTCAGTAGAATTCAGCCAATGGATTTCCATTCTTCTTCTTGCCACTTAGGACAGAGATGGAATCCTCTGTTCCTCCCCTTCAGCTGTGTGGTCCAGTACTCATTGAGTACTGTATTGATATGCAGTACTGCAATTCTCTAGTAAGAGATTTCTTACCCATTTTGGAAAGTCCGGATGATGGATGCTACAGAGTGTACCTGCTCAAATTTGGCTGTACTCTTTGCCCAGCCTCCCTCATGGTTAGACCATGGTTGACCACATGGTCAAAGTGGCTCAGATCTCATCAGAGATTACAGTCCTTGGCCTTCCCCGTCCTCCTCCTCTTACTCTCACTCTGGCTCTTCCTCTGTTTCCAATGTTGGCATCCATTGCTCCAAAACAGAAGAGCTCACCTGTTGCCCTTTTATGCTAAAGCTCTGATTGCTAATTGGAAAACTGTGTGACAGGTGTTTTCCCATGTAATGAGTCAGTGTGCATAGTACAGTGGGAGCCACATCAAAGTTCCCCTGCCATGCTGCTGCCATGCTGTTCCCATGAGAGTTCCAGCAGAGCTCCAGCAAAGTCCCAGCAGCTGGAGTGACCCCCTCCTTTTCCTGGGTGTGACTAGTTTTTACTGGAACTCCACCCGTTCAATGAAATACATGACATGACCAGGAGATGGCGCTTCTCTCACAGAACAGTACATATCGCCAGAGGCGGCATTTAAAGTGCCGCTGCTGGTGGTGAGTGGAAATTCACATAAGTCATAGAACCACGAGTACATGTTTGATTTAAGAAGTGAAATTATAACAGACCTAGCTACTGGAGATGCGCTGGCCACTGTTTTATCTGGAAATAAACTGTTGTAAACTTGTAGCTAATAATACCTACTGTCAATTTTTTTCAATCACAATTTATTTACTGTGAATCTACATTTAAAGAGGAAAAACTAAGGGAGTGATGAAAGCCTTTTGGAAGATGTTTGCAGTTGCAAGTATTCAGTGCATGCCTTCGACTAGGGAATTAGCATCATCATCGCCCCGTCCTTTGTTTGCACTAATGGGCCACCTATTGGTCACACAAATCATGCAATCCTGCAATGCAGCTGGCTGTTCAACTTTGAACATCATTTGTGTTTGTTGTCAGAGCTTAAATCATATGTTCAGACACAAACTTCCAGAAGTATTCCAATTGTGTAAGGAGGGAAATTACATCTTCTGTGAGAGCTGGACCGGAGAGAATATTATTGGGACCAATATGTATACTATTACTACTAGTGATACCAGTCATGGAGAATGGCGTGTTTTTTGGTTGGGACTCAATGTCCACCCTGTCTGGGCAATAAATGGCTTTGTCCATTTGTCCACATGTATTGTCACCTGACTCTGCATCACTTGCATCAGTGTCATCTAACATCATGTCCACACCACATTATCCATTTTGGATGATAACAATCACATCCAGCACACAAGGATCTGTCCTTGCTGGTGGCATTCCGAAATGGAAAAAATTAAAAATGTTTATGTATATTATCAGGTTGTAGATAACCTGTAGGAGAAGTGGTGGGAGTAGGGAAATTGACTCCAATATAAAGTGTTTACACATTCACACATTTCACTAGTCACAAAATACTGTCTGGCTAACCTATTCAGTCCCTCCAGGAATTCGCGATGTTGCGATCGCAACAATTAACGCAAATTCAGCCAGTGAGTGAGCCACTGCAGGGCCGGAGCGGAGCAGCCGGCGGCCAGGTGGCCCTTCCCCCATCCTAAGGCCCTGGACTTGAGTAGCCACCCTCCCCTTTTTATTCAAAGACTGGACTGTTTTAACGGCATTTTAAAACAGTTCTTTTACCACGATTTTTAAACAGACATTTTAATTAAAAGTAAAACAACTTTCAACTCTATGTAATTTTCCTGTGCCTTTCTTAACAAGTGGGAAATTGCTGGTATAACAGGACCTCACATTATTCAAAATTTTCAATTTTTCTTTGATTTTTAATTATTTAGAACAAAACTGCAACCTTTTTTTTGCAACTTTCTCTGTCTCCCGCAATTGAATCGCAACAAAAGCGCCTAAAACATCGCAACATGCACCGCAATTTTTTCAAAATTTGGCCGCAAAATCAGGCATTTTAGGCCGCAACAATCACAAAAAAAGCCCGCGAAATCCTGGAGGGACTGCCTATTGTACTCTCTCATTATCATACTGGAAAGTATGCATGCAGGCCCAACACACCCTAAACTACAGAACATTCACACCTGCTCCAGAGCATCACCATCTCCAAGCATGATTAGAAAGAATGGATTTCTTTAGGAGGTCCTGCTTTAAACATTTTGATCTTTAACGCTGTACTTTCTCTGGATTAAATGTATTGATTTTTCACTATAATTTACTAGTTATAACACTATACACTATATACACCCCATTCCGATTTTATACCACAATTTAACAATCTCTTTAGATGTTTTTTTCATTTTGAATTGAGCAACACTTTATTTTATATTTGCCTTTGGAGAGGTGGTTGGATGTTGTTCAATGTTTATATATCTTAATTTTACTGCAGTGTAGCCTGAACATTCAGTGACAGATAAATAAAATGGATAGGAGACAGTAGAGATTTTTTTTTTCGTTTTTATCTAAGGTGAAAGTGGTAAATAAGCATAACAAGAAACTTAAAAAAAAAAGAAGAATAAAACAAAAGCCAAGGTGCCTCAATGTACCCCATTTGGGATTCAGTCTCTCAAGGAGTGTCCATTTTTCGTCTTTGTGCCACTTTAACAAAAACCAAGGCGCTGTTCTTCAGGGTCCACTTTTCTGGGGCTCCTCAGCCTTTCGTTGATTTTGCTGCGGATACGTTGCCACTGCTCCGACGACAGATCTGGGAAGCGCTGAGTGATGTGCGTATGGATGCTCCTTTTGATGTTCTGTGGCAGTGAGGACTTTCCGTTCAAGCCACTCCAGTTTACTGCTCTCCCCCAGCGCTGATACTCAGCAAATGGCGTAACAGCCATGAAGACACTGGATGCGTAAACATCCGGTCGATGCTGGCCCCGCGAAAAGGACATCCTGAAAAAGTCCTCCTCCTGCTCAGCCGAAAGGGGTCTGAGCATGACGTCCGCGATGGGATGGAGCCGGTGTCCGTGGGCCTGCTTGGACTGGTGTTGAACGGATGGGCTGTGGGGCTGTGGGGCTGGGACTGGTGTTGAGGGGGTGGGCTGAGGGTCCACGTCTGCCCCGAAGACGAGGTGACGCCTGACGCGCGTGGCAGCCGCAGGTTCCTGACGTGGTGGCGCTGGAGGGGGGTTTTCGAGCCGCCGCGCGCAGTCCTGCATTGTCTTCATGTCCTCCTGCATCCGGGCAAGTTGCTGTGCAAGTTCAGTGACATCACTGTGGTGGCTGCACCGGTGCTTTTCTATCTCGCAGACTTTTTTTCTGATATCCCTGATCTCTGCCTCGTAGAACGCACCGACACCGTTAGAGACACTGCCCTTGTGTTATTATATTATAATATAAATATATTTGTTTATATTAGGCTATGTATTATTTCAGCTTAGAAAAAAAAACGTACCGCTTTTTTTTTCACGAGGCGAACTTTGCTCCGTGCCTCTGGTGTAGCGGAGGGTCTCGGCCTCTGCACGGGCTGTGTTGTCTAGAAGGAAATCAACATAAAATTACAATTGGGTCGCAACTTGAAATTTAAAATAAAATAAACATCAGACTCCTGACACTGAGAGAAACCTGCATAGTGTACGTATCTTTGACTTAAGACGTTTTGGTCTTGTAGTTCCTGTAGGCACGTAGAAGCTGGGTTAGGGTTAAACTTCCCAGCAGATCCGTGCGATGCAGGCGAGCAGAAAAACAACACGAGAGATTTGGCAACATTTGGCATGCCGGGGCATTAATGTCACTATGAGAGCTGTAAAAAAACATTACAAAGAGCAACCACCCCGAAGTTCATGGCCCAGAAAACTGAATAAGTAAGTAGCCATATAGCCTATATTAAAATGGACATTTAAACGAGTGAAGTTGCAGCCAAATTGTGCTTTTCAGTTTGTCAAATTTTTTTTCCTTTCGTTACACAGCAATATCCTTGCTGCCATCGATGACATGACAAAGGCAAACAACGAAATGAATGCCCGGGCTGTACAGCAGAAAATCAGAGCAGATTTTGGTGTGCAGCTGAGTTTGACGAGTGTACGCCGTGCTCGCAGACAGATGGGCTGGAAATTCGGCAAAACTTGTTTCTGCCCAATGCTGAAGGAGCGCAACAAAGAAGCAAGGCTGCAGCAAGCTACACAGTGGAAGGTGTGTGGGGAGACGTGGCATAATGTACTCTTCACGGATGAAACTACTGTCGCACTGGAGCATTATGCAAGGCAAAGTTTCCACAAAAAGGATCACTTTGTTGCCAAACCGCAGCCTAAGCACCCGTTGAAGCTGCACGTGTGGGGAATGATCACAATGGAAAAACCTACTTCGGGGACTGCATCATTTAAGAATTTGCCGCACCATACATTAGGAAGTATTTTGGGTCGGATCATCGCTTTTTCCAGGACAATCCAAAGCACACTGCTTCTGCAGCTTGCATTGCATCTGAGTGCATCAATTGGGTGAAAACTCCTGCAGAGTCACCGGACTTGAATCCAATCGAGCTCGTTTGGCACTCTATGAAAGACTACATCCGCAAAGAGGTTAAGCCAGGCACAAAGGAGGAGCTTGTTCAGGCCATACATGCGTTTTGGGAGACAAAACTGACACCAGAGTTATGCAACAGACTTATTACAGGATTATCAAATGTTTCAAGTCTGGTCATCAAGAACCAAGGCAGGCACAGTGGAAGATAATATTGTGATTGCAGCAATATTGTCTATAAGTTTGCACAAATGAGAGACTGATGAACGAATGTTGATTTTTTTTTCTTTTTTAATTACTTGTGATTACACTATTTTTCGCTGCACCTTCAATAAATATACACAACTGCCCCAAATCTCAACTGTCTTTATTCCATTATAGAAAATGACAACACACACCAATATGTACTGTTTTACTGACAGACTACAAATATGATATGACTATTATGCGACTGAATGTAATTTTCTATTCGCACTGGAAATTATCAACCCGCAAATGCGAGCAAAACAGTCGAACTGTCGAGAATTTGTGTATCATTCGTTCTTTCTATTTAAAAAAAAATAGGAAAAAAAGAATTAAGAATTAATTAATTATTTTGTTTTTTGTTTTTTAATCTAACACAAAAAACGAAAAAAAAAGTTAGTTAGTGGTTAGTTAGTCTGTTTTTTTATATTTTCATTTTAGGCTCAGATCAAAAATACGAAATGGAAAAACAGGCAGCACGGAATCGGTGTATCATTCGTTCTTCAGTGCCTGTTCAAGCCAAGATAAAAGCTTTAAAAGTACAGATGACATTGGAATGAATGGGCAATATGGAAGAAAAAAAAACTCCGCTCATATCCTCTGAATAACATCGCAGCCGCAACAACAACAGAATTCTGCAAACAAATATCTGCTGTAAGCCGAGGAGAAAACTTTCCTTGTATCCTACAACTTTTATCCAATGAGGAGAGAGAACGGCATAAAGGGGCAGTCCTCTCTGTGTGTGCAACCAAGGGATGCGCGTGAATGTGGTGACGTAGGGACGAGGGCGGGGACTGCTAACTCCATCAGCTGACAGGAAGTTAGACAAAACCACCGGATCGCTTACTTCTGCTTTAAAGAAAATGTCAGAACTGACTCAATGTACGCCTTGTAGAAGATGGTCATCAGGGTTTTATCAATGGCAAATTTAGCAAGTTTCCTTTGACAGAAAAGTCGCTGCTGACCCTTTTTATCATGTCGTGTTTTCTCCAAAAGTGAGTTTATTGTCTTTTTTAGATTTATTGAACATTCTATTGAACATTAGCAAAAGAACTGGGTGTGTGTGGCCTGCAGCGGAGAAAGTAGGGCGCAGGTGCGGCAAAGGGTTACTGAGTAGTTGAGACAGATGCTGGAAGTGCATCTCGCGCACCGGTACACCTGGACCTCCTGTCGCCCGAGCAGAGGGAGCACCGTCTCCGGGTTGGACAAGCAGCCTCCTCCCGGACCGTCTGCACTAACGCCGCGGAGTTTGTGGCGCGGGGTACCCGCCCCCGCTGGCCAATCAGCGGCTTGACAAGAGCCATCCCCAGCCTCCAGGAAAATCCGCCACAGATGCAGCTTTCCCCTCTCCCACTCCGGATCGAGTGCGGGCCACAGGACCATGGCGTTATAACCGGAGATGTCAAGCATGTTGGTCCAAACCGACATGGGCCACCTCCGGCTTTTCTGACAGCAGCTATAGGCTGCCACAAGCTGCAGTAAAAAAGAAAAAAATTATGCTACACAAATAAACCAAAATACAAAATATTACGCCAAATTAGCTTATAATAAACAGGCATTAGCTTACCTGATCCAGTGTGTCCACGCCGCCTTTACACCGGTTATAATAAATAATTATCTTTGGTTTGTGCGGGGGGGGTCGGGGTCTGTTCTTCCATCCCAGTGTCTGGTGGAGAGCAGGAGGACGTTCTTGCCCTTCTTCGGGATGTAGCTGATAATGGTGGCTGTGTCGGTGAGACCGAAGATGGAGCTGGTGACTGGGCGACCCGTCCTCAGCAGCTCCCCTGATTGTGCCGACCAACACGAGCCTCCACGAGAGCAGCTCGCTCCCCAGCCCCAGGCTTTGAAAAAGTTATCAGTCGTTACGGTGTAGCCCCCAGGCAGCCCCGCCACCAGGCCGAGGACCACCCGCTTGCCCTGCTCTCTCTCCGGGGGAGCGCTGCTGGAGGCTTTCCTGAGATACGGCTGGACGTTGTGGACGTAGGACGTCCCCACGTCACACAGGACCCACATCTTCAAGCCGTATCTGGCCAGCTTAGACGGCATATACTGGCGGAAGGAGCAACACCCCCGGAATCCCACCAGCTGCTCGTCCACACAGATGTCCTCCCGCGGGTTGAAGCCGAGTGGCATCCGGGCGGCCCACATCTCCCACACCTCCCGGATCGGGGCAAATTTGTCGCCGGCCTCCCTCTGTCGGGTCTCCCGGTCGTCAAACCGGATCGTGCCCAGCAACAGAGTGAACCTCTTTGGCGACATCACTGCTCCGAAGATCGGTCTGTTGTTGGGTCCGCTCTAGAGGCTCCTGATGCTCTCCCCTCTGGAGCGGAAGATTCCCACGAGGAGCAGCAGTCCAACCAGCGCCTTCATTTCAACGGCGTCAGTCTGCTGCCAGTCCGCATACCTCCGCTCGCCCTGGAGGTTAGTGTAGTCAATGATTTGTTTTTATAGATGTCCTAGGTGAAAACATATAAAAAGGTCCTCCAACTCTTGAACCCTGGCCACAGCGTGTCGGGTGACCCTGGGGTGTGGGATAGGCATCGGCGTGAAGCAAAGAGCCGCTTCCCCTTCTTCCATTTGGCTTGGACTTGGTCGCCACCGCCTTGTAGCAGTGTTTGCACACAGTAGGGATGGGGAGATTCACCGATTCATATCGGTGGTCCGATACAAACGTTTGCGATGCGACTGCACCGGTTGATTCAGGGTACATCGGATAGCCTATAATTAATGGTTGAATTTGCGATGCATCTCTTCTAGCCTGTCTACATCGGTAAATTCCTTGGTTAAATCGATCATTTCATTTTCCGAGGCAACCTGAATGCACCACCGCGGAAGCCGTGTGCAGCCTCCTGCCCCTGACAGGTAACCAGTCCCTCCAGGATTTCGCGGGCTTTTTTTGTGATTGTTGCGGCCTAAAATGCCTGATTTTGCGGCCACATTTTGAAAAAATTGCGCTGCATGTTGCGATGTTTTGAGCGCTTATGTTGCGATTAAATTGCGGGAGACAGCGAAAGTTGCAAAAAAAAAGTTGCAGTTTTGTTCTGAATAATTCAAAATCAAAGGAAAATTGAAAATTTTGAAATGTCACAAAATAATATGAGGTCCTGTTATACTAGCAATTTTCCACTTGTTAAGAAAGGCACAGGAAAATGACAGAGTTGAAAGTTGTTTTACTTTTAATTAAAATGTCTGTTTAAAAATCGTGGTAAAAGAACTGTTTTAAAATGCCATTAAAACAGTCCAGTCTTTGAATAAAAAGGGGAGGGTGGCTACTCAAGTCCAGGGCCAGGGCCTTAGGATGGGGGAAGGGGCACCTGGCCGCCGGCTGCTCCGCTCCGGCCCTGCAGTGGCGCACTCACTGGATTCCCCCTCGGCGAGTGCTGCGGGGTTGACACAGCCTCGGGTGGTCAACCAGGACAACTCACACACTCAACACGTTCAACTCAGCTTGTGTTCCTTTACTTATCACTTTGTGCACGTTGTATCAAGTTTCTTGCCGTCAGCCCAGCCACGCCGTTCCTCCGTGGACTCACTTTCAACCAGCGCTCCGTCCAGACTCGCACTCTCTGCTGTGTAACTCGCGGAAAGCACCGACAATTGGTCCAATTTGCGGAAAAGTTGCGGTGATTGTACAAAATTGCAAGATCGCAAAAATTTGCGGGGATTGGCTGAATTTGCGTTAATTGTTGCGATCGCAACATCGCAAATTCCTGGAGGGACTGGGTAACAGCAGCTGCAGTCAGAGCCGCAGTCAGAGCCGCCAAGAAAAGTAAACAGTCCAAGTGAAGCGCTGGAGCGGCGGGTCAATACTCGGCCGTCACCAGCTGTAACTAGTAGCAGGGCCGTTGTAGTGAGCTGGGAAGTGGTGGTAGCCGCGGATGCTAACCGCTAGCGGTAGCGGTTAGCACCCGGGACAGCTAGTGGGGCTAGTAGCTCTCCTACTCTGTTGCACGGAGCTTCACCTGAGCTCTGTCAGTGGCTGGAGAGAAAACACAGACTCTCCACCCAGAAATGTCCTGTGCACAACAAAACATCTGTGACTTGTCTCTTTGATGTTGTTTTGTGAAACACTTTGTAAGCATGTGTTTTTTAAGGTGCTATATAAGTGTGGCTTCGAACCCCAGACTCCCAGGTAACAGTCATGCGCGCTAACCACTTGGCCAAAGGGACATCCCCTTTGCCAAGTAGCCAGGGCGCATGATCAACTGGAGGCATAGTGACAGGACCCTCAACTGTCACATAAGTAAAGTTGTTGTTGTTATTATTAAAACATAGCAAAATACCAAAATGCAGACCACCACACAGGACTAGAAGTCCATAGGTGATGATTAAATTGGATTTCATTTGTATAAATTAGTGTTTATTTTTGAGCAAAAACGGCTAGACTGTACCTTTCAAATATGATTTATTGGTTTGCCCCATAAAAATGAACCAAATATAAATCCCTCAAAATGATAGAGAGTAAAGCAGAATAGTGATATTGAGGTAAGAAACCTGATGTGGGCTAAGAAACTCTTGTATCACAACTGTATCGAACTGGATACATCATATCAAACCAAATCTCTTTGTAATTAAGTCATATCGTTATCAAATCATTTTTGAATCGCACTATCGTGAACAGGAGTGAATCGTATCACATCGTATCGACGCGAGCTTCAGTGTAGCGTTAATGTATTGTATCGGTGGCAGCGTATCAAGATGCGTATCGAATCGGCCTCAGTGGTGGAGATATACATCCCTAGCACACAGGCTTATCCACGCCCTTCGGCTTTCCGTGCTTGTTAGACTCGAAGGCAAAATACCTCCAAATAACACTTTTCCCTCTTTCATTTTCAATCCAAACCTGGTTGATTTAGCAGCACTGGCCATGCTCTGTTGTTATTGTGCACGTCACGGTGAGGGGGCGGGTGCCTGCTGCTGTGTGTGTGTGTGTGTGTGAAGGCAGAGAGAGAGAAGGACACAGCGTCGGCAGCTCGTTGTCAGTGAGGGGAGGGGGTATCGATACTTTTGACAACCCTACTTTCGTCAGCTTACTATGACGTGTACTACTAGCTGCGATTGGCTGCTCCTCCGGCTCCCTCTACCTGACTGGTGGAGAATCTTAGGTCGCAGTGGATTTTGGCAAATAGGTACGATTACAGGCTGTAGGTGGAGCCAGAGGAGTTGGATTTTGTCCTAAATTACCCTTTAATGTCCCACTAACAGAATATAGTAACAGTTCCAGTAAATATGACTAAATAATTGTTACCAACTGAAGCTTTAATCAATACAAATTCTGTATTTGCCAATGGCATGTGTTTGTGTGTAACATGTAACGTGTAAGATTACAGTAGATCTGAGAGCAGATATCAAGGTGTTCTTGAGATGTTCTGGGCATCTACGTGGACGCTACCTTGTCCTGGAGTGTACATGTAGACTTTATTTGTTGCAAGGTACAACAACGTATTTATTTTTTGAGAAGATTGAGGTCATTTGGAGCAAACAAACACATCCTGTTACTATTTTTTCAATCTATAGTGCAGAGTGTTATGCAGTATGGAATTAGTGCCTGGTTTAGTTGTTTGTCTGTCCAACTTAAAACCAAACTAACCAGACTGCTACATATCTGTTCAAAGATTGTTGGTCAAACTTTGGAGTTACATTTTCAAGCAGCATAGCTACACTAAAAGAATGTTGTCTCTTGCAAGTAATATCTCATCTGACCCCTCTCACGTGTTATTCGAGGAATATCAGCTTCTGCCATCAAATAGAAGGTTTAGAGTTCCACAAGCTCGACTGAACAGGCTGAGGAACTCTTTTGTCCCTCAGTCTGTCAAACTGTTAAATCAGAGTTTGGTCTCTAAGTAGACTAGGGTTCATGTACAGACTGAGCACTGGGTGTTGCACCAAGACACATTGTAATGTTGGATTTATGTTGTGAATGGAGTTAGGAGGTAGTTTGTGTTTCTCTTTAAATGTGACCTTTGAGGGTAACATTTATGCTTTTTGTAAATGTGTGTTTTTGTATTTTGTTATTATTTGTGTGAAACTTGGACGTCATGGGACGCAAGACAAATTTCAGAGTGATCTGACAATAAAGTATTATCTTATCTTATCTTATCTTATAAACACTAATGGGCACATCTTCCGTTACCTAGAATCCGGTAACTATACTACAGCCTTTGGTCAGGCGCAGATATCTTCAGGTGGTTTGACATTTGACATTCCTTTTTGTCACACAGTATCTATCCCTCTTCATTTTCCACTTGTCTCCCTCTCCCAACCACTCATCCACTTCTAAATCTAACTGTGTAACTGTTACCACTCTATTATGGTGGGCTGTGGTGTTATTTGGAGGATTTGGCTCATGCTGCATTGCACACAGAGCCAGCTCTTCAAATTGAGAGCAATGAGCAATAACATGTTTTTGGACGTCTGCCACTAACATTCTCCAACACTGGTGTATGTAGTAATGCCATCCCACTAGACATTTAAGTCCTGTCTACCCTGAGGTTACTGGCTACTGCTACATTACACACGCTCATATGCATCCAGCCATACGCATTAACCTAGTCTTGTTTTTAATGGAGGAAAGTGTCAGTCAAATGAAGTCCTCCCATAGTGATGGCGGCTCCAGAAATCACAATCAGAAAATATCTACTGTCTTTGTACGAGTGCAACGGACTTGAGGTGGAGATTCTCAAAGGTGGTGCTATTTGGAGTAGAACTTTAAAAAAGAACACATAATCAACAGTAAAAGACACAGCAGGATTAAATAAAAGATAGTGACAGCAGGTAGATCCATGCTAATAATAAAAAACATAAAGTAACATTGGCTTAACTACAGTGATTACATACACTTATAATTTTGATATAAAGACGGTGATAATTATATTCTACATGTATCTTAAAGGGACTACAAGGAGCTTTGGAAAGCGAAGTGTTTTCACACTACATTTCCCATGAGCCTCTGCATGTACGGTGAAATTCTTGGACCGGCGCAAGATGGATGTTTTCAAAGAATGTTTTCAAATCAAGAATGAAAGTCGGAGGTTGGAAGATGATCAGATACCGTCGTAGTTCCGACCATAAGCGGCGATTCGGCGGCGTTATTCTCATGACCCGCCGGGCAGCGTCTAGGAAACCGAAATTAGGAAATGCTGGGCGAGTCGACCACTAAATAATAATAACGATGAAGACAAAGCGATATATTTATCGAAAATGGACCCATTAACAAGTGTGGGTAACGTAGATTCATCCACATTAATATGAAACTCTTTTATAACCAAAAGCAAACTCCTCTGGGTCCGTTTAATGTCTTTCAATGCCATGAATGTACCAAAGAATAGATCAAATATGAACATAGAGGCCCACTGTTGGATAAATATACAAGTACACACTAGTTTGTATTCAGGTCATAACAATGAGACAATCCACTGGTCAAAAAACACAAGTAATATTGTCTCCAGCTCCAATTGACCTTGATGTAAACGCAGCACCTCATTTCTGGAGTTGATATTGATTACCAAGGGTTTAACTGCAAAGAAACTTCAACTGCTATAACAGACACACACACATACACCTGGACTTACATATTATATATACTATGTGGAAAAATACAGCAGCATCACACAGGCTGACACACCAACATAAACACTTTGAGCTGTCACAGTTGAGCTGACGGCCTCCAGGGACGGCGCCAACGTGACTGCAAATGTTACCGTCTTGGTTTATGGTTATTAAAATGCCTGGAAATTGCTGTAATGAAAGAGTTGTGGATTAAAGTTTGAAGCGTAACGCAGGAAGGAAGCATGACTGCTCTTTCATTATGAAACAAGGCCCAGAAGGCTCAGCAGATTATTGGTTTTTATTTGGAGTTCTAAATTAACAGCAGAACAGCACGGTGGTTGTTTTTTTTTTTTTGCCACAATGCTGTTTATTCCACTGTTTGTAGCTTTGGTAATTATATTGAAAGGGCAAGGTGTAGAGGTAATGGTGTTGCACTAGTGAAGAATGGGATTATTTTTGGGGGGGTGTTCCGTTCATCTCCATGTTGCTTTTCTGGCCTGGAGAGTTTGATCTAAGGAGAAAGAAACCGTCAGTGTTTTACTGTTGACTTCTTCACATTAGCTGAAATGACAGTGAAGCTATGTTCTCTCCTAAATTGTAGATATTAGGGCTAGAGAAAACCAAACCAAAGTAATTGTTGTTGTTCAAAGTCAACATTTAAAGGGACAACGAGGAGTTTTGGAAAAGCGAAGCGTTTTCACACTACATTTATGAGCCTCCGCACCGTGAAATTCTTTTCATTCATCAAGAATTAAAGTCAGAGGTTGGAAGACGATCACATACCGTCGTAGTTCCGACCATAAACGGAGATTCGGCGGGGTTATTCTCATGACTCGCCACGAAACCGAAAGTAAAAAATTAGTAAGTAAGTAAATTCACCAACAGATGGCGACATTTTACATCCATTAAAATAGCATTAGCCAAATCCTTGTGTGGTGATAAAATAGATTATAAACTTTAGCTGAAAATACGACCAACAACTGATACATTTACCATCTGTTGCCTTCCAACAGACGTGAATGCATATGCAGACAAAGGTGTTAACAAGACATTTAATAAATGGTAAGGGCCGCTGGAAAATGACTTTCATCTCCAGACCACAGTCCACATCTACTGGAGGCTAGCAGCATCTCTCCTCCTACCTGCAGCAGCAGCAGCAGCTGAGCATGGAGGTTTAGTGCTTATGCCACAAGTTTTACATTTTTACTAGTGCTGGCGTTAACACCATTAACGGACATTAACGGCGGTAACGGCGCCGTTAATACGGCCCAGCACTAACTTCAACAAATGCCCACCTTCAAGAGAAACACGAGTTTACTCTTGTTTGTTTTTTTCCCCCTCTTGCTTGCGCCTGACTAGTAGGTTCTTTTCGAAGCCGTGATCACGTCTTCACCTGCAGCTGCTTGTGCCTGCAGCGCATCTGACCAGTGATGGGTCAGATCGATTGCTGTCAATCATTGCAGTGACGGCGCGTGATTACTTCTCCTGCCTCGCGCTGACAGCTGATCTAGTAGCGCGCCCCACGGCTGTGCATATGCGCATCCTTTGTGCAAAACTATTGGATCGCGGGGCCCTACACACTGTGCGTGTTCTGCGTGTAGGCTGAAAACAGAGATCCCGTTATATTTCCGACCCCTCATTACGCCGGTGTTGCTTGTTTACATGGGGCTCCTCAGACGTCCAGTCGGCTCCGTGACGACCTCCTCCGCTGCCGGTTTAACGGTGGAACAATGATGCTCTGCATTCCATGTTCTGTTCGTATGTTTTATACAGAACGGCTGGTGGAATCATTTTGCAACAGAATAAAAGGAGCTTGTGTCAAAACATGAGCATCCGCGAGAGAAAGGATTGTTGTTGGTGCAGAGAAGAGGCTGGCTGAAGTGATCCAGTTGGGAAAAAAAAAAAACCCCAAAAAAACAATGAAGAAGTTGGCTGAAAGTGAAACACTTAAAGGGGTAGTCACTTTGTGACTTGTTATTTGACACAAAGTGTAGCCTAACCAAATATTTTGTTATTGTGAAGTAATTTAAATGAATGTAATATTTATTTGATATAATGTAGGCTATACCTTCATACATTTAAGACCCCTATCTGCCAGCACCACAAATAGAATCTAATTCTGTGGGGAAAATAACTCAGGCGCTCCCTCATTTCAGACCGTGCAGACTTTTTTAACCCCCATTTTAAAAAGAATCGGAGATAGGAGCCGGAATCGAAACGTGGAATCGAAATTGGAATAGGAATCGTTCAATTTCAAACGATACCCAACCCTAGTCATACTTTGTGCTATCTTCTTCAAATTTGAACCAGGTGTTCATTGATAGTGTGCTTACAGATTCATACTTTCATTTACCTTTATGGATAAAGTCACAAAGGCTGTTTTTTATTTTTTAATAATTTATAAGTTTTTAGTCGGACAAAAAATATAAATTTTTTGCACACTTACTAGACCACTGCTCTGTTCCAGTAATACCTAAAGTGTTTCTGACACTTTCACAAGAAACTATACAGTGTCCCCTTCCTGGCAAGCCCTCATTTATGGATATAGTCAAAGTGATTCAGAAGCTACAGATATAATAATTTGAGCATGGAATTTTATGCGTTTTTGCTTCAAAATAGGGTGGGAGTGGAAGAGGTTAACAAATATGTACAAGTAGCCTACTCTGTTTAAATGTATACATTTTTGTACAGGCTCATCTTTGTCTTTCAGAATTCTTGTTTACATTTTTGTTTTTTAGTATTTGACCCTTTATGTGATACTCAACACTTCAGTTGGCCAGGTTTACAGTAACACATTGTGGCAACGAGGATGGGATGGAAATTAAACTGGATAATCTGACCAAAAAAACAACAAAAGAAAAGGAACCAACAACGCCACCCTGGGAATTTCACCCAGGGAATTAACTTAAAGTGCAAGGCACACAGGTAAGTTCACTCATGAGGCATGAGACGTGGTTTACTGGTATAAAAAATACAATTTTATTAAAATAAGTCTTTCTTTTGTTTTTAAAATATATGTTTTTTTTTTTATCTTTCACACAAATTAAATCAAGAAAAGAAAATCAACTAAAGGGGGCTGGAGCCGAGTGAGTGGTCGATGACTAGTGCAAGGGGGGTTCCACCAAAATAAAGAAATCAACCAAAATCACCCAGCACGTGGCACACACACAATGAAGTAAACCCGCTCCCAGGACACAGCAGACGAGACAAGGGGGGACACCACCACCAGGACACCAGCACGCCACCACCGGTCTCCAGCAACTAAAAAGAGAAATAACTGCTGTAAAGTGTCCTTGAGTGGCGTGAAAGGCGCTTTCTAAATAAAATGTATTATTATCATTATTATTATTATTATAAACAAATCAATAACAAAACCAAAACAATTACAAAATTACTTAAATAATCAAACACACTTTAACACATTCACATTCATTCACTCATCGGGGGGGGGGGGGGTGGTAGTAGGCCCCGATTGACCACACTGGACAAGCCCCTGGTAGTAGGGCTA
This sequence comes from Trachurus trachurus, assembly GCF_905171665.1. Classification (NCBI taxonomy): domain Eukaryota; kingdom Metazoa; phylum Chordata; class Actinopteri; order Carangiformes; family Carangidae; genus Trachurus; species Trachurus trachurus. The sequence continues at coordinate 39,201,574 of NC_139892.1, forward strand.
CTTGGACACAGTGGGTCTCATTCATGAAACGTGAGTAAATCTGTGTGTAGATTTGCACATAAAAGCTCACTCTACTAAAACTCTACTCCAGATTCATGAACGGTGCGGGAAACTCAGATTTGATCGTAAACACGTGTGTAAGATGATGAATGCCAACCCATCGTAAACTAACAACACGCCCCCGGTGATCAGCAATTAGCATAGATCTCCATACATGAATAGCCATATAAGGAGATCCTGACCACCATATTAGGAGGTAGGTGCATCCTGCTCACCTGCAGCCATGACAATCAAGGAAAGAGGGAGAGAAAAAGAGGGTTAGATCACGGATCGAAGTCATTTTGGGTGAAGTGGAGTCCAGAAAAAATATTTAATTCTCTTCTGTTAGTAGTGGTGTGACTGGGACAGGTCAAATGCGTGGAGGGAAGAAACAGATTTAGTGAATTAAGTAGGCCTATCCTTGGTTGATTAAAGAACCGTTTAAGAAGTAAAGCCAGAATAGTTCGATATGGAACATGAAAAAAAAACCACACACACAACTAGAGAGCTACAGCAGCGACGGGAGGAGGAGGCTCTTCACAGCCTCAGCTGTAGAGGAACATGGTTGTATCAACACATGAAGTTATATAGGCAGGTTATATTGTTACAGAAGCACCAGCCGTCTGTCACAGCTCCATCCAAACCGGTGCTGACTGCGCTGCTGCGCAGGGTGAAGTGTGCGTCCACCGAGCGTGTAGCAACACAATAAAGTTTTTCCAGTTTTATATCAGATTATATTATCATCATTAGATGGAGCCTTGACGTGTTTGTGCGTGTCCGATCCCTAAAACGTCTCTCTCCAAATATTTCTAATTGTTTGTCATGTTTAAATTACGTGTTTCAAAGGCGTCGGCGTATTTTGAACATGAGAGAGAGTAATACGGATTAAAATTGTAATTTTCAACAGTGACAAGCTGTATTTATTTGCATTCCTACATTTACACAAGCGCTACACAGTCAGGAGCAGGTGTAGATTTCGTGAGTAGCTACGAAAAAATCTGCACTACTAAAAGATTGATGAATGCGGAAATCCACGTAAATCTGTGCTGCTCAGGGTTTACACGCAAATCCGTGCTGCTCACGTTTCATGAATGAGACCCAGTGTACGCCGCGAAAGGCAGGCGGCGGTGGACACAATATGTCAGCCAGAGCAAGCAGAGGAAGCAAACAGCAGTGGCGCGGAGCAGCAGCGAGGCGAAGCAGCGTGGAGACAAAGCAGCAGCGACCCCAATAAGCTGATTGCAGTTAGTCCTAATCATGAGAAAATACTGTTAGTGTTGCTACATTACTAAGAATTGCTGCGGTTGCTTGCTACGCTAACACACACATACCTGTTTATGGCCAAACTTGGACACACACATGCACCCACTCGCACAGGAGGAGGGAGGGAGAGAGGACTCGGCCGCCGTCGGCGTTTACCTGAGACCACACTAGCGTTAGCCGTCAGACAGCATCTACTACATTGCCGAAAGAGAGAACACTTAACAAGCAAGAACTAAGCCACAGCACATATGGGGAACCCGGAGCAACCCGGAGCAGCGCACAAGCAGTCGCCCTACAAGACAACACAAATGCCGTGAGCACACAGAGAGACGAGCGACAGCGTGGCGAAGCAGCGGGGCCGCCATACCTGTCGGACCAGACGACCTTTGGCCCGGAAGTGACGCACCAGTGACAGGAGCGCAAAAGGAGGAGGCAGCGAAGGACGGCCACTTTGATGCTGCCCACCTCATTACCGCCACTAGTGGCTAAACACAAGCAATAACATGGATGGCACATCTATGCTGCTACTAAATGGTCAGTGGTTTTGTAGTTGCCACAGCATACTTTACCATACGAGTTTTACACAATTACACACACAAGTGTGAATGCTTTTCAACCAGTTTACTGACAGACAAAATCATTTTTGTTATCATGGCATTAAAGTAAACACTACAAATAAAATGCCTCTGTACTGCATATCTGTATTAAATATTACAAAACAAATGAAACAGCATTCAAGTACCATTTCCAGGAGGCTTCATTATAATAAACAATTTGTAAGGCAGTTCTAAGGTATCAATCAATCAATCAATTTGTTTATTTCGGGCATGTCAATTTAAATCATCATCATCACACTTCATCTTAGTTCGAGTAATACAATACACATGGCCGAAAGGGAAAGCGGGAGAAGCAAAAGCTTATCTAGTCCCGCCCCCATTGGTATACCAACATAGTTCAAATTAACTCATTTCAAAGTGCTTTCCATTCAACTGACCTCAATGGTATGAAAAAGAAAATGCCACTGTAAACTTAACAAAAAATTTAACTTAACAATTTCTGTTAACTCTTATTGCAGCTGCCAAGACATCACACAAACCTTTATAATTTCACAGTGCATTTTGTGTAAACTGTTATTGTAATTGCTGAAACATTAGACAAGCTGTTATACTTGCCTTTTTACATTCAAAAAGTAGCTGTAGCCTGCAGAAACAACCACAAGGACAAAGTCAAATTTTGACTAATCTTCCTTGAAAAGTGCTTGGGTGTACGAGAACTGCCTTGCGCCCTCAACAGGTGTGAAGGACAAATCTGCAGTGTTAATGGTAAGTGGCATTACTGTGTGTGTGTGTGTGTGTGTGTGTTCTATTGCCTGATAAGTTTTGTGGGAATACCTGATGTATTGGATTTGGCAGATATGAGTGTTGTGATGGCATAGGGCGTTGCTGGGCTGGTGTTGTGAGGTAGTGTGGCGGTGGTGCCTGTGCTGGTTGTGGTGGATGGAGTGTTTCCCGCAGGAGGGAAAATCCATCAACAATTGAGGTTGTAAGCCTATCCAGTGCATTGGTAACTTTAGAGAAGTTGTCGGCGGCTCTGTTCTCTGAAGCCTCAATGACGTTAAGGAGTTGTCTTTTGATACGCTGGTCTTCTTCAATTGCAGCTGAGCCTCTGATGAAAGTCGTTTCTTCAGACGATCCTGGCGGTGTCCTCTGAGTTTGGCCTTTACAAGGTAGATCAGAACAAAATTAATTACAACAGCATAATTAGCAGAAAAAAAGAGTACCCATATGCAGGGACAAGGGCGCCGCCATTAGCTCAGCTGATCCAGACCGGAAGTCACGACCGGAAGTTGCTCTTCTTCGTGTGTATCATTTCTATGTAGATAAAAAAAAATAACTCAGTAACTCAAATGGTCCATGATAAAATATTGTTTTCCAGCGGATATCTTAGTTACAACATGATTGAGCTAACTAAATATTTTTTTGCATGGATCGTTTATTAAGTTATTGAGTTATTAAAAAACGCTGCTAACGGCTAACGGCTAGCGCCACTCCTGCTGACAGCAGACCAGAGGCCTGTACTGCGAAGCCAGTTTAGTGGGTTAGCGAGGTATGTTGAGTGTAAAGCCAGCCTCTCCTGTACTGCGACGGTGGCTGTCTTTAAACGAGGCTAGATCACCATGGTAACTTATGCTTAGCTCATAACCTGGTCCCGACCAGGTTATGTTCAGAGTTTAATCATAAAATCGGCTATAAAAGTGCCGCTGTTTCACTATTTTAACTCATTTACAGCTGCGTCACCTTTACTTTGAAAGTCCAGTGGAGCTGGATCAGAACGGAGCGTTTGTACGGAGGGAGAGATCAGCTGATCGCTGCTGTTGACTTTCTCTGAGCGTCTCCGCTGAGTCTCCGCCTCCTCACCCGTTGAGCTGAGCGTCAGGAGCTCATTATATATTAGACTATAGCCTATATTTTACTTTTATATACAGTCAGTCACCACTGATAGAAGTTGTTCGCTCGCAGCAGGACAGATAATCAGATGGATAATCGGTAAAGTTAATAATTTCACTTAATGTGGCCGTGAATAAATTAATTCCGATGTGTCGCCTGTTATATTTCAGTGTTGCCCAAACGCAAATCTTGAATAAGTCTCCGCTGTTTTCACATTTAAAAAGGTCTTTGTTTATGAGATTTGCTTGTAGCTACAGCACCTAAAAAAACCTCACTGTAACCTATCCAGCCTCGCTTCCAATAAAACACACACTCGCGTTATAATTGCGATCAGTGAAATATATAACAATATAAAACACAATTTAAAATGACAGTTGATGTTGCTCTAGTTTATATGGATAAAGCTTCATATTTAAAAGTAGCGCAAGAGCTGTCAGAAAAATTAAAAGCAGCCTCCTCTCTTGTCATTATTTGCAGCAACACTGTTGCTTCAGGCTGTGATCGTGCTTTTTTTAAATATCGCTCATACTCTCTCCATTAAAACAATTGCACTCGTCTTGGCTGAAATCAGCCCGTTGTGGATCCATTTCGTGCGGAAGTAGAATCATATGACGTCAAACGCCCCCTTTTATGTGAACGCGCGCAGAGCACAAAGCTGAGAGCCGGACTTGACTAATTAAGTTGATAACCACCGTCACAGTACCGTTTAGCTCTGATTGCGGACTTGAGGGTTTGTTGAGCTGCATCTTGAGCACAAAGCCTAGGTATGTTGAGCCTCCTTCGCAGTACAGGCCTCAGGAGAGAGAGAGAGAAAAAAGAAATGTCTTTGGTGGGTGCTTTGGTTGGGTTTAGGCCATGAAGAAAGGAGTTGATTAAGTTTAGTAAAAAGATCAGGTAGAGGCTAGACAGGCCAGAGAGAGAGAGAGGATAATAAAGTAATAGAAAGAAAGAAATAATATACACGAAGAAAAACAACTTCCGGTCGTGACTTCCGGTATGGATGAGCTGAGCTAATGGCGGCGCCCTTGTCCCTGCACACGGGTCCCTCTCAAAAAAACAGTTTTACAAACATCAGTCTTCTATTCTATTCTATTCCAGTGTTCACTTTGATTACATGTACTGATTGGAGAATGGCTTTTTAAATGGAACTAGGGAACTTGTTTTTCATTTAGTGGATAAGATTAGTGTACTTGCACAAATGTAGTTGGCTCTGGTAAAAAAACAGTGTCAGGCATTGCCACAAGAGTAGTACAACCTCAGTAATGGGAGTATGGAGTGTAGAATCATCACTATTGCGCGGGTAATGTCCTCCTTTTGGTGGGGGAACTCAGGAGACACGACCGGATACTGATCCAAAAGGAGGGCCAGTATGTCGGCATATTTGCTCTGGCACGTCTCCCAGTCCACGTTGTCCTGTCATTTTGATGTTTTGTAATCCAGTGTAACATGTAAGAGGAGTTCAACCTCCGGGTCTGTACACACAAACGATGCTCCTGGCACCATCTTTTCCAAAAGAATGAAGTGACGTTGTTGTTGTTGTTGCTATGCGGGATTCTGATTGGCTAACGTGGGTTTGAGCTTCTCGCTACACTGCCACCTACAGGTTTGGCATGCTCTTGATGGCATATACACAAGTCCGTGTAAAGGAAACGTTTTCTGAAAACGGACTGGTGTGCACACTGTTTTTTTTGTAAACAGAGAGGGTGAAATGTCCGTTAATGAAAATAGCCGGGCACGTGTAAACGTAGCGTTAGAGTTGTGTTTTATGAATCTGTGGTGTGTGACGACCGTCTCATGGGCCTGCAGGCTGACTTGGCAGCCAATTAAGGGGCGTCAGCTAATTCAATTCACCTGGTCTCCATGCTATAAAAGCTGGGCCATGTGCTCTCTCCCTTCCCCTCCCTTTTTTTTGCACTTTCAACACCTCTACAGACCACTCATCCATACATTGTATTCATAGTAAATCCTCAAGACTTCCACACCTCGTTGTAGATTTGGTTTATGTTTTAGTTACAATAAATGATTTGCTCTTAGTTAAACTTTGTGTTGACTCCCTCTTTGTCACATTCACTGAGCCAGTTTGTGACAGGTGTAATTGGGCCGGGACGGTTTGTGTCGGGATGCTGTTGGGTGTACTCTGTGTGGGTGCTCTCAGACAGACATGGTTCTGGTTCTGGTTCTGGCTCTGGTTCTGGTTCCTTTCTGGAGTGTCAGAACCTTGGTGCTTTCTGGTGAACGAGCAGCGTTCACACCAGTATAAGTGAAACCAATTTGGGAGTACGCTACTCTGCATTACTCAAAAAATTTTGCCTTTTTGCTGTCTCTGTAATCATGCTTCAATTTTTTTTTTAGGTTTATTAATTATTTGGTGTGGTGTTGGCGTGAACCCAGGCTTGGCCATCTCTTAGATTACCACACTGAGATAATAACGGAATGTTACAAGAGTTGTTTTCAAGGCAAATACAGAGACTGTTGATGAAAAACTGTCCCTGAAGGCAACGTGCATCAGCGGTTTTGCATGAATTTACCTCGAAAACAACTCTGTCTGGTAACGTTGTGTTATTATCTCATAGCGTGGTGAATGTGCAGCTCACAACTTGTCCACCAGAGCGTTGTGGAGTTGTTGGATTGTGTATTTGATGAGTTTGATGAGGGAGCTCTGAGCAGCTCACGGCTCTGCTCCGCCGTTCTAAAAATAGCTTGCACCGACAAATAAAGGTAACAAACCTACTCCTAAAACTATAGGGATTATGGCAATGTTGAACTATCCCTTTAATATAATATTTTAGATATATATTTATCTTATTTTCTGTTTGGTGTGTGTTTAGAGAAAATGACTGTTGTAGTATTTTATATATTGAGTAAGTTTGAATACATTATAAATGTTATTGAAATGGGAGAGACTGACTTTACAAGGCCAGAGGAGTGTCAGAGCCACCACTGTATATACACCACTCGCGCTGTTGCCATGTGTTTAGTTTTATTTTGACAGACCAAATAAAGAGCCAGAGCCCTCAAGTCTGCTTTCCTGGTTTCATTTCCGTACTTCACAACAAACAGACACATAGTAAGAAATCCACCTGGCCTACATTAACATTTATTGTATCTCAGTTCATCTGCTGCTTCTTCATCAGAGTATTTGCACAAATTGTTATCCGTGACCTCTGCAGCCGCTGAGATTTTTGGCTGGAGAGTAAACCTGTTGTTAGTCATGTGGCAGAGGTCTGGACACAGCAGGGAACATTGATAACATTGGAACATTGATTCTCCAATGGGTCTTTGTTGGTCCAGATTAAAATTCGGATGCTTTCACGAAATTGGAGTCTCCAAAAGGTTTCCACTGCAATAAATTACCCTGATCACTGGTGTGGAAATTACCCTGGATCACAAAAAAGCATAAATAAATAGATTTATTTCACACACACATATTCATCCTTCCACTGTATACATCTGCACACTAAAATAAAACAGCCTAAATCACAGCGCCTGGCAGCACATCTGCCTTGTGTGGAGTGCCTTGGCTTTGGTGGGGGTGTCGGCATTCGGTAAGCCTTTGCTGTGAGGAAGGTTTTGTGATTGAGGATGTGAGAAAGTTCCTTTTTATTGCACAAACAAACAAACAAACAAACAAACAAACAAACAAACAAAAAAGCGCATCTCTGGAGAGGCACTCTTATCTGCCACCTCAGAAAACTTAATCTCATTTCCACCCTTGACTGTGAATGCAGCTAACTTGTCTCTACTGTGTATTGTTGTTTTGCCTGGGAGAAGTTTGTGAAGCGGGATGGGTGGGGGAGCTTACCTCAGTGCTGTTTTAACTTTTCTATTAACAAATTAATAGGAAATTAAAATGTTCATAACCTCAATGTCTTTTAAGAACTAAATCCCAGTGTTTTGGGATTATTTTAAGGGTAAACACTATGTGGTGGCATCGTGGTAGTGTGCTTAAACGTATCGTTCTGTTTCAAGGTCAACTTTATTATCCTCAGTGAGGAAATTCATGTGGTACAGTAGCACACGTCCCATGTCCAACATATAGATAAAAAAAGGCAATCTAAACAATCAAGTTCAAAGCAGAGGAGGCCCCTAAGAACAAGCACAAGCGCACACACACACACGCTCACTTCCTCCATTCATACTGGCATACACACGTCTCAATCCATGTTAATAATGTAAAATGAGTTGGTAGAGCACCTGCCCCATGTGTTGAGGCTATAGTCCTCACTGTAGGCGGCCCCAGTTCGAATCCCATGCTGAGCGGTATCTCGCTGTTCTGAAATTCTTCTACAATTACAGATTCAGCGCGTTTAGGGGAATAAATGCACACTGGGATTCGATCCCAGACTGGAATAGAGTCCTTGCTCACGGTGCAAGCTGCTCTACCAGGTGAGCTATACCCGTTATACCTTAGGCTTTCACCTCTGAGCCAGATGCAGAGCGGGGCGGGAGCTTGTAGCACTAGTGCCCTCCCCTGGGGTTGTGACGCGTCAACCCCAGTCTCCCTGAAACTGCCAGTTTGCGTCTGCCATTGGTTCACAGCAATTTGAAGGCAGAAAAACTCAGAAATGCAATTTTGCACTTCCTTTTCTGCTGATATGTCCTCTAACACAAGAAAAAATCGACAGGAACATGTGAAAAGCACAAAAAACACGATTTTCATGGGAGGGATAAGAGCAGTGAAGAGGACTTTTAAGTGGCTTAGGAGTTCCCTAAGTAGAGGACAAAATGGACGGAAGAGGCAGGAGAGATATTCTCCAAACACTGGATGACAGTGAATTAATAAAACGCTACAGATTGGATCGTGCAGGAATCATGTTTGTGGTTGATCTCATTAGAGATGCACTTGCTTCTCCAACCCAACGCCACAATGCAATACCACCCGAAATGAAAGAAAGTCATCACAACACTGAGGTATTTGGCAACAGGGAAAATGCAACAATGCAGCAGTGATGACTTGGGTCTGTCCCAACACCTCCATCTAAAATGTGACGTGTAAACACTGCAGACCGCTGATTGGTCAGAGAGTCGTCACCAGCGGCCGCGGGTCATCAGATATCACCAGATTTCGGTGCGCTTCCCAAACTATACACATAGCCTAACTGTTTTTTTTCCATCATCAACTGGTCCCTGGACCACTTGCATGCCGAACAAATCACAGAGCAACAACGATCCATTGCACCACTAGGAATCTTATGTGATAATATGATATTTATGATGGCACACATGAGAGTGTGGTCTCTCTGATGATCTGAACCAGATGTGTTGCATCCACTGCTGATGCTACTAAATATGACTAGATATAAATATAAAAATATAAACTAAATATAAGCTTTTTGTTTGTTTCTTTGTTTCATTCCTGCTGCAGTAGCTCCACTTCACTACTAAAGTTATTTTTACGTTTGGAGTCCCTCCCAGATTTTCATTTGAGCATTTCAACTTTGTTTCTTACTTCACCTTCTCTGCTCAGTGCCTGTGGGTTCTGTGTGCACACGGCCCTGCAGTCTCATGCCCTTTTACGGGCATTGATGGGGCGGTTACCTATGCTGATCCTATGTTAATTAGGATCACCTGGCACGTGCTCTCAGTTCACGAGGAGGTGGCATTCATCAATCAGGTCGGACCCAAGTGCTGGCAGCTCACAGGACAAGCTTTTTGTCCATGGTATGTAAACAGTAAAGTACTTAAAGGGACAACGAGGAGTTTCTATTCGGTTATAAAAAAAGTCTCACGTTAATGTGGATGAATCTCCGCTACCCACACTTGTTAATGGGCCCATTTTCGATAAATATATCGTTCTGTCTCTACATTATTTTGTTATTATTAGTGGTGGTGGAGATGCTGGTCGAGCCGACCAGCGTTTTTTACTTTCGGTTTCGCAACGAGTCATGAGAATAACGCAGCCGAATCTCCGTTTATGGTCGGAACTACGACGGTATGTGATCGTCTTCCAACCTCTGACTTTAATTCTTGATGAATGAAAACATGAGTCTGTCTTGCGCCGGTCAAAAGAATTTTACGGTGCGCGCGGAGGCTCATAAATGTAGTGTGAAAACGCTTCGCTTTTCCAAAACTCCTCGTTGTCCCTTTAACATTTGCTTTGGGCATCAGGCAGGAAAAGCCACTGTGTAATTTCAGTTGTAGGAGACACCATGGTGCTGCTGCTGCACCACCCCAGAGTTAACTATCACAGCAATGTGTCAGGTTCTTTGCATTAGCTGTGATCAGCCCATATCATGCAGACCTCTGACATCATTCTTCAGGTGGAAATTGATGATCAGGTCTCTGTGTTCTCCGAGAGGCCCGTGGAAGTAGGAGTGCATTTTTACATACTCATCTTAGAAGTAGCCCTACACGTAATGAAGTGACCTAACTTGGTGGATATCTTTCACAGGTTGATGATCTACACCCTCTGCCCACAGTTCACGTTGCCCGCATCGGCGTCCCCGGGGCCAGGCCGGGGGTTGGGGCTTGCAGGCAAGCATCTGGTGGCCGGGTCTTGGCCCACGGGACCCGGCCGGGTGCAGCCCGAAAGAGTGACCTGGGCCCGCCTTCCAGTAGGCCCACCACCCGCAGGAAGGACCATGAGGGGTCGGTGCGTTGTGCTCTGGGTGGCAGCCGTGGGCGGGGGCCCCAGCGAGCCAATCCCCGGACGACGACTCTGGCTTTAGGGACATGGGATGTCACCTCGCTGGCGGGAAAGAGCCTGAGCTCGTGCGGGAGGTTGAGAGGTATCGGCTAGAGATAGTCGGGCTCACCTCCACGCACAGCCTGGGCTCTGGAACCCAACTCCTTGAGAGAGGTTGGACTCTCTTCCACTCTGGAGTTGCCCACGGTGAGAGGCGGCAAGCTGGTGTGGGCTTGCTCATAGCCCCCCAGCTCAGTCGCCATGTGTTGGAGTTTTCCCCGCTGAACGAGTGGGTCGCTTCCCTGTCACCCGGGAGGAGCTCGGAGTAGAGCCGCTCGGGAGGAGGCCCCCAGGAAGACCCAGGACACGCTCGGGTGACTGTGTCACTCGGCTGGCCCGGGAACGCCTTGGGGCCCCCCCGGAAGAGCTGGAGGAAGTGTCCGGGGAGAGGGAAGTCTGGGGATCCCTGCTCCGACTGCTGCCCCCGCGACCCGATCCGGATGAAGCAGAAGAAAATGGATGGATGAATGGACTGGAAATTAAAAAACTGAAATTGAAAGGTGAGTTGAGTCTTGGAGTTTAAAAAAAGGTATTCTATTAAATGGTACCTTTAAAATGGTTCGATAGCATGACATTATGTACTAATGCCTTGTTTTGTCTTTTCCTTCCCAGCAAATGCAGACATTGCAATAAAAAATAATTAATACACATTCAGTGAGTGATTCTTTAGTCTTTACTTATTTTCAGACTGTCACTGGTGGGTAAAATACTGTGATGTTATCCGTCACCGGATCAATTATATCAGCTGCTACCAATGGCACAGTTTGTTCTTTCCTCATCATTGTGATGTTGTGCAGCACCACACATCACATTTTTTGAACAGTTAATCTTCACCTTAATCCTGCTCCAGACCAGAATTGGCCGGCAGCATAAGTTACCATGGTTACAAGGCTGGCATTCATGTTAACCACTTTGATGGAACGGAGTTTGGGCTCAGGGCGATGGAAGTCGGAGCTTAGCTCGAAGTGTCCGGCTTAGCCAGAACCATGTTTCCATGGTTACTGAGGTGGAGCTAATCTTGGCTACGTTAAAATAAGGGAGACTCTGCCATTTAAGCCAGACTTTGAGTTGCGAGCTTGATGAAATACCCCCCTGAGCTTAATGATTTTATTTTGTAATTGTTAGAAGTCAAAGTTAAAAAGGAAACTACAGTAATGAACTGCACATTAAGATCACACAGATGAAAACAATGATTACCTCTTTATGAGCTGCAGCTAATCAATCATCATATTCTCTTCAGATTCCATCCCTCACTGGCAAAATACTTGAGGTTGGCGAAGTGAAAGATGTTTTCGCCTATGGAAAGAAAAAAGTGCAAACCTGCATCATTGCAGACGAAACAGGTTGGATCCAGCTGAGCCTCTGGCAAGACCAAATAACACCCCTCAAAACATACACACTGACAATAATCACAACACGCCTATTCAATAATCAGACCCAACTCACACTGACCTCACAATCATCCATAACACAACCAGAAGACCTCAACATCCCAAACCACAAGCTGCCACAAAAGAAAACCCATGAAATTAATTCCGCCATAGCTGGACTCCATTAACAGTTAAACATCATTTGCTCTCATTGCAACACCACACAACCAGAATTCACTACGAACAATAAACACTGATGTATTAAATGTAAATTTCTCATGCCCACAGACACATTCATCAGACAATATCATGGTAAAATACTGATACAAGGCGATACTGTTCTGGAGCAATACATACACAACCACACATTCCCCCACCACATTAGACATTGAAGAGCATCTTTTGGACCTCAAAATGGTAACATTAACATACAATGACAAGAGAGACATTTTGAAAATCACTACTGACCCAGATTTTGACCTTTTGGACATACAAGACATTTCTGATTAGAGCTGCATTTTTGCCTTATCCCTCACAATACACACACAAAAAAAGTGACCACATATAATGTTGGTGATAACAGCCGTGTCCCTGTGTTCAAGGTGCAGTTTCCTGAGGAATGATTGGGGGCACCTGCAGGAAGCTGTGGGCTCGGTCTATATAAGTGTAATGTTCTGACATCACAGTTACGTTGACAGATTTGGTTATTGGTGTATTTCTGAGAATCAAATGAGCACTGGCCAGCTTTAATAGGCTACACATCAATAATTTATCACAGCATCTGAACATCAAACAGTTCTTCAAGCTCGCATTGGTAATTCTAACCTCTACTTATGCCTTCCTCCCGCTCTCTTTCACTCTCCCTCCCTCCCTCCTTCCTTCAGCCTTATCGTGATTAGTTATTTCCTTTTCAAAAGATGAACAACCACATCAGCAATCCTTTTTCAAGGCTGTGATCAAGCACTGACCTTCTGGAACATTTCCCAGGCCCAGTGTTTTCCTCTTCCTCTCAGGCTGAAGTGTTTTCCAGCACATTATGAAATCCATTAGGAGGCATCAGGGGCTGCAGGGTTCACAGCTCTCACATGTTTCTGATGGGTCGCCTCCACCTCGGCCAATCTCCACTCATCCAGACAGCTTGATTATTGGGGAGAAAGATGAGGAACAGCAGCATAAAATCTACAGCCTGTTCAGCTGCTCCGTGAGGCTCTAATGCTAATTACACCCCACAACACAACATTGTTGGATGGCTGAAAGTTGGATGGCTGAAAAATGGAGATGAAAACTCCTTTTTCTGTTCTCCATTGTTCTCTAATGACCCATCCCCACCATTATATAACTCTGCCTGTGACCCTGTGAGCAAATACAAACATAATACAGTGTTTCCCTTATAGCTTATTAATTGGGGTAGGAGGGGGGAACCACACCCAGAAATTGAAGTTGTTGTTTTGTTTTTTTAATTCCATGATTCAATTCTTATTTTTATCGGAAGGACATGCACAGTGTGTTCTTTTTATTAAATAAAAATGCAAACTCTAATTTGCGCAATTTCAAAGTCTAAAAAAATAAATAAAAATCAACGACGCTATTGATAGAGGTGAGTGTGGGATTGGAGTTTTCCTCGATCTATCAAAGGCGTTTGATACGATTCAATCCTCCTAGTTAAATTGCAACATTATGGTGTCGGGCACAGCGCTAAATTGGTTCAAAAGTTATATATACACGATAGGGAGCAATATGTTCATGTAAATAATAATGAATCAGTGTAGCATTATTAAATATGGGGTCCCTCAGGGATCAATATTAGGACCACTTCTTTTTATTTTATATGTAAATAATATGTGCTATACAAATAAATGCTGACTTGACACAAAAACTTGGAACATCTCCAGAATCTTATGAATCAAGAACTGATAAAAGGTGGACACCTGGTTCAAGTGTAATAAGTTATCTTTAAATATTAATAAAACCAATTTCATTGTATTCCGCTCAAATAGAAACCGAAATGAAATGACACAAACATGTGTGTATTGAAATAAACGGTAGAGCTAAACGGTAGAGCTATCGAGAGGGTAGACTCCACTAAATTTTTGGGAATATACATAGATGAATTTTTAAACTTCAAAAAGCATATAAATGAGCTGACTGAAATGATCTAAATATGTGGGCGTATTTTGTAAAGTCCAACATTTTCTTCCTCTTGAAGCTCTTCTAACTTTGTATCGGTCTCTGTTTGAGCCTCACTTGAACTATTGCAATGTTATATGGTGTAACACATATCCCAGTTATCTTGAGAAATTAAAGATCTTGGACCAAGCTAAATGCCCCCTCTGATCCTCTTTTCTACAGATACAAACGTCTGAAACTCACTGAATGTAACACTTTCCACAACGCCTGTGTAATGTATGATGTAGCATTTAGACTCAATGACAGACTCTGCCATCTCATCCCAATTGAGAGGGAATGGAAAGAGACGGAAACTGAAATCTTAATGTGACCGTTAATGGACCACAGACTTGGAATGAGGTTGAGAGCACGATTAAAGAGTCTGCATCACTGTCTATTTTTAAAAAGAGATTAAAACAAATTATGTCTAAATCAAGCTCAGCTTGCTGTTTTTTGTTTCATGTACCTGTGCCTGATGTGTTGATATTGTGTCATTGTGTTGAACCATAAACTCTTTGTACTTATGGAATTGCCTTAGATGGTTAGGTTAGATTTTAGGTAGAAATAGGAATTGTTTCTCATAATATACTGTATTGTTGTTTTGATGTCTCTGGGCCCCCGTTCATAAACTACAGAAGCTTATGGAGTTTCCCTTTTTACAAGGTCATGTCTACTGTATATTATGAATTGAATTTGTGTTGTAAAATAAAACAAACCTTGATACAATGCATTTCTCCTCTCGGACGGACAAACCTTGATACAATGCGCACACACACACACGTCATAAACAAGAGATTACAGGTTCAAGGGCGTGTTTGTGTTTGGGTGAGACAGAGCTGGGGGTTGGAGGCTGTGATCTTGCAAGGTTGGTTTTCAGCCAAGAGACGCTAGGTGGAAGGCAGAGAGCCTCCATTCTCACTCGTAACAAGTTAAAGTCATTTATTAAACCATCACAATTACTAAGTAAGGTAAAAATATAGCCTAGTTAAGCTCAAAATCCTGCATAGTTGCTCTTTAAGAGAGCAAAAATCTGCTAACAAAATTCAGGGTTGTATGTGATGTAGAGAGTAAGACGTGTGAATATTGTGCAAAATTGTACAAAAAAAAAGTGTCAAAAAAAAGAAAAACTCGGAGCGCTGATCATGAGAGGATCCTGAGTGTTCAGGGACCGTCAGAGACCCCTGGTATCTTTAAGAAAGATGCGTTTTCTATTTAACTCTGTTACGCCCCAGAATATGTTGGCCTGGAGGGGCATAACAATGGACCCACCTATGACCCCAAACACCCACACAAAGACACAAAAGAGGTTTAATTAGTGATGGGCCGTACTGTGCCGAGGCTTCGGAGCGTGTGTCGAGAAATCCCGGAAGTCTTTTATGAAGCACATATCGAGGCTTGCTTCAAAGTGCGTGTGACTGGTGATGTCCGAGGCCTTGCTGGTTCAGTAAGTTGTTTGAGTGATTTACAAACATCGGGATGGACTGGCCATAGGGCAATGCCTCAACGGCCGCATAATGATCCGGCCGCTGTGAGGCGTTCCACGTGAAGATGCAGCCGTGCTGATGTGGCTGCATTCAAAGTACAATATAGAACGTCTCTGCTGCATTAAAAAAAAAAAAAAAAGTCGGTCTGACTACGGCTCAATTGGTAGGGAAGCTTGCTCTACGATCAACAACTATGGTCTAGCCTGGGTTCAAATCCCACTGTTGGCGAGCAATGCATCTTCTTGTCTCATCATCATTATGATCACTGCAATGTATATGCCGGTATGTACACACGCATACTGTAATCAAAATGTTTGATAAATGAATGAGGGAACCACACAAAATCAAAGTAAGATGCTTTCCCATTCTGACACTGTTGCAAGACAGCCAAGAGGCATCACAAAGAGTTGAAATGACAATAAAGGTTTTGACCAGCAGGGAAGTTTGTGTGCACATGAAGCCTCGAGAAATTAACCTTTTTTCAAACCATTTGGATGGAAAGCTTCAAAGGCTTCATGAGGCTTCATCTGGCCATCACTAGGTTTAATACAAAACATAAGGGTGACATCATCTAAAACAAACAGCCACGCTGGGAGGCAGGCGAGCCCAGCAGTCCCCACACACTGCCCCCGTCTTCTGGGGCCAGCTGAGGGTTTTTAACTAACCAGACCAGGTGAGCCTCGTTGGGCTGATGGGACCGGGGTGGAGCTGTGGGGGAACAAGGGGAGAGAGACAGACACGAGGCCAAAACCCCTTTCAGCCGTAACACCCCCTCCCTTAAGACAATGAACATCAAGACACCATACAATTTATTCATTGTAACATTCTATAAACAGGGACAACCCAACCTGGGGGGTACTCCATCAAAGTCGCTAAGAAAATCCAGACTATGGTGTAATCTTACATTTAAATTTAAGTTTATTTATTTAAAATATGGACAATACATATTAATGGACATATACATGTAAATATGCAAGATTATAGCCAACGGCTAATTTCCAACGCAAACTCCAAACCAAGCCCCGACCCGGTCCATCAAACGAGATCAGCTGGCTTCACTTGACGCTAATTCAAGCCTCACCACACAACAGTAGAGTGCCGAAAATATCATAAAATGGCCAAAAGCAAAGGGAACGAACGCACCAAAGCTTCTCCACAGCAGACTAAACGCTATTCATGTAGATTTATAAATGTAAGATTTTTGATTTTTACAACCACACTTTATTCACAGATCACAGGACATTATCAGCTGCTCATTTTACCCAACCACAGACCTATCTATTTATAAAACCATAAACACACATTCATACATACATACACACAAACAACCCCAAATCAATAAATAAATACTCTGTCAGTTGTTCAAAACACTGGTAAAAGAAAGTTCATTATTCAAAACAGCACACAGGATGTTGTTGTGGAATTATGTCTGAGAAGCTTCCTAGTCTGATCCTGCAGCGGACGTTGAAGCGCCACACATCAGCCTGGCCTTCCATCTTGTTTCTCCTAGAGATGTAGACCGCCATCTTTGCTTCCCCCACAATAAAATTCAGTAGCTGCCACATGGCCTTGTTCTCTTTCCTGTATCCCGCCCCATAAATAAACATTGTGGTTGTAAAAGTTTGATTAAAAAGACTAAAAACACGTGTCAATTGAGTGAAAAACACTGAGAGCCTCACTCACTCACTAAAAATGTGGAAGGTTTGTCTCCCTTATTCCACAAAAAGGGCACTGGTTGGACACAGCAGGGTTAATAATGGACGTAAAGGAGTAGGGTTGTATATCCCTCTCCACTCTGTCCAGACAGAGTTTGTGACAGCCCGACTGTCCACGCCCTCATGTCCGCCCTCTGTGCGTTGTGCGGCGCCGATTCGTCCCGACACTAATGGCGCCGGTCTTTTAAATCTCCGCCTCTGCCACTGTGCGGGTTGGATGACAGAGAGTGGGTCGGTTGCGTCGGAGCTCCTATGCTCGGTAGAAAGAAAGTGAGCCGTTAATCCTCGCCGCATTACCTGCATGGAGCCCTTCTCCGCCGTCAACACCGACATCCCGTCTTCCGGATCTCTGGATCTCCTCCCGTTAACGTGAGTGTTAATCCTCACCACCGCGGCCTGAGCGGATTCCTTCCTCCACCGTCCACACCGGCAGCCCGCCGCCTGGAACCCTCCTCCCGGCGCGGAGGGTTCACCCCGACAGACAGACAGACAGACCCGACTAGACTGACTGTCCTCCCAGGTACCGAGTCGTTTTTTTCCCTCCTGCGTTAAAGCTTCAGTTGGTAAGTTGGAGAAGAGAGCAGACTTAGATTAAAAATTTGAACCAACACAAGCTTGACGTCACCCCCCCTCCCTCACCGGTGCACTCATGCCCTGCCTCCTGGCCCTCCTGGCCCCTCCTCCCTGCCGCGGCTGTGCTGCGCTCGCGCGTCGCTGAAGCGTCGCTGAAGCCGAACGTGACGTGAAGCGGCAGACTGCTATACGCGACATGGAGTGCGAACCGGTAAGAGAAAAACTTAAATTCAACTCCACACGGCTAGATAAGCTTGAATAAGAATCTAGCTAGCTATACCTAAGTTCGGAAGTTGTTACTCAATTGTTTATTTGGAAATAAGAACTCAAATATTGATGTTACTTTGCCGTGTTTCAAGTAGCTAAATGTAGGTTATGGTTCGTTAGCACGCCATTTATACACAGTAGCCTATTACAGTATTTAGGACATTAGCGTAGCCTAGTTTGCCAGTAAAAGAGAAGCTCATTTACAGTCTATGCTTCTGATGTGTGACATGTTGCCTATTTGTTGATATGTTAGAGTTTTGAGACCGAGCGGCAGAGCTCCGATGAGGAGTACACCCCCTCTGCTTCTACCAGCAGACGGGCGGCGGGCAGACGAGGGAGCCGTCGAGGTGCATCTGGCCGGGGTCAGGGCCGGGGTCGACGGGGCAGAGGCCGTCGTGTCCAAACAGTTGATGACCTTGGCGTTGAGGACATTGCTCGGGTTGAGAGTTTGATGTCACAGCGGATAGCATATGAACATGTAAGTAACTGTCTGAAATTGACAAATACTCGATTGTATGTAATGTAACAGCTGTTAGCTGTCGAGCCACAGTGATTATTATTATTGTTTTAATTTTTTATTACAATTTACTTCATCTTGTTACTTCTAGGAACAAATTCAACGACTGGATTTACTCCAGGCACGGACCATTTTGGAGCGAAGTTTGTCAAGGGACCCCAGTCTCATATTTGATGTCTTCAGCCAACTGGTACCTGATGCTCCTCCACCAGTTCCTCCAGTTCATCTCCAGCCCTCTTGGTGCATCTGCCAGAGATGCAGAGACATGCCAACGCTACTGGAGCAGAAATGCTGCAACCAACAGCCACAAACGTGCATTTCAACACTACCACACATGGAGGTCTACATTTTGCAGGAGGGAGTGTTGCGCCTCGGCAGGAGGATGTGGAACGAGCTGCGTGCTGTGGCTGACCTCCCACATCCAGGAGAAGACAATAGACAGTTTCGTCATGCAGCATACAGACAGTTTGTTGCTTGGCAGTATGGTGTTCTAGGTGCTGGTCACAGGGTTGTTATACCAAGCTGCTGCGTGTGGAAAATCCGCGACCGTTTTCCAGATCCACATGGACAATATAGGGGGTTTGTTCCTCGGAGGGTGTAACTGATGCTGTAGTGTGTGCATGTGCAATAATGGCATAACAGGATGTGCAATGTTTTTCCTCTTTTTTTGAGTTTTTAGTTCTCATAATTTCATTGTTACAATTGGGAGTCATGTTAACATGTATATATACATTTATTGTATTTTATATCACAATATATATATCGCAGAAAAAATAAATATTGTAGTGTTAGTTTTTTTTTCAATATTGTGCAGCCCTAGCTGTAGTGAGTGCTGAGTTACTGTTCTATTTGTTATATAAATAAACAATAATGTGTGTTTTCTAAAGTGATTTGTTTCTTTTTGCATAAATGTAAAAATATAGAACCGTACAGTATTTGAAATACCTTTAGTTGAAGCAATCATAATAACTGGGTCAAAACTAAACATGAAATGTCTCTAGCATAACAAGCTTACTGAAAACAAAGACAACAATTTTAGATGAGTGGTCCCCATTTATTTGACTTGGTAATCAAACAAACATCCATTTCTCTTTTTGCAAGGGCAGCCTCATGTCTGTGGCAATGTCTGGCCTGTGGAAAAAGCATAAAGAATTGGAAATGCGATCAGAATTGGATTTTTTAATTATTACATCCTGAGGGGTAATTCTTCCTATCAGTCAAACTAAAATAGTTTAGTACCTACTACAATCGTTATAGAGGTTATTGTAACTACATAGCAGTCATTCTTACCCTTGCCCCTGCTAATTTGGGTCTCCAACAGCTCCTGCGTGGTTGGAGCTGGTATGCCAGACAGCACTCCATGATGACGAGGGTCCTCTGGCCTCATAGTTGTATGGCGAGGTAGCCCACGTCCTGAAGACAGCCTTTCCTTTACTATAGCCCTTTGAAGGGCTGGGATGTATTTGTAATCCTTGTCTTCTTTCAGTGCATACAGACTCCACTTCCTGGACTTCTTATTGAAGATTTTATGGTACCTGAAATTAGTGATAGGTAAAGACTATGAAAATCATATGACAATTCTCTATAACCTGATAATTTTAAAAACATTAAAAAAAAATAAGCACTGTAATTATACATGTATCTATCAAACAGCACTAAGTGTGTTAACATCTACTCTAGTATTGTTATTATGATCAGTTTTTTCTATTATGCAGATCATGTCTTGCACATGTAAGCATGTTATCCAGGGTTTGATAAATCTGGATGCTACCTAGAGTATTCACATTGTAACCAGGATAATATAGCATATAAACATCATTTCAGAGCATTTGTTGTAGGTACAGAATGTATTGGCTGAGATGGTGAGAAAAAAGATAAACTCAGGGACATTTTTTATGCTTATAACATACTGTATGGAGCCATCTTGTCTTCTTTTAGGTGGTCTGTGGACATGGTGGTTGTAGTCGAGGGCAGCCAGTAGGGTTCGGGCTTGATACACTGGAGGACTGAAACTGAAGCGTTTGCTGGCATACATGAGGATGTGATTATGGAATGACTCCAGCTCCGCTGTTGACCTGTTTTTTAAACAGAAATGTCAGAGAATGTTACTTACTGAAACGTATTGTAACAAAGCCGTATGATTTGAAAACTGCATAATCATACCTGAACTGCAAGTATTTGTGGACCTGTTTCAGCCAGCGTTCATTGAGAACAATTTCGGCCAGTGCTTCATGGGCCACAGACCCTTTCTTCAGCCACTCCTTGTCCCTGTCCTCCTCCAAGGGGCCATGCTGGCAGGCATCAAGGGACCACTCGTGTTCTCCTGTTACGTGGTGAAGGAGGCCAATCCACATGTCCTAAAGCAGAAAAGAAACAGAACATGAAAGCTTTTTAATTTGAAAAAGCAGCACCCGTAATTGTTTTTACATTTACACAGTTGTGTCACATTCATCATTTCTTCACTGTAGGAAGATGTTTTTTAGTGTATATAATTGGATTACTCACAAAAAAGTCATCGTAGTTTTCTGCCATCTTGCAGCAGTGCCAAAAATGGTTGCAGATGTCCTTGTTCCACTGCAGAAGGATGGAACAACCCTTTCTTTGGCCTGCCTAAATAGAGTAGAGAATACCATACCTTATTTATCCCGTTAGGGCAAATGAATGGATAATTACTGTACATTACTTTTGAGAAACATACAGGTGCCTGATCGTTGCTGTTTGCATTTCTAAAAAAAACACTTACTGCATGTATTTTTTTGCCAAGGTTTTTGGACCCATGCCACATATCCAGAGTGTGACGTACTCCGCTGTCCTTGTATTTGCCTTTTGCTGGGTCTGTGTCCAAGTGCAACAAAACACTTATTATGAATACTGTTTAGTTGTTAGATGTAATAGTTACTGTGGTCAAGCAAACATTTATTAATGCAAGAAGTGTATATGAGTGTATGTATGAGCCTGCAGGAGTGATGGTGAATGGAAAATCCGGAAGTTGTTATTTTGTGAATAATAAGGCTAAACATACACAGACTTACTGAACAGAGCAGAAATTTGGGAATGTGCATCTGTGCACACTTCGACAACTTTCACGTCCTCGCGCAGGCTTTCAAAGCTCCTGACGAAGCCTTCCTTCTCCATAATCACAGAGCTCCTCTGTGTCTCTCGTTTGTCAATGTTGACAATTGACATGATCTCTTTAGTGTCATTCTCCATCATCGTATAGGTGCAGTACTGAGCAGAGAAGCCAGGACTGTCCATACGCCCGTCACCTAAGAATAATGAAAAATTCACAAGAAAAAAAATGTTGTTAAAGCTTAAAACAACATTGTCAGTACAGATTCACGAAACAGATGCTAGTGATACTATGAGTCACTATAAACTCACCAAGTGCGACAATGTTGTCCTTTGATTTCAGCCGGGAAATGACGTCTGCTCTTCTGTCATTCCAAAACTCTTTGATGACATCAACACAGTAAGAGTCTTGGATTCGAAAGAAGGTTGACCGGTCCACTACCCCCATGTTCATGAATTTGAACAGCAGTGCAATTTTGGCATAGTTGTTTCCTGACAGAATGATATTTGATGCCAACATGACATCTCCAGCCTGCATCCCATACCTGAATGTAGGCTGGGAGTTCCACTGCCAGACAAAGTGATTGTTTGGACAGATCTAGAAAACCGGGATTTAGGAAATAAGATGTAATACATAGAGCAATTTTGATAACGCAAACATGTAAATCAAAGACATAATTGTTTTGCATAGTTTTAACATACCCATTGCATGATGACAGCTGTTCCTCGAGACTTGGTCTGTATCCTAAACGGTGCGGAAGCGCGACATTCAATAGAGGTCTCTGGATCTTTCACTGTGCAAAGTGGGATGGGGAGCAACAGATATCCGGCAAGCTGTTCCAAACAGAGATGGTAGGTGATGGATGCATGGTGTCCAACGATGTCGTCCTCACTTTTCACTTGATGTTTTTCTGGCACTGGTGGTGTTTCTATTGGCTCTGTGTCTAAAACATCATATACGGTGTCCTCCATGCTGATGGACTGAAGAGCATCCAGACATATTTTTGTTTTGATGGCACCACCAGTTCTGGGTGAATAGAAAAAACAATGAGAAACGAGAGTAGTTGTGTTCATGATACTGAGGTTTTGGTGAAGAACTTACCGAACACATAATGGTGGGATGTAATCCTCATCATCGCTGTCGTCATAGTCACTGTCCTCCTCTCTGGTTTCATCTTCCTCTGAGGATGAAACATCTCCTGTGACCTCACCTGGAGACCACGTCTTGTCCTCTGCCCAGTCAATACTATGTTGAAGATAAAACATGTTGGTGAATTACAGTAAACAATCAAAACTCAAATAAAATATGTAGATAAGCATAACACTTACACAGAATTTTTTATGTTATTGAAGTCATCTTCATCAATGTCATCTTGAATGTCCAGGGATGTCATACTAAAAAGAAAGTAACAGAAAAACAAATGTAAAAGACAAACATATTCCAGGTTATATATATAATGACTCTGCTATGGTGATTTGGGGTCTATGATGTATGCCAGAAATGGTCTTTCTAAGGACTTCATCAGCATAATGCTTCAAAGTAAACGGGGGGGGGGGGGGTGCAGGTCCAGGGGTTCTGTTTCTGAAATACCATGTTAGCATCCCTCTCCTGTATGGTGAGAAACTTAGTAGAGGATTTGGTGTCTGCTGTGGTGTGAAGGGGGTTGTTGTTTCTCAGCAGACAACCGTTTAACATTCCTAACTGCCCTGATTACTGCCTACACTTGGTATTGTTATCTGTCTGATTTGGGATTCATTACTATTGATAACCAACATACCTTGTTTCTAAAAATTTAATGCCAGGGTCCTCGGCCTCACTGGCACCAAAACCCTCCCCAGCAAAGTCATCATCTCTGCAAAACAGTCAAATAGTAGATATCAGACCACAATGTCCCTAAAAATAATCAATGATCATGATCAGAGCCTGACCAAACAACTAATTATGGTACATAGCATGAATCTAATTGGGCAATAATTTTCTTACCTATCAGAGGGTAACTCGCCAACAATGCTGGAAAGTGCCGGCATAGGATACGTGCCCGGCCGCCGTTTAGTTGGTGTTGACGTTGTCGCCACAGATTCCGCCTGATATCTGCAAGAGAATATAATTCAGTATTTTGTTCGTCAGTTTAAAAAATATGAACAAATACATCTAACTCAGGTAATATCCTCCTGACATGTCAGCTGGTAGTTAACATTAATTTAAGTTCATACAGGTAGCGTGTTACATCGACGTTGAAGTTAGACAACATTATGGATAATCAACACTGCTGGCCGACAAATAAGCAGACAAATCTACGAACAGCTACGGCAACATTTACTAACTTGGCAAAAAAAAGAAAGAAAAGAATCACTTATTTCAGTGAGTTATATCATGTTTGGAGAAAAGAGAAACGTTTCTACTGTTTTCCATCTAAATGATAACCAGTGACGTTAGCCTTAGCAGCAGAAAAAAGCTAACTCTGCCTAGCCACTAACGTTAACCTTACGTGACGGAGCTAACCGTAGGCTAACTTCGCTGCGGAGGTTTACTGGAACAATTTCCCATAAAAAATCAAAACAAATATCATGCAGGGCTAATTACCTGTCAAGCAGAAACGTTGCCAACTCGGGATCGGTTTTAAATCCTTTCAGGTCACGTAGCTCCCTCCACCTCTGAAAAGCTATTCCGATATTGACCCTCGTTTTATCTCGAGCTCGGTCAAGTTCTTTCTTTTTCGATTGTTTTTCTTCCTCAGTCGCCTTCTTTTTCGTTGCTTTAGCCGTATATGCCGTTGCTGGCAGCCGTGGTATAGGCAGCTTCTTTGCAGGTGGCTGTTGTTCGGCCATAGCTTCACTAGCTCGCTGCCGCTACACACAGTTCTGACAGGGCGGCAGCCAGCGGCAGGGCGAGCGAACGGAGGGGCGTGTCGCCGAGTCTGTGTGGAGTGATTGACGGATGTCAGACACTCCATCAGGCGCTGCTCTGGCTCTGATTGGTTGTTTTGTCTCGGGCGCGGTGGATTTTTGCAAATCGCTGTAGGGGCAGTAGGAGGGACCAATGGAGCTGCTTATTACCACATTTTACAAGTCTCACATTTTACTGCGTGGCCATATGGACAGTTTAATGAAACAACACAATAAGTTAGTTTTGTTCAAGTTACCAACTGAAGCTTTAACAGGGTTTTTTTTTCCTCCTTATACTCGGCCTGTGGTTTTGTGTTGTTTCCAGAAAGGGTTTTTTTCTTTTAAGAGTTTTTTTTCTTCTTCCTTTTTTCCCCTTTCAAAATAAAAGACTGAACATTGATTATTGAACTGATTTTGCGTTGGACTTGATTATTGGATTGCTGCATTGCAAAGATTGTTTTTGTTGTTTATGTTGATCAAGTGCTGGTTTTTGGTTGATTAATTGAGCTGTACACTGTGTGTGTATTGCTTTTGTGGGGTTTTGGATATATGTGTGTGGTATAAAGTGTGTTAGGTCAAAAACAAAATAATATAAAAAATCTTACGTACCAGGAGAGAGACCTGGTTGGCACCCCGACCATAAACCTAAACGCACCCTCACACAGAAACCGTTACAAGTTTTCTTGTTCAACGCCTGAGGCTTAGTTGATTCTGTCGTCTTATCTTTGGAGTCAGCCGCTGTGCTGATCGGTCATTCCATGTTCTGATGAAGGCTACGCATTGGCCTCGTTTTTAAACAAACGGGTTAAATAAACAACATGTAGGCTAAATTATTATTTAAAAAAAGAAAGAAAACAAAACATGATCAAATTAAAAAAAAATAAAATAAAGTTAGTCTATTAGGATAGTTCTTTTTCATAATTGGGGCTTATTTGTGTGTTCATCACTGTAAATAAACACCCTTCATATTGTTTGCCAGCTCAAATCTGATTTTATTGCAGTTATTAGAGTAGTTAGAAATGGCTGCACTTGCAAAGGTGCTTGCAATTAAGTCAGCGATTAGAGTAATAGCCTACACTATATTAAGTCCTTTCCTTCACAATGGCGAGTCCTATTTTGGAGGACATTGTTGATGATGAGGTAGGAATTGTTGGATGGGCATTTCGTCCTCACAGGGTGGTTAGAGACAGGTCAGATCCACTGGCGTTCAGTGACCAGTATCTATTAGAAAGATACAGATTTTCAGGAGAGGGCATCCGCCACCTGTGTGGAATACTGGGTCCCAAAATCCAGCGGAGCACAGCCCGGAGCCGCGCAATGACGGTTCCACAGCGCTCCGTTTTTTTGCAAGCGGCTCGTTCCTCTATTCCATCGGGGATGCTGAAAATCTTAATAAAGGAGCTGTGTGCCGGGCCATCTGCCACGTGTATGTGGCACTTAAATCAATCATGCACATTTTTGTAACAATTCCCTGGCCACAGACGACTGTGTTACATCAAGGATTGTTTTTTACAAAATCGCAGGTAATATGAAATACACACACAAAGAAGAATGTGTAGGTAAAATGGGATCGGCTGCACATTATGTTTTTCACAAGGGTTTATTTTTATAATAGCTTTCCCTAAAGTCATTGGTGCATTGAGGATATGTGAGGATAAAGCGCCCCTCGGGTGTTAAAGGGATAGTTCACCCAAAATTGAATCTCATTATCTCCTCCCCCTCATGTGGACTAAGGGCTGGGAGAAGTTTCAGAGTCCTCCGTGCCTTCTCTGAGTTACAGGGGGTCAAATCGTCAAATTTGGACCAACTGGGAAGAGAAGCTTCCACTACAAACAAGCTTGAAATATAGATTTATTTAATTTTTTTCGGGACAATTTCACATTTCGGGGCTTCAATACAAGACGGACATTACATACGAGCAGCATGGAGGTATTTGGATGTTTTTTGGTGTGTCTTTTTGTTACAAAGACAGTTGGTATCCATTTGCAACCGTCATATGGACATGCACTGCTACGCCGAGACCCCCTGTAACTCAGAGAAGCCACGGAGGACTCTGAAACTTCTCCCAGCCCTTAGTCCACATGAAATTTCAATTTTGGGTGAACTATCCCTTTAACAAGGGCGATTTTGTAAATTGCAAATCGTTCCACAACATCAACGTGCAGGTAAGAATGACTTATGGTTACTGTTAATAAATAAATAAATAAATAAATTATTAAAATCAATCATGTGCTTCAAATTATCTTAAAGGAGCATTATCGCAAATCCAAATTCTTAATTCGGCCACTAGATGGAGCCAGGCGGAGCATATCAGATATAAACAAGTGGGCAGCTGTCAGAGAGAGAGATAGTCCAGTCATTTTATGAGAAAAGGTTAAACAAATTGCAACAGAAGCAAACTCAACTGATTTTGTATCCTCAACATGTCCTGATTGAGGGAAAAAAAAGCCCCGAAGAATCCCATTAGGGGAAAGTTTTGAAAAACACCCAAACATATCCCATTTAAACGCATATAAAAAAAAAAATTCACATGAGTAGGGTAAAATTTTTAACCTTTAGATATCTCCATGAAAATTACTGAGTTGATTACTTACATTAAGACAAACAAAAAATGTATTACAAGTTTTTTGAAATTCTTTGTTAACATGAGCAAATTTGCATAAATCTGCATAAATTTGCATAAACCGCACCATTTTAACGGCACATGTATATATGAAGTTGCTGTGGTGGTACCGGCATGAAAATTGGAGTGAGTTGACTCCATCGGTCAACCGACAAGTTGACCACTTTAAATTTCAAGATGACTGTAAAATCCCCTGATTCGCACAAACTGAAATACGCTGCTATGGCCGGGTTTTGGTTGATTTTTCAAGACAGCCACATCCTTAGTAGAGCAGGTATGACATGAGCCAACAGTGCATAATCCAATTACGTATGGCTAATTTGCATACATACAACACCTGATCTAAACATTGAGTAGAGCAGGTGAAAATGTCTTGTTCAATCTTGTTAATATTACAGTTAAAAAGCTTAAGGAATGGAACCAATTTAGGCCCATGAGCATTAACTCATTGGCTGCCAGCCATTTTCAGAGCAGAGAGCCCCATACTGCCAGCCGTTTTAGAGCATTTTGAACGATCTTATAAGACCCACAGAACATTGTGTTCTATGACTATATAAACACCGAAACTACCAAGAGAAAGAGTAGACTCTCTTTGTTCAATAGGAAAAAAAAGTTTGTTTCTACCTTTTTCCGTTCTTTTGTAAACAGCAGTAGAACATAGGCTGGTTTCGCCAAAAACACCAGTTTTTGACCAAAACACTGAGAAAATGAGCTTTTTGTGGAAAGAAACATGTCAAGCAGATCAGTGACTTTGACGTTGATATTTTTTGCTTTAGTGACACCTCACACATCTGAACAGTGTTCTCCTTCTATAAAACAACAAAAACAACACTGAGAAAGGACTTTTGATGGCAAAATAATAATTTATTTACAAATATCAGTAAAAATGCATGAACTTTTTTTGTACGTTTGTAGCTGTCACATGACCTCTGCCCCATGGTCGACCACTGCTCGATCCACCACCTGTAAATTATAGAAATATATAGAATTACCATAAAAATACATCTCTTATAGATGTAGTCAAGTGTGATGTGGAGTTTTTTTTTTTTTTTAACCTTTCCGATCAAAGCGATCCGCCCTTCTCTAAGCAGTAAACGTTAGCTCGCTAGCAAGTTAGTTTATTTTATTATTTTTACCATTGATGTATTATATTATTACCTTCATGTCTTTCTGGAGCGTGGGGACGAGTCTCTGCTGCTCCTGGTTGATCCGGACGGAATCGCTCGGGTCACGTCCACCGAGCCGTCAGTTGAGCTGGGCTCTGGTCTGTGGTGACGCCGTCAGCTGCTGATTCTCACCACTCGGCCCGGCTTCATCGCCGGTGTCCAGCGTCGGCGTCGGTCGTCGGTG
Organism: Trachurus trachurus; assembly: GCF_905171665.1. NCBI lineage: Eukaryota > Metazoa > Chordata > Actinopteri > Carangiformes > Carangidae > Trachurus > Trachurus trachurus. Next base: position 39,230,028 of record NC_139892.1, read on the forward strand.
TCTTTTTCAATGATCTCCGTCGTTTTCTCACGATCGCGACCCTCTTCCTCTCCGAACTACCGCGACACACGCGGTACAATAATGTGCCGACGTGCGGAACACATAGGCTCCGTGCATAAGTTTCTTTAGCATATCTCTTGTCGTCTCGCTTCTTCTTCTCATACCGTAATACATGCTGATCTCTCATCCAAAGAGGGCACTGCTGCCCCCTACAGGCCGCTACACATCTTTACACTAGTTTACAAGCCTGATATTGATGGACAAGCTCTGCCAGACCTTCCTACAGCCCTTCCCGTTGAAAAACGCAATTGACGTCTATCGACGTCAATGGCAGTGAACGGTTGTAATTAGATTGACGTCTATAGACGTCAATGGCAGCCAATGAGTTAATAGAGACGGAGCATGTCATACCTGCTCTACTAAGGATGTGGCTGTCTTGAAAAATTGCAGTCATCTTGAAATTTAAAGTGGTTTCGTGTTGGTTGACCGATGGAGTCAACTCATTCCAATTTTCATGCCGGTACCACCACAGCAACTTCATATATACATGTGCCGTCAAAACGGTGCAATTTATGCACATTTATGCAGATTTATGCAAATTTGCCCATGTTAACAAAGAATTTCAAAAAACTTGTAATACATTTTTTGTTTGTCTTAATGTAAGTAATCAACTCAGTCATTTTCATGGAGATATCTAAAGGTTAAAAATTTTACCCTATTCATGTGAAAAAAATTTTTTATATGCGTATAAATGGGATATGTTTGGGTGTTTTTCAAAACTTTCCCCTAATGGGATTCTTCGGGGCTTTTTTTTCCCTCACTCAGGACATGGTGAGGATACAAAATCAGTTGAGTTTGCTTCTGTTGCAATTTGTTTAACGTTGACCCCTTTTTTGGCCTAAAATTACTGGACTAAGAGCAGCCTCCTTTAGTCCCCGCGTAGAGGCGTCTGACAGTTTGGGGATTCTGTAAAAACACATATCAGTTACTGGTACAGGAATCGTGGACATGGGATGTCATTCATGTGAAAGGCTACTTACTATTTCTGCAGACAGGCCATCATTTTGTTCAGCATCTGTGTGTCTGTTACATGTGATATCATCCATGAGCACCACATCACTGACTTCCACAAGACTGACAGGTTACCCCCCCCCCCCCCCCCCGTGCCAGACATGTGTGCCTTTTTTCTTGACTGCTGGTGCATACGTGAAAATCTGAATGAGACACGGTTTATTGAAGAAATTTTACACAAACAAGTAATTTGCTGTGGCAAAAGGACAAAAATGGCATGGAGCAGAAAAATACACATAGGCTATAGGCTATTATATAAATGCTGGTTGAAGTAATAAAATAATAAAATTTAAAAAATGTTAGCCGGGACCTTCCAAATAATCTTTACACCTCGTTTGTGCACAGCTATTTATTGAAGCACTTACCAGACTGCAGAATATTCTTATATTTAATTTTCCCCTGTTGCCATGTGCGTGTTTGGCCACTTGTATTTGTGCTGTATGAACGCAGTGTTGGGCAAGTTACATCCAAAATATAATACATTACATATTATTAGTTACTGTCGTTTGAAAGTAATTAGTTACATTACAATATTACTGTCTCACAATTGTACTTTTGCATTACTTTTGAGTTACTTTCGCCAAAATAACCTCATAAATATGACTATAAAGTGTAGTTTATTGCAGCTGATCATACATTCAGTGGAGGGTGATGTTGATGTAGCCTCTGAAGCTACTAAAGCTGAATTTTGCAGGTAATCTACTAAGAGTAACTGCCTAAATAACAGCACGTGTAAACCGCAGGATTGAAATGACAGTTTTACGCGTTGTAATCATGGCCACCACGGAGAGTGTGGAAGGAGAGCTGGATGACCGCAAACGCAGAATGAAATTTGATCCTTTGAATTAATACAAAGGAGCAAATAAACATATTGTTGATCTGTCACGGTGAAGAAGAACCGTGGGAGAATATCTGAGAGAAAGTAAATGCGGTGATACCAGCTGTCAATCATCGGACGGAGGTGCGCGCTACGGCACAGCGCTACGGCGCAGAGCTCCGGCCACACTCTGATTTAAAAGCCCGGCCGAGGGGGGGTCAAAGACCAGGGGCCTCATGTATCAATGTTGCGTACGCACAAAAAAGTGGCGTACGTCATTTTCCATGCCAACGTTCAGATGTATCAAAAGTGAAATGACCGTGGAAAAGTGCGGTGGCCCACGCCAACTCCATGGCTGGCGTACGCACGTTTCTACAGCTGTTGTTCCTTTGGCGACACTTAGAGGTGAAGCTGTGAAACTGTTAATAATGTGAAAACAATTAGTCCTCAGAGTAATGTGCACATCAGAGACACATTTATGAACAACCCATCCACATGTTGCAATTAGATAGGTGGATAGAAAAGCATGCGCAAAGTGGTGCAGAAAATAGCATCAGCTTTAGTCTTAAGATATTGCAGATGCTGCAGTGCGAAGTGCACACGAGTCCCGGAGGTTTTTTTTGCACATGATGACTCTTTTGGTTTCCGAGGGCAATTCTCTTGGAACTGAGCGCAGTGCGCTGCAAACGGCCTGAGCGCGCGACACGGCGGGGAGCCATCGCCTCCATTCAGGTGCTGACCACACTGTGAACAGGAAGCATTTTTATACTATAAATGTTTGTTAATATGTGATGCGTAAATGCATCACATATTAACAAACATTGTGGCGAGGTGGCTGGTTCAGCGCACGATTCATTCATTCAGCATAGCTGGGTACAGATTACAGGCTGGGACTGTATGCGCGCAAAGTAAATGTACGTATGTATGATACGACGAAAAGAGGAGATGAAAGAACTTTTACCACCGCACTCATTCGTGTGAGTAGTGGCTCCAAACCAAATTTTGTAAACACCAACACTGTTCTTATATTCACCACTTGTGATCAATTGCCACTGCTTATCATTAAGGCAACAACAGGGAACTCTATTTTCAATTTTCAAATTGTGCCCCGAGTCAATCAGAATTAAAAACACTACTGAACAGTCACTAAACACCACATAGAAAAATAGAAAACACAACGCTCAGGACATGAAGCTGAAGAAATAAATGTTTATTTATTTATTTATTTATTTAAAATTTTTATTGGTTTCCATCGGAAAACATAAAAACAGGACAAGAGCAGAAAGGGCTCAACAAGGCAAAAGAAAGAAAATTATATATGTATATAAATAAAAATAAATAAATACAAAAACAAACACCAGACAAGAGAGAGAGAAAAAAAAAGGAAAAGGCATCCCCCTTCCCGCCCCACCCCACCCCAGGCAGCAAGGACACATCAGTACAAGGACAGGCTCAGAACATCAGACTATACTTGGACCAAAAGAAAAAACAGAGGAAACACACAACAACACACACAACAATAAATGTTTATTGTTAATTGTAGGCTAAATGCATGTTGCAAAACAAAAAACCTGTGCATTTAGCACCTGTATACATAGTAAATGCACAGGATTTCTGTCTGTTGTATTTTTATTTTTATTTTACTATACAAAGATTAGTTTTGTAGTCTAGCCCATATCTTTCAAGTAATTCGATTATTTTTTTGTCAATCCTGCAGCATCAAGCTGGTCTGCAGATTCAAAGTGCAGAAAACTCTCTTTTACAGCTCCTTGATAATAATACCTCAGCACAAAAGAGATGTGTTCCTTCTTTTTTATGTCTTTAGTTTCATCTGCCATTATAGAGAAGACACCACTTTCCTTGACCTCATTTACTGTATGATGGAAGAGCGTACCATCTCGGCTAATGTATCCAAAATCTCCTTCTGAATCTGATGGCTAGTGTACTTTGCATTGCGAGACCCTGAGGTCCTGTGCATTTACACGTTTAGCACCTGTGTGAAAATATACAAATGTGCATTTACTCAGCCACAGCATCATTTCTCCGGACTGGGTCAGGCCACAGGACTTGATCCAGATCACAGGCCACATTTTGTCTGGCCAGGCAACGGGGGAAAACCCCTGACATGCCGTATCCGGGCTCGGCATGCCTCCACACCTATGTCACCACGGGCTCGTTCCACGGCTTGCAGGAGATTTACCCCGGTGTAAGGTTGGTGCTCGTATACCTTCCACCGCCATGAGGAGGAGAATCCTTCAATGGGGCTCAGGAAAGGGGAGTAGCCTACGGTGGAAGGCAAAGATTTATAAAGCCTTGGTTCATATTGAACCACTCTCTAACCTGGAGGGCTCTGTGAAAACTCACATTGTCCCAAACAACAACATAGATGGGATGTTCATCCTGCTGCCCTAGCAGAGCATCTTGCATGGGACTGGTGAGTGTTGTAGGGATATCAAAAACAAGAAAGGACTCACCACACTGTAGGAGCTCCCAAATATACAAACATGTATTAGAGGACTATAAAAAGGACAACGTTTCGAGCAGTGCGCTCTTCGTCAGGTCAATTAAGACAAATGCTTTCAGGTGTTCATTACATAAGTAGATACACAGGATCCACCCGTGGGCGTGGGTGAGTGAAACACCACCAGGTCTGACAGTAAGTGACGACATGGTCATTAAATCAACAATAAAAATACAGTGTAAAGTTATACATAGACGCATATCGGCCATTTTTAAATGAATATAAGCAAACATATGCAAAATAATATGAATCCGGAAAAGAAATGACTTAAATAAACAAAACACACCTCTTATCTATTCCCACAATAAAAAGAAGAAAAAGGAGAGGGAAATGTATGTACAGAGAGGTTCCCTGCTTCAATTACTAATACATATGAATTTTAAGGGGTCTGGGGTCTTTTTTGTTCATTCGAGTGTTGTAGGGACCCAGGTCGGCATGATGGTGGACAACCCCATGACTTACTGAATTTCCTTCGGGATAAATAAAGTATTTATCTATCTATCTAGCTGATGGCAGCACACAATGTGACAAGAGGGTTATGATGAAAACCAACACCGGCCGCTTCAAAATGTTGGAGGGCCAGAGCATGGCTAAAGCCTGACACTGACAGGACATTCAGCCACGACTTCAGTATATTATAATTTAATATAATTTACCAATTGTTTTGTAAATTTTTCGAAGAAGCAGAGTTTGAACTGTGTCTCAGAGCAATCATCCCTGCAGCATTCAAGTCCAGCAAACTCTAGGTAAAGTCTGTACTTGTACGTTGTCTTTGCCATCACCAATCTCCAACAACACTGGAACCGTGCAGAAATGAACACAAACGTCCTAATCAATGTGGTGTCAATGGTGACAATAGTTACAACAAAGCATCAGAAATTACACACACAGCCAGCGTAGGTACACTACACAAGGATAAAAAAGGAAAAATCCGCACACCAGCAAAAAGCTCCAGAGCAATAAATAATTTATTATCACCCAAAGGGAGTAACGTTTCGGGCTCAAAGACCCTTCCTCAGACTAACACAGGTGAAAGCAGTGAGCCTCTAATATACTCTAGGTCACATGATCAAACAGGTGACACATCATCTACATCATGTAGTGGGGGACAACCTATTGAGGTTGTCCCCCACTACAAGTATCTTGGCATCCGTGTGGATAACGGGCTGGACTGGAAAGAGAACACCTGTGCTATTTTCACAAAGGCCCAGTCCAGGCTGTTTTTCCTCAGGAAGCTAAGATCATTTGATGTTAGCAGGCCACTCTTGAATGTGTTTTTTCATAGTATTTTAGCTAGTGTGCTTTTTTATGCTGTTGTCTGCTGGGGGTGGGGGTTGAAGTCTGAGGACAGAAACAGGATTAACAAAGTGATTAAAAAGGCAGGTTCTATCATTGGTTTGCCTCCTGACTCCTTAGAGGTGGTCATGGAGAAGAGGGTGGGGAGGAAACTCTGGTGCATTCTGCACAATAAGGACCACCCACTCTATGTTTTCTTCCATGAACTGAAGAGTTCTTTTAGCAACAGACTGGTGATGCCGAGATGTTCCTCAGAAAGATTCAGGAGGTCTTTTGTACCTGGTGCAGTGAAGTTTTTTAATGAACATTGTTGTTAATTATTGTCGTTTTCTGTTGTGTGCTATGCTGAGTAATGCATTGCATTGCACTTATTGTACTGCCTGAGTTGTCAATGCTTGTCATGTTGTAGTATTGTGTGTTGGATGTTGTGCGTACAGAGTGACAATCAATTTCCCTTCAGAGGGATTAATAAAGTAAACCAACCAACCAACCAACCAACCAACCAACCATCTTGAGTGCACTATATTCCAAAAAACATTTCATAATAAAACACTCAACAAGAAAAGGAAAACATATATATATGGAAAGAAATATATATAAATGTGCACAAGCATGCTATGGCAACAATAACATGACACTATCATCAGGTATACAAAGCACCATCATACAGTCATGTGATCAGTACCAGAGGCATCTTGATTCGTTCATATCAGGTGATAGACAAGAGAAATAGAAAAATAGAGAGTTAGAAAAAATCCATCCAATGTCACCAAAGTAACAGGAAACAGAGATCTCGAAGCAATGGTACATGTGTAATTAAACCATAATCTTGGAGAAAAATGTTACCATGTACCACTAATACATCCCATTACAGTCACATATCTGCTCTGGAGCTTTTTGCTGGTGTGCAGATTTTTCCTTTTTCATCATTGACCTTTTTTGTCCAGCACCCAGTGTCAGGTTTTTGGGATGTGCGTGCTTTTTCTATACATATTGCACCACTAGTAAAGGGCTGAACTATATAAATGTTGCATATCGAGCATCAGGTCTGAATATTTGGTGTGAGTGTGTGCAACACAACAACTCAGGCTGGAATGACAGGACGTAGGAGTACCGGGAGAGAAGTGTCATGTTGTCATGGACTCTGCCGAGAGTTAAAGAGATTAGTGGTGATTATGAAGGAATTATGACGACTGCATTTCACACAAAACATGAAATATGTTGCTCTTATCATATGTTAAATGCGTGTGATTCTGACATTCATACAAGTACATCTCTATCTCTCTCTCTTTGTATGTGTGTGTAGCAGCAGCTGGGAATGGGAGGCTAAATCTGCCAATAATTATCCAACTTGAGGAAACCAGCTCCTCCTTCTCCTCCTCCATTCTCTGCATCCTCACTTTTTCCCCCCAATGCATCATGTTTTTCATTTCTCCTCTCCCCTCACTCCATGCTTTCTCTTCTTCCCTCCTGCCTTTACATCTTTCCATTCTCTTCCTCCCACTCTCTTTCTTTCCCTTATCTCACCCTCACCCCGATTTCTCTTTTCCATTCCAATTGTCTTTCTCCATTCTCTTATTTTATTTTTTTTCCTTTTTTCAGAAAGTATTTTTATCTGTTTTTTTGTTTTGTTTCAACAAAAAAAAAAACAGACAGTATGTCAAAAACAAGAACAGTAACAGACATTGTAACAAAAAAGACAGTTGCATAAAAAAATAAAAAAAAAAGATGAAGAAAGAAGCTACGAGGAAAATAGATACTGAATATCAAGTTGGAGTGGTCCGATACATCAGGAGTACCATTCAGAAAAGAGAGGATTTTCTCAAAATGATCAGATGAGCTATAGTATGTATGTATTGTGAATCTCAGTTTAAGTAACTGCATCACTTCCCTCAGCTTGGTGGATGAGGATTTTTATAGTTGAGAAGAATTAGTCTCTGTGTTAACAGACGTATTTTAAGCTTCATGGTTCCTGAAAGATTTGTATTGTTCTCTCCCACCACGCCAAAAACAGCTATCATGGGATCTGGCTGAATCACTATTTTGAAAACATCTGAAAATGTTCTGAAAATTGAGCTCCTATAGGCGTGCAGATTGGGACAAGGCCAGAACGAGTGCCCCGAGAGTCCACATGTGTCATACATCTGGGTACATTCATGGACATATTAGAGAGTCTAACTTTGGAGAAATGAAGGCGATGCAGTTCCTCAAACTGAATAAACCAGGCATTATTTTTAGCCTGAGTCGTTGCCTGTTAAACCTCTGGCCTCCTCCCTCTTCATGTACATGAGAGAGCACAGTCAGTTATGCTGCAGTCAAGTTTTAAGAAGAGCAAAGGTGGACTGACCACAAACCACAGATCGTTGGGAGATCTTCCAGCCATTTTATTTTTTATATATATTTTTTTAAGTTACCTTTTGTTTCCTTTGGATTTTTGTGCGTATTATGAAGCCGTCCTGGTCCATGTTTGTAAGCCTTTTTACCAGGAGTAAATTCCCCAAAGTTGCAACAACTGACATCGGAGTGTGTGATTGTAAAACCACAACGGTCTGCTTCCCGTTCAAGGCATCTCCTCCTTCGGATGGCGAGACTTGTGTTTGTTTATTTATTAAGCTTCCACTGCCTGTATCACATCTGTACATGTCACACTGAAGTCACACTTAAAACCAGATCCCCGGGCCACACCAACACAGATACAAGAGGCGGTAAGCTATTACAAAAATACGTATTTATTACTAAAAAGCAGCAGGGTGTATTGTAAATATAAAATCAGGCAATTGACTCAAATCCTATGGATCAATAATTATAAACAGTGTCACTGATATGCCAATGTCTCTGAATCTCACGGAACAATCCAGGAAGTCAAGTCCCAGTTCGTCTCGAGGAGACGGCGGCGGCGTCCGCTTAGCGTCTCTCAATAATCTCTCGTTGTGAGCCCGTCTTTATGCAGCTCCAGCCCGTCGCTTCTCTCCGACTCGTCCTCCTCCAGGAACGCTCCGTCGCGGCTGGAAGAGTAACAGTGAATCACAGACGGCTCGGCACCAACAGTAGCCACACACATGCAGACCACAGACACAGTTGTGTACGTCCCTTCACTTATCGTCATTAAAGGCCCATCACAATCATCCTCCGCCCGATCATCTCACGGCTGCGTCTGCTGCAACCTCGAGTCGGGTCCTCTGTGTCTCTGGGACATCGTGCCCCGGAAGGGAATCACCTGACCTCAGTCCTCTAAATGCTCGGCTCCGCTGGCTGTAGACCAATGGTTTGTTAATTATGGGAAAGGGGAGGGGAACAGGGGAAGACAAGGAAAACCGTGTGCAAAAGTCCACAATACACCATGGCTTCTTCTTCAGTCCATGCGACAACAAAATCATAGCAAGCCAAAACACTCTCAACACAAATCACAATAAATCATAATATACACACATATTTACGAGTATGCTTTTAGCATGCAGCACAACTTCACAGCAAACAATAAGAATACACGGCAACCATTAATTAATACACACTGAAGTCAAAAACATAAAAGACTGTACTGCACACTTAACGGCCCCTGTCATCCTGTGACATACACATGTATTAACTCATTGAGTGCCGCGCTCCTTTCCAAAGTTTTAGTCAAGTGTACCGGCAATTTAGACCATTTTTGACTTTTTATGTAGAGCCACAGTGTATTCTATATTATTGCCACCAACACATACTGTAGCTCAATTGAAAGGTTTAACTTAATGCTTCAAGTGGCCACAAACCGTTTGTTTCTACGTGCCTCCGTTCCTGAGAAAAGTCAAGCTAAACATGGCTGGGTTTCACCAAAATCCCTCCTTTTTTTCTAGAAAAGGAGATACAGCGTCTTTTATGAAAGGTGCGCTGTTTGTGTCTGTCGCTCTTCTGACACTCGCATTTCTGGATCAAAGGGCTCGTATAAGATAAATATATACAACAATTGTTGTTCTATTCACAAAACCACCATCGGGGGCGGGGGGGGCGCCACTAAACAACAATAACACAGACGCACCGTGCAGTGTCTCAGCTTCTCCCCGCGGAGCGTGAGGGTCAGTCGGCCACCGCGGCTCGGGAAGACCGGTCCCGCCGGTGGTCGCGGTCCTTCTGTGGTTCGGGTCGGTGATGCCGGTCTGCTTTGGCCCAGAGACCATCAGATTTTACCGCGGGAGGACTTTGGGGAGGACACGGTGTTGCTCCAGGTGAAGACCGGGCGGACTGTCGGCTGAGAGCTTCCTGGTTCAGCTCCGAGCAGCTGGAGCAGCTGGAGCAGCAGCGCGGGTGAGACATGCAGAACTCGTTTGCAGAAGCCGAGTTATGATAAAAACTTCCAGATCATGAGCTGTCATGTGACTTTGATCGTCATCTATTTCAGTTCTCCTCGTCGTAGAGTCCCCAAATTTACATATAATGTGTATTAAAGTGTCTATTTTCATAATTTAAAAAAAAAGCAAAAAACGTAAAATTACGTTTTCGGCACTCAACGCATGGGAACGAAAAACGAGAAATTACGTGGTTGGCACTCAATGAGTTAAAACATGAGAAAAAAAAAACGGAAACAAATACACACACACACCGCTCGGAGTAACACACATTTCCTTATGTAAACTAAAGCCTTGTCGGAATGGCGTGACGAAACTGTCGGAATGGCAGGACGTTTGCATGTCGGAATAGTGACATGTCTGAATGGCAGCATGTAACCGTTTTCGAGGCACATGCAGAGCTGACAACTTGCTGAAAAACTATCCCTGAAGGCAACGTGCATCAGTGGTTTTGCATGAATTTACCTCGAAAACATCTCCATCTCATAGCGTAGTGAGTGTGCAGGTCACAACTTGTCCACAAAAGCGTTTTGGAATTCTTGGATTGTGTATTTGATGAGTTTGATGAGGGAAACCAAGAAATCCCATGAGCCTCCGTAGCGTAGCTCTGAGTAGCTCACGGCTCGGATCGGCCGTTCTAAAAATAGCTTGCACAATTGCACAATTAACTCATTGAGTGCCAACCACGTAATTTCTCGTTTTTCGTTCCCATGCGTTGAGTGCCAAAAACGAATTATGAAAATAGACACTTTAATACACATTATATGTAAATTTGGGGACTCTACGACGAGGAGAACTGAAATAGATGACGATCAAAGTCACATGACAGCTCATGATCTGGAAGTTTTTATCATAACTCGGCTTCTGCAAACGAGTTCTGCATGTCTCACCCGCGCTGCTGCTCCAGCTGCTCGAGCTGCTCGGAGCTGAACCAGGAAGCTCTCAGCCGACAGTCCGCCCGGTCTTCATCTGGAGCAACACCGTGTCCTCCCCAAAGTCCTCCCGCGGTAAAATCTGATGGTCTCTGGGCCAAAGCAGACCGGCATCACCGACCCGAACCACAGAAGGACCGCGACCACCGGCGGGACCGGTCTTCCCGAGCCGCGGTGGCCGACAGACCCTCACGCTCCGCGGGGAGAAGCTGTGACACGGCACGGTGCGTCTGTGTTATTGTTGTTTAGTGGCGCCCCCCCCGCCCCCGCTGGTGGTTTTGTGAATAGAACAACAATTGTTGTATATATTTATCTTATACGAGCCCTTTGATCCAGAAATGCGAGTGTCAGAAGAGCGACAGACACAAACAGCGCACCTTTCATAAAAGACGCTCTATCTCCTTTTCTAGAAAAAAAGGAGGGATTTTGGTGAAACCCAGCCATGTTTAGCTTGACTTTTCTCAGGAACGGAGGCACGTAGAAACAAACGGTTTGTGGCCACTTGAAGCATTAAGGTAAACCTTTCAATTGAGCTACAGTATGTGTTGGTGGCAATAATATAGAATACACTATGGCTCTACACTGTAAAAAAAATTCCGTAGAATTTACGGTAAAATACTGGCAGCTGTGGTTGCCAGAATTTTACCGTAGAAAATACGGTCACAATGTATTACACATTACGGTATGCTGTTTTGGCAACCGTAAATTTCACAGTAGAGAACTGTTATTTGTTTACGGTAATTTGCTGTAAAAATAACAGTTATAATATAAACCTGTTTACGGTAAATTCTTTTAAAAATAACGGATATACTGTAAACCTAATTACAGTCCATCAGTGAAAAAACACGGTAAAACTGTAAGATATAGTACGGTATTTTATTGCAAAATTCACGGTAAAATACTGGCAGCTGTGGTTGCCAGAATTTCACCGTAAAAAATACGGTACAACACATAATGGAATTACAGTTTGTTGGCGTAGATTTTACAGTCAGAAAATGCAAATGGTAAATTATTAAGGAAATAACCAATTAAAGGACAATTCCAGGCGAATTCAACTCGGGGGTGTATTTTCCTATCATTTTAGGTCTAAAAGAAGGAATCTTAAGATTTTCAGTTTAATCGCTCCTGTTTTGCGGTAGTTGCGTCTGTCCCCGCATCGCCACGGCAGCAATGAATGGGAGTGGATGTAAGTTCCGCTGTTTAGGCTGTTTCCATCCCTCAAAGCCGCAATTTTTTTCCACAGACAGCGTAAGATGGAGACTCAAACATGCACCGAGAAGTTTATTTACTTCAAGCAAGCCGACATGTTTGTAAAACTAGATCTAATTCAAAGTCTCCCAGAGTCTTGCGCGAGCCCGAAGTTGCAGTGCTGGTGTATTCAGGTGCAGTTGGAGCTATCGTTTGTGTCATAAACACAGGAATACCAACTCTTGACTTGCTTCAAGTGTACATTTTTTTCCACAGACAGCGTCAGATGGCTACTCAAACATGCGCTGAGAAGTTTTTTTTTACTTGAAGCAAGTAAAGAGTTGATATTCCTGTGTTTATGACACAAACTGTAGCTTTCCTACTGCACCTGAACACACCGAGCACGGCAACTGGGTCTCGCGCGAGACTCCGGGAGACTTTGAATTAGATCTAGTTTTACAAACATGTCGGCTTGCTTGCTTAAATAAACTTCTCGGTGCATGTTTGAGTCTCCATCTGACGCTGTCTGTGGGAAAAATTTGCGGCTTTGAGGGCTGGAAACAGCCTAAACAGCGGAACTTACATCCACTCCCATTCATCGCTGCCGTGGCGATGCGGGAACAGACGCAACTAACGGGAGCGATTAAACTGAAAATCTTCAGATTCCTTCTTCTAGACCTAAAATGATAGGAAAATACACCCCCGAGTTGAATTCGCCTGGAATTGTCCTTTAAGCCCATTGTAAACCAAAGTACAGACTATAATTGATAAACTTTAAGAACCTCTCTTTGCATATACACATTCTCTGTGAAAAACAGAACTTGTCCAGTATACTCACAAGGCAGTGTTGACATCTTGAAAAGACAGTGTGTGTCCATACATATGAAGAAGGATAGTCCATGATAGAAGAAATAAACATAATGAAAAAAGGAGCCACTTGCCCTGTGTTGATCAACACTAATGAGTCACTGAGTCCAGACTTGGCTGAAGAGGGCTCTTAACATATACATGGTGTTCAAGAAACTGGAACTTAAAGCATCCAGCAGTCACCAGTTCTGCTTGAAGACTCATATATTGTCCATTTGGTGTCCACTGTAGACTGGCATGATCCTCTCTGCAGCCAGAAAACAGAAACAAAGCAAAGGTTAGATTGATGCAGTGCCTGAGCATGGTGCCTACAGAGATAAATTCAGCCTTCTGTTGTTAAACTGAGCTCCAATGAGCTATACATAGAATGAAACCAGCACTCTGGAATATAGTTTTGCAGGTCATCAGGAGTATTTCATTTATTTTATTGTATTAGTGTAAAAGGTAGAAACTGTCACTTTTCAGGACTAAATGATCATCAGTATTTGTTTCACCCTTGTCGAATTGCAGCCAAAATCCTGAATCCTGTCCGTAATACTGATTTTTTTCTACTGTATGTTTGTATGAAGCTGTTGGCACCGTGCATTTGTGGGAGATCGATTGAGTGAAGTTTGAGTTGTGCTTGCATCTACTCATTTGCTACACTGACATAAACCATTGCTTACCTCTAATTAGCCTTGACAAGACTGGTGTTTGAGTCATTGGGTCCAGACTTGACTGAAGACAGGTGGGACAGAGTCTCATACAGACATGGTACAATGTTGAAGAAACTTTGGGCAGGTGTTGTCATCATTCCTGCTTGAAAATTCACCAGCAGTCTTCAATCAGGTGTTTACTGTGGACTGGCATGAACCTCTCTGCAACCAGACAAAGAAAGACAACAAAGAAAACATTGTTAATGATAATGATAATTATTATTATATAGCACACTGTTGCAAAGTGCTTCCTGCAGCAACAACAACAACAAACAAAACATTAATAAAAGAAGTTGGAACAGAAAAAAAAAAAAATGGTGAATGAAGAGTAGGTTTAAAAAATCTAATAGAAAGGCCAACCAATAAATATGATTTCAGGAGGCGCTTAAAACAGTTAACAGATTTAGCAGATCTAATAGATTGAGAGAGATTGAGGGAGAAACTGTGGAGGCTACAGCTGAAAACACACAATCCTTTGGATTTGACATTAAATCAGTGATTTTGATGTTTTTTTTTAAGGATAGTTCCGAGGATTTATCCTTAAGGAACTCCAGATAATAGGGTAGTAGACATAAATGGGAGACATAATTATTGATGTGGCCATGTAAATATTTGACAGGTATGAAGAAACAAAAACATTTAATGGCAGCACCAGTTCAGAAGCCTATCAATTTAAATGTACTCACTGAAGCTGAGTGTTGATAATGCTGAAGATGTACTGGCCATGCCACATTCCTGCAAAGTAGGCTGCCTTGCATTCTCCAGCTGCACCATGCTGAGGAGAAGGTAAAATGATTTTGTAGTGTTAAAAATGTGTACAACTAAGGATGGGATGGTTCTGTACAAATATAGTATATGTTGAACACAAAATGAACTCATGTAACACTTCAGTAATAATGATAATGGACAGAAGTAGCTACATGGATATCTGAACAAGGCAGTTTTAGGCCGGTGTATTTTCCCTCTTCCACACAAACACAGTAACACATAACTTTACCTTAACAGTAATGATGTTGGCCTCCCTTAGGAACTTCTGCACCTCCATGAGAGCAAGGCTCCTCTTCAGACCGTCTATCTCCATGTGCTAACGTTAGCTTCCACATACTTTACTCTGATTAGAAAACACAAAAACTCTGGTTACTCTCAGGTCCTGTCTCTCACGCTAGTCTCATGCTATAGTAGTCAGCTTTATTAGCTTAACGATCCACCGTTAGCGTTAGCATAACGACCGTTATCGTTATTAGCATAACAATAGACCGTTAGCTGTATTAGCATAACGGTCGTTAGCGTTAGCCTAGCCATCGTTAGCGTTAGCCTAGCTCATGTGCTAAACGGCCAAAGTAACACAAACCATGCTCATTTTTAAATACTTACAGTTCATCTGTAGCTTTTCCACGGACAGTTGGTATCGATCCAACCTGAGAAAGTCCAGTCCGATCCACCGACACTCGTTGCTGAAGCAGTCAGACTTTTTTGCAGACTGAAGCTGGGGCATTTCCATCAAAAATAAAATTAATCCACTTTACTTATGTCGTCTTTGGCTGACAACAGAGCAGCTTGGTTGTAACCAGGTTGTAACGGCGCTCCGGCCAAAAATAACGGATCTTGGTGGCGCGCAGCAAACCAACCGTTGACCCAACAAATGGGTTACTATGGTTACTGCTGGGTCACCTGTAGGTCACCCAAGCCAGAGCTGACTCAAGCTTCTTCTTTTTTTCCTTTTTTCTTTCTTTTTTTTTTTTACTGTGTGTAGGTATGTTATGGAGACTACATGTTTGTACAATAGAGATGTTTGTATTTTAAAAAAATATATATTTATGTCTAAACTCTTTTGCACATTTATTCTGAAATATATGTTACATATAGGCTATTACATGTTATTTTGACTTAGTATCTTAATCTTATCTTAATTCTGTTTTGACAACATGTAGTTTTTCTATTGCATTAAGTGCTTCACATCGACCCGAACAATGCCCACGTGACCACAGCCTGTCCTGATACCATACTTTTTAACATTCTACTTTCTATAGAAATGATGGTATGATTTAATGGTTGTGTACCGTAAATTTAAACGTAAACACCAGCAAAATCTGTAATTCAGACAGAATGATACCGTCAATTTTACGGTAATTACACGCTTGTGACATTATGGTATTTTACCGTGAATTTTGCGAACTTTTTACAACATTCACAGTAAAATTCCATATTTTCTACTTAGTAAGACCGTAAAATTTAAAGTTATTTACTGTATCTTGATTTACGGTAATTCAGTGTATTTACTACAGTGATATACTATTTTTGATTTTACGGTATTTTACTGTTGCTATTTGACAGTTTTTTACCGTAATTTCTACGGACATTTCTTACAGTGTACATAAAAAGTCAAAAATGGTCTAAATTGCCGGTACACTTGACTAAAACTTTGGAAAGGAGCGCGGCACTCAATGAGTTAAAGGTAACTACTCCTAAAACTATACGGATTATGGGCCAGTTTGCCAAAATGTTGAACTATCCCTTTAACGGTACTCTGGGTCAAGGTGGCCTGGGAGCTGGTGTTAGCTTGCTTAGTGGTCCCACGTGCATGCAGAACTCCGTTTGCAGAAGCCGAGTTATGATAAAAAACTTCCAGATCATGAGCTGTCATGTGACTTTGGTCGTCATCTATTTCAGTTCTCCTCGTCGTAGAGTCCCCAAATTTACATATGATGTGTATTAAAGTGTCTATTTTCATAATTAAAAAAAAAAAAGACACACGTGGCATGGCGGTGTTTTGACTTGTTGAACTCAGTTTAGACAGTTGTGTCTGTAAACTAGAGACTTTGACGTTGTGATAAAGCGGTTGTGAAGTCGAGCAAAAGCCTCATTAACAGCCGTCTGGTTTCAAGCTCTGACACCTCGTGTCCTCCCCACATGGCGTCGCACCGGAAGTCCACACTTGCGCTATCCAAACTCTCCCTGGCTAAAATGATCCCAACATGGTGTGTGTGTGTTCTTGTACATGCTACGTTTTTAACCAACAGAGTGAGAACATTTTTGGGAAGTGAGGAGATTTTGGCCGATCCTCACTATTTCCAAGGGCTGTTTGAAGGTTAAAGGGATAGTTCAACATTTTTGGCAAATTGGCCCATTGCCATAATCGCTATAGTCATAGCAGTAGGTTCGTTACCTTTATTTGTCGGTATAAGCTATTTTTAGAATGGTGGAGCAGAGCCGTGAGCTGCTCAGAGCTACGCTACGGAGGCTCATGGGATTTCTTCGTTTCCCTCATCATCAAACTCATCAAATACAAAATCCCAAAACTCCCAAACACTTTTGTGGACAAGTTGTGACCTGCACAATCACCATGCTATGAGATAATAATGGAACGTTACGAAACGGAGCCGTTTTCGAGGTGAATACAGAGTCTGCTTGCTGAAAAACTGTCCCTGAAGGCAACGCGCATCAGCGGTTTTGCATGAATTTCCCTCTAAAACAACTCTGTGTGGTAACGTTGTGTTATTATCTCATAGCGTGGTGAATGTGCAGGTCACAACTTGTCCACCAGAGCGTTGTGGAGTTGTTGGATTGTGTATTTGATGAGTTTGATGAGGGAAACCAAGAAATCCCATAATGAGCCTCCGTAGCGTAGCTCTGAGCAGCTCACCACTCTGCTCCGCCATTCTAAAAATAGCTTGCACCGACAATTAAAGGTAACGAACCTACTGCTATGACTATAGGGATTATGGCAATGGGCCAATTTGCCAAAATGTTGAACTATCCCTTTAAGAATTTAGGTTATAATTAGGTTTAAAATTAGGTTAAGAGTAATGGTTAAGGTTAGGCATTTGTTTTGGATGGTTAAGGTTAGGGTAAGGCGAGGGAATACACTGGGCCCTAGTTTGTTGGCGCAGCGCAGGTGGCGCAAGGTAGCGCAGCTGGTCTAATGCAAGTTTCGACCAGCGCAGCCGAGCGCAAAGTCAGATTGGGAGATTTGTAGATCGCGCTGCGCTGAGATAGGCGTGGCCGCGCAGCAGGGGGAGGCGTCACAGATTCAGCTTGGTGCAGTGGAAGTTTTGTGCGAAAATGTCTCGCCGAGGTTGCGCTGAAAGCTCGCCACCTCCAACCAGGTCTAGTCTCAGCGCAGGGCGGAGCGCAGCAGGTGCAGTGGAAGTTTGGCTGACTGACCTGCAGTGCACACACGTCACCAAGACCTCACAGGCAGATCTCCACAGTTCCAGACACATTTCAATGCAATAAATATCCACAATAACCACTATTTAATGCAACTAATGGAATCAACAGTGAATTTATATCTATATAGATCGTCCCGTCACATCTGACGTCAGATCAAAGCAGAGATCAAAGGCTGTCGGCGCGTAAAGGAAACTCCACCTGAATTAACACAGCAGGGACGAACTGGCACTGAAAAGCAGCTGTGGATGTCCCAAGCAGGACTGAGGGTGGATGACTGCATGTCGCTGCCGTGTTGAGATACCACTCTGCCCTTGTGATGATCGCTTTATTTATTTATTTACTTATTAATTCATTAGCGCGAGCGACCGCATCAGGCAGCCGTAATGAAAAACAAAACACAAATCTTCATCTCTCTTAGTCCACCACAACAGCCTCGGTATCAGATAGTCAGTATATAGCCTACTACAGTATACTCAGCATCTCTATCACAGAAAAAAAAGAGACGGACAGACAGAGAGAGAGAGAGCGTCCTTTACGCTGATTTCATCCGTTACGCATGGTGTTTGTTTATGTTGTGATTACACCTCTCATCTGTCTTACACAGGGTTTGAATAAATGTGAGTTTCTTTATTAGTTTATTAGTTGTTGTTTCTTACATTGGGCAGGGGTTCTCAGTGTATCAGATCAAACCTGATTAAGGATATTTGTATTATTATTAGTAAACTCATTATTGGTCACTCTGAGCTCGGACCTCCGGACCAAAACAGCTGTTTCCTCCTGGGAGAGGTTCGGCCTCTGGCGTCGCTGTCTCCTCCGTCCAAGTATAAAATGACAAACTTGCAGCGCGCATCGCCCGTCGCGCAGTTAAAGGTGAGGAGAGGAGCTCATTTGATTGGTGAAGATCTGACTCGGCTGTGTCAAACCCACTCCACGCCTTTCTCTCCTCCTCCTGTCTCCCTCCCGCCCTGTCTCCTCCCTCTTCGCCGTTTGCGCCGGTGGGAGGGACGAGGGGAGGGCTTGCGCTGGTCTAAGTCTGACTGCGCGGCCCACCAATCTTGCGAAATGGACCTGGGCCACACCCCGTTGACGTGGCGAAGCTGCCCTGAGGTTAGACTTCGCTCGGTCTAAGAAACTAGGGCCCATGATCTCATAGCGTGGTGAATGTGCAGGTCACAACTTGTCCACCAGAGCGTTGTGGAGTTGTTGGATTGTGTATTTGATGAGTTTGATGAGGGAAACCAAGAAATCCCATGAGCCTCCGTAGCGTAGCTCTGAGCAGCTCACGGCTCTGCTCCGCCATTCTAAAAATAGCTTGCACCGACAATTAAAGGTAACGAACCTACTGCTATGACTATAGGGATTATGGTGATGGGCCAATTTACCAATGTTGAACTATCCCTTTAAGAATTTAGGTTATAATTAGGTTTAAAATTAGGTTAAGAGTAATGGTTAAGGTTAGGCATTTGTTTTGGATGGTTAAGGTTAGGCTAAGGCGAGGGAATACATTATGTCTCTGAGTGTCGTCACAAAGATAGCATTAAAGGATGTGTGTGTGACATGAGGACCAACTTTTGTATTGAAATACTTTGTAATACTAATTGTAATACTATGCAGTCAAATCTCATCTTTCTTTTCTTGCATGAAATCTCATTACTGACTCTTATCTATTACTGAAGTTTATTAAAGTCATTACTAGTAAATAGATCTAAGTTATTAGAACATTAACATCATTTACAGGTTTATAATCAGGTTTGCCCTTCATCTCCTCTTGTCCTCTTTGATTGATTTATTTTTCTTCATGTCCCATTAAAAACCTATTTAAGGTTGTTACTGCAAGAGTTTCTCTCTTCTGATCTAATCTGGAGTTATGAAGCTTTGAGAGACGTCTGCTCAGTCAACAAAACCTTGCTACATGTCCTCCTCCAAGCCAATATTGAAGGACCATCATGCTGTCAGTCAGCTTTTATTACTTTTTAATAAAATTGCCCTTTTGTTCAATAAACCACAGAAATTGACTGACAGCATTTGATTGGATAAAGAAAGAACTGCACCACCCAACTGGAGGCACAGGTCTACGACAGCAAACAAAACCCAAGGTCCAGAATGTGATGATGCCCCAGAGGGGCAGAGTCCAGCTCATAGCAGGGGTCAGGATGCAGGCAGGGGCAAGACCAACACAGTGTTGACTATGTGTTAGGAGTCTCAACGGGAGCGTACCTATGTTCCCCGGGTTCTATGTTCCCCTATAGGGGAATATAGGACCCTCTTTTTGAAAATGGGTCCTATGTTCCCCGTGTTTACCAAAAAGGGTCCTATGTTCCCCGGTCGCAATACATACTGGGGAACATAGGACCCTTTTTCTGAAAAAGGGTCCTATGTTCCCCGCTGTTGCTGGTCGATGGACTCTCTCTACTTACAGATGTTACTGGTTCAAAATTGCGGACTTCACGCGTGGTCCACGCGAGACGGCACAAGACTCAGGCATTTTTTTTATTTGGCGAGACAAGAGGTTTTAATGAAAAGCCTCAATGTGCCAAAACAACCACCAGGTGGCATCTGTGAGAACGGAGGACGACAGGCGGATGACTCAGTGATCTGTGCAGTAATCCACAGCTTAAACTCTAGGCTATTAAACTAGAACTAACTACTGTATACCCTGCCTAAATCACATAAACTATTGTAGGGGAGAGCCGGGTCGATTGATACACGGGACGATTGATACACAGCGATTTCCTCGAAAACCACACAAGCTTGAGCCGTCAGATTTTGTCACTATGTTCAGCACTCAACACCGACCAATCCTGGGAAAGCTTGTGAAATTACGTCACGCCATTCAAAAGTTATTAGTGCGAACCTGTTTTTGACTACAGAAAGTAAAATGTTAGGTGCGGTAGTTTTTTTGTGATCAAAAGTTGTATTGTGTGTTTCATGCAATAATAATATGACCTAACAACAGATGAATTCGTACATAAACAGGTCCTAATGTATGCAATGTCATAGTTTTGAAGTTTAGAGGCAAAACAGGTTGAAGTGTCAGTAGTCGCTGCAGGGACGATTGATACAGCTGTTTCAAATGTCCCTCACGCCACCGTGCGTAGTGATTGTGGTCACACTGCGCGATCAATATCTGTATATAAATCACCAAATTAATAGCCTAACTGTTTTGCAATGAACAATAACCGATTTGAATGAACAACATGTATTTTTAATAAACACCACATATTTTTAATGTTCGTGTTTATGACATGAATCAACAGATATTCAGCAAAGTGAGGGGAAAATGCCGAGGGTAAAATGACAATATGTTCAACTGTGTCTCCATAAACACGACTTAGGACAGGGAAATAAGTCAATGAAATGAAAATGCAGTCATCCAACAACTCGTACAAAAGAAGAAAGGTGAGTTTAATCGAAATGCGGATCTTGACAATTACGCACGGGACAAAAATATTTATTTGACCTATTTATATTGTGAGAAATTATGTGACATTTTGGCAATAACGAGTACACTAGTATGAAAATCGCTACAGTTGAACTGGTCTGGTTTTTAGCTGCTCAATCTCATTGTTTCAAAGAAAAGGGATTGATTTTTATAACGAAATGAAACGAAAACAATATTATATTGATACATTGTTGTAAAAAAAATCCAAAAGAAACGAAAATGAACTAAAGAAAATAACTTTCACACACACATTAAAACAGTGCCATTGGTTGAAAGCTGATAATTAGCCATGTGCTTATAAGCTGATTGGCCGAAACCAAGAACAAAGCCGCGTGAATGGCCAATCGCCATGTGTTAACGGCCGACATGTAAATCAGCTGTTTCGATGGGCGCTATATGAATAGAGATGTTAATGTGTCTCATAAGGTACTTTGCACATAGGCTACTTTCTGTAACTGGAAGAAAAACAGCCAGCTGGAAGAATGTGTTGCCTAAATCTTTTACTGTGTGGGAGATCTCCACCAACGTAGCCGGGGAGAAAGCAAGTGGGACCGTTCTGCCCAGTCTCTGAGCAGCGCACGTTTCACAGATAAGCTTCATAACGGGAGTAGCCTAATGTCAGTAGTTTCTGTTTAAAACATGCTGTTTCAACCGCCCCTCCTCTGTGTCTCAAACGACCCGCATAGGTGGGACGTTTGAGACAAATAACAACATACGTTTAAAGTTATAAACAGCGCGATCATCCAACATATGTGTTAAATTATAGCCTATGTAACTAAGAGAATAGACATGTGAGTTGTTGATCACATGATAAAAATGTTTGTTTACATAAAGTCAAGGGCAGAGTCAAGGCAGCAGATAAATCACAAAACATCAACGCGTCCGTGAGCGCAGCGCACCTCATTTTCTCCTGTGAAGAAGAAGAGAAAAAAGAATCCCATGGTCCGACCTGACCCAGTTATTTAATGTTTAGGTTTATTTAGAAGAAGTCTGATTATGACTGCTGCTCTGGATCAGATTATTTGCTCATAATTCGGGTTATTTTCAAACAGTGGCCAAACAACAGATCAATTAATTATTATAGACTATATTTTCCATTTTTGCTAAGCGGTTTGTTCTGAATTAAATAAAAGCCTGTCCCATACAGCCGCGTGTGTTACGCCGTGTTTTGTTGATGCTATCATCTTTGCCTTGCGCAGATGATCCTTCATAATTAAAAATAAAAAGTCCAGGCCGGCTGCATGGCTGACGGTGTCACCACTCTCATTATCACTGGCTGTTTGTGTTGTCTGTCAAAAAATGGATGAATGAAACCTATCGACTTTGTATCGGCCGCGTCTTCTATCGAGGGAAAGTTATTTATCCTATGTTTTATCGCCCAGCCCCAAAGTGACACAGACCCGTTCATTCACAAGAAATCATCCAGCTGCACTCTCAAACAAGGTGCGGAGTGAGAAATCTGCGGCACTACTGCACAGTACTGTAGCTGGCTCATTTTAAAAACACATTTTGGAGATGACGAGACAGATGACCGAAAAAAGAGAGTGAGACGTGGGCTATAGTCTACTGTAGCTGCCGTCGTTACATTTTGTCATTGAAAAACTAGGCTACTATATTATTTACTGTCTGCAGCTAGTTCTCCTTTCATCCTCTTGTATTCTGTATCATGAACAGCGCCACTCCTAATCGCGGCTATCAGGCTGTCAGCATTGTCCCCAAAACGTCTGAGCAGTATTTAGTACGGTGCTGCCACCTAGAGGAAAACAGTTGTGGTGAAAAGACACGCGTTCACGCGATCCTGCAGTGCAGGACAAACCCCGCAATTTTGAACCAGTAACATCTGTATCTGGACTCTCTCTATCTGGCCTGTCTATCCTCTACCTGGTCTTTTTACTAAACTTAACCAACTCCTTTCTTCATTGCCTAAACCCAACCAATGGGACAATTACACTTCTCACTCAAAGTCACAACTCAACTTCTCACTCAAAAATAGACAAAAATATGCCAAGTCACTCACAACTCCACTTCCAGGTATGGGTACAAAAACTGTATGTTCCCCGGGTCCTTTTGGGGAAAAGTGGGGAACATAGGACCCTTTTTCTAAAAAAGGGTTCTATGTTCCCCGGTCTGGACGCAGAGGGGAACATAGAACCCTTTTGGGGAAAAGCGGGGAACATAGGACCCTTTTTTTTTTTTTTTTTTTACAGCCGATCGTAGGAGAATCGTGGCGAAATCTTTGGTCGTAGCTCTAAATCGGCCGTCTTACGTCGCACAGTGAGACAGGCTCTACGACGGCCGTTGTCAGCGTCTTGCGACCAAAGACGACCTGCGATTAAATTCTGACAGTGTCAGAAAACTGCTACGACCTACGTCTACTAATCAGCTGATGGACGTCTATCAGGTGGCGCAGATGACAGGGATGAGCAATTATTTCCGAGTAAAATAGCAGCTGAGTGTCACAGTGTGACAGCTGTGTGTGTGACTCTACTAATCAGCCAATAGAAATGCAGCAGGAAATGACGCACTCGACACCGACCAACCGCCGCGAAACCCAAATAAACGAAGAAGAAAAAAAACGGTTGCTCACTATGGACGCCGGTAAACAAAAACAAAAGATGTGGAACTTGAGAAAGGAAGAACTACTCGTTGAGCTCTGGCAGCAGCAGCCGTGCCTCTTTGATGTGTCGGCCAGCTGCTACCACGACCGGGTCAAAAAGGACGCAGCTTGGAAAGCCATTGCGGAGGAGCTACAACTCGCACACACACATGTTTACGTTTACGCATGCATTTTTCTGTGCGTGTGTGTGAAATAATAAGATAAGTGATCATGAGAACAGTGATAATTACCTGTAGCTAAATATCTTAGTGCAATGGATAGTCTCTCTCTGGCACTGATCGCCTGTCTCAGTTGGGTGTTGTTTTTGGAAATATATGGAGCCACCAGTTGGAGCAGATGGTTGAACTGGTCCACATCCATGCGGAGAAAACTCCTGAAGCTGCTTTGATCATCTGTCTATACAGTACAACAAGCAGACTTTTAATAGCTCTCTCTGTGAAGACACTATTCAGTTCAGAAATAATGTTGCCATCTCAAGTAGCTTATTCATTGCGTATGTAACGTTAAATGCTAATGTGTTTGTGTTTTGCAAATCATGTCAGTAACCGTTACGGCCGATAGGCTACACTAACGTTAGATAATAATACATACCTCCAACTCTCGCTGCAAAACCGGAATCCCAAGTTGGCCTCTCTTTTTTTCTGTGCACAAAAGTGCCACAATAACAAGGGCTTCCTTCTTCATTTCTCCGTTTGTTTTGCTCCTACCAGCGTCTCCGCAACTATGGTGACGCAGCTGATGCTGACGTCACCTACGATTCATAAACACAGTCGTACAATCTGCCCGCATCAAACCCGTTGTCGTAGCAAAGATTGTAAATTCCACGTCGCATAGTGTGTCATGCAACAGTCTTATAAGACTGCTAAAATCGCACAGTGTGTAGAGGGCATTAGAGGTGCTGATTCTCATCCCAGCTGCTTCACATTCGGCTGCAAACTGCCCCAGTGCATGCTGAAGGTCCTGGCTCGAGGGAGCCAACAAGACCACATCATCCGCAAAAAGTAGAGATGAAATCAAGTGGCTCCCGAACCGTACCCCCTCCGGCCCTTGGCTGCACCTAGAAATTCTGTCCATAAAAATAATGAACAGAACCGGTGACAAAGGGCAGCCCTGCCGGAGTCCAACACGCACCGGGAACAGGTCTGACTTACTGCCGGCAATGCGAACCAAGCTCCTGCTCCGGTCATACAGGGACCGTACAGCCCTCAGCAGAGGGCCTCCGACCCCATACTCTCGGAGCACCTCCCACAGGATGCCATGTGGGACACGGTCGAAAGCCTTCTCCAAGTCCACAAAACACATGTGGACTGGTTGGGCAAACTCCCATGCGCCCTCGAGCACCCTGCGGAGGGTGTAGAGCTGGTCCAGTGTTCCACGGCCAGGACGAAAACCGCATTGTTCCTCCTGAATCCGAGGTTCGACTATCGGCCGAATTCTCCTCTCCAGCACCCTGGAATAGACCCTTCTGAACCCTCCCGCGGGTGGTGAGCCTACGGAAAGGCGGGCCCACATCGCTCGTTCGGGCTGCGCCCGGCCGGGTCCCGTGGGCCAAGACCCGGCCACCAGACGCTCGCCTGCGAGCCCCGACCCCAGGCCTGGCTCCAGGGTGGGGCCCCGGTAACGCCAGTCTGGGCGACGTACACTTCCTCGATGTTTTCTTCTTCATAGGGGCTTGGAACCGCTCTTAGTCTGACCCGTCACCTAGGACCTGTTTGCCTTGGGAGACCCTACCAAGGGCATTATTAATGAGAAATAAGCTTTTTTTCTCCAAACAAAATATCAACTAAACAGACAAAAACCACAAAATTTACAATATTTAACCTATATAATGTACCCTCCATGTGTTGTCACTGTGCTGCTGTTTAAGAGGTAACAACAACAAAAAATGGTTTGAGAGCTCAGCAGGTCTGTATAGCCTACAGAGCTGGAGCTGTGGCCCTGCTGTCTAAGCAGGCTGAAGTCTCAACTCACTTCTTTTTTCAATATCTTCCTCATCAAATGAGTCAAAACTTTCAGCCTCTGAAGCACCTTCATCCTCATCACTGCTTCTCTCTCTCTCCTAACGATTCTGCGGATTCGAAGCGCTTCACAGCTGTTCTTTTGATTGACAGGTCGTCAGGGGCGGCGTAAAATGACCGAAATATAAACAAAAACATATCGAGACGGTCGCGCAAACGAGCTGGCATTTGTGCCGACTTTGAGGATTAATGCAACCAAGTATCCACACATCTAATTAAAAATGTGGCGTTTCTAACAAGAAAACGGCTTGAAAGCATTCCCACTGCAGACAGGTACCTCTGCTGTGTGTGTGACTGCGGGGAGAGCGGAGGGCAGTACCAATGGGCATGTGGGGGAGAGAGGGGGGGCGACTTAGTAAGTAATGTTGTAACATATTATATTATTACTTTTTAATAGGTATTGCTTTGCATTTAAATTAACGTGGGAAAAGAAAACTGAGTATGTGTAGTGCGGCACTATGAGGTGCTGCCCGAGAACCACATGGAGATGCAATATGTCAGCACACTCTCAGTGGAGCAGCTGTAGAAGACTCCTCCGAGGTGTTGGAACTCCATTTGAGGTCTGTGTCCATGTGCACACCCAGGAACTTGATGCTGGACACACCTCTCCCACATTCCCCGTTGATGCAGACGGGCTGCAGCTCGGAATTCCTCCTCCTGCAGTCAACAATCGGTTCTTTGGTGTTGGAGGTGTCGAGGGCCAAGTTTTAACCCTCCTGATGTCCTTCTGGGTAAAATTGACCCAATCTGTTCCCTTCCTCCATCCCTTTCTCCTTTCCATCTTTCCACAATCCTTTTCCCCTTCATTCCTTCCTTCTTTCCTTCCCTTCGTTCTTACTTCTTCTTCCTTCCTATTTTGATCCAACTGACCTGATCTGTTCCCTCCCTCCATCTTTCTTTCCTTCCTTTTTCCCTTCCTTATTTCCTTCCTTCGTCTTCCTTCCTTGAACAAATCTGTTCCCTCCCTCCATCTTTATTTCAAGTCAACTGAGTGTAGGATCAAGGGGAACGTGTCAGACTAGTCTGCTCCTGGGTTAGTTACTAAAAACATTGAGTGAGTCACTGTTGCTTTTGAAGAGTTTCGGATGTTTTCAGTTTTCCAAATCATTACATGGACATTTGAGCTTAGAGTTTTATGGAAGAAGAAAAAAAGAAAAAGAAAAAAAAGGAAAGCAGAGGAAATGTTAAGCCTTGATTATAGAATTTGGTGTAGTATATATACATATCCACGAGGACTGGAACAACCCATGCACATTTGTAATGTACAGTGTTGAGACTTGAGGATTCAGGCCTGGTGTGCAGTCGTATCCCGAGCATCTTTCATATCTACAGTGAGAAGTGTGTGTGTCAGGTCTTGGCACTGTGCATGGGTCATGTGTATGCACATGTACTCATACACCCCTGTATTTGTTTTGAGTGCATGCGTGTGTGAGTGTGTGTGTCTGTGCACGTACGCTTACGCTTGTACAGTGGGGTTGTTGTCTGTCCACCTTGGGGTGTGAGTCTTTCTGAGATAAGCTATCTACAGCAGCCAGGCACTGTAACACAGTGCGAGTAGATACTGGTTATTATTGCAACAGAAGACCCGTTATGAAGAGAGAAAGAGAGGGAGAGGGCAGAGTAAGTGTCTCTTCTCGAGTAAAGGCTGTGGGAAGGGCTTCGGGAGAAGAGAGATAAACAGCAGGGAAAGAGTGTGATATTAAAATGGAGAGAAAACAGGAGCCCAAAAATGAAAAAAAAAAAGAAGAAGAAGAGGGAGAGCCAGAGACGAGGGCGGGGAGGTCAGCACGGTGTTATCGAAAACAACAGAAAAGGTACAGAGACAGGAAACCTCCAAAAGCAAGCAGAAAGTTTGAAATGAGAGCAAAGTGAGAAACTATCAACAACTCCTCCAAACTCGACAACCACACAACCCTCTGATATGACCCACAGGAGTGTCTATCTCCTGAAGTAGTCCTCCTGTGGCAGCAAAGCATACCAGACCTGGGTTGTCATGGTTACGATGATAAACATGTGCCTTGCAAAAGTATTCATACCGCTTGAACTTTTCAACATTTGGTCACGTTACAAGCACAAAGTTAAATGTGTTTTATTGGGATTTTATATGATAGACCAAGACAAAGGCTGTCTTTACACTGCATGGCTCAAGTGTCCCAATTACGTTTTTTTTTTCCTCTCAAGTGGCACAGATCGGATCTGTTAAGATTAGGAACAACGCACACCGTAATTGTAGAGGTGCTGGCACACTCAGCTCCAGTGCAGAGATTTATTTTGACAACGTTTCAGCCAAGGCTTTTGTCGAAACATTGTCAAAACAGATCGGATCTGTAACATGAACATGTAAACGGGAAAAAAAAACATATGAATCGGATTTTGTCAGATCAGATTCAGGCCTTGTCATATGTGGAAATAAATCTGATACAAATCAGATATCTGCCAATGCGTCTGCAGTCTAAACAGACAGATCGGATCTTTCCTGCCAGTGCGTATCACACATCATCAATGATAATATTGATTCCCGTGCTCACACGTTTCACTGAACCTCTGTAGCCTGTGATTGACATGTGGGACTGACGTGGTGTCCGCGTGTCTATTTCTTTTCCTAACTAGTTCTTATTTTCATATAACTTTTTATCATATCATATAATATATTTTTTTTAAGTATATATTTTTTGGCTTTTCATGTATTTTATTAGATTAGATCAGATTAGAGAGGCGGTATGACATGCAGGAATTCTTACATATATTCCTGTTACTTCTGTGACTTGTCTAATGTACCTTTTTCATATTATATGACTATCTGTTCATCACCTTACTTTCTGTAATGTATTGAGACACCTCTTATATCCAGTGGTTTGCCTTATATTACATGACTGTATAAAAAATTTTTCCTGATGTTTGTCATGTGTGATTGTACATATGTGTATGTATTATTGATAGATGTGCATATTTTTATACTGTCCTGTACTTATTTTACATTATATATATATAATTATATATATATATAAGTATATATTTTTTTACTTTGTATGTGCTTATTCTCAAAGAACATTGTTCTGAATGAATCGTATCACATGATTTGTCAGGTTACCACCTATATGGGTATAATTAGAGGTGTGTTTGTTCACCTGGTTCTGTCTGAAGAAGGGCTGTGTACTAGAAACGTCACATAGAATATTTGGATGTTCCCACAGAGACAGTGTCTGCTTACATTACCTTCTGTGAGCTGATTATCCATAAGAAATGTATTGTTGTTTACCCAAACATCAAGCCATGGGTTTCCAAATCTCTGAAGAGTACTAGTATTAACTAAACCAAGGTAATATCAGTTTTGATCATGGTGATGAACCCAGTGCAGAGAACTACAGAAACAAGTGAAAAGGGAGATTTAAATTGCTAAGTGAAACTAGAACATTTCCTCTGGGGAAATTTTGAATGGGCCACGGGGCTACTGCCGGTTTTGCCATCTCTGTCAACATGGGAATCAAACCCACGATCTTAAGGTCAAGACAGAGCTGATCAGACACATGATCATCTTTCTATAAGCACTGATATGGAGGAGCTGTAATCACATTAGGTTAACTGTGTGTGTGTGTGTGTGTGTGTGTGTGTGTGTGTGTGTGTGTGTGTGTGTGTGTGTGTGTGTGTGTGTGTGTGTGTGTGTGTGTGTGTGTGTGTGAGGAAGATATAAGTATATACAAAAAGTTCTGACCTGACAACTGTATGAAATGTGTGTGTGTTGGACGTGTGTGTCTGTCTGTGTATGAGTGTAGGATTTGTGTGTGGTTAGTGTGTGTCCATTTGTGTGTGTGTTTGTTGTGTGTGCATGTGTGTCTGTTTGTGTGTAATTGTGTATGTGTTTGGTAAGTCTATGTGTGCTGGGGAACATAGGACCCTTTTTCTGAAAAAGAGTCCTATGTTCCCCGTTGTTGCAGAGGATGGACTCTCTCTACTTATCTGGCCTGTCTGGCCTCTACCTGGTCTTTTTACTTAACTTAACCAACTTCTTTCTTCATTGCCTAAACCCAACCAATAGGACAATTCCACTTCTCACTCAAAAATAGGCAAAAATCTGCAAAGTCACAACTCCACTTCCAGGTATGGGACCAAAAACTGCATGTTCCCCGGGTCCTTTTGGGGAAAAGCAGGGAACATAGGACCTGTAGGAGCCATTCTGGGCTTTTATTTTTGTATGTATTTTTGTGTCTTATTTTGTAACTTCCGCTCACACAGGAAGTGAGGTGGGGCATATGTCACTGGGGGCTTATTTAAACCGAGCTAAGCGATCAGCAGGTGTTGCTGATTGGAAGCAAACAATTCTTTGACCGTGACATGCTGTGCTGTGACATGAAGACCTGTTCCACTAGCCTGGTTGGCACGACTTTCCAATGTTGATACTCAGCATTGGGTCTGGCCAAGACGTTAAGAGAATCCATTTCTCAAAGCGCATCCTTCAAACCTGGTTTACCCGCCCCCCTCAAATGCCTCAGTCTGCTATTGGTCGAAGCCAGAATAGGCGGTGTCGAAGCTTAAACCAATCACACCGCTCTTTCCTCTGAGGTTCCGGTCGCTGCTCTACTGCGTCACTTACTTGAACACGCCTCTACCCAGAGCCGTTGGAGAGGCTCGACGTTGATTGGCTCTCGAAAAAGAGGGTGGAGTTCCCGAAAATTCGGGAGACAGAAATCCAGTTAATAGCACGGTTGGCCAGACTAGCAGTCAGCAGCGCTTTTGCGAGGCGTGACGTCACTAGTGTGGGCGCGACCAGGCTACTGTTCCACTGGTTTGTACGAATAAATCCCTTTTTTATGGTAAACTTCGTCATGGCAATTGGTTTACTAGCACCATGCACGCGTCAACTATAAGCTACTACATCAGCAACAGTGAATGACTCTCTTTTATGGTCCGAGGAAAAGAAGTCACTACAGGACCCTTTTTTAGAAAAAGGGTTCTATGTTCCCCGGTCCCATACAAAGTGGGGAACATAGGACCCGGGGAACATAGGGATGACCCCCTCCTGTGTATCCATCAATGGGAAGCTTGTGTTGCCTAAACCCATTTGGGGTCATTTACAGTGTTATAGAGGAGAAGACACACACACATTTTTTCTTCATATTGTAAAACACTCATTCACAAGAGGCAGAGAGAAGGATTACATGACAAGGCAGAGTGAGACAGAAGGAAGGGTGAGAAAGCAAATTTGATGACTGAAGAAAACAGGAAGATGAGGGAAGGCCTAGGAGTGTTGGGGAGAGAGGCGGTGGTGAAGGAGGACGGTAATATCAAGGGGAGGGGAGAGAGAGAGAGAGGAAGTGAGGGATGAGGAAATATGACTGGAAAGATGTGACGAGAGAGTTCAGTAAATAAAAAAAAGGCAAGGTGACGAGGGTGATGAAAAAGGAGGCGAGATGAGGAAATGAAGGAGGAAGAGCTAAAGATGGACTTTTGAGAACTGAAATCTGGAAAAAAAAAAAAAAAAAAAAACGAGAGGAGAGGGAGGGTGATGTAAGAAGACGAGAAAATGAGAGGAAGAAGTGAGTGGCAGAGAGGAGATAGGTGAAGGAAGTGAAGGAGAAGAGAGTCATAGAAAGGGAGATGGGTAAAGTGTAGGACGAGAGGAAGGGAAGAGAAAGAAAAATGGAGATAAAAGAGATGGAAGCAAAGAGAGGGAGAATGCGAAGGAGAGGAGTCACGAGAATATGTTGCTGATACAAGAGAAGTTCAGAAATGAGTGACATTGGAGGTTTTTACTGGATTTAATTCATACACTTTTCATCATTTCTGTGATAAAAAAGAGAATCTTTTCAATTTAAATGATGTCACACTAATCGCCCCTCTATATCCACATCATGTATTTCTAATGACAGTAAAAGTGATGAGTGGTGTACTGGAATCTTTTCTCTTTTATTTTAAAGGGACAACGAGGAGTTTTGGAAAAGCGAAGCGTTTTCACACTACATTTATGAGCCTCCGCACCGTGAAATTCTTTGACCGGCGCAAGACAGACTCATGTTTTCATTCATCAAGAATTAAAGTCAGAGGTTCAAAGAGGTTCAGATACCGCCGTAGCCGCGACCATAAACGGCGGCGGCGTTATTCTCATGACCCGCCGGGCAGCATCCGCAAAACCGAAAGTAAGGAAACGCTGACCACCACTAATAATAACAAAATAACGATAGAGACAGAACGATATATTTATCGAAAATGGGACCATTAACAAGTGGTAACGTAGATTCATCCACATTAATATGAGACTTTTTCGTTCTGCCGATTGAGAAACTCTTCGTTGTCCCTTTAAAGCAGCACTAAAGAACTTTCAGTTTTGGTTGAGTTTGGCGGCGCCTGTGGACCAAAGTGGTAGTGTTTTGCCTGAAGGAAGACTCCATTTCCCATGAACACTAGCGTGAAGCCCTGTAAATATCCTGCATTAAAATTAACAGAAGACATCAAAACTAAGTTTCTGTTTCCAGTGGATCATTTCAAAGTGAAAACACAAACATAATCCATTGCTAAAGTGCTGTTTTGCCTGTTCCCTCCTTGTTGTGACTCGCAAAAGTGAAAGTGAAAGTAAAGTGAGAGCAGGGTTCCTACCATGCTCCTCAAAGTTGCTAGTGCCAGAGAAAGAGATACAGACCCCCTCAGAACACGGCAGAGGTGTCATTCAACTTGTTGTAAGTCGATGTATCATCACAAAAGTTATGAAAATATTTTATGAAGGTTGAAAAGTTCCTTAGTGTTGCTTTAAGGCTTTGTATTTCCAGTCCAAAGTAGAGCTTAGAACAGCCCAACCCGAGCTCAAGAACTTTCTCTCCAAACCCAGCCCCTTCCCGTCTCCTCCCATGAAATGTAACATCTATAAAACATTTCTGATCGCCTACTCTCCAACAGCAACACCACCTTTTGTCTGACTTCAAGACTGGCCCAGCTGGGTGCAGAGAGTCAAACCTTTAGTGCAGACTACAACTGGTACATTTAGGGCAGGTCAGGGCTGGGAGAAGTTTCGGAGTCCTCCGTGGCTTCTCTGAGTTACAGCGGGGCTCCGTGCAGCACTGCATGTCCATATGACGGTTGAGAACGGAGCGCACTTTTCTTTGTCCAAAAAGACACACCAAAAAACATCCAAATACCTCCATGCTGCTCGTCTGTAATGTCCCTCTTGTATTGAAGCCCCGACATGAGAAATTGTTCCAAAAAAATACAAGTTAGTCTATATTTTAAGCTTGTTTGTAGCGGAAGCTCCCAGTGTTGCTCTGCCAGAATCTCACGCGATTTGCGGAGCCGTGAACTGGGTGTGTATTTATTTTATTATAAATGGTGCGAGATTTGCACAGACACAGGCAAAGCAGTAAACTGAGACACACACACAAATTTCAATTTTTAGTGAACTATCCCTTTAATACTAGTGGGAAAAACAGTCACACCTGGTTCCACAGTGTCAAGCTCTGTGTGTTTTTGTGACTGACCACACCTCTGCCCAAACTTGAAAAGACGCAAAGGACAACTCAAATCTGCTCACTCTTTGATTTTTGATTTTCTTGAAGGTGGTTTGGATAGAATGGGACAGAGCAGAATAGGTTGATAACCTTAAAGATACACAAACAAAAGACACGCATTAGTTACACAAAGTTTCCTAATAAATGTTATGTTCTCCTATCTCCTAATTAATAATGCCAGTTCATCATAAAAAAGTGTTAGGCGATAAACCAATCCAAGTGTCACTCTCTTTAAAAGCCAGATGAGCTTGCACCTTGGCTTATTGCTTGATATAGCAAACATTATGAGCATTCTGCAATACAATCTGGCAATCCAGCACCTTTTATTATGGCTTTATGCAATACAGCCCTCGTGTGGTGCCAACTCCCAACTCCATTTCTTTCTTTCTTTCTTTCTTTCTTTCTTTCTTTCTTTCTTTCTTTCTTTCTTTCTTTCTTTCTTTCTTTCTTTAATAATCTGCCAATAGGACAAGAGATGGAAACTCGGCAGGTGGCTATAATCTCACATATTTACATTTTTAATGTTTATGAATATGTTGTCCAATTTATTTTTTTCTTTTAAATAAATAAATCAAATAAATAAAGAGTGGTGGTAATATAGTGAAGTTAGATTGTATTTGTGGTCATTTGATATTGTCACTGTGTCTGATTGTGTGACTGTTGGTTTGTTGTGACAGGTGTAAACACTGTGGAGGCTTCAGCAGCTCGCAAGAAACAACTTGTGTGCAGCGCCTCATGGTAGAGGCATCCATGAAACATGACAACACAACACAACACACAACAAAGAGGCTCCAACCTTCTGACGCTGTACTGGAACGTCTGACTGATCCCAACATCTGAAGAGTATTTTCAGCTCACTCTGATTGTGCATACCAGGCAGAGTGTACGCTGGTTGTGCACCCACATGCTGCCACATATACTGTACTAGCTCTTCATATTGCACCCTTAGAATACGAGTGGAATATTCGTAGGTTTTGAAAGGAGCCACGATGAATATGTGGAGAACTCAGATGGAAACTGTTGGGGAGAATGAACAGTCAAAATGACACGATGGGAGAGTTTTGGGAGACATACTGTTTGTCAGGAGGAAACAGCCAGATCATGTGAAGATGTCCATGGCATGACTTGGAGCGTATTGCATCAAGGCCTCACACTTTGCTTTGAATAATGAACTGCCCTTCTGATTTATGTTGTTATTCGCTGAGTCGCCTACCTACCTGCCTGTTTGTTATGTTTTATTTGATTTAAATAAAAACCTCCATGCTTTTTTCTTTGAATGCAATAATGAAAATGCAATAAAAAACTTTGAAAAAACTTTAAAAACTTAAAAAACTAAAAAAAAGTGAATAGTGAATAGTGATATCCCTGCTGTGCATGGCTGTTATAGGCCATCAAACACGGAGGTTTTCCTCAACTCATGTAAACTCAAAGAGAAAAGTGCATTTTCTGTCATATTATAACAGCTAAGTAAAACATTGTAAATAAAAATCATCGTCTTCTTATCTATCAATTGTCAGTCTCTTACACAAGGGAGGATAAAGCAATCAATCACAACTGGCTGATCCTCAGATCATTTGTAACATCATTTTAAAACTAGGCAAGGCAAGGCAATTTTATTTGTATAGCCCGTTTTTACAAACAGTTTGTCTCAAAGGGCTTTACATGGCATCGTAGCAACATCCTCTGTCCTTAGACCCTCACATCGACTGAGGAAAAACTCCATGGAAAACCCTTTTAACAGGGAAAACCAGGAGAAAGCTCAGGGTGAGCAACAGAGGAGGGATCCCTCACCCAGGACGGACAGACGGGACAGAGATGTTGTTACAGACAAGAAAACAGTTTACAGTTTGTCACAGAATGTGCGAAATATGGAAATGTTAGCAGGAGTTGATGAAGGCAGTCTCTGCTGGGGGGGGGGGGGGGGGGGGAAGAGCCGGTCAGCTCGATGGGAGGACTGGGTGGTAGACTGGACCATGGGAGGGGAGGGGAGGCCGGTCTAACAGCAGGGGAAGGGGTGGGAGGGGGGCGATGCAGGCGGCGGCTGGTGCAGAGAGATGGAGCTCCGGTGGATCTGCGAAAACACAGAGAGAGTGAGAGACACCAAGGCCAAACTACAAAGTACAACAGAAAATGACAGTTCAAAAATATACTGAGGAGAGGAGAGGAGAGGGGAGGAGAGGGGAGGAGAGGAGAGGGGAGGAGAGGAGAGGAGAGGAGAGGAGAGGAGAGGAGAGGAGAGGGGAGGAGAGGAGGAGAGGGGAGGAGAGGAGATAGGAGGAGAGGAGAGGAGAGGAGATAGGAGGAGAGGAGAGGAGAGGAGGAGAGGGGAGGAGAGGAGATAGGAGGAGAGGAGAGGAGAGGAGAGGAGAGGAGAGGAGAGGAGAGGAGAGGGGAGGAGAGGAGAGGAGAGGAGAGGAGGGGAGAGGAGAGGAGAGGAGAGGAGAGGAGAGGAGAGGGGAGGAGGAGAGGGGAGGAGAGGAGAGGAGAGGAGAGGAGAGGGGAGGAGAGGAGGAGAGGGGAGGAGAGGAGATAGGAGGAGAGGAGAGGAGAGGAGGAGAGGGGAGGAGAGGAGATAGGAGGAGAGGAGAGGAGAGGAGAGGAGGAGAGGAGAGGGGAGGAGAGGAGAAGAGAGGAGGAGAGGAGAGGGGAGGAGAGGAGATAGGAGGAGAGGAGAGGAGAGGAGAGGAGAGGAGAGGGCTCTGTGTAACCAGATGTGTCCCCAGCAGTCTAAGCCTATAG
This sequence comes from Trachurus trachurus, assembly GCF_905171665.1. Lineage (NCBI taxonomy): Eukaryota > Metazoa > Chordata > Actinopteri > Carangiformes > Carangidae > Trachurus > Trachurus trachurus. The sequence continues at coordinate 39,266,222 of NC_139892.1, forward strand.
CAGCGTAGCTATAAAATGGTTCAGAGCTACCTCAACCAGCCCTAACTAAAAGCCCTGTCATAAAGGAAGGTCTTAAGTCTAGACTTCAATGTAGTTAGAGTGTCTGCCTCTTTGACCCATGGAGAGAGCTGGTTCCACAGTAAAGGAGCCCGGTAACTGAAGGCTCTACCTCCCAGTCTGTTTTTAGAGATACTGGGAGTCACTAACAGACCTGCGTTCTGGGAGCGGAGTGCTCTGGTAGGACAGTAAGGAATGATTAGTTCTTTCAGATAGGATGGAGCTTTATCATTAAGAGCCTTATAAGTCAGCAGAAGGATTTTGAAGTCTATTCTAAATCCTACAGGAAGCCAGTGGAGAGAAGCTAAGGTGGGAGAGATGTGCTCTCTCTTCCTAACTCCTGTCAAAACCCTCGCTGCAGCATTCTGGACCAGCTGGAGACTCTTTAGAGAGTTTTTCGGACATCCTGACAGGAGAGAGTTGCAGTTGCAACTAGAACATGTGAAAACAATGATTCGTGTTTTATGTTTTACATTTAATCTCCTTTTGCGTTCATTAAAGGGATAGTTCACCCAAAATTCAAATTGCACTCATTATCTCCTCCCCCTCATGTGGACTAAGAGCTGGGAGAAGTTTCAGAGTCCTCCGTGGCTTCTCTGAGTTACAGGGGGTCTCGGTGTAGCAGTGCATGTCCATATGACGGTTGCAAATGGATGCCACTTTTCTTCGTGACAAAAAGACACACCAAAAAACATCCAAATACCTCCATGCTGCTCGTATGTAATGTCCGTCTTGTATTGAAGCCCCAAAATGCGAAATTGTTCCGAAAAAAATTAAATAAGTCTATATTTCAAGCTTGTTTGTAGCGGAAGCTCCTCTTCCTGGCTGAAGACCCACCTACAGATGTTACTGGTTCAAATTTGCGGACTTCACGCGTGGTCCACGCGAGACGGCACAAGACTCATGCATTTTTTTTCTTTGGCGAGACAAGAGGTTTTAATGAAAAGCCTCAATGTGCCAAAACAACCGCCAGGTGGCATCTGTGAGAACGGAGGACGACAGGCGGATGACTCAGTGATCTGTGCAGTAATCCACAGCTTAAACTCTAGGCTATTAAACTAGAACTAACTACTGTATACACTGCCTAAATCACAGAAACTATTGTAATATGATAAAGCCTGTCTTGCTTTATGACTTGATGATTATGTATCACATATCGCCGCGATTAGGAGTGGCGCTGTTCATGATACAGAATACAAGAGGATGAAAGGAGAACTAGCTGCAGACAGTAAATAATATAGTAGCCTAGTTTTTCAATGACAAAATGTAACGACGGCAGCTACAGTAGACTATAGCCCACGTCTCACTCTCTTTTTTCGGTCATCTGTCTCGTCATCTCCAAAATGTGTTTTTAAAATGAGCCAACTACAGTACTGTGCAGTAGTGCCGCAGATTTCTCACTCCGCACCTTGTTTGAGAGTGCAGCTGGATGATTTCTTGTGAATGAACGGGTCTGTGTCACTTTGGGGCTGGGCGATAAAACATAGGATAAATAACTTTCCCTCGATAGAAGACGCGGCCGATACAAAGTGACACCGTCAGCCATGCAGCCGGCCTGGACTTTTTATTTTTAATTATGAAGGATCATCTGCGCAAGGCAAAGATGATAGCATCAACAAAACACGGCGTAACACACGCGGCTGTATGGGACAGGCTTTTATTTAATTCAGAACAAACCGCTTAGCAAAAATGGAAAATATAGTCTATAATAATTAATTGATCTGTTGTTTGGCCACTGTTTGAAAATAACCCGAATTATGAGCAAATAATCTGATCCAGAACAGCAGTCATAATCAGACTTCTTCTAAATAAACCTAAACATTAAATAACTGGGTCAGGTCGGACCATGGGGTTATTTTTTCTCTTCTTCTTCACAGGAGAAGAGGAGGTGCGCTGCGCTCACGGACGCGTTGATGTTTTGTGATTTATCTGCTGCCTTGACTCTGCCCTTTATACATGTGCGTTCAGATTAACAATAAGACAAGCCATGGTTGAGTTTATTGAGTTTTAGCTGCTCAATCTCATTGTTTCAAAGAAAAGGGATTGATTTTTATAACGAAATGAAACGAAAACAATATTATATTGATACATTGTTGTAAAAAAAATCCAAAAGAAACGAAAATGAACTAAAGAAAATAACTTTCACACACACACATTAAAACAGTGCGATTGGTTGAAAGCTGATAATTAGCCATGTGCTTATAAGCTGATTGGCCGAAACCAAGAACAAAGCCGCGTGAATGGCCAATCGCCATGTGTTAACATTTCCATATTCCGCACATTCTGTGACAAACTGTAAACTGTTTTCTTGTCTGTAACAACATCTATTGCACGTCTGTCCGTCCTGGGTGAGGGATCCCTCCTCTGTTGCTCGCCCTGAGGTTTCTCCTGTTTTTCCCTGTTAAAAGGGTTTCCATGGAGTTTTTCCTCAGTCGATGTGAGGGTCTAAGGACAGAGGATGTTGCTACGATGCCATGTGAAGCCCTTTGAGACAAACTGTTTGTAAAAACGGGCTATACAAATAAAATTGCCTTGCCTTGCCTTGCCTTAACGGCCGACATGTAAATCAGCTGTTTCGATGGGCGTTAGCTATATGAATAGAGATGTTAATGTGGTACTTTGCACATAGCCTCCTCTTCTCCTGTGAAGAAGAAGAGAAAAAATAACCCCATGGTCCGACCTGACCCAGTTATTTAATGTTTAGGTTTATTTAGAAGAAGTCTGATTATGACTGCTGTTCTGGATCAGATTATTTGCTCATAATTCGGGTTATTTTCAAACAGTGGCCAAACAACAGATCAATTAATTATTATAGACTATATTTTCCATTTTTGCTAAGCGGTTTGTTCTGAATTAAATAAAAGCCTGTCCCATACAGCCGCGTGTGTTACGCCGTGTTTTGTTGATGCTATCATCTTTGCCTTGCGTAGATGATCCTTCATAATTAAAAATAAAAAGTCCAGGCCGGCTGCATGGCTGACGGTGTCACTTTGTATCGGCCGCGTCTTCTATCGAGGGAAAGTTATTTATCCTATGTTTTATCGCCCAGCCCCAAAGTGACACAGACCCGTTCATTCACAAGAAATCATCCAGCTGCACTCTCAAACAAGGTGCGGAGTGAGAAATCTGCGGCACTACTGCACAGTACTGTAGTTGGCTCATTTTAAAAACACATTTTGGAGATGACGAGACAGATGACCGAAAAAAGAGAGTGAGACGTGGGCTATAGTCTACTGTAGCTGCCGTCGTTACATTTTGTCATTGAAAAACGAGGCTACTATATTATTTACTGTCTGCAGCTAGTTCTCCTTTCATCCTCTTGTATTCTGTATCATGAACAGCGCCACTCCTAATCGCGGCTATCAGGCTGTCAGCATTGTCCCCAAAACGTCTGAGCAGTATTTAGTACGGTGCTGCCACCTAGAGGAAAACAGTTGTGGTGAAAAGTCACGCGATCACGCGATCCTGCAGTGCAGGACAAACCCCGCAAATTTGAACCAGTAACATCTGTATTTAATTTGGCTTTTAAATAATGTCTTATTGTCTTAGTTTATTTATATTTTAGCTTTAAAAAAAAAATTTATATATATATATATATATATATATATATATATATATATATATATATATATATATATATATATATATATATATATATATATATATTATTCTTGTTTTTTTATGAGTTTATTTCATCTATTTCATTATTCATCATTTTATTTTACTTATCTATTTTTATGTTCTTAGCCTATATAGTTTTACGTTTTTATCCTATTTTAAACATATAAAGCACTTTTGTGCTACATTTTTAATGTATGAAAAGTGGTTTATAAATAAAGTTATAAACAATATAAGCTCCAGTTACAACACATGTTGTGTGTTGCCCTGTAGAGACAGCAGTCAAAAGTGATGGAAAAGACAAACTGGTAATGTTGCATAAGTCATTCAACAGTGCTGTGTTTCAATGACCTCAGAACTCCAGCACCATCCTTGTGAGCCCTCACAGTAATGGAGAAGGAGCTGAAACAGGACAGATACAGTTTCTCTAGCAGACATGTTCAACACCGACTGGGGGGCAAAGCTTAATGCACTACATGAGACACAGTCCTGTGAGGGCCTGTGGTTTTTCACAGACAAACATCAGCCCACTGATCCCACACACTCAGTTCCCGGGATGCCACATGATGTGCTGGAAGCTGTTCAATGTTGAATTACTGTTTCTCATCACGCACAGAATGAGAGCCTTAGAAGACTGTGTTCTCTTCAACTTCATGCACTGTATATGTATGGTCACATTTGCTTAGTTGTTGAATTATTTGATGTATTTTTCTATGAAAAAGGACAGGTTTAAATGTGTTTTCTTTGTGGGTTTTGGGAAAGTGTCTTTCTCTAATTTCCCATAAAATGAGTTGAGACTTCTGTTCCTCAGACAGAAAACAGCCTGGTTGGATGAACACAACTAACAACTATTTTCTCTACTTTCCCTGTACAAACAGGTGAGTAATGTCTTGTAACTTGTCACCACTTATACATAAGGGTTTTAAATTCCATTCAGATTAAAATGTTGCGTTAGAACTTTTAAGAAGCAGAGTAGAGATACAGTTTTGCTTTCTCCTGTGATGCAAAATGGCGGCCTGTCGATGTTTTCATTTGGTCATATGTAGCTCTTGAACATTTGTTATTCATTTCATTTCATGTGATTCATTTGATTTAGATCACAACAGTTGCTAATGTATATGATTGAGTGGGAAGCATATGTGAGTGAATGAGCCTCAACAGTTGGGTGTCGTTATTTGAATTTTAAGTTACTCATTCATTCAGGTTATTGCACTACTTTGATTTGTGAAAAGGTTAAAGATGATATTTGTGTAAAGTTAAAAGACCAGAGTGCGTTAATGAAAGGTCTGCATTATGTTATGGAAGTGTTCAAACATGCAGTAAAACAGTAGGGGCTATATACAGAACAAGCTTATATAAAATAGTGTTAACATCACTTGCACTGGTTAACCCAGCATTATTGGTAAACGTAATATGTACATTCGTCATTTATTTTATTGTGAATTGGTGAATTGTGGAACATGTTATGTGAATGATATTGTGTGTCAACTCCAGTCTCTACTTTCCCTGTATAAACCTCTTCTGTGAACAGGTAACTCATCCTGAGGCATGTAACAACTGCTCTGATGTAACACTGTCCTTCCCCAACCTCACAAGGGTGCACTTTATAAATATTGAAGGCCTCCATTTGTGGATTGCAGCCACATGAATGCTCCACATTGTACTCTGGTGATGGTGATGGTCTTCTGGTACAGTACATTGAGTCCTGAATCCATTAAGTAGCCATGGACTACATAAAACATGTGCTGTACATAAACCAAGTGTCCTCCTTCTGCCTGCAGCCTGGAAATCTAATCTAAATCAAAACTAAGGTGTTCTTCAGTCAGGATAAAAATGAAACATCAAACGGAAAGTCTCATTCCTGTATTTGTCTAGAAAATACAGAAACACTTCCTTGTATAACACATTCAAGACGACACCAGCACATTCTCAGTTTACTCATGTGTGTATGTGTGTATTTCCTTTTCTTAAAGGTATAGTATGTAGGAATTCCCCCCATCTCGCGGTGCGGTTGCATATCTGAACGTATTCTTGATGTTGCATTCACATGAAATGGGGCAGACGTCAGACAGACAACAGACGCTGCATGTAACAGGGTAAACAAGCGTCTATGTAAACAAGTGATTCGCCAGCACGAGGCAAAACAATACAGGTGTGACAATATGTTGTCATGGTGATGTGGTATTGTTTTACCGTCTTTCTCTGGTGGAGTAAAATGACATCCGGTTGGTTTGCCGACGGCCGTCTGCCTGACTGCACCTGAATGCAACACCCAGTGGCGGCCTTAGACATCTGGGGGCCCGTTTCAATATTTCATATGAGGCCCTACCCTGTTAAACATAAAATTATTTGCCAGCTATGTGCCCATGTGTCGCTGATGCTTTAAACCCTGAAAGGACGCAGTAAACACACTATCCATGCATCCCAGGTAGCTACGCACTAAAAAAAAAATCACTATCAGGGCAAGAAACCAGGACTTAGCAGAAAAAACGAGGACTGAAGTTGGTTTTCATCAAAAAGCAAAGTCATTAGGCCTTTGTACATTTTCAGACATGAGGAATCTTAACACAATCAAAAACTACAGGCTTTAACAATATTCTGAATTTAAATTGCCAACAAAAGTAATGAGAGCAAAGTGCTCCGCGTTATTTCAGCACCACGACCACGGACAAGGAAAGGACGAGACATGCGGACAGACAGACGTCTACAGGCGCTGATCCTGTCGGTGCTGCGGTGCTGGAGCAGCAGACAGACAGCTGTCTCCTCCATTATTAAAATCTGTAAATAAGCTGCCAATAATATCACATTTTAGTTGTGCTCTCGCTGTGTTTTATTTCTCTGGTAAGTTAGGACGTACTCATAGATCGCCTGTTTGGAGGCATTTTAACCCGAGGAAAAAAAAGAAAAGAGGAGGAAAGTGATTGACAGACGTCAATCATCAGGTTACGCAACTGGGCGCACGTCAGGAGGAAAGCAGGAAAAACAAAAGGACATTAGAAACGCTAAGAGAAAAGGAATAGGCTACTACTGGGAGAAGGAAAACGAGGGTCTATTGATAGTTTGCGGGCCGTTTTCAAAGGTAATAGCCTACGTTGTTATTGATATTTCCTGCCGTATTATTAATCAGGAGCGATTAGTACCGTCGCTGTGTGGCATGATACGCGCATCAGGTTGTAGAGCGGATCAGGGGTCGAGTGTGTGACCGCACGGTGGACAGAGCTGTTTGTGGTGGATGTAGGCCTGTGTGTGTATGTTAAGGTGAAACTTAGGTGATGAATTATTGTAGGCTACTGTCTTTTACTTGGTGGCTGGCAGCTGGGGGCCCCCCTGGTGGCTGGGGCCCGTTTCAATTGAAACGGTTGAAACATAGGTAAGGCCGCCTATGGCAACACCAGTGCCTCCGTCCTTCCTCACACTACACAGTGGTGACAGTTTTAACAGGCGCTACCTGGAAAACTTTCTCCCTTATGTATTTGTAACGACTTGTAACAACTCATTCTAAGGTACGAGAAAGCTTTCATTTGTATGCGGGTGTGATTCAACTAAAGTGAAATACGTATTTATGAAAGCAATATTTGATTTTTTCTAAGCCAAATAAGTTACATACTGGGGCTTTAAGCATGTGTTATTGCAATATATAAGGAATATTAATAATATAATTGATAATAACAGTAACACATTTACCTAGTTGCGATGTGACACCGACTAACATGCTTTATTATTTCCAGAGCATATGGAATACATTCATTAGTACCCTCTCTGAGCAGATGTACTGCAAACTGTGACATCCGCTGTTTCTCAAGTCACTCTTCATTACAGTGAATTTAAACTTTTAATATACGACAGATATGAAACACATAAAACCAACTTAAAACCATGGTTTGATAGTCATTAGAAGTGTTTTGTACTGTTTTGTATAATTTAGCATCCTCCAGAGTTTGGATTCAACAGCTTCTGATACAGGTAGTGAACACAAATAATAAACAACAGAGAGCAAACAAGAGAAACTACTAATTAGCTCATTACTTATGACAAGATATGAATGCTTTAGAGGACTTCTCAGCATGGCTGGATTGAGCATTCGACAAATCTAATTGTCTGACTCAGACCACATGGTGTGTACATCTGTTTAATATCTAATATAAACATATGAATGAACAGGAGGAGGAACCATGTGGCTTTCAATGGGCTTTGAACACCTTGTGTATATGAATAAATGTGTGGGGGAAACATGGGAACATGTGGTTAAGTGCAGGAAAGAATAAAGAGGTTTAGGTGCTGAATGGTCCAATGTGGTGAGTGGTGGTGAGTGGTTTATTGTGTTGAGAGGCCCTGATGAGATTTCACAGCCAAACAAAACGTTAATGGTTGCTACATTAAGAGTAGTGTACAGTGGGAGGTTTAATGACCAAGATGAACCAGTTCAGACTGATGGGAGGGAAGATCGTTAATGTCCACTTGCTGACCGGGGTGTTGAGAATAACACCAACCTCTCTCCGTCCTCCACCCTCAAGGTCAACGTTGCTGTCGTATTGGACCGACTGCAAACTGCTCTGTAAGCTGTGACTGAAGCAGCAGAGGTTCGACTGGATGAAAAGCATTTTCATGTTTACTGTATATTTCTCAAGGGTTTATGGTAGGGGTCTTCAACATTCTTTAGGGCAAAGACCCCCAAACTGATGGACTGACAGATTGAGCAGGGAACCCCTACTATATTGTATGAAATTGGGTTTTACATTCAACTGTACACATTAGATACTAAGCCATTCACATTATCCACCTTTTTCCGGATAAGCCTGTTTTGCCGGTTTCGCTCTTCCGGTGGAATTTTATGTTTACGTTTCCATGGTTTCGGTAGTCGCGGTAAATGCATTTCCAATGAAAATCTGTAAAACTCATGGATCATCACAGCAGCTTTTAACAATGGATATCACACAAATTGACATCCGTGTCAAAAGCCAGCGTTAATAGATCCATGCGTTTACCGCAACTATGACAACGACTGAAAACCATGGAAACGTAAACGCACAATTCCACCAAACAGGCAAAACCGGCTTCCGGTTTTGAACATAGATGACGTTCGGAAACTTGTGGATACACAGGTCCATAATCATATTTTTATTTTAAACATGGAAGCTACAGTGAGTAGGGGGCCGCCCCACTGTCATTTATAAACAGGCCTTGTTAACTGATACCAATGCCAATATCAACAATGTCTATCAACTGCATGGTAATCATGCCGACAAGCTTTTTTTTTTTTTTTTCAAATAACTTAATCACAATTAGACCTTGTTTATGATGCCATCTGAGACTGAAAAATAATCTATACTCAGCCTACCCTTTACTACTAGAGGACGATGATGATCTGTTAAAGATAACAACTCGTGTTTGAGTAAATCTGATAGGCTATGTTGTGGGTAGGATTTTGAAATCTGACATGAGGAAGTCCACAGAAAGTGACATTTGAAATGGAAGAACCTCCACTTCCTGTAAACAATCAGAGAACACTGGTGCACACTTAGCCCGGAGGACCAGACTCATCTCTTTACTCGCCCCCAGTGGAGCTTGAGAAATATAAAACCCAGCGGAGAGAAACTTAACAAAAGCGCTGCAAGGCCTCCTCACTGAAGGCTAATCTCCACACTGTGCACTCTTATCCCCTGTAGAGTTCAGCAGAAATCACTCACTTCCTGAATACTGTGCATATCCTGGTGTGTCATACCTTTGAGATCCCTTCAAGAAGACTTTCTGCCTCTCCTCCAGTAGTTTAAGAACCTCATCAGTCACTCCCTGTGCGGTCTGGCCCTCACTTCCCAGTCCCAGTGCTGTACAGTAAGTCTTTTCAACTCCCCCGTGGTCTAATGTCCTATTCTCTCTGTGCCCTGTGAAATAGCACTTAAATACATTGACAGGTCTAATTGCCATTTTTATTGTTGGCAATTTTTTTGACAGATTGGCTAATTTCAGCTTTTTGTCTGTGTGCATACAGAGTGGGACATTACAGGGGAGGCCTTGAAAAAGACTTGAGCTTTCCTAATCTCAAAGGCTACATTCACACAGCAGTTCAAGTGTTTCTAAAAGCAGCTTTTAACATAAGATGAGATGGAAACTAATGGAAACGCTGATGGAGCCCTATTTTCGGAGAAAACTTGATTTGACCCACAAAATGTCACAGACATAAAGTACTGCCCACACTTTTCAACTGACAGGGGAGATGCAGTGACAGAACATGGTAGCAGGGAGCAGTAGGAGTTGGCTTTGCAGATCTGTGCACTCTGTTAAACCTAAAGAAACTAGACAGTTAAAGGGATAGTAGCATTTTTTTTTAAAGTGGGGTTGTATGATCTACAAATAGCCCCAAAGTACTGTTAAACTCATGAGTCCCCCAGATGGGGGACTTGAAGACATAAATAACAATAACAGAGCCCCCAGTGCACTGATTATGAAAGAATATGGTCATATTATATGTCAAATTAAACAGCAGAAGCCTGGCTACAACGTGTAAAAAACCATGTTTATATGACCCAAACACAGCCCAAACACTACTCAAACAAACAACTAGACATCAAACTTCATAAAGCACCTCTGTGTGGACCCAGTCGCCACATTTCTGGCTCTTATACTACTGTACATTATGCAAAACACATCAGCGACCGCTCATCTGAACGTCAACACTGGGGCGTCCCCCAACAACCGCGGCTAACACAGAAGCTAACAGCAGCAGGCAGAGGGAGAAGACAACAACGAACAAAGTCGAGCAAAACCAGACGCTGCGTGGCCAAAACATGGTCGTACATTTGCTCTTACCTTTGCTGTTTTGCCGTGAAAAGGTTGTGTTATGGGTAAATCCACAATATTTCCAGTTGAACTCTGCCTATTGTGCCTAGTGTTTACATCTGAATCAGCCGGACTGCTACTCCGCCGGCTGGTGAAGCCTGGTGCGCGCGCACCCAACCCATGACACAACCCCACGTTGGCCTGCACGTGGATCTGCTGATCTGATTGGTTCATGGCTGTCACATGGCCAGTGCGGCCAATCACATCGACCTGGGTCTATAGCGTCATTCCTCTCTCTCTATTGGTTCGAATGAGCCGCCACTCACTCGAATCGACCAATGCGCTGCAGAGAGAGAGGCTGATAACCAAACCCACCCAAATAAGCTGCTCTGAGCAACAGGGCGCAGAGAGACTGAATCCACTGTGTTAGTCATTTACAATCGGTTCCAGTAGATTTATTTTCAGTTAGTTTATCCAAATTGTGTGAAAATAAAGATTAAACAATAGTTTATAGTAGCAGGTGGTTCCAAGCTGTGCCAAAAATGGACATTTTGGAAAGTTCGCCTGGATATTTTGTAGTAAAATCTCAATAATTTTGTCCTGCTTCAATTAATCAGAATCAACCACTGCAGAGACAATGTTCACATGTTGTACAATGATTTTATAGAGAGTTTGAGCTTCATCAGCATTATTCTAAAGGGCACTCATCAAAAATATGATTTTTTTTTAGGCGAATATTAATTTTATTAATTTTTTTCTGTGTGTCATCTTCATTTACTCTTCACCAGTAACAGATATACTGAAATTTACACATCTCAGCAATTCCTCATTTTTTTCCCATTACTATGACACCAAAAGTATTCAAATAGACCTTGTGGTTGCAGAGATATACTCATTTTATTATGGATATGCAATTTTCGAGAAAAGGCCTAAAAAATAGGCTCGTTTTTAAAAGGTAGAAGACTGTAAAAAAAATACACAGTTCGCTACAGTTGTTCGCTATAATATAATTTTTTCCAGCCACCTATCTGTTATGTCACTATAGATTAATAGTTACTTTCAGACACACTTGGACGGACGGACTCGGACGCTTGCAGTTCACTCGGACATTGTTTATTTCCCAGAATGCCCTACAGGAAGTTACGTCATTCTAAAGGAACATTACACCTGAACTCTCACTGCACATCCCCCTTTCTAAGTGCATTACCAATGTTATTATTAACCTCATCACAGTTGAACTCTGTGGATTAATCAAATCTGTGTAACCATTAGTTAAATCACATCTTGTTCATTCAGTCTTAGAAATTATTCTAGTCTGCAACTATAACAATAATAAAGACAATAAATGAAACAGAAATAAACTCTCTCTGTCTGTCTGTGCGCTGTCAAAACATTTAACTTAACATTTAACATATTCAGTTGAACTTTTCTCTTTTTTTTTTCTAACTAGGAAGGTGGGGTGGACCACCCATTCCTTCCGCTGAGTGAGGGGATTTATTCTGCCCCGTGCTGTTCACTCAGACACCCAAGCACCTTCTATCTATTTCAGTTCAAAGTCTTTAAGGTAGCTCGGGAGGTGTCTCTCTCTAATGGGATACCGGCTTCTTGGAGGTGTAGAACCTTGTGGAGCTGGAACAGGAGCTGGTGCACTGTCCTCTGGTGGGACAGGGTTTGGTGAGTCTATGGGTTCAGCCCCAGTTTCTGGTAGAGTAACAAGATGACCACGGTTGCGGCGGAGGGTCCCTCTGGGGGTCTCGACTAAGTAAGACCGTGGTGTCCCTGCTCTCGCTGTCACTGTTCCTTTCTCCTTTATGTCTCTTACCCAGACATGGTCTCCTGGGTTCAGTATGACCTGGTCACGAGCTCTGTGTCTGGTGTTAAACCTCCTCCACTGTTTCTCTCTCTCTTCTTGTTCTCTCTCTCTCAGTTGTGTGACATCTGTCCATCCCGGGTTGAGGCAAGAAGGGAGGACAGGCACGGTGGTACGGAGTTTTCTTCCCATCAGTAGCTCTGACGGGCTATGTCCGTTGCTCAGTGGCGTAGCACGATATGCCATGAGAGCCAGGTAAGGGTCTTTACTCTTTTGTAAGAGGCTCTTCACTGTTCTCACCGCTCGTTCTGCCTCGCCGTTGCTCTGAGGATATCTAGGGCTGGAGGTAGTATGAACAAAACCCCACTCAGAGGCGAACTGGTGAAACGCGGCTGCCGAAAACTGAGGCCCATTATCCGTCCTGACTTCAGCAGGAATGCCGTGCCGCGCAAATATTGATTTGAACTGTTCAATTACTGCGGCTGCTGTGGTGATTTTTAGCTTGGCAACTTCAACGTACCTTGAGAAGTAATCTATTACAACCAGATACTGGCTGCTATTCCAGTCGAATAAATCTGCACCCACCAATTCCCAAGGTCTGGCTGGAAATTCTGTTGGCATGAGTGTTTCTCTGTTGTTCAGTCTTTCTTTTGCGCATGTCTCACACTTCTCCACCATCTGCAGAAGTTGTGTGCTCAGCCCAGGCCACCACACAGACTGCTTTGCACGCTCTCTACACTTTGCGATGCCCTGGTGACCAGTGTGTAACCTGTCCAGGATGTCTTTCTGTAACGATTTTGGGATCACCAGACGGGTACCTTTCAGCAGCAGGTCATTTTCTACTGTGAGATCCCCAGCATGCTGATGGTAAGGATAACATGGCCCTCCTATGCTCTTTTTGTCTGGCCATCCGCTGATACAGTATTGTTTCACCTGTTTCAGCACGTCGTCTCTATCTTGGTGGTCTTTGATTTGTTGCAGTCTCGTTTCTGTTGCAGGAAGACTTGACATCACTTGATGTGCATACAGATTGATCTCTGTCTCCAGATTTCTGTCGCCTGGCGTTCTTTCTGGTGCCCGGGATAGCACGTCAGCAGTTGCTATGTTCTTGCCTGGGACATGTGAAATAGTGTATGCATACCTCATCAGTCGCATTTTCAGTCTCTGTACTCGTGCGGGTAGCTCATCCAGGTTCTTTGAGCCCAAAAGTGGTACCAGGGGTTTGTGGTCGGTTTCAATGTGAAACTCGATGCCGATCAGGAAGTCTGCGAAGCGCTCACATGCCCAGGTGATGGCTAGAGCCTCTTTTTCAATCTGAGCATATCTTCGCTCTGTATCATTAAGCGCCCTCGAGGCATATGCAACTGGTTTCACTATCCCGTCCTCCTGTCTCTGGAGCAAGACCGCCCCCAGTCCATAAGACGATGCGTCAGCTGAGACTGTTGTCTGTACTCTCGGGCTGTACAGTGCCAAACCTGGTGGTTGACTTAACTCCTGCTTGATGCTCTCAAATGCTGTTTGCTGAGGGTCTCCCCAGGCCCACATGTTTGTTCTCTTCAGCAGTTCTCTGAGTGGCTGTGTCTTTTCCGCGAGGTGAGGAAGGTATTTACCTAAATGGTTGACCATTCCTAGGAACCTCCTTACACCGCTCACATCTGTGGGCTCCTCCATGTTGGTGACTGCTCTCACCTTGTCTGGGTCTGCTTTTACTCCGGTCCCATCAATTATTTGCCCCAGAAACTTGACAGAGGTCTTGGCGAACTCACATTTCTCTCTTTTCAGTGTCACACCTGCCGCTTCTAGCCGCTTCAGTACCGCCAACAGCCGTGTGTCGTGCTGTGCCTGCGTCTCCGCATGGACCAGGACATCATCCATCTGACAGACCACACCGTCCAGGCCTTCCAGCAGCTGTGACATCCGTCTTTGGAAGTGTTCCGGGGCTGAGGAGATGCCGAAGCAAAGTCTGTTAAAGCAGTACCTCCCGTAAGGTGTGATAAATGTGGTGAGTAGAGCAGAATCTTTGGATAGGGGGATTTGCCAAAACCCTGAATTTGCGTCGAGTTTTGAGAAGATTTTGGCGCCTTCTAGCTGTCCCAAGGAGTGTTCCACTGAAGGGAGTAGATGTCTCTCTCTTTTGACAGAGTTGTTCAACTTTGTCAAGTCCACGCAGATGCAAACCTCTGTGTCATCTGGCTTCGGTATTTCATAGTACTACGAAATAAGGTTACTAAAGAGTTAAGAAAAGCTAAAGCTAACTTCTTTATCAATATCATTAAAGAGGCAAATGGCAACACCAAACTTATATGGAAACAAATCCAGAATTTGACAGGGACTGGTCATCCAAGGTGCAGTAAGCAACTAGAATTAAAAATCTGTGGTAAACTTGTACAAGATCCAGAGGAACAGGCAAGAGAATTAAATGAATATTTTACTGGCTCTATTGCAGAGATTGCACAGTCCTTTTCCAACCTATGTGTGAATCCCACTTCAGTGAATGCTAGTCTGCCCTCTTTTAAAATTGCTCATATCACAGAGAGCAAAGTAAAAATGATCATAAATTCACTTAAATCGTCTAAAGCTAAAGATATCCATGGAATGGACACATCAATGCTTAAGAGCCTCAAGGACTCATTAGCTTCCCCCATATCAAAAAATATCAATCTGTCCATCTCACAAAGGGTATTTCCAAGAGCATGGCAAACAGCAATTGTGACACCTATCTACAAATCAGGTGACCCTCGGGATATTTCTAACTACAGGCCAATCAGTATCCTACCTGTAATATCTAAAGTAGCAGAGAAGTGGATAGCTGAACAGCTTACATCTCATCTAAATAGCAGCCCCTTTTCATTGCATCCAATGCAATTTGGGTTTAGAACTCCACAGACTCTGCGAACTGCTTTCTTCTTGAAAAAATAAGATCTATGATGGACAAGGGAGGTGTTGTTGGGGCTGTTTTCCTCGACTTGAGGAAAGCATTTGATACTGTAAATCATAAAGTGCTCATTTCCAAACTCTCCACATTTAACTTCTCAGACGAAGCCCTTGAGTTAATAAAGTCATATTTGCACAATAGAATTCAACATGTGAAGGTTCACAACCACTTATCTGAGGTTCCAGGGTGCCATTCCGAAGGGCCGCCACTCCGAACGTTTACTTTAATTTGTCGGAATGCCGACCCTTAATTATTTATGGGAAAAGGGTGCCATTACGAACCTGAAAGAAAGGGTGCCATTCCGAACCTGAAAAAATCTTGAATGGTTTACGGCACGGAGTAAACAAGCCTAATTGCGGTGGTAGCGTAGTGGTCAGAGCATCTGCTTTTGATGCGGTGGATCAGGGTTCGACTCCCGGGGGAGATACATATTAACTGCGATTTTATTGGCCTCTACCTAACCTTTTTACTAAACTTAACCAACTCCTTTCTACATTGCCTAAACCTAACCAAAGCACAGAGCAAGGACATTTATTTTCAGCAGGAGTGCCGCGGCTGCATCAGACCATGGATGTAATGCATCAGACTCGCACCTGGGTGAAACTTTGGAGGCGGAGGGGGAGGGGCCGGTCGGGCGCTGTCCCCGCGGCGCGTCGTGTCAAGCCGGGCAGGAAGTCAAACCACGAGAGAATCCGGTCAATTTTCAAAATAAAACACATTCGGAACGGCGGCCCCTCGGGAAGTTCGAAATGACGGACCTTCGGGAATTTTCGGACTGGCAGACCGTCGGAATGGCGGTCCTTCGGAATGGCGGTCGCCCCCCCTTATCTGATGCTCTAAATTGTCCAACTGGTGTTCCGCAAGGATCCATTTTAGGACCACTTTTGTTCAGTTTATATATAAATGATTTGCCCTCTGTATGCCCTGAAGTTGAGACCCAGCTTTATGCTGATGACACGGTGATATATGCACATGGCAGCTCAAAACAACAGGCCGCAGAAAAACTTACCAAGGCTTTGGATGGTGTCACAGCATGGCTAAATAAGTCTTGCCTCAAATTAAATACGAGTAAAACAGTTGGACTGTTCTTTTCAAAAAAGTCAACTTCGAGTCCAGATCCAGACATAACTCTACTGGGTGAAAAACTTCAAATTGTAAATAAGCACAAATATCTTGGCATACTGATTGACCAACAGCTGTCCTTTAAATCCCATGTGAAGACAGTCTGTCATAAGATTAAATTTAGTCTATCCAATTTAAGATTTATTAGAAACTTCATGACCATGGATGCAGCAAAGCTTTATGTAAATGCAATGATTGTTTCACGTTTAACATACTGTTTGACGAGTGTTGCACAAGCAAATAAGACCACTCTCAAACCGCTTGAAACATTATACAAACAAAGCCTAAAGATCCTAGATCGAAAACCTAACTCCCACCATCACTGCCTCATTTTAAAAAAGCATGATCTTCTGAGTTGGGATAATTTAATAAAGTATGCAAATCTCTGCCTGGTCTTTAAAATACTGCACAACACTGCTCCTCCTCCTCTCCAAACATTCATAACCCAAAGATCAATCAATGACAGGGCAACCAGAGGATCAGCTCGAGGAGACTGTGTTGTTCCCATGAGAAAAAGTGTCTTTGGCCAAGCTGCCTTCTCAGTAAAAGCAGTGCAGGACTGGAACTCAACACCAGGGTCTATTAGAGAATCAAACACTCACTATTCTTTTAAAAGACAGTTAAAGCAGTGGTTAATCAATAATCAATCATGTAATCACTAATCATGTAATCACTAATCATGTAAATCACTAATCATGTAAATCACTAATCACTCATTAACCCTATTTGTGCTGTTTCTCAATGCTTGTAATCATATGTCCTGTTTTTTTTTTTTTTTTTTTTTTCCTGTTTGTTTGCTTATTTGTTAGCTTTGGTTTTCTTGCCTAATGCCGTTTCATGTCCTGCCTTGTAATGTCTGATATTGTTTGTGCTAATGTTTTAGCTCTGTGTGCTACTTGCATGTGTTTCTAGCTGTGCTTTCTTCTCTTGCTTTCTCTCGCTCTCCTTCTCTCTGTCTGCATGTTACTGTATGTCTGCATGCCATGAGCTTTTGTCATGCTGTATGTCAGACTTCTTACCTGTTTTACTTGTTATTATTATGAGCTTTTACTACTAGATAGATTACTAGATTGTTATGTAAGTTGTGTCTTGAAAGTACTTAATTGTTGCCCTTTTTTGGCTTTTAGGTTGCCTTTAACATCTGGCCAGGGACAACGGACGAAAACTAGCCTTGTTGGCTAACTCTGGCCCACTTACAGTTTTCTTTAACTCTGTTGATTAGTGGTGCACTGTCCCTATGAAATAAACTAATAAATGAAAAATGAAATACCGGGACCATCCCCGCACACCAATCTGTGGGTTGCTCCACTCTGGATATTACTCCAAGTTCTTCCATGCGGGTGAGTTCTCTCTTGACTTTTGGCAGAAGGGGCAGTGGGACCCGCCGGGGAGTTGACAGGGCGAATGGCGTAGCGTCTGCTTTTAGCTCTATTCTGTACTCTCCCTCCATTCTACCTAGCCCACTGAAGAGTTTAGGGAACTGCTGTTTCACTGCCTCTACTGAGCTGAAAGACACTGTCTCTATTCTCGCTATCAGCCCAAGCGCAACACTGGCCTGGCGGCTAAGTAGCCCCTTTTGCAGACCTGCAACTACATACACTGAGTTTACTACTTCTTTGCTGTCTGTACAAAGTTTAGCTGTAAACTTCCCCTTAACTGTAAGAGGGCTCATACCTGCACCATATAGCTTAATCTGGGTGGGCAACAACTTTGGTCTCTGAGCTATGGCTTGATATTCACTGTCTGGCAACACAGTTACATCGGCCCCCGAATCTATTTTAAATTCACAGTTCAGATTGTTTACCCGCACTGTAGTAACCCAGGCTTCATCTGTCTGATCTACTGTGACCGACCCCAAAAATGCTACATAACCCTCCTCTTCACCTGCAATCTGGACCTCTCCCACAACTCCTGACCTGCACACCCTGGCATAGTGCCCTTTCTTTTTGCACTTATTGCAGGTTACCTCACTGGCTGGGCACTGGAGTTTGCTGTGTGATGGAGTTTTGCCACATCGGTTGCATTGTCGAGTGTCTTTGTCCACTTTAGTGTTTTTCCACTTTGTCCGTTTTTCTCCTTGCTGTTTGGCAGGTCTGAAGGGTCTTGCCTGAGCCTTGATGCTGTCCACGTTGCCTGGACGGTTATCACACTTGAAATTATTTTTGAGCAAGTCTTGCTGTTTCTTAACAAGCTCACTCTGGCGAATCCTCGTGACAGCTTTTTCTAACGTCAGCTCCGGGTCCAGTTGCAGTTGTTCTGATAGTCTTTTATCTCTTATTCCGACAACAAGTCTGTCTCTTATCATTTCACTGTGGAGCGCCCCATAGCCGCAATGCTCCGCTAAGCTATGCAAAGCTGTGATGAAACAGTCTGCGGTTTCTCCGACCTCTTGTTGTCTTTGGTTGAACTTCGCTCGTTCAAAAATCACATTTCTTCTCACAACAAAATGTGCATCCAGCCTGTCTCTCAGCGACTCGTAATCACCTGTCTCCTCGTCCGACAGATTCAGCGCAGTCAGAATATCCTCAGCCTCGTCACCCATCGTATAAATCAGCGTATTAACTTGATTTTCATCCGCCTTCAATTCTAGCCCTGAGACGATTCTGTACCTCTCAAAGCGGCGAATCCACTTCGGCCACTCTTCAGGCTTTGTAAAATCAAATTTCGGCGGCGGGGTGACTTGGAACTGCTCCATTTTACTGAGCGAACGAGGCTCTAACTGCCGCCAACGGTGATTAGCTTGTTAGCCTAGCCTCTTACCAGCAGACAGTTGGCTGGAAAAATGGACGCTCCGTGAGTTCTTCAGTCGAGTAGCTCGTCTTGCTCGTTAGTGTTACTCGCTGTGGAGCACTTCTGACACCATGTTATGTCACTATAGATTAATAGTTACTTTCAGACACACTTGGACGGACGGACTCGGACGCTTGCAGTTCACTCGGACATTGTTTATTTCCCAGAATGCCCTACAGGAAGTTACGTCATTCTAAAGGAACATTACACCTGAACTCTCACTGCACACTATCCAACTGCTGATTGGCGGGCACTAACCCTGGGAGGAGGGATACGTGAGTTGGTTAGGTCCAAATAAAAACTGTGTTTTTCCTGCACTTTGAAGGGCTGGAAAAAATTATATTATAGCGAACAATGGAACTGCGTTTTTTTTTTTTTTTTCAGGTAAAACCTCTTTTAGGCCGTGAAAATAGGCTGTTTCTTTGGGTCTGTTCACAACACTGTATGTTGTAAATCTCTGGGCAGGGCTATTATGGGCTGGCGTTGCTAACAGGAGGAGTGCAGAGAGTCTTCTACTGCAATTTAAGTACTTAGGGGCTATTTGTAGATCATACAACCCCACTTTAAAAAAAAATGCTACTATCCCTTTAATGTTATAGTTGACTTGAGAGCCATACGACATAACCATTGGAGAAGGGTTCACAGTAAGAAATGCGAGCTGAAATGTTACATGGCCGGTGTGTGTTGCACTTAAAAACAAAAACACTGGACTCTGTAGCTGCAGTTATGGATGAATACTGTTCCCTCATAATTCTGCAGGCATATAAAAATCCCGGTTGTCACTTTTAGGCCAGCAGATCAGCTCCAGCCTCGCAGCAGTAGAGAACAGAGCAATGCAAGGTGGAAAAATAAATTAGTCTCCTTTAATAACTCAATATAATAGAGGCCTTATGGGTTCCAGCAGATGTTGAAGTCCTCATTCGACTGTTGTGCAGGGGCGTTTCTATACACCATGGAGGCCCCCTCGGCCCAACAACACCTGGACGATGATTCAGTCAAGAAATATTTTATTTTAAATTACAAAAAGTGCAAAATCACATAAATACCAAGAATAAAAGAAATCTTCACATAAAATATATAGATAACATTAAAAAACCACACGTCCCATATCCACAACCACGTCCTATAGTGCAATTTGTTTTGAGAACTGCTGCTTGCGGGCATTGGCTTGTGCAAATGCAGCCATGATGTCTTCCATATCTAAAGACCTTTTGCACATCATGTTGTATTGAAATTAATGCTGCCACAAACAATTATTTTGAAAATCGACTAGTCGCCAATTATTTTTGCAATTCGCCAAAAAAAGTTGGCAAATCGGATCATACGTAAATTGCAGCTTATTTTATTTTCCATCTTTGCTGAGGATTTGTTCAAAGTTAAATAAAAGCCTGTCCTGTCTCCAATATGCACGCTTTAAAAAAAGGCAGGGCCAAAATCACCCAGGCGGCCCACCGTTGCATTGGGTCATTTCTCCCTTTGCACCTCAGAGAGTGAAAGGTCACACCCGTACAAGTCCATTTGAGAGAGTGTCTTTTGATGACAGCATGTATCGACAGAGGTGGTTACTAAACACTCAAGAGAAGACTGGATTCCACAGGCATCGTTTTGGGCCAGAGTAATCTAGTAGTGGAGTAATTTGCGGCTATTATCAGCACAAGCAGAGCTAACTATTAGAAAAAACATTTTATTGACCCGACCTGAAGTGCCAAATCGGCAGCTGTGAATCAGAAACTATCTTTAGCATCATGGTAGGGGAGCGTGCCTATGTTCCCACAGCCCTATGTTCCCACTGGACTCTCTCTACCTATCTGGACTCTATCTATCTGGCCTGTCTAGCCTCTACCTGGTCTTTTTACTAAACTTAACTAACTCTTTTCTTCATTGCCTAAACCCAACCAATGGTGGGACCAAAGGGCTGTGGGAACATACGGCCTAATTTTCAGTGACAACAAAAGTTAGAAATGTGGGAACATAGGAATGACCCCCATGGTAGTGTAGTGTATTATCCACCTGAGCTTTTTTGCTTTAATATCTTGAATTATCTTATGTTCTTCATGGTGTTTTCTTAGCCTAAAAGTTAAGGGATAGGTCAGAGGTAATTCACTATTTGGATAGGAACTTCATTTGTGATAAGTAACAGTTTATAGTTAAATGGAATAAATATAAATAAATGTAGATGTTACAAGAGAGAAAGGCGCACACATACATTTACAGCAAGATGTTTAGATTAGGTGTCTAGCAGTAGTGTGGAATGTACCCTGAGAAATGTGTTTCTTGTCATCTACCCATCTCTGTGGGTCATAGTTTTTGGGGATACTGGACACTGTATCTATGTTTAAGTTAGCTTGGTCAAGAGGTTAAATGTCAGAAGGCATGGGTTAGATTCTGTTTTTAGATCCTGTCTTTGTCTGACCATCTTGGACAGACATATTGGGAGAAGGTGGAGTTTTAGAAAATGTATAGAAGGTTAGAGCTTTAGGCCAAGAGAGGGAGATCTCACATTGGCACCAGAGATGCTCAACGATTCGGCATTTTTGTACACTGTTCTTCTTCTTGTAATAAACTCTTTTTGAATGCAAGAAAAGACGTGTCGGCGGTGATCCCTTCTTTTCATCAACACATCAATATACTGCAGTAGCATTTATTTTTTATCCAATAGTCTGCTGTTCAGTCCTCTTCCTCTGCTCTCTTTCCTTTGTACACTGAATTAGAGGTGAATGTGCAGCTTTATTTAATTGTTGCTTAAGCTTGATGACATTACCATTAAAGCTGTATTCTATTTACCACCTCAGTAAGAAAGTTTATTAATTTCTAATTCCCAGTGAGACCAGAGGTTTAACCAGGGATTTGAGTAAAGCCTGCAGCATGCACACAGCCACATCAGGAGGTTTGGGGGAAGCTTAGCTTAGCATTTTTTCTGCCCTGACCAGTGTGTGTGTGTGTGTGTGTGTGTGTGTGTGTGCCCATAGGCAAGGGGAATCGGAGGATTCGAATCCCTCCTCTGCTCCCGCCAACCCCCTGGTCAAGGTTTTCTTTCATGTCATATTAAATACATTTAATGACTGTCACCTTTTAAATAAACGTTCCACATTTTTCTAAACTGATCAAAAAAAGAAAGCAGATCGAAGTCCTAGCACTGAGTCTGCGGACCTTGGCGCATCACTGTCATGCACCCAATCCAGTGGGTGGCGGTAATGCCCCCATTTCCGTTGGTTGCTAACCACCAATAAACTGAACAGAAGAAGAGAAGATGGGTAAAAAAAAGAAGATAAAGAATATGTCACTTATTTTCCTTTTTTTTTTTAAATGTTATTTATTTATTTATTTTTTATTAGGGTCCGGGCAGCGCAGCTGCCAGGACACTATTGTATTCCTAGGAATTCTTCTTCTTCTTCTTCTTCTTCTTCTTCTTCTTCTTCTTCTTCTTCTTCTTCTTCTTCTTCTTCTTCTTCCAAGGAAGTCATACTTCCCATGGGTGAAAACTCACCAAACTTCACAGAAACATCCAACCCCATGCCAGATTCACTCAACTCCAAGGACATGTGGGGGCACAATAAGCATTTAAATTAAAAAACTTTAAAAATTCCTACCAAACCAACGGTAGATGCTACAGTGTTGAAACTTCACCACAATGGAGCCTCAATACTGCTGAAACTTTTGTCCACTTAAACTTATTACAAATTATGAAGTCCATCACTCTGTTTTTTTTTTCAATAACTGTAAAACTTTTAAAATGTATCTCCTCCCACAATTTTTGCTCAATTGTCACCAAACTTGCTACAGAGCATCTCCAGACCGTCCTCCACAAAACTTGTTTCTCGGATTTTTGATTAATCAAAAATTGAGCCTACAGTGCATGAAAACGTTTGACTGTAAACAGTACTGTAAACATATACCATCAAATTCTTGATAAATACATTTTCAATCTTCCTGGAAAAAAAATGACAATATTCTGGAGTCATGGTTGATGAAGTTTGGCAAATATCAGAATTGTATCTCATAAACTGAATTTTTGAGAACATTTTGAATTCTGCTCTCATGGGAACAACTGCAGTCAATGTGAGTGTGGAATTTATAAACATCAGATTTTCTCCTATGAAGCAAAACACTTATCATTAAAAACAAATCACCAACATTTCCATGCTGTCAAGATGCAATTTATGTATTATCAGATTTTTGTTTAGATGACTGAATTTCTGACTTTTGACCATTTCATCACAACAGCTGGCCGGGCACTGGCTCACCTGAGTGGATAAATGAAGCTACACAGCAGGTCTCACTACCAGCTAATTAGCTCAGCAAGTTAGGAGCTGGTTCTTGGTGTCAGAGGCTGTGGGTTCGAGACCCAGCAAGGGTGATGATGATGATGATGATGATGACAGATCAAAATGTCAGTTGTCCTCAACACGAAACACAAGACAATTGTCCTAATGGTGGCATCACAGCAATCCTCTAAATTTAAAAATCCAAATAGCTTGGACTGGACCATGTGCGAAGGCTCCTAACATCTTAGACTCATAGTAGATGTTTGACAAATACATATCATTATTTTACCTCAAAAACTGATTTTTCTTTTTACTGTGGTTTCAAATCTGCCTACACGACAGTGAATGGTTTACTCAATTTGTGAAGCCACTGTTGAACTGCCAATTGTCAATTAGCTCAGTGCGATAGACAACGGTCTTTGGTTCCAGAGGTTGTGGGTTCAATCCTTAACTGATGCAAATTGAACATTATAAGGTCAACTGTCTTGTCTTCCTATTCTCTTGTTTGTTGCTCAGAATTGCCTAAATTTGCCCAAAAGTAGCCCGGACCCGACCCATTGCTGCGCAGCAGCTATAATTATCTTTGCTCCCTCAGTGTTCACTTTATATTGTGTTGGATAAGAATTTGCTCAGTAGCAAATCAGGAAGCCTTTTACTATTTTCATATTCAAAATAATTTATTTTTTTTGTGAACAACTTTTTTATTGCTTTTAAAGGGAAACAAGTACATTAATCCGATAAAGGTAAAACATATTCAAAATAAACATTACAAACAAAAGAAAGCTGCGGCTATTTTGTCTCAAAATATTGGAGACATGACCCGAAAAAGGGCCAAAATGGGTAAGGTGCTAAATCTATTGAGTAGCCGAACCTTGATGCAAGGCTGTCACCGTACGGTCTTGGGATCCCTAGCATACAAACGAGCAGCAGCCTATACATCGTGATACACAAATTAAATAAAGAAAATCCATTTTCTCATGTAAAATAATGTTTTGATTTTGGAGTCTTAGCCTGAACTCTCTCAGCAGCAGCATCCTGATGAAGGCCTTGCAGAACTCGATGCTGAAGGTGGCATTGTTGAACGGTCAGCTAGTACTCTCCGATTTAAAGGGATAGTTCAACATTTTGGCAAATTGGCCCATTGCCATAATCCCTATAGTCATAGCAGCAGGTTCGTTACCTTTAATTGTCGGTGTAAACTATTTTTAGAACGGCGGAGCAGAGCCGTGAGCTGCTCAGAGCTACGCTACGGAGGCTCATTGGATTTCTTGGTTTCCCTCATCAAACTCATCGAATACACAATCCAACAACTCCACAACGCTCTGGTGGACAAGTTGTGAGCTGCACATTCACCACGCTATGAGATAATAACACAACGTTACCACACAGAGTTGTTTTAGAGGGAAATTCATGTAAAACCACTGATGCGCGTTGCCTTCAGGGACAGTTTTTCAGCAAGCAGACTCTGTATTTACCTCGAAAACGGCTCCGTTTCGTAACGTTCCATTATTATCTCATAGCGTGGTGATTGTGCAGGTCACAACTTGTCTGAGCAGCTTACGGCTCTGCTCTGCCGTTCTGAAAATAGCTTGCACCGACAATTAAAGGTAACGGACCTACTGCTATGACTATAGGGATTATGGCAATGGGCCAATTTGCCAAAATGTTGAACTATCCCTTTAACACATTCATGCAAAGCAGCATGGGAGAGGACCACATGTCATCTCTGGCCCTCATTCACACACACTACGACATGGCAGTGGATCCACATTCACTCCAAAATGCACCAAGAAGATCAGAAGTGATGAGTGTTCTCATTCCAGAAATGACAACGGAGGTGAGCAACAACTAAGAGAAAGACAACTGTCTGAGTAGAGACATAGTACACCGAAATTTAATCCGATTCGTGTTAAAGGAAAGTTAGGATAGTAAGAGACAGTGCACTTCGTTGTGGTTGTTGTTGTTTTGGCTGTTTGTCTTCACTTACCTACCTCCTCTCTCTCTCTTTGTCTTCTTTTTGTTTTCCTTTTTTTGACTCTCTCTCCCATTTCGCATGTATATTTCTTTGCTCATACTTTTTCTCTTTCTCATGTTCCAATCGTTCCAGTTCATCCTACATACATACATGCCACAACATCAATTCATATCTATATATGTACAACCCTGTTTGCACCAGAATACTATTTGTTTTTGTTTATTTGTCTCATCTAATCCTTTAATGGGATGTTCTGTCACCAGCAACCAAAAACATCTGTGTGCTGTTAATACATTGTGTGTTGAAGATGTTAGCAAGTGATCATATATATGTTGGACAGATACGTATCTGACAGAGAAACCAAACGTGTACACAAGAGAGAAATGACGAGCCTAGAAGTCATCTCACTTCCCCCGATAGTCTCCCTCTCCCTATATCATTTTAATAGGGAGGGAGAAGAAATGAGAGACAAATGGATGAAAAATAAAGGAGAACCATCAGAAATAGACCAGAGTCTGCAGGCTTCATAACTTCTTTAATGGACCAAATGCTGCTGATTGACACATTTATTACAGAAGAACTCATCTTCATACTGCCCTGCTGCGAGATGACGCAGAGAAGAATGAGACATTGTAATAAAAGAGACTGAAAGAAGAAAAGAACATTGTGGAACAGAGTTTTTAAACGCCATAAAACTACTGATGGATTTTTCCTAAGTGAAAAAGCGAGGTGGAGCCACCGACACAAAAACATGACAGACTGGGTTCACGAAATCTCAGGCAAACTGACTGAGACTATATACGTAGAAAAATCACATAGCAAGCCACTTTCAGGATAGATACCAAAGATTTCATAATTTAATCCTATGTTTTAGATGATGAGGATGAAATTCACAACTCTTAAACTCTTTAAAATGTGTGATCTGACACTTGAATTGCTCATATTGAGAAAAAGGTGGATGACACCTGTTGCAGAATTCTTCATCAGAAGAATAGCTAATACCCAAAAAGGATTTCTTCCAGTTCAGTCAGACAACTCTGAAATGAGAACAAAGCATATATTGAGTGTAAGCATTGCAAGATGAAGCACAGCATAGGTATCCTAGAGCATGTCTCAGTTATTCCTTCCCTGAATGACTTTGTGTGTAACTGACGGGATAATGACATGAGAAAAAAAAAGAAAAAGAAAAAAAAAGTGTGAATGTTCTATTATGTGGGTTCTATAATGTGAAAAAAAAATGTCCCTGGACTTTCATATTGTAATGTTGTTTGTTTATGAAAAGCTACACTAAATAGAAAGTATAATTTAGCTTTTTGAAAGCTGTGGGTAAGTTTGCACCTTATATCCAGAGGATGTTGTATTTGTTTATAGTAATAATAGTGTTTAAGGAGTTGACACAAAGATATTCTGCTACTATTTAATTTAAGAGGAAGCCTGAAAAAAAAGTGAGTAAATGAAAATCGTTTATTTTGTTTAAAAGAAAAGGGATGTAACCCCCCCCCCCCCCCCCCCCCCCACCCCCCACACACACACACACACGTTTATCTCTTGAATCCCTTTCAGGATTAATTTTCTAATAAGCACCAGCAATGTTTGATGGCAACATAAAATACGAACAGACTACAGTTAGAACTAGGCTACAACCAGGAGTCATCTGAGTTGAAGTCTTGCATAGCAATCTTGTTTTTATCTAGTTTTTACCTGGATTCTTCTGACACACTCTTTGGGTTTTGGTTGTGTTTAACCACCTCCTTCAGCTGGAGAAAGGATTTTAGTCATCGGACGTGGATTTTAATAGTTTTAAAGAACTTTCTGCCGGACTGTTTGTATTGGTGGCTAAGCTAATTAGCTCGCTCTGCTAAGCTAAGAGCTACATCCATGGCTGCCCCCGCTGCGGCTCTACTTACCCACCCACACGGGTGCGATGGCTGTCTCCAAAAATCACAGTCAATCGCCAAACTTGAACGCCGTATTTCTGATCTTTATTGGATCCGGAATGAAGAAAACAGATGGACTCTGTCATCACACTGGGCGCAGGTCCGCCTGCCAACTTAGCCGAGTTGGACACCACCATGCCGGCTCCCGACGCTACTCCGCCGGTCTTGGCGAGCGGAGCTCCTGCCTCCGTCTCTCAGCTGGCCACTGGCTCTGGGGTTGCGCCTCCTGCTACAGCCGGACCGGCTGCTTCGGTCCTGCCGTCACGCCAATCGGACGATGACTGGCGCTCGCTGGGTGCTAAACCCAAACTTGTGCCTGCTGCTGTTCTGGACTTTACACCGAACCCGAGACGCAGAGCACACAGTTCCACCCCACGGCAGGAGCCGTGGTTCGTGGCCTCAGGCAAGAAGGCACGTAGGACCAGCCCGCAACCCACCTGTGAACTCCAGCTGTCTGACAGGTATGACCTCCTGCGTGTGGATGAATTCCCGCCGCTGAATGCAGAGGCGGAGCCGGTGGTTGCTCCCGGGTGGGTCACTCTGGCTTTTGCTTCCATCCAGGGGCGTCTCTAGGATTTTGACACATCCGGGGCTCAGCCCGGAAGAGTGACACATGCAATATATGCGCGCGCAGAGCGCGCGCCGAAATTTTTAGGCATAGAGACATTCTCCATCATTGGTGAAAAAGGTGAAAACGATGCAATCCACAGATCATCAAATGAATGACCCATTTTGAATTTAGTTCTATGTACTGACATTAGCTAGCTACGTAACAACACATTGTGTTTCCATTTAACACATTAGCAGCTACAGTAAAAGAGGCAGGCTGTGCGGGATCCCTGTCTGCTAACTAGCTGCTATCATGCATGAAAAAGAAAATAAACAAGATGGTTCGATGTTATAGCACATTAACTTCAGCAACTTTCCCCTCTAGAAGAAGCCCAAACTTAGTTATTTCTAGGTACACAATTCTCACACCCTACAATTGCATTTACAGATGCCAATAATTACAGATTGCTTTTTTTCTCATGTAATATCAACCAGAGCAATATCAACTAGCTGCTAGCTAGCTAACGTTAGCTACTACCCTCTTGTAGTTCCAGCTGCAACACTCTTTTCGAAATTATACATTTTTACATAATTTCTATTCCCATTACCTTTTTGATTGCTGACCACCTTTGGGGGAAAACATGGAAATCTTTTTTGTGGCATCTTGATACACTTTAGCTGCTACTAGCTACCAAAAGACAGCTGCAGCTTGCTGTTGTCAAACCTGCCTGCTGTCAGGTATTTGTTGTCAAGTTAAATGCGCCGCTGTTTTGGGTGAATGACGTCAAGTGCGACCTGGAGGTGTTAACCAATTGTGTGCCAAAGCCAAAGTAGTGGCTTTTTAAAAATATAATTAATTGTTACTCAAACCTGTCCAAAAACACTGTTTTATCGAAGCATCAACATAAGATAACCGTAGTTTGAGGATGTGATCTTAAAATTTTTTGAAAATTAATATTCGTTGTAAAAGTCCTCCTTATCTTGTTTGAGTTTTACAAGTCTCTCTGTCTCAATTTAGCATATTGGACTGATTGTTTGTTTGTTAGCAACAGTAACTCGGGTATTTATATTGAACTTCAGGCTCACTATCGCCCCCAGCGGCGAGGCACCGACACTGCCTGCCTCAAGGCCTGAACAGCGCCATGTTGGATTTACCGGCCGAGAACCCGCCCACTGGCCTCAAAGCAGCTGTCCACGGAGCTGCTCGGACCTGTCACTCAACGTTTCCGCGCCCTAATTGGCCAGAGTTTAAACCTAACAACAGTAAAACGGTAGAGTTAAAAAAAAATTCACCCCCCACCACGCGCCAACACACACACACACACACACACACACACGGACAGTGACAGTGGGGGGGGGGGGCTTTCTGTTGATCTGTGTGTAATTGTTTATTATATAGCCTACACACACCCTAACCACCGCTCGGAGTAACGCACATTTCCTTATGGAAATTAAAGCCTTGTCGGAATGGCGGGACGAAACTGTCGGAATGGCAGGACGTTTACATGTCGGAATGGCGGTATGTCTGAGTGGTGACATGTCTGAATAGTAGAATGGCGGAATGGCGGTATGTCGGAGTGGCAGCATGTCGGAATGGCAGCATGTAACCGAAAATAGTGTTCCAAACCGAGTTGTAGTCATTCTTGATGATGTTAAGTACTGGTTGACCGGTATAGAGCTCCGGACCCCACGTGACCTCCAGCGTTCGAGCGGCCATTTTGGCAGGAAACTGACCAGTGCGGAAGCATTGACTGTAAGCGCCGAAGCCGTCTGAGTTCACATGATCTCTCTTTAATTCCAACACATTGGACTTAATATAAAAAAAACTAAATGGATTAAATATTACCGACCCTTATAATGCCCCCGGGGTGCTTTTCAAAAATATTTTTGCCTAACTGGACGTCCTAGACCTGCAGTATCTGGACACAGCTACCTGATCAACTACTCTACAAGCATACCAAAGCCAGCTTTATGCTCTTTGTGCTCCACAAAATGACACAAGCAGGAAAGACGGTGACAAAAAGAAAAGAAAGAGGCAAACACATAAGATGTGAGTCTCCTTCGCCTCCAGCCTTTCCAAGCTGACCCAAAGCCGGTCGCAGCGCACCGCCGCACCCGCCGCGGGCTGATCAGCACCGGGGAGAGCTCCCGGCCGGCCCCCCGACAGCACCCCGGACAGCTACGAGCTAACGTTAGCCATGCTACACTGCATTAACTGGGATGATACGACACTTACCCTTCTAGTGAGGATACAGCAGGTTTTTGCTGGTAGATTCCACAGCTGGACGTTCATCACAAAGCCAGACTGCGTCCATGTGTAACCCTCCAGGCTTTTGTATGCAAAAGCAGCAGCGCCATGCAAAGTTGATCAGGTAGCCTAACTTAGCCGTGTCCGCATACTGCAGGTCTGGGACGTCCGCCGGCGGCCGGAGATACTTTTGAAAAGCACCCCGGGGGCATTATAAGGGTCGGTCATATTTAATCTATTTAGTTTTTATATATATTAAGTCCAATGTGTTGGAATTAAAGTGAGATCATGTGAACAGACGGCTTAAAATCTTCCATTTTACTGCCTAAATGTTATGCAGCTGTTCTCCTGGTCCACCGATCCACGTCTGCCCTCCTCCTGCACTATCGACATGTACAGTCACATTGTTTACGTTACGTTGTGTGTTTTAATTAATCCTGTAACACACACAGTGTGATCGCGGTACCGACAGAGTGACAGGCAGGCTCATTGTCAATGTGCAGAGGGATGAGGGACAGCTGTTACTCCCCACAGTGACTCCCGACACTTAAAGCAGATATCAGCTTCACGGCCGTTTCGGCTAATGCTGCGTTCAAGGCAGGCTTTTGAAACCGTAAGTTACAGCTTCAAGTCACAACTACGACTTGGTAGCGTTCCAGGTAACCCGTAGCTCGTGTTTTTACCATCCTGTTGTCTGTGAAAGTTCCCTATAACGGCCACTCGTAACTTCCGACCCGTGAACTCGTACCAGATCGAACTGGTATGACTTCACAGGAAGGAAAAACACAAAGTACGAGTTTCTTTGAACGCACTGTCGCTACCCGATCTGCGACGCTACCGGATCCGTGACAAAACTGGTCTGCGCATGCGCAGACCGGCCGCCATCTTGGACAGCTGCCTACGGCAACTCCACTTGGACAAACTTCATTTGGGCACTGCCCGATTTGCGTACATGCTTTAAGTTCTGTGAATTTAAAATACGGTACTGTGAAAATGATTAAAAAATAAAATAAAATAAAATAAAAACCGCGTAGGTCCGTCATAAGACAGCCGCGGCAGACTCGTTTATTCAGTGAGTGTTGTGGTAGTTGTGATTGTTTGTGGTTGTCATGGTAATGAGGCCGGCGAGAAAAGAGGACAGTAAACATTAAAAGTCCGCCTGTGTTCCTGTTTTCTGAGCATCAAGATCCAGACCACCACAACCAACCCTCAATTTACATTACTAATAAAGTATTTAAAAAAATAAATAAAAAGATAAACCGTCTCTGGCGACGCACACAGGGCAGTGATCCTAAGTCAATTCAACTAAGTTTGTCCAAGTGGAGTTGCCGTACGTGGCTGTCACGGATCCGGTAGCGTCGCGGATCGGGTAGCGACACGCACCATGAGTTAGCAGCCCCCGCCCTTGTCAGGCATCAATTGGTCCTCGTGCTACGTCACCACATTCACGCGCATCCCTTGGCTGCACACACAGCCCTTCATGCCGTTCTCTCTCCTCATTGGATAACACTTGTATCCCACAAGGAAAATTTTCTCCTCGGGTTACAGCAGAGCAGAGTGACGGAGAGACTCGTGTTTAGGCTGAAATACTTCATGTAAGTGATTGCTGACGGAAAATAGGACTATTTAGGACTTATATTAACAAAAACATTCCACTGATATCTGCTTTAAACCTAGTTGCTTCTATACTGAAAAACCCTGACATGTCAAGCTTTAGGGTGTGTTTGAGGACTAATTTATCCGTCTAGCCATCATAACTATGACACCTGAAACGGTAAACACAGCTGATCGATCGAAAAAATTACGCCGGAGTGAATTTTTTCTGTCACTGAAAACGGCTGGTTCTTGAACGTAACTCGGTCAAAGTAAGACATATCCTCAATATGTTCAGCAGTTCTGTTAGGTCATACTACATGCTGACAAAGTTATACATGTAAAACTTGTATGGGCTCGGAGAAAATCGCTTTGTTATTCTCATTCCGCACCCAGCTCTCCCCTGTATCTACGCTACGAAAATCTTCAGATTCCTGCCAAAATGGCGTCGCTGTCAGTTTCGGGGCTGCGTGACGTCACCGTGACGTCAGCTCCCGGAGCTCTATAGACCGAATCTCCTTGTTGTTTACATTCTACTTCCCGGTAGAAAACCAGCTGTAATGTGAATGAGATCAATAGTAACGAACGAGAGTTTAGCTATATATCATATTTTTCACGCCCTATCACCGTAAGACAAATCTGAAATGATTGAAGAAACATTACTATTTCTGTGTGTGTGTTTTGTGTTGCTATGTGTTGTATTTATTCAGTTTGGGGGAATCACAGTGTCTAGAAAGCATCAGTGGCTCAGCTGACAGGGACAGCTAACGGTAGCTAAGCTAACGGCAGCAGCTAAGCTAACGGTAGCTAAGCTAACGGCGGTAGCTAAGCTAACAGCAGGACGTCAGCTGTTAAAACCCTCCCGTTGTGGGACACGACATGAAACTACTCCAGTTAGCTCAGTCATGTTGGAACTCAGATATCCGCTGGAGAAAATATTTTTTCATGGAGCGTTTATTGAGTCACTGAGTTATTAAAGTTAAACAGGTAGCTAACCGTTAGCCCGGCTAATCTATGATAACCATGACTAATTACAAAAATGTGCACACATAAATAGTAATGTTTGTCCAATCATTGGTTTTATAGACTTTACAAACATCAGCATGTGTTTGGTGCAGTTTCTCACTGTTACCGGTGCAAGGGGAGACATATAAGCACAGTAAGCCATAATGCCTCTAAATTACCATGAGTTTCTCTAAATTTAATGCAGTGTTCTACAAAAATTAAAGGGGTACTATGCAATAATTTTTTGTTTTTGTAAAATTATATATATATATATATTTTTTTTTTTGAATTGTCTTTTTCTTTTAATAAACGAACAAACAGACAGTAACAATAATCATAATTAAAAAAAAAAAAAAAAGAGGGTACAACAAACAACAACAAAAAAGTAAATCAAAGAAAAAAGAAAAAAAAAATTATAATAATAAATAAACAGAGAAATTCTAATAATTGCATACAGGTTTCAGTCAGGATGCACTTTTATAGTTATACATGGCAGGGGAAAAGAAAGAAAGAAAAATACAATACAAAAAAAATACGTCAATTTTCAGATTTTTTTGTTGTGTACCTTGTCCATTTCTCCCATCTTTTTTCAAAAACACAGACTTGATGTCTGATTCTCATTATTATTTTCTCCATTACATATATCTCATCAACCAAATCCTTCCATCCAGAACCATTCAAACCGTCCTCTTTTAACCAATTTCTTGTAATTTGTTTAATTAGTGCCACTCTTATTATCAAAAATAAATATCTATCGTTCTTCTTAATATTTTCTGGTAGTTTTCCAAGTAATAAAACCAAAGGGTCACTACTCACAGATATACCGAAAACGTTTGATAGTTCTGTAACAGAATCCAACCAAAAATCATCTAAAATTTTACAAGACCAAAATATGTGACTGTGGTGTGCTATTTTCTCCCCACATTTCCTCCAGCAACCCGGATCTATATTCTTATTATATTTACTTTGGATTTGGGGTGTCCTAAAATATCGATTTATGATCTTCCAAGCAAATTCTTTCCAGTAGTTTGAGTTAGTTGTTTCATGTATGTTTTTGCACATTTGTTCCCATTCCACTGGTGGGATATTGCAAGGAATTTCATTTTCCCATTTGGTTTTTACATTGTAATCCATTTGTTTATCTTGATATTCAGCTTGTATTATTTTGACTAGTTTTGTTAACAGTTTTATTTCAGTACCACAGTCATACATTTTAAGCATACATTTTATGAGGGGATTTATTTCATGAATAGATTTCTTTTTCACAACATCAAAAAGATAACTTCTCGACTTCCGGTGGGACAGGCGAGCAGCATGGACGCGTAAATCAGGAGCTCCCGTATGCTAACACTTCAACTCCACAAGAACTCGAGACATAAACGCCGACGAACTCAAAAACTGAGAATATGAGTGGAGCGTCAACAAGAGCGAAGAATAAAAATAACCCGGCCACCCAAGTTAAAGAAGTAAACCGAGAAATTAAGGAGAGCAAGCCAGCACCGCAAGCTAGCAAGCCAACAACACCGCAAGCTAGTAAGCCAACAACACCGCAAGCTAGTAAGCCAACAACACCGCAAGCTAACATGGCCTCGTTTCAAAGCAGCTTAGATGGCATTAGCAAACAAATTCAAACCCTGCAAAATGTAATGAAGACGGACCTAAAAACATTCAAAGACGAAATTACGGCGCAAATGAGAGATGAACTGGCAGAACTCAAAGCAGACATTGATCAGAAGTTTGACAAAATAACCACGGAAATTGGAGAACAGGATGAAAAGATAAATGATGCTCTGACACGCACGGAGGAGATCGAGTCGTGGAGCCATGAAGCAAACAGTGCAATGCAGGAAATACTGCAAGAGCAGAAAATCCTGGTGGACAAACTTGACAATTTAGAATCGAGGTCCAGGCGAAATAACCTACGGGTTTATGGCATTCAAGAGGGGGCAGAGTCTAAGAGTGACTCCGTCGCACAGTTCATGGATAATTGGCTCCGTGAAGAATTTTCTATGGACTCAGACCTTCAGATTCAACGCGCCCACCGAGCCCTGGCTCCAAAACCAAAACCTGGCCAGCCTCCCAGATCGATTGTCATCAACTTCCAACAGTTCACCGTAAAGGAGACGATTTTGAAAAAAGCGTGGGAGAAAAAAACAATCACCCTCGAAGCAAGCAGGATATATTTTGATCACGACTATTCAGAGAGGATGCTACAACAACGCAAAGCATACTCTAACATTAAAAAGATCTTAAAGAGAGAAGGCATCCGCTTCCAGACGCCTCTTAACAAGATGCGTATCCACTGGGCCAGCGGGGTGAAAACTTACAGCAGTGCAGCAGAGGCAGCCAACGACCTGCGGGGAAGAGGATACGACGTGGATAACACCGGGTCTAGCAGCGGGGGAGCGACGCTCGTTGAGAGGCTCCAGTCGACCGGTACCGCGACATGGAAACAAACCGTGAGTGGACGCACCGCGGAGGCCAGCAAACGCGCGCGAGGACGGCTGGAAGAATTTCAACTGAGGGGAAACAACACAGGATGAGTACCGTCTGAGTAAAGATGGACATGAGAATTATATCACTTAGCTGAGTGTATAGTTTTTGTTAGTGTGACGGGTTATAATTAAGTAGACTGTTGGCTCAAGGGAGACTGAAACGCAGCTGCAAGGACTGGTATGGGTATATTAATCCTACATGGGTTAAATCTCATTACTGGATGGGGGCCCCTGCTTTATGCAAGGTTTTCCCCCTCAAATCAAAAAGAGAGTCAACAGAAGAGGAGGGTTGTTGACATCTCTTTATGGAGGTCACGTTTTTTGTACATAGTTCAAACAAGTTACAAACAGTTATTGAAAATGTTTAAAGTTCATGAATGTTTAACTGAAAGCCTGTTTATGAATCTTCACAAGGTTAACACAACAAAAGTGATTTATGGACACCAGAGAAGTAATTAAGATTCTCTCTTTGAATGTTAATGGCCTGGGAAACCCAGTCAAAAGAGCTAAAATAATGACCAAACTTAAAAAAGAAAAGACGCAAATAAACTTTCTACAGGAAACTCATCTCACTAAAGCAGAACATGAGAAATTAAAGAAATTTGGTTTCAAGAACACCTTCTACAGCTCATATACGAATGCTCGGAAAAGAGGAGTAGCAATACTCATGCCTAACGTAATTAAATTTGAGTGCATAAAGGAAATAAAAGATAAAGAAGGAACCTATATTATTGTTAAAGGGAAAATAGACCAAATAATGATAACATTGGTAAATATATATGCCCCACCTGAGTGTAATAAAGATTACTTTAAGTCTCTATTTGACACCATTGCATTGGAGGCTGAGGGCATATGTATATGTGGGGGAGACCTTAATGTGTTAATGGACCATGATATGGACACAACTAGTCTTAAGAGAAATAAAAAATCTATTACAAAACTGGTCAGGAATACATGGGGAGAGATGGGGTTTTTCGATGTATGGAGAGATTTACACCCACTACGGAGGGATTTTAGTCATTACTCAAAGTCACATTCGGTTTACTCCAGGATTGATTATTTTTTTATGCAGACAGAAAATAGAGACATAATACAAGATTGTTGGATTGGTGTGGCAGATGTGTCCGACCATAGTGCCATATATTTGAAGATACACTTGAACTGTAGACAGAAAGATACATTATGGAGGTTGAATGTGGGGATATTAAACAATAAATCAGTGGTTGAGCAAATCAGGGCAGACATACGGACTTATTTGGAGGAAAACGACAACGGGGAAACAGATCCAGCTATACTGTGGGATGCTTTAAAAGCGGTGATAAGGGGAAAACTGATTGCAATTACTAGTAATCTCAAAAGAGAAAGAATAAAACAATATAAAAATTATATAGAGGAATTGAGAGATTTGGAACAGAAACATAAGGGAAACAGAAAAGTTGACCCAAAAGTTAACAAACGAATGAATGAGGTGAGAAAAGAAATTAATAATCTACTCCAACATGAAGTAGAAACAAAAGCAAGATATTTAAAACAGAATTATTATGAATCAGGTCCCAAAGCAATGAAATTGTTGGCGAGACGTTTACGGAAACAACAAGCAGAAACCACAGTCAATAAAATCTATGACCCAAAAACAAACAACCCGAATATAAACCAAAAGAAATTGAAACTATTTTTAGAGAATATTACAAAGAACTCTATTCTGAGTCACCAGCCTCGAATCAGAAAGATATTAAAACTTTCCTTGACTCCCTGGACTTACCTTCAATAGGCATAAAACAAAATGAACAGATAACAGCAAAGATAACAATCAACGAAATCCGGGAAGCAATTGGCAAATTAAAAACAAATAAGGCACCTGGTAGCGATGGTTTCACTTCCGAGTGGTACAAAAAGTTTAGTGAAGAACTAACACCACTACTCCACAGGACTTTCAACTGGGTTATGAGTGATGACACAATTCCTCCCTCCTGGACTGAAGCAATTATTACAGTTCTCCCCAAACCCCTAAAAGACAAGAACTATTGCCAAAATTATAGACCGATATCAGTATTGAATGTTGATTACAAAATGTACACTTCAATTATATCAAATAGACTCCAAAATTTTGTACCAGACCTGATAGACGAGGATCAATGTGGGTTTGTTAGGGATAGACAAACGCAAGATAGTATCCGAAGAACATTACATATTATACATAAAATACACAAAGACACTATACCAGCTGCTTTGATTAGCTTAGATGCAGAAAAAGCATTCGACCGAGTCAATTGGGAATTTTTATATTTTACTCTGGAAAAATTTGGATTCAATACTAAGTCAATTCAATGCATCAGATCTATCTATAACAAACCCACAGCTAGGGTAAAAGTCAATGGCTCTCTGTCAGGAAGATTTATTCTGGAGAGAGGAACTAGACAGGGCTGTTGCCTTAGTCCAACACTGTTTGCCTTATACATTGAGCCATTGGCCCAGATGGTGAGACAAGACCCCTCAATAAACGGCATAGATATAAATAAACAAAAACATGTAATAGGGCTGTTTGCTGACGATATTTTAATTTATTTAAAAAACCCACTTCATTCATTTAAGCAGCTTACACAAACCCTAGAAACTTTTGGTTTATATTCAGGTTATAAAGTAAATATACTTAAAACTCAAGTTCTCATGTTCAATTGCTCACCAAACCAAGAACTAAAGGAATGGCAGATAAATTGGGCTGCCAAATCAATCAAATATTTGGGCATAAACATAACTAAAGACCTTTCCAAATTATACAGAAGTAACTATGAACACATTGACAAAAACATAAGGGAAGATATTGACAGATGGATCACTTACCCAATGGGATTAATTGATAGGATCAACGTGGTAAAAATGAACATCTTGCCACGTTTACTGTATGTGTTTTTATCTTTACCAGTACACATATCAAAAGACCAGTTTCATAAATGGGATAAATGCATATCAAGATTTGTGTGGGGAGGTAAACGACCCAGAATACGCTATACCACCCTTCAACTACCTAAAAACAAAGGGGGAATGGCACTCCCAAATTTAAGAGAGTATTTCCATGCTGCGCAACTACGTAAACTAATTTGCTGGTGTGATGAAGGATATGTAGCTCGATGGAAAGATATTGAAATGTCTATACACAAAAACCCAATTCAAACAAATATAGGGGAAACTGAGCCCCCTACTTTCATAAGAGGGGAACATAACATTAACCCAGTGATATCCGTTACTTTAGATATATGGTATTCCACAGTGAAACAATTAAAGATAGGTAAAGAAATCAGACTATTAAAATGGGTTGCATTTGACGACAAATTTGCACCAAGAAAATTTGATGAGACATTTAAACATTGGGCAGAAAAGGGAATTACAGCCATATGCACAACTTTAAAAAAGGGTGTAATGAAAAGCTTTCAGGAACTAAAAAATGAACATAATCTAACTAATCAGGATTTATTTAGATACCTGCAATTAAGGGATTATTATATAAAAAATATCAAAACAAATGAGGATAAAATTCATCCTATCATAAAATTACTGGTTAAGGCATATAGTCATCCTATCCCAAAAGCAGTATCTGTTTTATATGGCTGCTTAATGGAATCTAAAAAAGAGTCAACATTATATGTTAAAGCCAAGTGGGAAAGGGAGCTGGGTGAGGAGATTCCAGAAGGGACATGGTATGATTTGTGGAAAGCACACCAAACTACTACACAGTCATTGAGATGGAAAGAATTTAATTGGAAGAATCTAATTCGATATTTTATCACACCTAGAATCAAAAGCAAACAGTTGGGTACTCACCAGCCATGCTGGAGACTGTGTAATGACATAGATTCTGATCACACACACATCTTTTGGAAATGCACAAATATACAGCCCTTCTGGGGGAATGTTCACTCAGTTCTCTGCAATGTGCTGGGATATGTGATTCCTAAGTCTTGTCTTGTTCTGTACTTTGGACATTTGGATGGATCGGTGCATATAGGAGACCAATATCTGATCAAGATTCTTTTGGTGGCTGGGAAAAAGGCCATTACAAAAAACTGGCTCAAGACTGACCCCCCCTGTAACAAACAATGGATGTCAATTATAGACGATATACTAGCGATGGAACATCTCACATACAAGTTGAAAGTGAAAGAACACTTATTTGATAAAAGATGGGGGAAATGGTTATTATATAAGGAGAGACTTGATTTTATATAATTGTATACAGGCTCTGTTCTTGACGATTGTATTTTATGTTTGTTTGTTTTTGTCTTTTTGTTGATGTTTTTTTTGTTTTTTGTTTTTTTTGTTCTCTATAATCCAGAGGGGATTGTATTGCAATGTATTGTTAACATTGATAACTAAAACAAATAAATAAAAATTGTTAAAAAAAAAAAAGATAACTTCTCACTTGGAAGAATCGAAATAAATGAGATTTTGGTAAACCATATTGCCCCGATAGCTGTTCAAAGGATTTCATTTCTTTATCCCCAAACATTTGTCCAAATTTACATAAACCTTTGGATGCCCATATATTGAATGTTTGGTCCATTTTGTTGGGAGAGAAGTCTGGATCACTCCCCATTTCTTTCAAAAAAAATTACATCCTCGTTTATTTTTAAGTTGTGGCAGACTTCCCTCCAAACCTTGAGTGTAGCTACTACCCACCTATTGTCTACATTATCAACATAGGATTTTTTGTATTTAGAAAAGGGGAGGACTGTTAATGGTATACCTCCACAGTTTATTTCCATCTCTCTCCATTTTGTAAGTGAAGATTCTCCCATCCAAATTTTGACATTTCTAATTTGCGCTGCTTGGTAATAAGCTTGCAGATTTGGAAGGTCTAAGCCCCCCATTTCTTTTGACAATTTGAGATAATTCATTTTAATTCTTGGTTTCCTGCCATTCCATATAAACTTCCTTATAATAGAATCCCACTGTTTGAAAATGCTAGAGACAATATATATGGGTAGTGCTTTAAAATTATATTTTCTGTGTTACTAATGTAACTACGATTGTTTGAGGTCTTGAAACAGTTATTAATGTGGTTATAATACTTGAATATAATTATAAAATGCACTGCAATGTATTTATAGTTTCACAACTGTAGATTAATATTTGAACTGAAGATTTTCGTTGTACAACTGAACCTTTTTGAGAGCATGATTTAATCCAGTTAAAGTGAGGTAGTATTATTTATTGGTGATTATCAACATGCTATGTGGATCTCCTTGGACCTCTTTGTAGGTCAGGTTTTTTCCTGTGACATCATTAGATGATGACGTCCCAGCCACGTTCCACCATCCAGTGGAGAGCGTCAGCTGGTTTCGTGTGAAGTTTCCAGAGATCCAGAGATTGTTTCCAGATCCCAGATCCGTAGATTCCCAGCGTGAGCTCGGTGGCAAGTCGCATCGAAACTACTGATTCTGAACTCTGAGAGTGGTGAAGGATTCCTTCATTCCCGCTTCCTCACGGACCGTGTGGTAGGACAGAACAAACATACACTGATGCACTGACACACTTGACACAGATCCAAAGAAACAAGGGCCCCAACGGTAACTTTGGGACACAAAGGGTTTTATTTTGCCAGCTTTATTATTATAGTTTGTTATTTTTCATCCAATGCCCTGCAACAAACTGTTGTATTTTCATTGTATTATTGGTTAACATAACATATTATGTCAAAATGTCATAAGTAAAAGAATGTTATATTGAAATGCAAAAGAAAAAAAGGGGGAAAAAAAGGAGAAAATATTATGATAAAGATTTTTATTCTGTGGGTAATGGGGGCGGGACTAGATAAGCTTTTGCTTCTCCCGCTTTCCCTTTCGGCCATGTGTATTGTATTATTGAACAAAGATGAAGTGTGATGATGATGATTTAAATTGACATGCCCGAAATAAACAAATTGATTGATTGATTGATTGATTGGTTAACTCATTGAGTGCCGCGCTCCTTTCCAAAGTTTCAGTCAAGTGTACCGGCAATTTAGACCATTTTTGACTTTTTATGTAGAGCCACAGTGTATTCTATATTATTGCCACCAACACATACTGTAGCTCAATTGAAAGGTTTAACTTTATGCTTCAAATGGCCACAAACCGTTTGTTTCTACACAGGGCTCCAGCGTGCGACCTATTAGGTCGCATATGCGACTTAATTTCTTAAGGTGCGAGTTAAAATTTAATGTGGTCGCTCCGGTGCTACTACTTGCAGGAGGACGAGTGAAAAATTTTTTTAGTTTTTATTTTATTTTAACTCATTGAGTGCCAACCACGTAATTTCTCGTTTTTCGTTCCCATGCGTTGAGTGCCGAAAACGTAATTTTACGTTTTTTGCTTTTTTTTTAAATTATGAAAATAGACACTTTAATACACATTATATGTAAATTTGGGGACTCTACGACGAGGAGAACTGAAATAGATGACGATCAAAGTCACATGACAGCTCATGATCTGGAAGTTTTTATCATAACTCGGCTTCTGCAAACGAGTTCTGCATGCAGATGCAGCAGCTGCTGCAGCGCAGCTGCTCTGCTCTCACCCGCGCTGCTGCTCCAGCTGCTCCAGCTGCTCGGAGCTGAACCAGGAAGCTCTCAGCCGACAGTCCCGCCCGGTCTTCATCTGGAGCAACACCGTGTCCTCCCCAAAGTCCTCCCGCGGTAAAATCTGATGGTCTCTGGGCCAAAGCAGACCGGCATCACCGACCCGTACCACAGACGGACCGCGACCACCGGCGGGACCGGTCTTCCCGAGCCGCGGTGGCCGACTGACCCTCACGCTCCGCGGGGAGAAGCTGTGACACGGCACGGTGCGTCTGTGTTATTGTTGTTTAGTGGCGCCCCCCCCGCCCCCGCTGGTGGTTTTGTGAATAGAACAACAATTGTTGTATATATTTATCTTATACGAGCCCTTTGATCCAGAAATGCGAGTGTCAGAAGAGCGACAGACACAAACAGCGCACCTTTCATAAAAGACGCTCTATCTCCTTTTCTAGAAAAAAAGGAGGGATTTTGGTGAAACCCAGCCATGTTTAGCTTGAGTTTCCTCAGGAACGGAGGCACGTAGAAACAAACGGTTTGTGGCCACTTGAAGCATTAAGGTAAACCTTTCAATTGAGCTACAGTATGTGTTGGTGGCAATAATATAGAATACACTATGGCTCTACATAAAAAGTCAAAAATGGTCTAAATTGCCGGTACACTTGACTAAAACTTTGGAAAGGAGCGCGGCACTCAATGAGTTAAAAAGCTTCCGTTACAAAGTAATAAAATAAATAGATGAACTTGCACTGCGTCTGCTCTGCATGGGTTGTCAGTCAAAAATACGCCACCGCCGCCGCCTCTCTCTCTCTCTCTCTCTCTCTCTCTCTCTCTCTCTCTCTCCCCCTCACCGCTACGTGTGCACAGGGCTAGTCGCTATAATGTTGTAGTCTTATTATTAACCATTATCCGCAGCTAGCTGACGTTAACTTTATCAGGCATGTCCATCTATTAGGCTATACGTTTACGGTGACCAAACGTCCTGTTTGCCCAGACATGTCCACATTTCACGTCCTGTCCGAGGCGTACAGGTTTTTTTTTTTTTCCCTAAATGAAATCATCGGCGGTGTTCATTGTTTTTAACGGGACCGCTGACCGGCGCGGCCCGACTTCATTCTCGGTACCGGCCCGTTGAGTTAAATGTAGGAGCCCATTGTTGATCCATGGTCATCTAGGAGCTCAGAGAAACAGAAGCGCACTGCTTCAGAGCAGTTACAGTAAAGACGCAGGTGTGTGTGTGTGTGTGTGAGAAAGAGAGAGAGAGAGAGAGAGAGTGACTCCAGTAAAATACCCCCCCTCCTTGAGAGCAGACAGGAAAAACAGTAAAGAAGCAGGTGTGTGTGAGTGAGTGAGGGAGGGAGAGAGATTTTTATTATTATAATATTTTTTTTATCTCTGTGGTATCGAGTATTGAATATTTTCCCGAATATCGATATTGAGTTGAAAATGTTAGTATCCTGACCATGATGGTGACAACCTTAGTGACAGTAACTGTCCATCTGATTACCTGGACAACTGCAGTGTCAGAAGGTCAGAATAGAGAAGTTGGTGCCACGAGCTGAAAGATGATGGAGACCAGTGTATCGATGGAGAAGGGATGGATTTGGAACACAGAGACATGTGTGTGAGGCCGATCCCTGGCCACTAGACCCCCTCACCCAAAAGAAGTAACTAAGTAACTTTTACTCTGAGTACATTTTAAATTAGTTTACTTTTACTTGAGTATATTTTAATACCAGTAGGCCTACTTTTACGTTTACTTGAGTACAATTTCATCAAGGTAACAGTTCTTTTACTTGAGTAGATTTTTTTGGTACTCTTTCCATCACTGTGGTCTATAGTTGATTATTGTAGCATTCTTACCTCATCAACAGCCCACTCTACTGCAGCCTCTTTAAACATGCCACTCTGTGTATTAGGTCACGTATTAATAACACGCTATACAA
The DNA here is from genome assembly GCF_905171665.1 of Trachurus trachurus. Lineage (NCBI taxonomy): Eukaryota > Metazoa > Chordata > Actinopteri > Carangiformes > Carangidae > Trachurus > Trachurus trachurus. The sequence goes on from NC_139892.1 coordinate 39,309,894, forward strand.
AGAAAAATATGGTGCTACCTAATTTGTTTTGGTGCTACTAAATGAAAAACTAGGTGGCACCGGTGCTACCTGTGAAAAAGTTAGTCTGGAGCCCTGTTTCTACGTGCCTCCGTTCCTGAGAAAAGTCAAGCTAAACATGGCCACATTCTAGAAAAGGAGATAGAGCGTCTTTTATGAAAGCTGCTCTGTTTGTGTCTGTCGCTCTTCTGACACTCGCATTTCTGGATCAAAGGGCTCGTGTAAGATAAATATACACAACAATTGTTGTTCTATTCACAAAACCACCATCGGGGGCGGGGGGGGGGGCGCAATAAACAACAATAACAGACGCACGCAAAAAAAGTATTTAGTAAGTAAGTAAAGTAAGTAAAGTCTTGAATTTAACTTGGCTTAAGCTGTAGGAACCCTGAAAGAGACACCGATGGAGAAATAGAAAGCAGCAGAAACAAACAGCAACAAAAGATGTCAACGCCTATGGAGAGAGATTTTAGTCAAAACTTGATGAATAAATAAAAACATCCTTAAATGAATAAATTAAAATCTGACAGGAAATGAATCTCAAAATAAATCCAGTAATAAATGTCGACATGTTCATGTTTGTTTATTCATTAATTTATTTACTGATTATTTTTTACATCATGTTTTTGTTTATTTCACATCAGATTGTTTACAGGACAGAGATGAACACAGTTTAATAATGAACTCAGCGTCATGGCAACAGAAAAATCATTGGGGCCTGAAAAACAAGAAGAAGTTTACAAGAATCACTGAGAAGAGTTTAAAACATCAACTGATTTAATCCATGAATGTGAAAACATGAGTGAGAGACAGAGACAGAGACAGACATGTAGAGACTGAACTGTCTGTTCAACAGTGAGAAGGTTTCTGTGACAGGAGGAGACTCTGCTTCACTCAACACAGACTCAACCAGGAACCAGGATCGATGAATCCAAACCCAGGATAGAGAGGTTGAGTGAAGGTGGTGTTGAAGGTGTAGAGGTGGATCAGTGAGTCAGAGGAGACTCTGTAGAAGGACAGAGAGCCAGCAGGACAGTCCACATACACTGCTACTCTGTTAGAGACAGAGGAGGAGGAGGAGGAGGAGGAGGAGGAGGAGGAGGAGGAGGAGGAGGAGGAGGAGGAGGAGGAGGAGGAGGAGGAGGAGGAGGTGGAGGAGGAGGAGGAGGAGGAGGAGGAGGTGATGTCTGTCGCTCTGTCATTGTGACAGACTCTGTAACCACCATCAGAGCAGTTCAGACTCCAGGACTGATCGTTCCCTCCAAACCAACAGTCTCCACTGTTTCCTTTCCTGCTGATTCCTCTGTAACTCACTGATATATAAACCATTCCTCTCCTCTCGACCTCCCAGTAGCAGCGACCAGTCAGACCAGTTGAACACAGCAGCTGAGGCCAGTAGTTAAATCTGTCTGGATGATCAGGATATGACTGATCCTCCTCCACACGTGTTGCCTTCCTGTTGTTGTCAGACAGTTTGATCTTTGTGTTCACTGTGTTTGTGTCGATTGTGAGTGGACAGGAATCTGATGGAGAGAACAAGACACAGCTGCAGTTATTGATCATGTGATCAGTTATTGACAGTTTGATGAAGACTCATGAGGTCAGTGATGTGACAGTGTGAAGATGGTTGAATGTGCTGCTTTGTTTCCATGAATCAAAGTAAAAACAGACTTACACTTCCTCAGACCTGGTGTCAACCATGGGACTCCAGCAGGCTCCACCCTGAAAGGAGGAGGGGGGTCAGAGCAGCACCTTCTCTGTCAGCATGTGTAGCTGGGTCAATCTTTACTTTGTTTTATTCATCTGATCATTCATTATAGTCATTATTTCTTTATTTTTATCATTCATTATGGTGAACATTCTCAAAACCTGCTCGATGCTAACACTATCTAAAACAAGTTAGAATTTCCTGCTTTGTTTTATATCACTTCTATTTCTAAGTTCCATCTTCACCTGTAGCAAGGGGGAGCGATATTGGGGTAACACACTAAGGGGGACGTGGGCGACGTCGGACCAAACTCCCGGCAAAACTCTGGCTGCTCTTGTTGTGGTAAGACGTGTTGTGAAGCTCTCACGTTGCTCTGTAAAATATGCACTTAAACTGTCATGTAATGCGGTTGAAACTGTGCGCTAAAGTAACGACAGCTTTTATTAACTCTTTCGCGACCATTGACGAGTAAACTCGTCACAGCCTGCCGAACGTTCACGACCACTGACGAGCAAACTCGTCAAAACCGTTTTTTTACAGATTACGATAATAGACACTCTGAGGTACCCTGTGTGTGAATATGGTAGTCCTCTGATATGTAAAACTGTTTAAAACTAAAACCAAAACATAATGTTTTTTATAAACTGTGTGATCTTGGTTTTGTTTGAGTAATCGTTCTCCTTGAATGCTGCTGTGGGGACAGCGTGCAGCGCTGTGCGGCTGTCGGCTACAGTGTTGCGACTTTCTCGCTGAATCTGGCGACTTTCCAAACCCTCTTTTGACAAAAGCGACCGACGACAAATCTGGCGACTTTTTCCGGTGTTGTTTACAAACGTTTCTGGTTTGGAGACTCGGATCTGAAAGCCCGTTATCACGGCTGTTTTCACGACGCTGTGCAGCGGAGCGGGCGCTGAGCAGCGGGGGCTGTGACCGGCCGCCCCCGCCCCGAAGCACTCATCGCCGGCCAGTCACACAGCAGTGTCCCGGAGCTGCTGCGCTGCAGCCAGAGACCCACACCGCTGCACCGCTGCTCTCCACGCTGCCACACCCCCCAGATTTACCTACAAATATATTTATTTAGCCGTAGAAATCATTTGGGAGACATGCCACACTGCAGAGTACCGGTAAAATGAGCAGATTGCCACTTGACACAAAAGTGCGTTTTTCTCTGAAACTAGAGCGGGAGCTCCGTTTTAGGAGAAACCCAGCTCTCTTCTCCTCCTTCTTACTCACGGACGAAACGGCAGAAAAACTCGCCGCTTCAACCAAGTGAAGACCGTTTGTTTCTAGGTGACGTACATAGTTCAGTTCGACGTGAGATAAAAGGTAAACAAATAGCCAAAAACATGTGGTCCTGAGCGGATGTGCTGAAGAATTAGTGTGGTCGCGAAAGAGTTAATGTGGTGCCGTGTTTTTAATTGTGTTTTACGGTGAAAAAGCGGCTGTAGTTTGGGTTTAACGTGACGTCTGTCGTGTGTGTGTTTTGTGGCCTGTCGTAGGAGGCAGACTGTTTCTACCTGCAGCTGTGTGTTTCCTGACTCTGCCCCTGTGCTGCCTTTGCAGGTGCCTTTTGTCTGAAAAATGCTTTGAAATGTGATTTCTGAGATGTGTTTGTGGTAAATATATGAGAGTTGAGTCTGGTCAGAGCTGTAAAAACGTCACTAGAACACACATTATTTCACTTTTTATTATTGTCCTTGTGTGGAGGAAAAGTATGGAATATTTGTATTTGATAATTTCATGGTGAATTTTATTCTGTTTTTCTAATAATTATTATTTACAAGTGGGTTATAGACATATTAATTTCATGTGATTATTTTTGTTTCTATTCAGGAGAGTATCTTTTCTCTAAAATTATTATTACTATTTATTTATTCATTTATTTATTTATTCCTTTATTTTTTATTGTGACATACAATACAGTAAAGAGCAGCAAAAGAGGAACAAACTGTGGCTGCTCTTGTTGTGGAGGCAGACTGTTTCTACCTGCAGCTGTGTGTTTCCTGACTCTGCCCCTGTGCTGCCTTTGCAGAATAAATGAACCAACTCAGATCCATGGTGTTGTCATCCTTCAGCCTATAAGCAACCATTTCACAACTGCTACACATGCACACATGGACATTACATGGCTCTCACACACACACTGTTTTATCACTGTGTTCACATGGAGGCTGGTATGTCTGGATGAACACTGAGCACAGAGAAGAAGGAGCTGGAGTCTTTATCTAGTGATGATACAGAGCAGGAGGAGACCAGGAGGAAACACTTCATCATGTCTTTTCTCCATGTGATGTCACTGCAGTGTGAGACACACACTTTCACTCTCTGACTCTCAAGCTGCACAAACACACGTCACAGCAAAGAAGATGAAGACACAACAGGTGGAGCTGACCAGCCCAGATATCCCACAATGCACCAGGAAAGAAGAAGAGTGGGTCTCATTCATGAAACGTTAGTAAATCTGTGTGGCGCAGTGGGTAGAGCAGCCGCCCCATGTAGAGGCTCACCACAGGCGTCCCCGGTTTGAATCCCGTGTCAGGCAGACCTTTCCTGCATGTCATTCCCCCTTTATTCCCCTTACTGTGTACTATCAAATAAAGGCAAAACAATATACTTAAAAAAAATAACCATTTAAGAAGTTCCATAACATGGAAAACATACACACAACTCCAGAGCTACAGCAGCCACGGGAGGAGGAGGCTCTTCACAGCCTCAGCTGGAGAGGAGCATGGTTGTATCAACACATGAAGTTGTATAGGCAGGTTATATTGTTACAGAAGCACCAGCCGTCTGTCACAGCTCCATCCAAACCAGTTCCGACTGGATGAAGTGTACGTCCACCGGCGAGCATGTAGAAACATGTAGCAACACACACTCTGCATCGCATATCAGCATATCACGTTTATGGAATAAAAGTTTTTCAGGTTTTATGTCAGATTATCATCATCATTAGATGGAGCCTTGATGTGTGTGTGTGTGTGTGTGTAACCGATCCCTAAAACGTCTCTCTCTCCAAATATTTATAATCATTTGTCACAAAGGCATCGGCGTATTTTTAACATAAAGAGAAATACCATTTAAAATTGTAATTTTAAGCTCCACTTTTGAGCTCCATCAAACCTGCCCACACATTTTGACTGGACTTGAAGTCAGAGTCCAGAGGAAGCAGAGAAACTGTAGAGCAGAGAGAAGCAGGCTCAGCTCAGAGCACATGGACTCAGACAGGAAGTGAAGCTCCAGCTGCTGGAGACTTTCATTAAGGAGCCACTTTGTGGCTTCATCTGATCTGGAGTCAGCACACACACAGTCTGAAAACAGCTGTTTGATCACACACACATTCAGCCACGATGATTACACTGTTACACAATCACTTTTTTCTGATTGACAGCTCCAGGCCTCTGGACAGTGAGGACATCTGGATGTCACACTGTGATTGACTGTCTCCTCAATACAACAACACATCTCATCAGGACAAGACCAGGATCTCAGAGAGACTGAGCTGATTATTGATCATCAATATCTGACCAGACAGAGACCTGATGGTGCCGCCTGGTTTCTGTCTCTTATTTCCTCCTTGGTTGGAGACGCTGGGAGACGAATGTCTCTGAGCAGTGGACATGCTTTGATTCTTGTTGCTGTGTTGTTATTAGTGTGTCCACACTCAACAGGTGTCTACAGTCTCTGGGACTGTTCAGGTCAAACACTCTGTTGGTTCAGGAGCAGTTCAACCAGCTGCAGCTGAAATGTTTCCTGATACACTCTGAAATAAAGTCTGATCCAAACATCTGGAGAGACTCAGAGCACAGCTGCCAACAGCTGCTTTCATCACTGACATCTCTTCTCCTGAATATGACACAGTGAGTCATGATGAGACACTGAAGTCATCATGAGGAGAAACTCCTGATCCCAGTAGTTCATCACTGTGACTGATGAAAGCTGCACAGCTCATGTTTGAAACACTCTGAGATTTTGTCTTCAGTATAAACTGTGTTGGGACGAGTCAGACTGAGACAGAGGACATCAGTGGAGTCGGCGGAGCGTCACTGTGGCCTACACCACCTCTGGATATGGTCTGAGTGATGGGATCTGATGTCATCAATGCATGGATAGGGATGGGAATTGATAAGATTTTTACGATTCCAATTCCATTTTCGATTCTGCTTAACGATTCGGTTCTTTATCGATTCTCATTTGGAAAAAAAAGGACATCAAACTTTGTTCACGTTTGTACCAGGGCTGCCCCCAAATAGTCGACCAAGCATTATCGACCAAAAGTCATTAGTCGACCTAAATTTCAACATTTGGAGGCGTGGCTTGTCAAAATCATTAAAATCATTAAGTCAAAATCAATATGACTGAACCATGTGAAAGGTTGAAGGGCTTTTAATTTGAAGGGCCACATACAGGAAGTCGTGACACTCACTCGCTGTCGATTTCTTTTTTTTTCTCTACACGGCAGGTCCCTGCGGCTGCGATATCGCTGTTTTGAGCAACTTGCCAACTTTTCCGATGTTGTTACAGACGTGTCTGGTTTGGAGACTCAGTCGTGAAAGCATGAGGCGATCACTGCTGTTTTCAACGAGCAGCGGGTGTTACCGTGAGCCCCGTCCCAAAGCACTCACTGGCAGTCAGTCGCAGCTGCAGTCAGAGACCCGCACCGCTCCACGCCGCTGACCACCCACCACCAGCCTCAGCTCAGTCACTCACCTCATCTACCGTGTTTATGGTGATAAACAGGCACACTGCCTGTGATTAAACCCGACCGCCGTGTTGGACTCACCAGCATTAATTCACAGAGCGACCGCGGCAAGAAAAAAAAAAGGACTGGAATTGATAAGGGAATCGTTTGCAAAACTGGCAAACGATTCCAAGGAATTGAAACACTGGGAACCGATTCTCAACAAGAACCGGTTTTCGATTCCCATCCCTATGCATGGATCACCTGAGACAGATGTTAATACCAGGTGTGACCAGGTGTGAACAGGGCCATAGAAAATGTTCCAGTTCCTCCTCCTCTATCAGACAGTGTGTGTGGCTGCAGCAGCCTCTCCATACCTGAGAGAGTCCAGTCTCCAGTCTGGATCCTCCAGTCCAGCAGACAGCAGCTCCACTCCTGAGGCTCCTGGATGGTTGTAGCTCAGGTCCAGCTCTCTCAGATGGGAGGGGTTGGAGCTCAGAGCTGAGGCCAGAGAAGCACAGCCTTCCTCTGTGACCAGACATCCTGACAGACTGAATACATACAACAACACACAGGAACCCTCTGTCAACACCTGCTGCTGTGTTCAAGTGGCATCAGATAAACAGCTGGATGGATCCTCACCTGAGAGTCTCCAGTCTACAGTGTAGACTCTCCAGTCCACCAGACAGCAGCTTCACTCCCGAGTCCTGCAGGTTGTTGTTACCCAGGTCCAGGTGTCTCAGACTAGAGGACTGGGAGCTGAGAACTGAGGACAGAGCTTCACAGCTTCTCTCTGAGAGGTTACAGCTGCTCAGTCTGAAGAGGAATTCAAGGAAAAACACATACTCAATATGAAGGAAATAACAGGTTAGAATCATAAATACACAACATTTCAACACAAACCTGAGAGTTTACAGTGTTTCTTACTCAACATGTTCTAGTTTGTATAAATAGATTTATAGATAGATTTGATTATAAACTGTGACTGTGATGGTACCATTCCAATATTCTCCGGTCCGCGATTTCATTTGTAATGACGGACGGCTGTTTTTCAGTCAATGATTCAAAATGATCATCTGGCGACCGTGGTACCGACCGCTCCTCCCGCACCGCTTTATGTCAAATGACGGACAGGATAAGGAAGAGGATAAGGAAGTACCGGGAGGTGGAGTCACTTGAGTTCGGTGCTTAGTGACATCAAGCTGCACAGCACTTCCAATTCCCCCATTTGGAGACACTATCTCAAAAAAGTGCAGCAATCAATTAAGGGAGTGAATAGACTTTTTTCACCTCCAGGCATCATAGAAAGCCACGGGAACACATAGAACTGCTACAAAACCAGTAGAAAGTGGATTTAGCATAATATGGGCCCTTTAAATACATAATCAGCTGTTGTTTTTCAGTAGAACCTCCTTCTACCTCCATCACCAGCCTCTAATCACTGCCACTAACAAACTATATGAATTAATGAACTAAAAAACAAAAACAATGTTGACACTGAGAAAATATTTTACCACTTAAACAATGAGTCATATTCTGCTGAAAGTGAAAAACCAGGTAAAACTGTCATAAAACCTGAGCAGTGTTCACTCTGGTGACAGTGAACGCTGCTCAGGTTCATCATTTATAAACTGATTCATTCAGTTCAATGTTCACTAAAAACATGAACATGTCCAATGAAGCACAGCCTTCCTCTATGACCAGACATCCTGACAGACTGAACACACACAACACCACACAGGAACCCTCTGTCAACACCTGCTGCTGTGTTCAAGTGGCATCAGATAAACAGCTGGATGGATCCTCACCTGAGAGTCTCCAGTCTACAGTGTGGACTCTCCAGTCCACCTGACAGCAGCTTCACTCCTGAGTCCTGCAGGTTGTTGCTACTCAGGTCCAGGTGTCTCAGACTAGAGGACTGGGAGCTGAGGACTGAGGACAGAGCTTCACAGCTTCTCTCTGAGAGGTTACAGCCGCTCAGTCTGAAGAGATGATCATGAGGAATTAAAGAAGAAAGGAATTAAATATCTGTCCTGTTGAAAAGACAGAAGGGTTTTTATATAATGATGAATAAATCCAACTATCTCTACACTTACAGAGCTTTGTTGGAGGCTTTGTCTTTGACCACTGGCAGCAGCCTCAGAAGAGCCTCCTCTGAAGCAGAGTAGTTCTTCAGGTCAAACTCGTCCAGATCTTCTTCTGATGACAGTAATATGAAGACCAGAGCCGACCACTGACCAGGAGACAGTTTATCTGTGGAGAGACGTCCTGATCTCAGGGACTGTTGGATCTGCTCCACTAGAGAACGATCATTCAGTTCATTCAGACAGTGGAACAGGTTGATGCTTTTCTCTGCAGAGGGAGTCTCTTCAATCTTCTTCTTGATGTACTGGACTGTTTCCTGATTGGACGCTGAGTCACTTCCTGTCTGTGTCATCAGACCTCGTAGGAGATTCTGATTGGTCTCCAGTGAAAGACCCAGGAGGAAGCGGAGGAACAAGTCCAGGTGTCCATTTGGACTCTGTAAGGCCTCGTACACCGCGCCCTGGTAGAAGTTCGTCTCTGCAGATTTGACTCCTGTTGTTTCAGTCTTCTTGGAGGTTGTTTGTTGTTGTAACATCAGGTTGAGTCCAGAGTTGATGAAGGTCAGATGGACATGAAGAGCAGCCAGAAACTCCTGAACACTCAGATGGACGAAGCAGAACACCTTGTCCTGGTACAGGCCTCTCTCCTCTTTAAAGATCTGTGTGAACACTCCTGAGTACACTGAGGCTGCTCTGATATCGATGCTACACTCTGTCAGGTCTGATTCATAGAAGATCAGGTTTCCTTTCTGCAGCTGCTCAAAAGCCAGTTTTCCCAGAGTCTCAATCATCTTCCTGCTCTCTGGACTCCAGTGTGAATCTGTCTCAGCTCCTCCATCATACTTGACCTTCTTCAGTTTCAGATGAACCACCAGGAAGTGGATGTACATCTCAGTCAGGGTCTTGGGCAGCTCTCCTCCCTCTCTGGTCTTCAACAGCTCCTCCAGAACTGTAGCAGTGATCCAGCAGAAGACTGGGATGTGGCACATGATGTGGAGGCTTCGTGAGGTCTTGATGTGGGAGACGATCTCTCTGGCTTGCTTCTTATCTCTGAACCTCTTCCTGAAGTACTCCTCCTTATGTGGGTCAGTGAACCCTCTGACCTCTGTCACCATGTCAACACAGTATGGAGGGATCTGATTGGCTGCTGCAGGTCGTGTGGTTATCCAGAGGTGAGCAGAGGGAAGCAGGTTCCCCCTGATGAGGTTGGTCAGCAGCACGTTGACTGAGGTGGACTCTGTCACATCAGTCAGGATCTCAGTGTTGTGGAAGTCCAGAGGAAGTCGACACTCGTCCAGACCGTCAAAGATGAAGACCACCTGGAACTGATCAAACCTGCAGATTCCTGCTTCTTTGGTTTCAGAGAAGAAGTGATGAACAAGTTCCACCAAGCTGAACTTTTTATCTTTCAGCACATTCAGCTCTCTGAAAGTGAAGGGAAATGTGAAGTGTATGTCCTGGTTGGTTTTGTCTTCAGCCCAGTCCAGAGTGAACTTCTGTGTTAAGATTGTTTTCCCAATGCCAGCCACTCCCTTTGTCATCACTGATCTGATTGGTCGGTCTCTTCCAGGTGGGGCTTTAAAGATGTCTTCTTGTCTGATGGTTGTTTCTGGTCTGTGTGGTTTCCTGGACGCTGTTTCAATCTGTCTGACCTCATGTTCATCATTGACCCCTGCAGCCCCTCCCTCTGTGATGTAGAGCTCTGTGTAGATCTGGTTCAGAAGAGTTGGGTTTCCTGCTTTAGAGATCCCCTCAAACACACACTGGAACTTCTCCTTGAGGACAGATTTGAGTTGACTTCCACAAACTGCACGAGGAGTTCCTAAATAAACAAAAACACAATAAAATTCATGTAGAAAATATAACATTTAAATCCTCTAAATAACGACTATATGAACATGTTTCCCTCCATGTGTTGATGTCAGTGAACGTCTCATTTGTCCATCATGTTGAATCTTTAGAGAAATCTTCTTACTCCTCTGCAGACGCTCAGCCAGCTCCTCCTGCTTCATCTTCCTCAGGAAGTTCACTGTGATCTTCACTAATGCCTCTCTGCTGCTCCTCCTCTGCTCTTCATCCTCACCATCCAACACCTCCTCATCCTCCCTCTGACTCCCTGAGCATTCTGGGTAATCTGGACTCAGAGCCTTGTGGATCTTCTTCAGCTCGTTCTTGACAAAAGTGACCATGTTCTCCTCCAGCAGCTGGAACAGAAACTCTATGAGTGACAGCATCAAACTAAAACCATGGAGCCAAACATCAGATCCATGTTGGACAGACTGACAATCCACTGGTGTCAAAGTGCAGCATGGAGATGATGGTGAACACAACAGATGTAACAGCAGCTGTTGGACATGTCCTCACCATAAATATGGAGTCCAGGTGTGTTTGATGCTGCTGGGCAGACTGACCACTGGGAACCTCTGAGCTCTCCTGGTCCACTCTGTGGAGGAATCAGTGTCAAGTCAACATCAGGACAGAGAGATAATACAAGATGGACTTTATATGTCCCCTGAGGACGTTCACAACAGACAGAGACACTTTGGTTTTAGACCTGGTCCAACAACACGTCGTACAAACTGGTTCTTTTCTACAATAACCTGAGTCTGACTGTCAGTTACAGCTTACATCTGATCAGCTGATCCACGTCCTCCTTTAAAGTTAAAGATCAAGCCCTTTGAGTCGTTGCTCTTTAAAGACAGACAGCTGGGTTCAGGAGAGTCTGTTCTCTGCTGCTGGATCCTGAAACAACAACAACACAACTCATGTTTAACAGTTTTAGGTTTTCAACAGAATGTTTTTCCAAAGAAACTTATTTTTAAGATTTTCATCAAGTGCTGCACATCTTCAGTCTGAGCAAACTATTTAATAGGGGATTATATCCCATAATTAAATAACAATCCTTGATTTGTTTCTATTTTACTGTAGATAAAAGCTGTAAACTATGATGAAGATTTCTTTTACATCAGAAAACATGATTTATCTGTGTGTTTTGTTCTGTAGATGAGTTGAAGTTTCTAGTTTCTTCATGCATTTTGCTCGTTCTCTGTCTCAGTATTTATGGACGTTTGTTGGTCTGCTCCTGTAAGAAGCAGCTGCTGAGATTCTGCTTCAGCTCCTGTAACTGATCTGATCCTCTGTCTCTGCTCTCTGTGTCCGACGTCACTCTGAACTCACTAGAAACCACTAATCGGCCCTTCGCCCTGTTGCACACCTCAAAGCTGCCACCAGGAGGCGACTTGATGCAGCCGACATCACCATGTTCCTTCTACCAGGTGGAAACAAGACCATCAACATTTAGTGCAAATGAAATGATGATTTTAACCCAGTGGTTACTTCCTGTTTAAGTAGATGGAGCTGACATATTTCCTGTTGCTTCTGTGCTGCACTGAGTGTAAGAGTTTTTATTTATTTTTTTTAAAAGCACCTTTATTATTATTATATTTATGTTTTATTTGGTTTTTGAATTTTATCCTAGTCAAATAGTTGTATTTTCCTTTTACCTGTGAGAGGACATTTTGCTTTCTTTTTGTTCCTCCTGAGCCCCCGTAGTCCTCCAGGCTTCTGTAGCCCCTCCCTTCTTCCCCTCACAGTGATGTTTACATTGGCTGAGGGTGAACGACGAACGACGACAAGTGTGGTATCTAAATTGTCGTCTGCAGGTTTGTTTTTTAAAGTGTTAGACGTAGCAAATGCTGCGTGTTTTTGTTTTGGCGCTCTCTGTTCATTTAGTAGCTACACACCCCATGTTTTGCATTTATTCAGGACAGCTAGCTTATGTTTTGTCATTTCCATTGGAAATATTAATGGAAATAATACAGAAAAAAAGTGTGACAGTTCTGTTTACAATGACTGAGGGGCGAGATATAACAGACGGATGATGACAAGTGTGGTATCTGAATTGTCGCCCGCAGGTTTGGGCCGAATAAACGTGTGAGAACACTACAGAATCCTTCTCTTCCTTCTTGTGCCAACTCGCATTGGCTACATGAGCATCACTGAATATTAACATGTGGATGTTCAAGCAGGGACTCTTTACTGCAGCTGGACAACGTGTGTCATAGTTATAACTCAGATTTGAAAGAGAATCATTGAAATGTGACTCCACAGGAGGAACGTTCAACAGAAACACAACAGCCCTGAAATGTAGCTTTTATCTTACATCTGATCAGCTGATCCACGTCCTCCTTTAAAGTTAATGAGCCCCTTCTTTGAGTCGTTGCTCTTTAAAGACAGACAGCTGGGTTCAGGAGAGTCTGGTCTCTGCTGCTGGATCCTGAAACAACAACACAACTGATAAATGTGCATGTTGGAGAAAAACTGATGAAAAATATCTTCAATCTTCTAATAAACACAACAACTGACTTTTAGAGAGAAAAGTGTTTCGGACTGTTTTAAACTCTGACCTTCCATCAACAGATCGACTGAAGTTAATAGGACGATCCATGGAGAAGTTGCTCTTCATGGACTCACAGAAGGATCCAGGTCCAGGTCCAGGTCCAGGTCCAGGTCCAGGTCCAGGTCCAGGTCCAGGTCCAGGTCCAGGTCCAGCAGACTGTGTCTTGTGCTGCTGCTTTGGCCTTGAACACAACACACACAGAGCTTTGAGTGTGAATAATGATGGAGCAGTGATCTGAGTCATGGACAGTTAGAGATGCTCATCTGACCTTTGACCTGTGGTCTGGCTCTTGGTTTTAGAGGGAGGGGCTCCCTCCTCTCTGTCCTCACACTGATCCATGCTGCTGAGCTCACATCCACATCAGCTCACACACACTTTGTAGCTTCACCTGCAGAGGAAACACACATCATTCATCTGCACAGCAGCTCACATGTCCATCATGTCTCCAGCTGCTCCTCCACTGATTGGCTCTTCTCCTCTGCTTCATATCAGTGTCAGTTGAATGCAGTCACACAGCAGTGAGGAAGAGGAAGCTGCCATCAGCTGCTGTACTTCTACTATCAGTCCACTAGATGGCGTCATGAAGCTGCAGCCCAGCAACATGATGCATGGACCACTGTTTCCATCCACTGACACACACAAGGACTGAGATCCACTGAGTTGATGTGACACAGTCTCTGTGTGGACAGCGTCCCTGTAGAAAACCACTGGATCAAACAAGCTACAGCTGATTATTACACACACAACAACTGGGCCAAGACTTATTTCACCTCACAGCTCCACTATCACAACAACGAACATCAGTTCTTTTTTTAACCCTTTCTCTTTTTTTAATGGCAGCAAATAGCAACATCCATTGTTCTCTGAGGTCATAATGATCAGTAGTTGAACACAGAGTGGTTCTTTGTGTGCAGCTCTACTTCTGGAGGCAGCTGAGCCACTGCCTGAGCTCATCCGGACAGCCGCTGGAGAACAGTTGGGACTTTGTCTGTGGTGAGTGGTCTGTCATTTGCCCTCATGTTGTCCTGGGCTCATTTTCACCCCAAACCAAAATCCTTTCCTTCATAATTTGCTTGTTGTTGTTTTTTTAATCAAACTGCCTGAAATTAACAGAGGTTGTATTAACAATTAAAATAAATGTGAAGTAATTTGGTTGAATTATGGGTGTTTTATTGATTTTAGTAACACTCATTGTCCCCTGAGGACAAAAAAAGCACAAAACATAACAATATCACTCAAATTTGTGTTTCATCTTTTTATTCAACTTCAGACCAACCTATTAATACTAATTTCACACCTCATTTATATGAAAGGTCTATTTTTTTTGAGTTTCACAAAACATAAAATGACCCCAACTGGTTTGACTGCTAAAAAGCACAAAACACAACATTATCACACATATTTGTGTTATAAAACAAATCAACATTCATTTTCAAAACATTTAACATTTAACAGCATTCAGTCTTTCAAAACTAACGTTTCAGAATCAGTCTTCATTCAGAAACAGTCACTCTCTCCCCCAGCTGCCCCTCACTCAGCTGCCCCTCACCCAGCTGCCCCTTGCCCAGATCCTGGTCCACCACTCTAAAGGGTTATTCTGCATTCTTCCCTCACCAGACTTCAGATTTCAAAACAGGTGAAATGGGCCAAAAATGCAACGCACACATCTGCACACAACACGCTATCACTACCTGCATCTGAGGACACATGCAGACTGATTCTGAATGAAGACTGATTCTGAAAAGTTAGTTTTGAAAGACTGAATGCTGCTGAATGTTAAATGTTTTGGTAATGAATGTTGATTTGTTTTATAACACAAATATGTGTGTGATAATGTTATGTTTGTGCTTTTTAGCAGTCAAACCAGTTGGGGTCATTTTATGTTTTGTGAAACTCAGAAAATAGGTATTATTTCATATAAATGAGGTGTGAAATTAGTATTAATAGGTTGTTCTGATGTTGAATAAAAAGATGAAACACAACTTGTGTGACAATGTTCTGTTGTGTGCTCTTTTGTCCTCTGTGTTACTAAATTCAGTAAAACACCCATATTTCAACCAAATTACTTCAACTTTATTTTAATTGTTAATACCATAATATTGAACAGCCTCAGTTAATCTCAGTGTAAATCTAATGACAGACCACTCTACTCACCACAGACAAAGTCCCAGCTGTTCTCCAGCGGCTGTCCGGACGAGCTCAGGCCGCGTTTAGTGGCTCAGACAGCGGGAGAGCAGCGGCTCATCTCCGCCTCCTCCACAGGCCGACTCCACACAACATGGAGGACACGGTTCTGTCGGTCCAGACTTCACAGCTGCAGCTCTGACTCAGCTACAGTAACATTATAATAACACAACAACAACACAACAACAAGTTGAAGAGCAGAGAACTCAGGTAACGACAGGTGTTAAGGAGGAAAACATTCAGACTGTTCACCTTACCTTCACACGGGGAAACAAACTGCCACACAACCGCTGAGTCAAAGTGAAAGTAAACCTGTGTGTGTTGTTGTGATGTCGGCAGCACCGTCAGCAGGGGGCGACACTGATCCACTGCAGCAGGGACAACACCCACAGGAGAAGAACTTTTTTTTTTAACTTAAACTTTATTAACATTTATGTACAGAACAATACTGTTGTGCCAGGGGAAATATATATATATATATATATATATATATATATATATATATATATATATATATATATATATATATATATATATATATATATATATATATATATATATATATATATATGTGTTATATATATATATATATATATATATATATATAAATATACAAAGAGATTATGCTTACCATGTAAAAAAAATAAAATATCTATATATGTATATAAAAACAAACAAAAAAAACATTGAAGTAAAGAAGATCATGTTAAAAAAATAAATACTTATCCAAAATAAAATAGGTTTTTAATGCTTTTGGTGTTTCAAGTCCACAGGAGAAGAACTGGGAGCTTCCTAGAAAACATCCATGGAAAAGCAGGAGGAAGAGAAGATGGAGGGACTGTATCTTCCAATCAGCTGTAAAAGCCTCTGGCAGTGATTCTGTGTTTGAACTCATCTCCAGTTTCCTCCATGCACGGCTCCACTCACACTTTGACCACTAAGTCTAATATTTGGGGACACAAAAAGACATTTGGGAGCCGAATTAAAAATGTTAATGTAACACACTATTTATTTAAAGGGATATTCCGGCGTATGTTTAACCCACAGGTCTAACACACAGCAGATCTTAATGCTGACGTAAGGTGACACACCTCTGCTGTCAGAGAGAGAGAGAGAGCGTGGTGGACAACTGTGGACTGACTGAATGTGAAAGTAATCCAAAACTATAATCTGTCATCATCACAACTCCAGTTCCTTTCACACATTAACAGCTGTGCACTTTGCCTTCATGATGAGCAGTGGAAGTTGATTCATTCCACAAATCTCTTAGAATCTAAAGTAAAGTTCATGCAGCTCAAACACAAGTGGCCAGAAGCACAACAGGTGTAAATGTATTAAATCTAAGAACATTGTGCAGTCTGGTCTGGTGCTTCAATACATTGATGATAACAACGTTCAAATGAGGCGTATAAATTATTTGGAAGGAGCCTGCTCACACATTTAATATAACCAATAACAGGCTGTATATTATATACTGTATAAAGACCT
The DNA here is from genome assembly GCF_905171665.1 of Trachurus trachurus. Taxonomy (NCBI): domain Eukaryota; kingdom Metazoa; phylum Chordata; class Actinopteri; order Carangiformes; family Carangidae; genus Trachurus; species Trachurus trachurus. The sequence goes on from NC_139892.1 coordinate 39,326,453, forward strand.
GCTGCTCTTTTTGCTCCATTGCTTGTTGGGGAACTTCATTGTGTTGAGCCATTTTTGATAATAACATTTTATATATCCCATATTCCTTTAGTGTTGTTGTTGGTGTTATTAAATATTGTCCTATAGTTTTCTTTTCTACAGAGCTTTATAATATTGGTTCACTTATTCTGATACTTACATTTATTTTCTGCCTCTTTAGTTCTTTGTTGAATAACTTCTCTGTAGAGTGTATTTGTCTTTTGACAGGCGTTTCCTAATCCCTTCATGATCCATGGTCCATCTATCAATCAGCCAATCAGTGATGAGCTCAGGTAAACGAGGCTGAAAACCAGCAGCCAATCAGCGATGAGCTCAGGTAGTCTGGGGCCGTTGACTCGCTGTTTTTGGTAGGAAACGGATCCAGGGCGAGAGAGACAGACCTTTCCTTCAAAATAAAAGCACCAAGCTAATAAAATGCGGTAAAACTCTTTAATTTAAGGAATATCATTTACAAGAAAGTCCCCGAGCCATTAAGTTAACATTTTGCTTTTATTGTATTACAAGTTAATGTTTATTTTATAAGTTTTATGTTGGTGAACACTTTTATTTTGGTGAATTTGGTGATTTCGGGATCCGCTACAGACAGGAACTAGAATGCAGACTAATTGGGAGGTAACAGACACCAGGCTCTTCGCTTGTCTGAAGAGCCTGGTGATGCGAGGCTAAGCTCAGGTAGACGAGGCTGAAAACCAACAGCCAATCAGTGATGAGTAAAGGAAGATCCTGTACTTACAGCTGTCAGACACCAGGGGGCGGCCACGTTTCACCAGCAGCTTCATATGAGAGAAGCTGCACACACACACACACACACACACACACACACACAGACACACACACACACACACACACACACACACACACACACACACACACACACACACACACACACACCCTGTGGTTTCCGTGGAGACAGAAGAATCTGCTCCAGATTCCTGTGGTCTCCGACTTCCACTCAGCATCTGGTCCACATCAGCTCAGACTCCTCTCCACGGAGACCACGCCCCCTTCTGGGAGACCACGCCCCCTGTAGGTGAGACCACGCCCCCTTCTGGGAGACCACGCCCCCTGTAGATGAGATCACGCCCCTGTAGATGAGACCACGCCCCCTGTAGATGAGACCACGCCCCATTCTGGTGAGGCCATTGTATTATTGATTAGTATTGATATTCTATATTGTAGCATCTTGAGATGGAGCAGTCGTGATGCTGCAGGACGAAGGTCTGATCAGTCGATCACTAATCAATAACTCTAACTGTAACACACACACACACACACACACACACACACACACAGAGGATCATTAATCATTTTCATCTTTTCCAAACTTTATTCATTTATTTATTTCTAATAAAAAACTGAAAACAATTCAGACTCTGATCAATAAGATTAAAACATAACGTTCGATCGGCTCTAACGACAGAACCTCCTTCTCCTGTTGGTTCTTTAACGACCCGCTGGACCTGAGAGAACCGGGTCAGAACCGGGTCAGAACCAGAACCGGGTCAGAACCAGAAGAACTCCAGTCTGAAGAAGTGTCGGGTAAATCAGCTGATGCTTCAGCCTCTTTCACCTTTTCAGTCAAAGTGAATTGTATCGTTGTTGTGTTTTTGTTCTGTTTTGTTTTGTTTTGTTTTTATGAGACTGAAATAAACTCACTAAACTAAACAAGTCAAGATGTTTTTAATAGAACGTGTTCTGTCTCTGGTCCTGGACCAAACGGATCAGTCCTGGTTCAGTTCTGGTTCTGGTTCTGTCAAACTGTGCTTATGCTAAGCTAGGCTAACGAGCTTCACACAGGGGCTGACTGCTGATTGGTTGTTGCTCGGTGAAGTGGTCGATCAGTTGATTGATAAGTTGCCTCCGCCGGTACACGAGGGGCTGTGATTGGCCGAGGCCTCCGTTAGCCCCGCCCACAGGAGAGAGGGGCTGTGATTGGCCGAGGCCTCCGTTAGCCCCGCCCACAGGAGAGAGGGGCTGTGATTGGCCGAGGCCTCCGTTAGCCCCGCCCACAGGAGAGAGGGGCTGTGATTGGCCGAGGCCTCCGTTAGCCCCGCCCACAGGAGAGCGTGTCGTGACGGTGTGTGTGTCTGTCCCAACACTCCATCACACTCACACACTTGGGCTCTTGGCGTGTGCGTTCATGTTCTTAGTGTCAGTTCAGTGTGTCCCGTGCAGCCGCTTGATTTGCACTTTACCCACAAATAAATCCCACAATGCACCACGGTGAAGTCCGCCGTCACCGGGAGCAACAGGCCACCTTTAGGAAATGCTGATTGAAATAATCTCAATAAAATAAAATAAACTTTCTATCTCATAATTAATTAATAATAAATTATGACTTTTTAATGTCATATTTTATCTTCATCATGCTCTGTTCATGGTTTTATTTGATGTTGTTTCGTTTTTCTTGTTTGTTTTATTTACCTACAGAGTTGAGCTTACATGTTTATGATCTGAATCTTGTGCATAGAGACACTTTAGGAGTAGATGAGACTGTGATCCAGCAGCACTGGTTATTACAACTGTAGCTGTGCTGTGTGTGTGTGTGTGTGTGTGTGTGTGTGTGTGTGTGTGTGTGTGTGTGTGTGTGTGTGTGTGTGTGTGTGTTGTAGTTGTGCGCAATGGCACAGGCTGCACTTGTCAAGTGTGTCCCGATTGCTTCTAAATCTCCCCACACGCTTGGCCACTTAATCCATGCTGCACACTATACGCAAATATACGTTCCGCCAGCAAAACGTCACCAAAGTGTGTGTGTAACCAAGCGCACTGAGCCACGTGTGGAGGAACGGGACGGTCGTTGTCTCTGAGGATCATCAGCAGCGACTCTCCCCGTCAGGACTAGAGCTGTAAAAGAGAGTAAGGACACCACCATTGACTCCCGTGGTTAAAGCCTCATGCCCCCTAGTGGCAGGATGTGGGTGTTGCAACATCGCCCAGAAAACCCATTCACTCCAATGTATGTGTGTTTCCCACTGGCTGGTAAATTGATGAAAACGGCCGTGTTTTTGTTTTTAGGTGTCTTGGTCATATCAGATTATACTTAGAATTAGTTTATTACAAAATGTAGATTGAAACATTCATGTAGACAACTGTTTTGTTTTGTTTTTACTAGCCTGAGTTTTTCCTCAGTGGATGTGAGGGTCTAAGGACAGAGGATGTTGTTATGATGGGATGTAAAGCCCTTTGAGACAAACTGGTGGTAAAAACGGGCTATACAAATAAAATTGCCTTATGTGTTAATGTTTATCTGTAAAGGATCCTCAATGATGCTATTAACGTGGGTGATCTATAAATGTCCTTAAATGATTGAAAACACCACACTGCTCATTCACCAACAATGCAGAGATGTCAGTTCTTTTGCTAAACCCATATTCCTCCACCAGGAGGCGCTGCCATGGGACCGATGCTGTCACTACTCTCTTTTATTCCGGCGCTCGGGTCAGGACACGCCCGTCCTGTCGTCTGTGTGTGTGTGAGTCAGCGGTGCTCCGTCTGAAGCTCCGGGTCTGAGCCCCGGTCTGGGTCTGGGTCTGGTCCGGCGGCCCCCCCCGGGAGGAGGAGGGACGTTGCGCGCGGTGCGTTTGAGTCTGGCGGCGAGCTCGGGGAACTGGCGAGCGTACAGCCGCTCCGTGTACTGCAGCTCCGGGGTGATCAGCCTCTGGCACCGGCCTCTGGTCTCCGGGTCCAAGTCCCGGTTCAGGTTGTAGCCCTGGATCACCGCCGCTCCGTACTGGAACGGCTTCAGCCCGGCGTCCTCGATCCGCTGGGGGTCCACCGCCGCGCCGCCGTCCTTCAGGCAGGCGTCGGCCAGTCGGCGCCGCAGCTCCCGCAGCTCCGACACCTCCCGCCTCATCCGCTCGGCGCCGACCAGCCGCTCCGCGCGCCGCCAGAAGGAGGCGTTGAAGTGCAGGTAGATGCTCCAGTCCAGGGCGTTCCAGCGCCGGATCTTCTCCGGGGCGTCGGCCGACAGCGTGCGGCGCGTCTTCTCGCTGCGGCTGTTGAGCTTGAAGGAGACGACGTCCTCCAGCGGCCAGCAGAGCGCGTGTCGCAGCAGCACCATGGACTCGTCAAAGTACTCCGAGATCAGAACCAGCTGGAAGTCCCGCTCGATGGCCGCCACCGCTCGGCCGGCTCGCGCCTCCAGCTCGGCCTCATCGCCGCCGTCGGCCGCCGCCACGTCGTCGTTGTCGAGGCCGAAGTCGAAGGCCAGGATGTTGTGGGCGTAGTGGTTGTTGGCGGCCGAGGCGTTGTAGCCGCTGCGGCCGGCGGCCAGGAAGTGGTCCAGGCTGCGCGTCTTGTGGAACGCCGGGATGCTCTTGTAGTAGATGAAGATGGACTCCATCATGGCCACAGGGTTCCTCAGGATGGAGAAGTAGAAGGTGTCGGCCGGCATCACCTTGGCCACCTGCCACACAGGAGAAGACATGCACTGTGTTTGTGAAACAAGTTGGCCGCTGTGGTTAAAGGGATAGTTCACCCAAAATTCAGATTTCACTCATTATTTTAACCTTTGTATTAAAAGTTCTAATGTCTTAGGTTAGTTTTATTTCGGTCGGTAGTGAATTCCACATCTGGGAACCCTTTATAGAGAAGGCTGATTGTCCAAAGGAGGTCTTCTTACGGCGTGAGATTTTACAGTTGCCACTCGCCGTACCCCTGGTGATCCTGTCACTATTTTGTCTTCTAAAAATGACTACACAGCACATCTGGAGCCAAGTTCTGCAAACACTTAAAAACCAGTTTGACAGACGAAAATTTTAAGAAATTGTCAAAACTAAGCAAATCATACTGCTTCAAGATGAGACAGTGATGCCACTTTATTGGTTTATTGGTACAACTTGATATTTGATTGATTTGATTTGATTTGAAATGTTTTATTCAGTCACATCACACAATAGCAAACATTATCGACACAATTGTGACTGAAAAGGCACAGGCAGAAGCATAATGCTTATATTAATGCCTGTCCTACATACCAAATTAAGCTACGCAGCATTCTTACAATATAAAAAACAAACAAACTCACAATAAGACATAAGACAACAACTAACTAGCAAACAAGCAAACGAACAAACAAAACTAAACTACTATGATCTCCTCCCCCTCATGTGGACTAAGGGCTGGGAGAAGTTTCAGAGTCCTCCGTGGCTTCTCTGAGTTACATCCCATATGCATGCATGTCCATATAACGGTTGCAAATGGATACCAACTGTCTTCGTAACAAAAAGACACACCAAAAAACATCCAAATACCTCCATGCTGCTCGTATGTAATGACTGTCTTGTATTGAAGCCCCGACATGAGAAATTGTTCCGAAAAATGTTTAATAAATCTATGTTTTAAGCTTGTTTGTAGAGGAAGTTCCCAGTGTCTCAGTTCACTGCTCTGCCTGTGTGACCGGTGGAACAATTTCTCATGTCGGGGCTTCAATACAAGAGGGACATTACATACGAGCAGCATGGAGGTAATTGGATGTTTTTTGGTGTGTCTTTTTGTTACGAAGACAGTTGGCAGAGGTGGTAGTAACACGCTACATTTACTCCGTTACATTTACTTGAGTAACTTTTTGGATAAATTGTACTTCTAAGAGTAGTTTCAATGCAGCATACTTGTTACTTTTACTTGAGTATATTTCGTCAGAAGAAACGGTACTTTTACTCCGTTACATTGAGCTTCATTCCGGTCGCTACTCGCTACTTTTTCTTATTGATCCAATGTGCGATCTGTTTATGTTTTAATGGAGATACTTCCGAACCTCTGTCACATGACTGCGTTTCACCAATCAGACAGAGCCAGGGAGTCACATGACCGCACACAAAATCTCCGCGGTAAACAGGATGGCCACTCCGCCTCAAATTTGAGAAACTGTGGCTAGTAAATGATGAGGATGACGTCAGCCCTGGTATGTCGTGGATAATAGTGGATAATGTCCGTGAAGGTTCTCAGTCATCCAGGTCATCTTATTCTTCTTCCTCCCTAGGAAGTTTAAACCCCATGCACACCTGGAGACATGACTCCTAATCACATGACCACCCCCCCAATCATAGGACACACGACGGAAACGTGAGCCAATCAGCAGCCGCCGCCGCCGGCTGATTGGTCCTGATAACGTAACACTATCGTTCAGGTGGAGAGGACGTCCAGGCCAAGGTCACACACACACACACACACACACACACACACACACACACACACACACACACACACACACACACACACACACACACACACACACACACACACACACACACACACACACACACACAGTTAGACACATCAGACACTACACCCACACAAAGAGCTTATGGACAGTTCATAGATCTTTCAGAGATAGGCCTATGTAAGTTATTGTGGCTGAATTTGTATTAATTTATGTTACTTTGTAAAAAATGTCATTTAGGCTTTTGTCTTAGTTGTTAAATGTTGTTCTTTGGCAATATCTGAATATTTTTCATTGCTCTTATATTTTTGTGTATTTGATTAGGCCTACATTTACACGCTGATCATTAAAGGAACAAATCAGAGGTTACTCAGCAGTTACTCAGTACTTGAGTAGATTTTTCACCAAGTACTTTCTACTCTTTCTCAAGTAAATGTTTGAATGGCTACTTTTTACTTTTACTTGAGTAACATTATTCTAAAGTAACTCTACTCTTACTTGAGTAAAATTTTTGGCTGCTCTACCCACCTCTGATGGACATGCAGTGCTGCACGGAGCCCCGCTGTAACTCAGAGAAGCCACGGAGGACTCTGAAACTTCCCCCAGCCCTTAGTCCACATGAGGGGGAGTAGGAGATAATGAGTGGAATTTGAAATTTGGGTGAAACACCGAGGGAAAAACAAGGGCTCAGTATCAGGTAATTCCATGAAAGGTTTGTTGTTATAACAATATCTTTTCACATGATTTTAACAATATCTTTTTCACGTTACCACATGAAATTATCACGTTATTTCGTGAAAATATGTTGAATACTGTGGTAGTACAGTGATTAGAGCAGTTAGCTGCCATGGTGACCGGGGATCGATTCCCAAGTGGGCTGCATATTGATTGGATGGCTACTTTTCTTACTTGAGTAAATGTTTTGGCTGCTCCACCCACCTCTGGACATGCAGAAGAACACTTGATAAATAAACTGTTTTGGTAAACAGTTCAGTGCAGTGACCTCTGACCCTGACCTTCTTGTTTCAGTCGCTCTCCTCCTGTGTTTACCGTTGCCTTGCCAACGCAGGCGGGAGGAAGAGGTGGAGTTGTTGAGGTTGACATTTTTCTAAGTGCTGTGTGAAATTCACAGAGAGAAAAACACTGACACTTATTGTCTCTGTCCATCCATTCATCGTCTGCTCCATCAAATGTCACAAAATACAGACAAATGATGCGTTCAAGTACCTCTCAGTCTGAGGCCACGTCTTCAAATGTCTCGTTTTGTCACAGCAACAATCAAAGAGACAAAAATATTCAGTTTACAGTTAAAACAAACAGAGAAAACAAGGAAATCTCCAGTTTTTGAGGCTGAAAACTGAAAATTTCTGCTTGAAAAATGTTGATTGAACAACTGTTGCAGCTCTAAAAGATTCTTCACAACAATATTGATGATTTGTGTCCAATAACCATCTTTAATCATGTGTTTCTGAGCTCATCAGGTGTTTTTAATCTACAACCTGCAGCTGCAAAGTGACCAGTAGCTTCACCTGTCAGCTACATGAGCTGCAGTACAAGCAGGAAGTAGCACAAGTACCTCACAACTGTACTGCACTAAATGTACTCAGTTACTGTGAAGAACCTGATGCTGAACATCGATCAACTCTGGAAAATCAATCATCAATAAAGAAAACTGTCAGTATTGATCAGTGATAGGCAGTAACAGCTTCTGCTCTTATTCCAGCGCTTCTACCCACAACATCCACACAACATGGAGGACACGGTTCTACCCACAACATCCACACAACATGGAGGACACGGTTCTACCCACAACAACAACACAACATGGAGGACACGGTTCTACCCACAACATCCACACAACATGGAGGACACGGTTCTACCCACAACATCCACACAACATGGAGGACACGGTTCTACCCACAACATCCACACAACATGGAGGACACGGTTCTGTCGGTCCAGACTTTACAGCTGCAGCTCTGACTCAGCTACAGTAACATTATAATAACACAACAACAACACAACAACAAGTTGAAGGGCAGATAACTCAGGTAACGACAGGTGTTAAGGAGGAAAACATTCAGACTGTTCACCTTACCTTCACACGGGGAAACAAACTGCCACACAACCGCTGGGTCAAAGTGAAAGTAAAGTTTAAACAGGAAGTGGGGGAGGGGAGGTGACTTCTTTATCTGAGTAGAGAGACTGGTGTTTTTACTGCTGTTTATTTCTACTACTGAACCATAAAGAGTTAAAACATTAATGATAATATCGATCTCCAGTCCGCCGCTTGTCAGTGACTCTGTGTCTGAACTCATCTCCAGTTTCCTCCAGGACGCTGCAGGACTCCATGAAGCGACACGAGGGGGCGACACCGCTCCGTGTGGTGCAAACATGACACCAGACAAACAGATGACGACACATCCGACTCAACACATCCATGATCCGACTACGGTTTGTTATGGAAAGTCTCCGGAGGAGGAGAAGACGTCTGAGAGACACTGATGGAGACAACAGAGAGTTTAAACTGAAATGTAAGTTCATTAAAAAATAAAAAATAAACCCTTCCTTTATTGCTCTTAGCGGTGAGCAACCAGAAAGCGATTAAGACTGTCAATATATGTGAAAACTACCTATAATTTATAATTTACCTATAATATAGAAGTGCTTTATATATTGCATATTATTTTGAAAAATGTTTTGTAATGTGAAACAAAGTTTTGAATAAAAAAAATGATGTGAGTATTTAAAATAAGTAGGCTATTCAAGTACATAGGATATTTCATAAAGTAGAGTGCCTATCTAAAGTGTGCAGGGATGTTCTGGGTATTTAAAATAAATCAAATACATTCAGGTACATAGGATTTCACATAAAGTGCTCATTGTTCAGTGTAAATAATATGTAGGAGAGGAGAAGGGACCTGAGTGGAGCTCCACAGGGATGGAGCTACCCACCAAGGTGACCTAATGCAGTTCCAGTTTGATGCTGGCACTGCGTTGTCAGGTTGAGAATGCCCAGTAGGGACGAGGCCAGAGGTGGGTAGAGCAGCCAAAAACTGTCCTCAAGTAAGAGTAGAGTTACTTTAGAATAATGTTACTCAAGTAAAAGTAAAAAGTAGCCATTCAAACATTTACTTGAGAAAGAGTAGAAAGTACTTGGTGAAAAATCTACTCAAGTACTGAGTAACTGCTGAGTAACCTCTGATTTGTTCCTTTAATGATCAGCGTGTAAATGTAAATACACAGAAATATAATAGCAATGAAAAAATCCAGTTATTGACAAAGAACAACATTTAACAACTAAGACAAAAGCCTAAATGACTTTTTTTTTTTCCTTTTTTTTTACAAAGTAACATAAATGAAGACAAATTCAGCCACAATAACTTACATAGGCCTATCTCTGAAAGATCTATGAACTGTCCATAAGCTCTTTGTGTGCGGTCATGTGACTGCCTGGCTCTGTCTGATTGGTTACACGGAGTCAAACGTCGCGAGTGGCTACATCTGATTGGTGAAACGCAGTCATGTGACAGAGGCTCGGAAGTATCTCCATTAAAACATAAAGAAACAATTTGCACGTTGGATCGATAAGAAAAAGTAGCGAGTAGCGACAGGAATGAAGCTCAATGTAACGGAGTAAAAGTACCGCTTCTTCTGAAGAAATATACTCAAGTAAAAGTAACAAGTATGCTGCATTGAAACTACTCTTAGAAGTACAATTTATCCAAAAAGTTACTCAAGTAAATGTAACAGAGTAAATGTAGCGTGTTACTACCACCTCTGGACGAGGCTGCCCACCAGGGTCTCATCCCTACTGGTACCTACTGGTCTCCTATGTACAGGGCTCCCCGGCTGCTGACTCACAATCCAGTTTCTGACCTTACGAGTAAAACAGAGGTAGTCACACTGCAAAAACTCTAACATTTTACCAAGAATATTTCTCTTATTTCTAGTCAAAATGTCATTTCTAGTCAAAACTAATCTCATTCTACTTAAAAAGCAGCTTGTTTTAGACACTTTTTACTTCTTTCAAGCAGATTTTCACTTGAAATAAGTAGAAAAATCTGATAGTGAAGCAAGTTTTTCTTCCTTATTACAAACACAAAAAAACTTGCTTTCACTGGCAGATTTTTCTACTGATTTCAAGTGAATATTTGTTTGAAACAAGTGAAAATGATCTAAAAACAAGTTAATTTTTAGGTGATGAGTCTTATTTTAAATGGAAAGAGATTAGATTTGACTAGAAATGAGACATTTTGACAAGAAAAAGGACAAATATTCTCAGAAAGATTTAGAGTTTTTGCAGTGCAGTGGTGTTTTCGAGGTGCTCTGGACGTCTGTTCCATTCACTGATGGTTTTGCTGGTGTGTTAAAGTGTTGTTAGTGTGTTAGCTAACAGTAGCTGTATAGACCTGAGCAGGTGTTACATCTCTGAGAGCTTCTTCCTCTTCTTCTTCTTCCTGACTGTGACTGTGAAGCTGCTGAAGCTCAGAGCTGCTGTCTGTGACTCCACAGGAGGAGGGGATGCCACCTTTAGCTGGAGCAGAGCTGGTCCACACCCCGCTGCAGCTCTATCCATATCTCCTGAGGTGCTGCAGGCTGCTGCCCAACACGGCCATGCAGCAACACTATCGACACGCCGTACGACAGGTGAGCTGCTCAGGTACACACACACACACACACACACACACACACACACACACACACACACACACACACACACACACACACACACACACACACACACACACACACACACACACACACACACACACACCACGTGATTACAGTCACACACACACACACACACACACACACACACACACACACACACAGACTCTAGAGCCAGCTTCATGTGATTACAGTCACACACACACACGCGCACACACACACACACACACACAGTTAACCTAATGTGATTACAGTCACACACACACACCACGTGATTACAGTCACACACACACGCACACACACACACATGCACGCACGCACGCACACACACACACACACACACACACACACACACACACACACACACACACACACAATGTGATTACAGTCACACACACACACGCACGCACGCACGCACGCACACACACACACACACACACACACACACACACACACACACAATGTGATTACAGTCACACACACACACACGCACACACACGCACACACACACACACACACACACAGTTAACCTAATGTGATTACAGTCACACACACACACACACACACACATGCACGCACACACACACACACACACACACACACACACACACACACACACACACACACACACACACACACACACACACACACACACACACACACACACACACACACACACACACACACACACACACACACACACACAGTTAACCTAATGTGGTTACAGCTCCTCCATATCAGTGCTTATAGAAAGATGATCATGTGTCTGTCTGATCAGCTCTGTCTTGACCTTAAGATCGTGGGTTTGATTCCCATGTTGACAGAGATGGCACAACCGGCAGTAGCCGTGGCCCATTCAAAATTTCCCCAGAGGAAATTTTCTAGTTTTATTATGATATCTGACCCTCAAAACATGGGTCAAGACACCTTATTTGTTATCTGCAATATTGGCTATATAGTGAAATTAGGTTTTTTCAATAATGGCGGCACTAATTTGCATAAAAATGATACATGGGACATTCTGACAACTTTTTAACATAGCTCATCATTTTTTACACATTTTTTCCAATCTAGAAACACTGTTTAGAGGTATATTTTCAGGGGATACATGATACCCCCCTCTTCCTACTAGACTAAATACAGAACATCTTGAAAAAATGGTCGCCATTTTGAATTTTTGCGGGGCCAACATCTTTTTCCCAAAAAGTGACCCTTAGAGAGTATCTGTACCAAATTTCATGCTTTTATACCAAAATGAACGATTCTCTTGAAATATGCAATTAATCTGCTGCACTATGTAGAAAACCACTGGATCAAACAAGCTACAGCTGATTATTACACACACAACAACTGGGCCAAGACTTATTTCACCTCACAGCTCCACTATCACAACATTCACTCATTTCACTCACACTGGAAATTCAAAGAGAGAAAAACACTCTCCAGCTGCCACTGACACTTATTGTCTCTGTCCATCCATTCATCGTCTGCTCCATCAAATGTCACAAAATACAGACAAATGATGCGTTCAAGTTCCTCTCAGTCTGAGGCCACGTCTTCAAATGTCTCGTTTTGTCACAGCAACAATCAAAGAGACAAAAATATTCAGTTTACAGTCAAATCAAACAGAGAAAACAATGAAATCTTCAGTTTTTGAGGCTGAAAACTGAACATTTCTGCTTGAAAACTGTTGATTGAACAACTGTTGCAGCTCTAAAAGATTCTCCACAACAATATTGATGATTTGTGTCCAATAACCATCTTTAATCATGTGTTTCTGAGCTCATCAGGTGTTTTTAATCTACAACCTGCAGCTGCAAAGTGACCAGTAGCTTCACCTGTCAGCTACATGAGCTGCAGTACAAGCAGGAAGTAGCACAACAAGGAAATACTCAAGGAGAGTACAAGTACCTCACAACTGTACTACACTAAATGTACTCAGTTACTGTGAAGAACCTGATGCTGAACATCGATCAACTCTGGAAAATCAATCATCAATAAAGAAAACTGTCAGTATTGATCAGTGATAGACAGTAACAGATTCTGCTCTTATTCCAGCGCTTCTACCCACAACATCCACACAACATGGAGGACACGGTTCTACCCACAACATCCACACAACATGGAGGACACGGTTCTACCCACAACATCCACACAACATGGAGGACACGGTTCTACCTACAATATCCACACAACATGGAGGACACGGTTCTACCTACAATATCCACACAACATGGAGGACACGGTTCTACCCACAACATCCACACAACATGGAGGACACGGTTCTACCCACAACATCCACACAACATGGAGGACACGGTTCTACCCACAACATCCACACAACATGGAGGACACGGTTCTACCTACAATATCCACACAACATGGAGGACACGGTTCTACCCACAACATCCACACAACATGGAGGACACGGTTCTACCCACAACATCCACACAACATGGAGGACACGGTTCTACCCACAACATCCACACAACATGGAGGACACGGTTCTACCCACAACAACAACACAACATGGAGGACACGGTTCTGTCGGTCCAGACTTTACAGTTACAGCTCTGACTCAGCTACAGTAACATTATAATAACACAACAACAACACAACAACAAGTTGAAAGGCAGAGAACTCAGGTAACGACAGGTGTTAACGAGGAAAACATTCAGACTGTTCACCTTACCTTCACACGGGGAAACAAACTGCCACACAACCGCTGAGTCAAGGTTAAACATGAGGAAGAGGTCTTACCTGGACAAACCTGCTCTACTGCTTATTGCCTTATCTCTCTCTCTCTCTCTCAGTTGATAATCTAGACAAGTGTAACCCTGCTCCACATGAGCATGTTGCGGGTTAAAGGTTCATTCTTCATGAAACTTATTTTCTTTTCTTTTTTTAAAAGACAGAACAGTGAGAACATTAATTCACAGATATACAAAAAAAAACCTGTCCCCAGTAACACAAAGGCAGGCAGAACCGAAGTCCAGTAAAGGAACAAAAGTGATAACCAAACTTTTCAAACAATGCACCACAAAACATCCAAAGTAAGGACATTTGTGTTTGGTAGATTATATCTTTGTTGTAACAATGCTTCTTGGAAATAAATCTTACAGCGTTGGAAAACCTGTTTATTAGCCTTTTAAGTGGTGCCACACCTGTAAAGAACATGTGTTTGTGGGTTGAGCAGCAGAGCGAAGTACCTGGGTTGGGCCAAGTCAAACAGCTTATTCTGCCATTGACTCTTGTTTGGTGTTTGGTGGATTGGATGATTGAAATGTGAAGAAACAAGACATATCTGCAATTTAACAATTTATGTATTGTACCCTAACCCTATTTTACTTATTGTTAAACCATAAGGAGCACTGCAGCACTTTACAAATGTACTACCTCTTCTCATTTCATTTCAGCACAACTCCCCACAAGAAATCGTGTTCTGCTCTCTGCATTGTTGCACTCCATCCCATTTACTCACCTCTGACAGCTGACTCAAACCCCAACAACTCTTATGAGCACTGCAACACTTTACTTGATCACTGTAGCACTTTATTACACTGTGTTGTGTTTGGTTTCGTTGTTTGGTTTTGTTGTGTTTCTCAATCCATTTTAGCACAACTCCATCAACAAACACTGCTCTGGTTCTTGCATTGCTGCACCTCCATCTCATTTATCCATCCCTGACAGTTCATCTCGCCCAGTTTTATTTCATTGTACTATACATCCTGTTTTTTGTTGTTGTGTATTACTGTCTGTTTGTTATTTTAGTTTTTAGTAGTATCATATTAATTGTCTCTCATTTAGTGTCATTGTCTGCTGGTTTCTATTTGGATATGTCCCATTCTTTCGCTAATTTTTATGTTCCTGTTTTTATTTATTATGTTCCTTGTGTTCCTGTTGTATATTTTAATGGCTTTTAACATCTTGCCGGAGGACTGCAGTTGAAAACTAGCCTCTGGCTAACACTGGCACTTTGACAGAAATGTTAATAAATGTGCACTGTCCTCTCAAAATAAAAACTAAAATGAAATATATATATATATACTGTATATTCATTTAACAAACAGGAGCTTCAGTATGTGGAAGAACCATACACAGCCACAACAGCCTGGTAATGACAGGTGTTAAAGGAATAGTTCACCAAAAAATGAAATTCAGTCATCAGTGCTGATGAATACTCTGAGTAGTTTTTTATTCCTCAAAGTACATCTGGAGACCCGGGAGGCCGGTTCCTAGTCCAACCAAAACTTTATATGAGAGTAATACTTCAGGGCCCGACACAAAAACGTCCATAAAACTACACAACAACCATTTAATATTCCTCCACACTGCTCGTCCACTGCAATCCAAGTGTCCTGAAGGGAGATGGTCCAGAGTTTACTGGAAACTACCTCATTGAGGCAAGTCTGGTCACGTCCGCGTTCGTCGCCTGAACACAAGAGTGTGCCCCAGGCAAATTCACTACAGGACTGTCCAGGCTGTAAAAATGTCCTAAATGAGGTAGTTTCCAGTAAACTCTGGACTATCTCCCTTCAGGACACTTGGATTGCAGTGGACGAGCAGTGTGGAGGAATATTAAATGGTTGTTGTGTAGTTTTATGGATGTTTTTGTGTCGGGCCCTATTACTCTCATGTACAGTGTTTGTTGGACTATGAACCGGCCTCCCGGGTCTCCAGATGACCTTTGAGGAATAAAAAACTACTCCAGAGTATTCATCAGAACGAGGAAAACATTCAGACTGTTCACCTTACCTTCACACAAGGAAATAAACTGCCACACAACCGCTGAGTCAAGGTTAAACTATGAAAGTTGTCTCACCTGTTTGACATGAGGAAGAGGTCTTACCTGGACAAACCTGCTCTACTGCTCTTTGCTCCATCTCTCTCTCTCTCTGTTGATAATCTAGACAAGTGTAACCCTGCTCCATGAGCATGTTGTGGGTTAAAGGTTCATTCTTCATGAAACATTAAAAAAAAAAAGACAGAACAGTGAGACCATTAATTCACAGATATGCAAAAAACCCTGTCCCCAGTAACACAAGGGCAGGCAGAACCGAAGTCCAGTAAAGGAACAAAAGTGATAACCAAACTTTTCAAACAATGCACCACAAAACATCCAAAGTAAGGACATTTGTGTTTGGTAGATTATATCTTTGTTGTAACAATGCTTCTTGGAAATGAATCTTACAGCGTTGGAAAACCTGTTTATTAGCCTTTTAAGTGGTGCCACACCTGTAAAGAACATGTGTTTGTGGGTTGAGCAGCAGAGCGAAGTATCTGGGTTGGGCCCATGAAAAATGTGCCAAATCTTCTCTGCCAAGTCAGACAGCTTATTCTGCCATTGACTCTTGTTGAGGGAGATGCCATCCCACAGCAGTGTGACCAGGCTGGTGAACAGCGTGAGGAGGAGGTACCAGGCTGTTGTGGCTGTGTATGGTTCTTCCACACGCTACTCTATGTCTTGTTTCTTCACATTTCAATCATCCAATCCACCAAACACCAAACAAGAGTCAATAGCAGAATAAGCTGTTTGACTTGGCTCAACCCAGATACTTTGCTCTGCTGCTCAACCCACATTTAAAAGGGTAATAAACAGGCTTTCCAATGCTATAAGATTATTTCCAAGAAGCATTGTTACAACAAAGATATAATCTACCAAACAAATGTCCTTACTTTTTGTGCTATGTTAAAATACTACAAGTGATTATATATATTACAAACTAAATTAAATGTAACCTTGATAATGTCGCACAAGTTAAAGGTGTTCAGAAATGGCCGCTTGTCCTGTTTGTCGCGCCTCTTTCTACAGGATTCCACGAGTTGCCACACGAGTTTACCTGAGTAAGGAAAACAAATTTGATTGGTTGTTATCGAGCGGGTGGGATATCAACAATCATCTCCCAGCTGCTGACACTCAGGCTGTGTTCGAAACCGCATACTTCTCCTACTACTCGTACTACTCATACTAACGATTTGAGTATGCAGTATGTTCACACTGCGCAGTATGCGATTTGCAGTAGGCGAGAAGTTCCCGGATGCATACTAGATTCGGCCGAAATGTTGAGTATACATCATGAGGTCACTACTCATACTCAAACTACCCAAGATGCAACGCAACGTGACGTCAAGGACCGCCTCTTCCTTGCTTTTTTTTTTTTTTTTTTTCTTTTTCTTTATTTAAGTGTTCAAAGTGTACAAAGAGTGTCAAACACTGATAACACAACACGAGAGCTGTTTCATATTCAGAAAGA
Source organism: Trachurus trachurus (assembly GCF_905171665.1). Taxonomy (NCBI): domain Eukaryota; kingdom Metazoa; phylum Chordata; class Actinopteri; order Carangiformes; family Carangidae; genus Trachurus; species Trachurus trachurus. Next base: position 39,343,577 of record NC_139892.1, read on the forward strand.
CAACGGATAAAATAAATAAATACAGCAAGGATCTCATTCAAATAAGTAGAAAATGAAGAAAATTAGACAAACATAAACAAAACAAAAATAAATAAATATTGTCATGTCAATACATAGGTGTGTAATAATCACTGTTAACAAATTCCATTAAATGTCAGGAAGTACAATAAATACCTTTTCATAGTTTTCTAAAAAAGTTGTGTTCTTCTTATTTTTAACTAAGGCTAGGGATTTATAGAGAGAATTGAATTCAATTAAAAAATTGAGAAAAGGTTGGTTTGGAGGTTGCAAACTTTTGCTTATGAATAAAGTATTTACCAAATAAAATGAAAAAATTAACTAAATACTGAAAACTCCTGTTCTTCTTATTTTCATAATAACATATAACATCTTTAAGGGAGAAGCAGTATGACATGTTTACATGGGAGAAAATATAAGAACACAAGTCTGACCAAAATTTCATTGTTACATTACATTCAAAAAACAGATGATTTAAAGTTTCTTCAGTATGGCCACAGAAAACACAGGAGCTGTCCAAATCTATACATTTTGAAATAATCCCCAGTCCAGAGCAAGTATGATGTAGCGAAGACGGCGGGCGGATCTTCGTCTCAGAGCAGGCAAATTCCGTTAACGGCACGAGGTCGGTCCAAACGGCGTTTCCAAGCTAGCCACAGTGGGGACAGGTTCACTTCCTGTTTATAAAGTAAGAGCACTGACGTCATTGTAACGGCTTTCTTTATGGTCAATTGCAACGGGTGCTTTATTTTGACACAGAAACCGGAAGTACAGTGCTCACTACGGCTGGTTTTACTAACGCCAGAGAAGTCCGACTTCGTCCGACTAAAATTGTAAATAGGTGTTATTTTGTCATTTTTTCAACACCATGGGGATACGAAGTAGTACTTTCTCGCCTGAAAATGTTTCAAATGTTGCTGAAGTTATATATTTATACAGTTTAGAGCTTAAGTGAAATCAGCTTCAGGGCGGCTGATTTCGGCTCGGGCAGGAGCGAAATGCATTGTGGGTTATCATAGTACGCAGCAGTGTGAACGCTCTGCATACTGTATGATCGATTAGTATGTAGTATGGAGTATGGAAGTATGCAGTATGGCAGTATGTAGTATGGAGTATGTGGTTTCGAACACAGCCTCACTATGAACGACCAGGTGAGGTCACAGCTGACACTCACTATGAACGACCAGGTGAGGTCACAGCTGACACTCACTATGAACGACCAGGTGAGGTCACAGCTGAGTCAGAAGCTGTTGCACTGTAAAAACTCTCAATCTGACCAACAATGAAAGTCTTATTTCTAGTCAAAACAAATCTAATTATACTCTAAATAAGACTCGTCGCATTGTTTTTAGACACTTTTTACTTCTTTCAAGCAGATTTTCACTTGAAATAAGTAGAAAAATCTGATAGTGGAGCAAGTTTTTCTTTCTTATTACAAACACAGAAAACTTGTTTTCACTGGCAGATTTTTCTACTTATTTCAAGTGAAAATTATTTTGAAACAAGTGAAAATGATCTAAAAACAAGTTCATTTTTAGGTGATGAGTCTTATTTTAAGTGGAAAGAGATTAGTTTTGACTTGAAATGAGACATTTTGACAAGAAATAAGACAAATATTCTTGGACAGATGTGGAGTTTTTGCAGTGTGCTGACCTCACCTGAAGTATCTGACAAACACACACACACACACAGTGGTTTAATATAATCTTAACGTGACACTCATGTGTTTGTGTGTGTCTGTTGTGTAACTGTGATAATCAACAGTTGACAGTGACAAACAGCTGGCGGCCATTTTGACCGTTTCTGAGCTGCTACAGAGCGACGTCCAGTGGTGGACAGTAACAGAGTACATTTACTAGAGTACTGTACTTATAGGTACATATCCAGAGGATTTGTACTTTACTTGAGTATTAGATTTCTTTGCTACTTATTACTCTACTTGAATACATTTCCAAGACAAATATTAGTACTTTTACTGGAGTTAAAGCAGATATCAGCTTCACGGCCGTTTCGGCTAATGCTGCGTTCAAGGCAGGCTTTTGAAACCGTAAGTTACAGCTTCAAGTCACAACTACGACTTGGTAGCGTTCCAGGTAACCCGTAGCTCGTGTTTTTACCATCCTGTTGTCTGTGAAAGTTCCCTATAACGGCCACTCATAACTTCCGACCCGTGAACTCGTACCAGATCGAACTGGTATGACTTCACAGGAAGGAAAAACACAAAGTACGAGTTTCTTTGAACGCACCATGAGTTAGCAGCCCCCGCCCTTGTCAGGCATCAATTGGTCCTCGTGCTACGTCACCACATTCACGCGCATCCCTTGGCTGCACACACAGCCCTTCATGCCGTTCTCTCTCCTCATTGGATAACACTTGTATCCCACAAGGAAAATTTTCTCCTCGGGTTACAGCAGAGCAGAGTGACGGAGAGACTCGTGTTTAGGCTGAAATACTTCATGTAAGTGATTGCTGACGGAAAATAGGACTATTTAGGACTTATATTAACAAAAACATTCCACTGATATCTGCTTTAATTAGTAGTACGGCTGAAAAGTACTGGTTACTTTCAGGTCTTTTTCTAAACTCCTATTGGACAGCAGCTGTGTTTGTCTGTGAAGGAAACCCTAACCCCTAAAAGCAGCACATCAGTGCAGCTGAGCAGCAAAGAGTTCATTCTCACTAACAAGAGTTAAAAGCTGCTTACCGTAGATGACCATTTAGTAGCCCGGGCGTTTAATATGCTAAATCGACTTGGAGCCCGGGCGTTTATAAGAACCAGGCGCGTATTTGCAACAGGCTACAATTTATTTTTGCAATGAGCAGCACTAGACCATCATGCAAAGAACAAGGATTTCACCGTAGGACCACTGGAACAAAACTACTTTTTCCCCCGACGCATCTTTATTGACATCAGACAATAAATACAAAGACAGTTTGTCTGTGTTACCGCGACACAGGAAGCTGATCAGAGCAGTGTTATGAATGATAACGGAAGGGGGGGTCGATCGCGGTAATTTCAACACTGTACATTAGCGCATTTATCTATATAGTCTAGCGTGCCTGTGTTTGTGTGTGTGTGCGCGCGCGCCTGCATGCGAGAGAGAGAGAGCAAGAGGAGGGGCTGACTGACAGAAGAGGTGAGAGCCGGTTAAGTGCTGTTAAAAAAAAACTTTTGTTTTCTGTGCAAGACTATGGTAAACACTTAATCGCCCGGGCGTTTAATTGAACCGGCGTTTATTTTGCCAAATGAGCTCGGACCCCGGCGGCTATTAGAGCACAGGCGCGTATTTGCACGCGGGCGATTATTTGGTCATCTATGGTACATTCATTTACAAACTATTAGAGTCATTCATTGATGTGGAGAATAAGACATTTACTCTGACTCTGACTGTGACTTACAGTACATTTAAAATATGTACTTTTGGATACTTAAGTACCTTTAAAAGCAAGTACTTTTGTACTCTTACTGCAGTAACATGTGGACTGAGCTACTTTTACTTGTAACAGAGTACATGTTGACCAGTAGTATGTGTATTTGTATTAGAGTACTCTGTCTATGTCAGAGCTTTGTGTGGTGCAGTTCAACAGGTGCAGGTGAGATTCTGCCTAATGTGACGTCAGCGCCCCCTACTGTCATAAACCTGCACCTGCATCACAGAGCAAAGGATTCTGGGTAATGGTCCCATCAACAGAGGATTTGCTTTGAGGTGAAGAGTGAGAAGAACTCTGTAAAGAAGAAGAAAATGAGCTGATGATGAGTGTCATTCTTCAGAGACGTTTCACTGCTTCACTTCCACTAACACTGAGTCACAGCACATTTTTACAATCTTTAGTCAACAATATCCACTATTTCATGTTCTTCAGCTGCTGGGAGGAACATGGAGCTGGGCTTCCTATCAGTCATCACTGCAGTCCTCACATGGAAATGGATCGGGGAGTTTTTCTGCCACGTTGTCCTCCAACACTTACAAAACATTGATTAAAGCTGTGAACCATCATCCATGTTGTCCTTTTTAATGTTGCTGTAACCCAGTAGATGATTGGCTCTAATTATATGAATATAGAATATAATAATATTGTTTGTTGACCTCAACATTCATTTATTTCAGGCAGCAGAAAGCTCTTATCGTCCCCACAGAAACATGAACATGACCTACAGTTACTATTGTTTGTGCATTAAAGGAAGATTGAAGGCAGTGATAACCTGTTATGAGCTGTGATATATTGTGTGGATGCTGAACTCATTGTATTGTGTTGGTGTGTGTGTATTGCTTGCACTGATAATGTGCATTATAGACGGAGAACCTGCTAAATATGTTCATTACCAGCAAAAACAATGTTCTGAATTTAACAGTTGAAGTGTTTGATTTGTGTTTTTACTGTTTCACAGTTGATAACTTAAAGGATTCATGTAATGGTTAAAAAGAGATTCAACAAAATGAATCATATTTCATGGTTACAAGTAAAACAAAAGTATTGTAATTCATGGAAAACAGATCAAATCATCACATTTTATGGCAATAAAAAAGATACAATAATTTATGGTTGTTTTAAAAATGTGTAAAAATAAATATTCCATTTGATAGGCTATAGATCTAAAACCTGTACAGTTAAAACTGTGTTTTCCTTTAGTCACTATTGTATTACAGTACAGTACATTGTGTTGAGCCATTTTTGATAATAACATTTTATATATCCCATATTCCTTTAGTGTTGCTTTTGGTGTTATTAAATATTGTCCTATAGTTTTCTTTTCTACAGAGCTTTATAATATTGGTTCACTTATTCTGATACTTACATTTATTTTCTGCCTCTTTAGTTCTTTGTTGAATAAATTCTCTGTAGAGTGTATTTGTCTTTTGACAGGCGTTTCCTAATCCCTTCATGATCCATGGTCCATCTATAGACTTTAGTTTGCTGCTTTGTTGTTTCACTGGACACTTTTTGTTTAATAATGATGTGAATATTCTTCAAATGTTCCATATACATGATTGTCAATATGGTTTTCATTATAAAGTGTCTACAAGTCATTCCTAAACACATTGATGCTTTCCTCTGTCCTCACTCTGCTGTAATGTGTTTTATTTATTTGTCTTGTACTTGCTGCTGTAACAGAGTTAAGGAGTTAGTAATTCCACTAACTGTAATTCTGTTATTATGGAAGCTGCACTACACTTAGTTTATTATTATTATTTATCTGCCTGTTACAATATGAAGTCGTTCACTCCTTTATTTATTTTTTATGTATTTATTAATTATGATCTATGAGTTAGAAGCTCTTATTTTGAAAGGCCACACTAACGAGCCCCTGCAGACTTGGCGGGTTGACCCGTTTCTAGGCAACAGTCTGCTGTGGGAGCCTCGTGGTAGGTTGACTTGTACTGAGCTCCGTTAATCTAACTTTCTATTTGAGGGTTAAAGGTGACTTTATTGATCATACATGTGAAGATCTGCTCCAGACAACAACTGCTGATGTTCTGTGATGATGCTGAGTGAGATACATGACAAGTTCATTGATACGGAAAAGCTTTTCACTCACTTTGATAGCTTCATGTTAGCTTGTGGCTAATCCTAGCAGCGTGACTGTTGAACAGGCAGAGAGTGTTGTGAAGGTTATTCTGGGCTGTGGTTCTGCTGGCTCCACTGGTTTTTGGATATAGGCTCATGCTGAACATTGTATTGATAAACTCATCAGTCATTCTGTGCTGATTGGGATGTAGCAGATCAGTGTTTAATAGCTAACGTTTAGCTTCATTGTTGCTGTGGAGCCGTGGTTCTGCTGGACTTCTTCCTGTCTCTGCCCAATCACAAATGAGAGGTTTCATCAGCAAAACTTCAAACTCTTTTAGTTAAGAAACAAAAAACACATTGATCACATCATTTTGTCTCTAGTCTTTGGTTTAGAATTAAAAACCAGATACATCTACATGAATTTGGTTTCTGGTTTCAAAATAAAATAACAATAACAGTAAAAAACCAAAGAGGCACCATTTTTAATAGTTTTTTCATTTCTTGATTGTGACACCATTGACGTCATACTTTCTTTTAGTGTTGAAATAAATACCAGACTTGTGTTTTTAAATGATAATAAATGATGGATGATGTGATGAGACTCAGACCTGAAACAGTGAACATTTAACACTCACCTGTTGATATTCTTCTCAATGTAACGCAGTGCCACCTAACAACCACAAGGGGTCAGGGCATGAACTTCTCTGTCCTGTAGCTTTGACAGTGTTTAAAGAAAAGTCCAGTAAATAGCTGTTAAAAGCAGGAGGTCAGCTTGTGGAAACATCAGTGTGCTTCACCATGGTCTGACTGGAGTTTTCTTCACTAACAGCTTCTCCTTCATGGATGCTGACGACCTGTGAGCTCCATGAAGGCTCATGACAGAGGCTCATCACAGCTGCTGCTGCTACATCACATGCTGTCCACCTGGATTCATCAGCCAGCACATCTTCCCATGTGTCACAGCTGATCTACAGGGATTCAGGCAGCGTTCACACAGACTCTACACAAAGGTCAGAGACAGTCACATCCACCAGCACTGATACACAACTCTGAGGATTCATCTATTAGTATTAAGTTTATTAAGTTACCAAGATGGTCGGCTACACAGCTGATGAGTTTCTGAAGGTCTAGGTATCATCACATAATCAATCATTCTTTTTTCTAAAGCAAAGAACCTATAAATCTGCTGTTTCAAATTGAAAACGCTGCTTTTTTGGTCAGTTTCTTTTATTTGGACTTTTTCACACTTGTCTGTGTACCTAGCTACTCTCTCTGCCAAAATGAGAAATGAAAGGATTAAGTAGCAAAATAAAAATAATTAGTTACTCTCATTTAGTTAAGAAACAAAAATTGATCACGTGATTTTGTTTCTAGTCTTTGGTTTAGAATTACAAATCAGATACATCCAGATTAATTTGATTTCTGGATTCAAAGCAAATGATGATGGGTGAGAATTACAAAAATCAAGGAGGCATCATTTTAAATTATTTAATCATTTCTTGATTGTGGCACCAACAATCTCTTATTCTCTTTTGGTTTTAAATAACTTAATTGTAATAAATGATGGATGATGTGATGAGACTCAGACCTGAAACAGTGAACATTTAACACTCACCTGTTCATATTCTTCTCAATGTAACGCAGTGCCACCTAACAACCACAAGGGGTCAGGGCATGAACATGAATGAACACTCATATGAAAGTGGTGTGTTCAGGTAGAAGGTCACATGACCAGGCTGGACTGCAGGCTCACTTCACTGTGTTTCAGAGTGGACTGGTTTCTGGCTCTAGTCTGAGCAACATGACTGGGAACACAGTCAGTCCACTGTTGAAGAACCATAACAACTGTAACCTACAGACTACATGAGTATAGTAGTTACAGGAGAAGCTTATGCACTGCAAAAACCCCAAATCTTTACAAGAATATTTGTCTTATTTCTTGTCCAAATGTCTCATTTCTAGTCAAAACTAATCCCTTTCCACTTAAAATAAGACTCATCACCTAAAAATGAACTTGTTTTTAGATCATTTTCACTTGTTTCAAACTAATTTTCACTTGAAATAAGTAGAAAAATCTGCCAGTGAAAGCAAGTTGTTTGTGCTTGTAATAAGAAAGAAAAACTTGCTCCACTATCAGATTTTTCTACTTATTTCAAGTGAAAATCAGCTTGAAAGAAGTAAAAAGTGTCTAAAAACAAGCTACTTTTTATGTGATGAGTCTTATTTTAAGTGTAATGAGATTAGTTTCGACTAGAAAAAAGACAAATGTTCTTGGTGAGAGTTTGAGTTTTTGCAGTGTGGGTTAAGGTAGGAGCCAGCCAATCATCTTCAATCAAACACTATGACAACTAGTATCATATATCGCCGTGACGACAGAGAAGTGACATTGTCAGCGAGCCACACGGCTGCAACAAAGGATGTAAGGAGCCACCAGAGCAGCAGAGAGAGGTGAGTTCACTATTCACTACTATTAATGATGCACAGTAGAGTCTGTTGCAGAGCAGCGTCCATGTCAGAGATTACAAGAGTTTTTATTACAACAACTGTCACATTCACTGAAAAAGCTCGGGACTTTCGGGGTGACCTCCGTGTTATGTGGCCCACTGAATATGGCAGTAGTGGAACTCCCATCATGCCTCTGGGCCGAGCCGACGGCGTTGTGGGTTTGATGCTGCGTGTTGATGAATGCTATGCTAGTGGATTAAATGGATGAGTAATGAGACTTTGACAGGAACCACATGGGGCTTTGAACCATGGATTTTCATCAACGACAACACTGACAAACAACAAAGATAATGTTCAGTAAAGTCAGATGTGTTAAACCTACAGTCACTGATGTTGTGCTTCATTTGTTTGAATCATCATCAGGAATCAGTGTTTAGTTGAAACTGTTTCCATTGTTACTAACAGGTGAATATTGTATGTAACGGACTACAACTGGTCAGATGAAATGAGTACGAGAGCCTTTACTTTCTGACCTCTTTATGTTGACATGTATATTCACACAGTTGGTCTGCTGACACTTCTATACTTCTATATTTCCTGTATCCACTGCAAAAACCCCAAATCTTTCCAAGAATATTTGTCTTATTTCTTGTCAAAACGAATCTCTTTCCACTTTAAATAAGACTCGTCACCTAAAAATTAACTTGTTTTTAGACAGTTTTCACTTGTTTCAAACTAATTTTCACTTGAAATAAGTAGAAAAATGTTTTTGTCCTTGTAATAAGGAAGAAAAACTTGCTCCACGTTCAGATTTTTCTACTTATTTCAAGTGAAAATCTGCTTGAAAGAAGCAAAAAGTGTCTAAAAACAAGCTACTTTTTAATGTGATGAGTCTTATTTTATGTAGAATGAGATTTGTCTTGACTAGAAATGACATTTTGACCAAAAATAAGACAAATATTCTTGGTAAGATTTTGAGTTCTTGCAGTGTCATTGTGTAGACTTCAGTCTGTTTTTCACTCTTCTCCACAGTTCTATGCTACAGTCAGGATTAGAGGTGAGTATTATAAACTCTTTCATATTGATTCAGTCATTGTCATTGTGTTGTGTTGTGTTGTTCCCCGGGCGCTGCACCGCGGCTGCCCACTGCTCCTCAGGGACGGGTTAAATGCAGAGAAAGAATTTCACTGTACTAGCTGTTGTTACAGGCTCAGCCTGTTGCTGTGATTCTGTCATGTGGGAGGGGCTAGGGTTTCACGCGATACGTGAGCAGGGCATTCTGGGAAGGGGGGTGTTGTTGTTTTTCCGGGGTTCAGGAGTGCAGCCGTGTGTGTGACCCAGTTGCCAGTGTTGTATGTTTTTTAATGCTGGAAATAAATGCACAATCCTTCCAACGTGTTCCCGATCATTTTTGAAGTTACCACAACGAGCTAAACAGAGCTATCGTCAGGGGAGGTCCACCTACTACGGTCCGAGGGTCTGCCAGCTCGAGTTTGGTAACACTGGGGGCTCGTCCCGGGATCGTCTGGAAGTGAGACATTTTTTTTTAATTCAGCAAGCAGAAAGAGAAAGTGACAGAGAAAGAGACGGCGCTCAGCAGCGACAGTGGACACACAGTGCAAGAGGAAATGGCAGCGCGCACGGAAAACAACACCGCCAGCCAAGACCGAGCGGAGGTAATTAACACACGACGCAGCAAGAATCCGTTTGATACGGACATGACAGTGACTTTTGGAGCTAACATGGCGGATGTCGAGTGCGCCGCCGGCGGGTGCGCCGCCGCCGGCTACAGCTGGAGTCCAACTAATCCCTTCGTAACTAGCATGGAGCTAACACAGGCCGCTAATGGAGTAGCTGTCCCCACGTTAGCACCGCGGCTGGACACGGGATGGATGCTTACCCCACCGCCATCGGGATCTACAAACCCCTTCACCCAAGCGGCGGTGCAGCTGAGGGGAGCCCTTGGTGAGTCTGCCGCGGCATCACGAGTCCACTGTATTCCCGCTGCACCATTACCCACCACAGTTCCCCCCTCCATCACTGGCCAAATGATTAACCCCTTCGCCCAAATAAACAATGACTGTTTTGTCACTAGTACCCCTGTTCCCCGTGCTCAGACACCTTTCCCCCCACAGACTGTGTCACAGTTCACCTCACATGTGCCCTCACATGCAATACCAAGCCATGCAGTGCAGCACCAGGCTTATGACTACATTACCCCAAGAACTGTACATTCCCCTCCCCCTCCCCCTCCCCCCTACCCACGCCACGGAGGTCCCATAGACAGCAGCGATGATGAACATTATTATGGACAGAGCGAGAGGATCCCCACACTGCGGCCAAGTCAGTTTGATGGGACCGGTGCATGGAAAGACTTTATCTACCAGTTTGAGAGTTGTGCTGAAGCCAATCACTGGACTGAAAAGACTATGGCCGTGCAGCTAAGGTTCAGCCTGACTGGGGCAGCTGGGGCAATCGTCCATAAAAACCCACGGTCGGCTCGGTGGAGTTATCAGCGCATCGTGGAGGAGATCGAGGCTGCCTATGGACCCTGCTCGGAGTACGCTGCAGCTGTTGGCATAGAGCTGAGACAAAGAACCAGAAAACCAGGTGAAAGCCTGCACACACTGAGAGATGACATTTATGAAAAAGTTTCAATTGCATATGCTGATCGTGGAGAGTTAGAGCAGGATGCAATTGGTGTGGAGATATTTACCAATGCCTGGCCGACGCTGAGCTGGTGCAGAAACTCCTGGAGGAAAAGCCACGCACCCTGGCGGGAGCCTACAACATAGCTCGCAGGTATGAGACCACCAGAAGGGCCGCACAGACAGTTGCACAGCTAATGAGGTCAGGTGCTGCCAATGCTAATGAACGGAAAACAAGAGCAGCTACAGTACGTGAAGATGATAACGGGCTCCACTCAGGGGAGCCAGAGAGAGTGGTCATGGGGCGCACTGACCAACCAGATGGGGCGCCGAGATCGCTCCGCCAGTGGCGATCCAACAAAACTGACAGCCCTAAAAAAATAGACTTTAGAGACATTGTTTGCCACAACTGTTCCGGCGTTGGGCATTTTCAGAAAAATTGCCCCTCCCCCCGTCGACCCAAAGCATCTGCAGCAAATATCACGCGAGCTCCTTCACAGGCCCCAGCACCTGCTTCAGGCACAGTGATCGTGAGTGCTAGACGTCAAGAGGAGGAGGAAATGTGTGTGCAGGTGACAATTTATGGACTAGAAATCTCTGCCCTGCTTGACTCCGGGGCACGGAGAAATGTGCTTTCTCTACATCGTTACAACAACTTCCCTGCCAAGGCCAGACCCCCTATCCAACCATCAGCCGCAGAGGTCCTGCAGGGCGTTGGGCCAGGAGGCCTGGCGGTCCTGGGAGAAATCACTGCTCCAGTCCTCATTGGAAACCATGTGACTAATGTGAACTTCATCTTGGCCGACACAGCCGAGAACACGGATGTTATCTTGGGGCATCCTTTCCTGCTACAGGCGCAGGCCTGTTTGGATTATGGTCGCGGGAAAATAACCCTCTTCGGGAAAGAAACACCCTGTGTCGTCACCAGTTCAGGAGCTGAGGTGCATCTCGTCAAAGTGGCACGCAGGACTGTGTTGGAGCCGGGGCGTGAGTACATTGTGCCTGGCACCACACACCTCCATCCCGCTGCTGTTGGTGAGCTCATGCTAAGCCCTGCTAAGAGCTTCGTCAAAAGACACCATGTGCTTGTAGCCCGTGCTGTTGTGCAGGCACAGCAGGCGGCTGGTATCCCCATCAGAGTTTTCAACCCCGGTGCCACGGCCATCACACTGAAAAGGGGGACTGTCGCCGGTGTCCTCCAGCCCGCCAATGTGCTTGAGGAGGCAGGGCCCTGCCCCTCCAAAACCACAGCAGCACCTGATCATGTCCCCAGCCACCTGCGGACACTGTATGCTGAGAGCTGTGTGAACCTGCCAGAAGAGGACCGCTGGAGGCTGGCTGAACTGCTAACATCTTTCAGCGATGTTTTCTCAACGGGGCCCACTGACTTAGGCCGCACCAGCCTAGTCAAGCACGACATCCTGACCGCACCAGGGCCTCCAGTCAAACAGCAACCCCGCAGAATGGCCCGAGATAAGCAGGTTGCAGCAGACCAGCAGCTACAGCAGAGCCTAGAGACGGGCGTCGCACAGCTCAGCAACAGCAGCTGGGCAGCACCAATTGTCATGGTGCGCAAAAAGGACCAGAGCCTGCGCCTGTGTGTGGATTATAGGTCCCTAAATGAGCGCACCATTAAAGATGCGTACCCCCTGCCACGCATACAGGACACTTTAGACACATTATCCACTGCTAAGTATTTCACCACACTGGACCTAACATCAGGGTACTGGCAGGTGGAGATGACAGCCAGAGCCCGCAAAGCCGCTGCCTTCTGTACCCGAAAGGGGCTTTTTGAGTGGAATGTGATGCCGTTTGGACTCTGCAATGCGCCGGCCACATTCCAGCGGCTCATGGACAGAGTCTTGGCGGGGCTACAGTGGGAAACGTGTCTCGTGTACCTGGATGACATCATTGTCCTGGGGAGGGACATCACTCAGATGTTAGAGCGGCTCCGCCAGGTGTTCAGCAGGCTCCGTGAGGCCAACTTAAAACTGAAACCATCCAAGTGTTGCCTCTTTCGTGAACAGGTTGCCTACCTAGGGCACATTGTGTCCACCAGGGGCATCGCCACTGACCGGGAGAAAGTGGGGAAAGTGGCAGAGTGGTCCATACCCCAGAACGTGACAGAGGTGCGCCAGTTCATCGGGTTGGCGTCCTACTACCGGCGCTTCGTGGAAGAATTCGCCACCATAGCCAAGCCACTGCATGAACTGACAAAGAAGTATGCACGTTTTCACTGGACAGCCGAGTGTCAGGGGGCGTTCGAGGAACTAAAAAAAAGACTAACTTCAGCGCCTGTTCTCGGTTACCCCCTTGACAGTGGCGAATTCTTCCTGGATACTGATGCAAGCGACTGGGGAATAGGAGCTGTTCTCTCCCAGCTGCAAGGGGGAGAGGAGAGAGTTCTGGCGTATGGCAGCAGAAGACTGTCGTCCACAGAACAAAACTACTGCACTACCAGACGTGAGCTCCTGGCGGTAGTAGAGTTCACCTCTCACTTCAGACAGTATCTACTAGGACGACCATTCACTGTACGAACCGACCACAGCAGCCTGCGCTGGCTGACCAGGCTAAGGGAGCCGGAGGGGCAGCTGGCTCGTTGGTTGGAAAAACTGGCGGAGTATGACTTCCATGTGTTGCACCGCCCTGGGAGACACCACCAGAACGCCGATGCACTGTCCAGGAGGCCATGTAGAGCTTCATGCCCCTGCACTGTGCCACAGCCCAGCCCCAGCAGTGAACCATGTCACGACAAGGGAGTGCAGTGCAGCCTGACAGACACCCCCACCGCGGAGGCCCTCATCACAGAACCCCCAGAGCAACCTCTAGTGGGGGTAGTTGACAGTGACAGTGACGTCCACAACCACACCTCGTCTCATCCCAGCATCCACAGGGTGAGTGAATCCCCACAGCCTGATCTGTTCAGTGGGTGGACCCATGAGCAGATGAGAGCTGCACAAATGACTGATCCAGATCTGGCACCTGTGTGGAAGTGGATGGAGGAAGGGAGCGGGCGACCTGTTTGGACTGACATAGCACACTGTAGCCCTGCCACCAAAGCTTATTGGGCACAGTGGAAAAGACTTTATCAGAGAGATGGAACTCTAATGAGAAAGTTCTATGGCAGCGAAGGAAAAGTGTTCTATCCACAGATCCTGCTACCCCAGGCTTATCGCACCGCTGTGATGGAGCAGATGCATGATGGACCTGTGGGCGGCCATTTTGGGGTGGAGAGGACCCTCGCGCGCCTCCAGACAAGGTATTTCTGGTACAACATGAAAGACGACGTTACATTGTGGTGCCGTACCTGCACCAAATGTGCGGCTAAAGCTCGCCCGAAGAAAACTCCTCGAGCAGCCATGGGCTCAGTTAAAGTGGGCGCCCCCATGGAAAGGATTGCTGTCGACTTAATGGGCCCACTAAACGAGACGGAAAGACACAATCGCTACATACTGGTGGTGAGCGACTATTTCAGCAAGTGGGTGGAAGCGTACCCAGTTCCCAATCAGGAAGCAACCACAGTGGCTGACAAGATTGCATCTGAGTGGGTGTGCAGGTATGGGGCCCCACATTCACTGCATAGTGACCAGGGCACCAACTTCGAGTCGGCTGTTTTTCAGGAGATGTGCGGCCTGTTGCAGATTGAAAAGACACACACCACCCCTTTTCGGCCCCAATCGGACGGCCAAGTGGAACGCTTTAATGCGACTCTACAAAAGATCTTGGCCACTACAGCTGACAGATGCCACTGGGACTGGGATCTGATGATTCCTTATGCCGTCATGGCTTATCGGGCCACTAAGCACAGCTCCACTGGACTGTCCCCTAATATGGTGCTCTTCGGACGAGAAATCACTGAGCCTATGGATCTGGTTGCGGGCCCGCCTCCAGACAGCAACAGTGTCGTTCCCCTCCCAGATTACGTCATGCAGCTCCGGGAACGCTTACAGCTCTGCCACCAGCTTGCCCGAGAGACGCTGGGGCGATCTGCAGAACGTGCTAAGAAGCAGTATGACAAAAACATTTGCCAAGTCCAATACAAGGTCGGGGATGCAGTGTGGCATTTGATCAAAGGCACCAAGGCAGTGAAGAATAAGGTGAAGAAATTCCTGCCTTCATACGAGGGTCCCTACTTCATCATCGGCCTGCTGGATGACTTGGTCTATCGCATCCAGAAAACCCAGAGGTCAAAGGTCAAGGTCGTCCATCACGACAAGCTTAAACCTTACTACTCCCGAACCGAGCTGGACAATGCTTGGGTCTTCGAGGGCGCTGATGCGTGGTCACCAGTGGAGGTGTCACCACCCCCAGCTGATGAAGACATCGTGGAGCCAGACATTGGTCCTCTCAACCTGTGGGACGCCCCGTCAGAGACACAGGATGCCGCTGTTGGAGCTTCACCGGACCCCTGCTCATCATCTTCAACTCCACCGAGCAGCAGCCAGCCTCCCGACAACATCAGCATGCCACAGCCGGTTGAGGTCGACAGCAGGAGCCATCCTCCCCTCTCCGCAGCGCTACAGAGACCCCGGAGAGTGTGTAGAGCGCCAGAGAGGTTTGGTGTCTGGTTATTCCCTAAAGACTGAGAGGTATTTCACCTGACACAGTTCACAGTTGAATTACACAAGTGTAACATTTACATGTTATAGTTATATTTTTCAGAAATGGCACTATAGTATCTGAGTTTACAGGTAATGCCTTTTGAATGTTATTTGTAATTTTATACATTGTGGCTGCAGAGTTTTGCTACTATTTTTCTATATACACTTAACCTTTGCTGGAAAATTTGCCTAGTTGCCTCCTACAGGGTTTGTTATTGAGCAGAAGTCGTACACTCACAAGTTTTTCTGGGCTTCGAACCACTGTTGTTTATCTTGGCTAACAGAGAAATAACGAGCTCACTATGATAATGTAATGACTTTGCTAATTTTGTGATTGTAAGCTCCACCAATAAGTAACTTCTCTTCCAGGTGAGAAAGTATGGACATTTACTGAGCATGAACCTGTGTTAAGTTGTTTTCTTTCCTCCAGAGGATTCCTTCAGGGACTGTGGGAAAATGGACACTCGTGGGAAATGTTTATTAAAAAAAAAAAAATGTTCATTGTATTTTGTAACATACTGGAGTGATGTTAAGGGTTTAATCATCATCCAGAGTGGGGGTAGTGTTACAGGCTCAGCCTGTTGCTGTGATTCTGTCATGTGGGAGGGGCTAGGGTTTCACGCGATACGTGAGCAGGGCATTCTGGGAAGGGGGGTGTTGTTGTTTTTCCGGGGTTCAGGAGTGCAGCCGTGTGTGTGACCCAGTTGCCAGTGTTGTATGTTTTTTAATGCTGGAAATAAATGCACAATCCTTCCAACGTGTTCCCGATCATTTTTGAAGTTACCACAACGAGCTAAACAGAGCTATCGTCAGGGGAGGTCCACCTACTACGGTCCGAGGGTCTGCCAGCTCGAGTTTGGTAACACTGTATATGTGACTAATAAAGTACCTTTACCTTTACCTTGTGTCATTGTATTGTTAAAGTAGAATGAGTGTAAAAAAAAAAATCCTTCAGTGTGTCCAGATGTACATCTCAGAAATACAAGTCAGTAAAAACCAGTTTCTAAGAAGTGATTTTTTACTACAGCCCAGGTGCATGATGGGAAACACAGAAGGAGGAGGCGGAGCTACAATCCTCAGGTTGTAGGAGATGAGTTTGATTGACAGGTTTGTTTTTTTTATGTGATGGTCAAAAGTGATTTCACATGTAGACGGATCAATGTAATTTATGATCAATAAGCATCAATGACAGTGAGGAGCTGACAGTGCCGTCACCATGGTGATCCAGATGATGAGTTCTAAACCTGGTCTCTGTTTTCCAGGTTTTTAAAGGTGCATTTCAGCTCCTGGTTTTCCTAAAAGAACAATCACAGGTACAGTAACTCTCCTGCCTCTTTCTGAGCTTCTTCTCCTTTTCACATTCAGCTTCTCATTTATTTAGTTCAGTTTTTTAGTCCAAACCATCTCAAATGGTCAAAGAATACTCTATTAATCCCTGTATGCATTTATGATCATGTAGACCAGCACATCAGAAGATTAGGTTCACTACAGGAGAACAGAGAAGCAGCAATAAGCAACGAGTAGCAGAGGTAGAAGACACAGGAGCAACAGGGAAGTTTGACAATGTGTTATTGTCAATTAGTGTGAGCAAAGCAGAAGAAACTGCACACAACAGCAGAGACACTCATCCTCCCTCTGCATTAGTTGTTTCTCCAACTTTAGCTTTTTAAATCACAATCAGTGTTTACAGTTTGATGTGAGTGCACACAAGGGTTTTAGAGATTATTTCACAGGCTGCACCTTTAGAGGCCATGTGCAGAAAAAGTCTGAAAACCACTGCAGACAGCAGCGCCTGCAGGTCGGTGCACAGCGCGACGTTAACTCCTTTTTGTCCGTCCCAAATGTGTAGTGTCCCAACAGGAAAGGCCACACCTCCTTCCTGATGTCATGCTGAATAAACCAATCAGAGCAGCTGGAGCTGCTTCTAGTTCCACACACACTCACACACACACGTTGTGGTACTCTTTAGTCTGTTAACGTTGTGTTTTCATTTGTTTCATCTGGTTAAAGTGAATTGTAACAACACCCTGAGCTAATTAACACCAGCCTTTAATAACACATGTGCATCATGTTACTTCATTTACAGCTGCTGTCTCTGACTGGAATGCTCTACAAAAACACCTTAAACTGGATAACTTCATCTCCATCCCGGCCTCCAAAGACGCCATCTCACACCTTTTTAGAGATTCTTGCAGCTGCTTCCCTACTATTTAACTACTCAACTATCTAACCCTTTTCTTCAGTTTCTGCTTGTTGCATGCCCATACCTGCCGCCGTCGGCCTAGGCCACTTTCTGTGACACACTGCTCGCTAATGAATCCTGTAATATCTGTAACAGACATTTACTCTCTTTTATGCTTGTAATAATCTTGTCTTCTATGCTTGAATATCCTTGTTATTAACTTTTATGCCTTGTTTCTGCTAAATGTTTGTATTGTTGTGTATATTTGCTATTGTCTTTTTTATCTTTTCTCCCTCACAGCCCCCCCCCCCCCCCCCCCATCAAGAAGCTTATGCCTCTTGTCAGGCCATCATTGTAAATAAGAACATGTTCTTAATTGATTTCGCCTGGTTAAATAAAGGTTAAATAAATAAAATACATCTCATATATTATTCATGACTTTATGATTTATGATACAGTCTCACTGTATTTAACTGTAATAGGTTTTAAATGAAGCAGCAGAGCAGCAGCAGTTTGAAGGAGACGTGATGTGAACTGCTGCTCCACATACACAAACATCTATTACAGTCAAATCTGATTAATAATCAATAATTGTCATTGATTTAACCAGTAATCTGAATAAGACACTGACTATGATCATTAGACACAACTACACAACACAACACAGTACTGACTAATATTACTACTAATAATTCTTTTTTTTTTACTTCCTTTTTACAGTTTTTGTTTATTTGACATCAGATTATTTACAGGACAGAGATGAACTCAGCGTCATGGTAACAGAAACATCATTGTCTGGTAGGATTAGTAGCTGATGGTTTTTGTGCTGCTCTACATCAGCAGGAAATGCACATCACATATAAAACTGATTCACATTGTTTTATTTGATTCAGTGAAAACACAAAGAAAAAGAAATCACATGTAATTCATTCTATTCAGCGTCCGTACAACATGTGTGTTTCCAGTTGTGTTTCTTGTTGTGTGTGTTTAGCTGTGAGCAGCTCACAAACAGCCTGTAAAGTTGAACATGAACAGTGAATCTGTTTAAAATGTGTTTTTCTCCTCAGTGACGCTGGCGGCTCAGAGACTTTTAGCTTGGTGATATTAGGCCTCGTCCTTCACCAGCAGCTGAGTAAAAGTCACCGTGGTTTTTGTCCTGTAATAATCGACGCTTCCATCTTTAAAGGAAGAGGAAGAAGTTTACAAGAATCACTGAGAAGAGTTTAAAACATCAACTGATTTAATCCATGAATGTGAAAACGTGAGTGAGAGACAGAGACAGAGACAGACATGTAGAGACTGAACTGTCTGTTCAACAGTGAGAAGGTTTCTGTGACAGGAGGAGACTCTGCTTCACTCAACACAGACTCAACCAGGAACCAGACCAGTCCACTCTAAACCCAGGATACAGAGGTTGAGTGAAGGTGGTGTTGAAGGTGTAGAGGTGGATCAGTGAGTCAGAGGAGACTCTGTAGAAGGACAGAGAGCCAGCAGTACAGTCCACATACACTGCTACTCTGTTAGAGACAGAGGAGGAGGAGGAGGAGGAGGAGGAGGAGGAGGAGGAGGAGGTGATAGATGAGATAGATGTGTGTTTGACTTTGTTTCATTGTGACATGAAGAACATCTGGTCTAGAATACTAATTGTATTTTATTTTAATCGTATTTAGTTGCATGTATCAGGCATGATTTACTTTGTCCTTTCTTTTCTTTTAGAACCAAGGCACTCGGTAGCATCACCTCTTAACAAGTTACAACAAATAATCAGACACCACCAGCAACCTCCGTTTCCTGGTGGTTTTGGCTCCAGTCTGAACCCTGATATCCAGATTCTTTAAGAAATCCTTAGATAATACATGTATCCAGGCAAAGAAGAAAAGGAAAAACAACAACAACAAAAGTAACAGAATAAGCTTAAATACCTTCAAACCTGAAGAGGTTAATGGGGAGTAAACAGGTGAGCTGTTTAAACAGGAAGTGTCCAGCAGAGTCCAGACTGTGAACATGTTGAGTGTGTGGAGACTGAGGCTGTGACTCCCTCTAGTGTTGAGGAGGAGGAGTTACATCGTTCAAACACCAAGTAGCAACAAAGTCAGATGCAGTAGGAGCCGTCTGCAGGAAATCTACAACTCACATGGACATAGAAGAAACACAGAGAACCAGTAGAGACACAAGAGACACTGATGGAGAAACACAGAGAACCAGCAGAGACACGAGAGACACTGATGGAGAAACACAGAGAACCAGCAGAGACACGAGAGACACTGATGGAGAAACACAGAGAACCAGCAGAGACACGAGAGACACTGATGGAGAAACACAGAGAACCAGCAGAGACACGAGAGACACTGATGGAGAAACACAGAGAACCAGCAGAGACACGAGAGACACTGATGGAGAAACACAGAGAACCAGCAGAGACAATTAAGCCGTTTTCCCACTAAAATTAGCGGGTCGACGCGGGTTTTTTAAACGCGGGTCGACCCGCTAACAATCGGCATTGGCCCCTTTCCCATTGACCAAAATGAGCCGAGTCTGACCCCCCGCTGAGGGATCAGACAGAGCATAAACCAGTCGCCCCGCTCTCATCCGCGGTGCAAGAGACACACACAGTCATGCCACAGCCGCCCGCCGCGGAGTGTCCGTCCGCCGAGGCAGACTCTCTGGCTGGCTGACCTGGAGCACCAGGACCGCGGAGGACAGAGAGTCTGCTGCGGCCGGATGACGGACGTCCGCGGCACAACACGTCAGTTAAACAGACTGTCGCTTCTTTTCTTTTCTTTTTTTCTATCGTTTTTGGTCAGTGTTCTCTGATGTTTTGATCCCAGTCTCGGATGAGAGCAGAGCGGAGCAGAGCTTTGTTTTGGTACGTGATATGAGACGCGACCGGCGCAATGACGTAGCGTCACGTAACGTTCAGTGTCATCACGTAAATTAGCGGGTTGACGCGGGTCTGGCGTTCCCACTGCAAGCCGTTCGGAGCCGAGCCGATTAAAGGCGATTTTAACCCACGTCGCTTGCCGAGTCGGCTCGGTGCGCCTTTCCCACTGCCACCAAAAGCCGATTGTTAGCGGGTTTAAACGGGTTTTTTGACCAGTGGGAAAGGGGTAATAGTTCTATTTTTGGGTCAAAATGATCTGCATTACCTGGGCTACAAAGTCAGTGACCAAACACTATAATATATGGCTATATATACAGTACAGGCCAAAAGTTTGGACACACTCAATGCATTTCCTTTATTTTCATGACTATTTACATTGTAGATTCTCACTGAAATTCCACTAATGAACCCTGACAAGGCACACTGACACCTGTGAAGTGAAAACCATTTTCAGGTCAGGTTCACCTCTTGAAGCTCATCAAGAGAATGCCAAGAGTGTGCAAAGCAGTAATCAGAGCAAAGGGGGGCTACTTAGAAGAAACTAGAACTGGTGGGGGCAGAGATAGAGGAGGAGGAGGAAGGAGAGGAAGCAGAAAGAGAAGACAAAGAAGAAAATACATGTTTTCAGTTATTTCACACTTTTTTGTTAATTCCACATGTGTTCATTCATAGTTTTGGTGCCTTCAGTGAGAATAAAGGAAACACATTGAATGAGAAGGTGTGTCCAAACTTTTGGCCTGTACTGTATATAATATGGCTACATACACATTGGCAGCAGTGAACAATTTCAGAATAAGACATTGATGCCTATGGAGAGACATTTTAGTCAAAACTTGATGAATAAATAAATAAATAAATCCTTAAATGAATAAATTAAAATCTGACAGGAAATTAATTCTCAAAATAAATCCAGTAATAAATGTCGACATGTGTTTGTTTATTTATTCATTTATTTACTGATTCTTCTTTAAGTCAGGTTTTTGTTTATTTCACATCAGATTATTTACAGGGTGCGGGACTAGATAAGCTTTTGCTTCTCCCGCTTTCCCTTTCGGCCATGTGTATTGTATTATTTGAACTAAGATGAAGAGTGATGATGATGATTTAAATTGACATGCCCGAAATAAACAATTTGATTGATACAGGACAGAGATGAATACAGTTTAATAATGAACTCAGCGTCATGGCAACAGAAAAATCATTGGGACCTGAAAAACAAGAAGAAGTTTACAAGAATCACTGAGAAGAGTTTAAAACATCAACTGGTTTAATCCATGAATGTGAAAACGTGAGTGAGAGACAGAGACAGAGACAGACATGTAGAGCAGTGGCGGCTGGTGCTAAAATAAATTGGGGGGGCGTTAGATAAATAAGATAAATAAAGAGCATTGCTAACTTCACAACCAGCCAGAGGGGTGTACTGTGAAGCCAGTTTAGTGGGTTAGCGAGGTATGTTGAGTCTAAAGCCGGGCTCTCCTGTACTACAAAGGTGGCTTCGCAGTACAGCCCTCAGCTGAGTTTGGCATGACACAGATGGGAGAAGCGTCGTCTCCGTCCACGGCCACTTGCCTGCTGCAGGATTTTTAAGTCAGGTTGCTCCGGCCCAAGCTCCTTTATCCTTTTTTTCTTTTTTACTCCAGTGAACGCCTCGTGAAAGGATTATTTCGTAAAGAAACAACAGATTTTTCTTTTGCTGCGACCGCCATTGTCTCCTGTCTTGTTGTTGTTGTCTGTCTGCTCCGTGTGCACGCGGGTGCGTCTGTAACTGTTTGAGTGACAGGCACGTCTCCGCTGCCAGGGGAGTGACTTTGATTGACAGGTCAGGTATCATGAATCAATCCGATTGGATGAAAAAATGACCCAAACGCGCTGATTGGCCACGGGCGCAGCTGGAGAATCTTGAAGTGACCAATTAGAGACCAGCATGAAGTCACATGGAAGCCAAAAGTTTAAGAGCCCACATACTCATTAGGCCGGCGCCCCTCGCTATTGAAACGTATGAAACAACCCAGAATAAACCCAATATGGAATGGAAAGGCTTACGAATTTCAAAGTAAAACCCATTGTATGAGTGAACACTGAACAGATATGGTAATTACTTTTTATTATGTTATTTATGTTTACTCTGTCTACACTTTCTTCCTGAAATTTTGATGGGGGCGGCGCCCCCTATTGACCGGCCGCCACTGATGTAGAGACTGATGTAGAGACTGAACTGTCTGTTCAACAGTGAGAAGGTTTCTGTGACAGGAGGAGACTCTGGTTCACTCAACACAGACTCACTGAGGAACCATAATAGAGTGAAAACCCAAACCCAGGATACAGAGGTTGAGTGAAGGTGGTGTTGAAGGTGTAGAGGTGGATCAGTGAGTCAGAGGAGACTCTGTAGAAGGACAGAGAGCCAGCAGGACAGTCCACATACACTGCTACTCTGTCAGAGACAGAGGAGGAGGAGGAGGAGGAGGAGGTGATACGTGTCTTTCTGTTATTGTGACGGACACTGTAACGACCACCAGAGCAGTACAGACTCCAGGACTGATCGTTCCATCCAAACACACAGTCTTCACTGTTTCCTTTCCTGCTGATTCCTCTGTAACTCACTGATATATCAACGTTTCCTCTCCTCTCGACCTCCCAGTAGCAGCGACCAGTCAGACCAGTTGAACACAGCAGCTGATCCAACCGGTCAAATCTGTCTGGATGATCAGGATATGACTGATGCTCCTCCACACGTGTTGCCTTCCTGTTGTTGTCAGACAGTTTGAGCTTTGTGCTCACTGTGTTTGTGTCGATTGTGAGTGGACAGGAATCTGATGGAGAGAACAAGACACAGCTGCAGTTATTGATCATGTGATCAGTTATTGACAGTTTGATGAAGACTCATGAGGTCAGTGATGTGACAGTGTGAAGATGGTTGAATGTGCTGCTTTGTTTCCATGAATCAAAGTAAAAACAGACTTACACTTCCTCAGACCTGGTGTCAACCATGGGACTCCAGCAGGCTCCACCCTGAAAGGAGGAGGGGGGTCAGAGCAGCACCTTCTCTGTCAGCATGCACACATGGACATTACATGGCTCTCACACACACACTGTTTTATCACTGTGTTCACATGGAGGCTGGTATGTCTGGATGAACACTGAGCACAGAGAAGAAGGAGCTGGAGTCTTTATCTAGTGATGATACAGAGCAGGAGGAGACGAGGAGGAAACACTTCATCATGTGTTTTCTCCATGTGATGTCACTGCAGTGTGAGACACACACTTTCACTCTCTGACTCTTGTAAGTAACTCTAAAAATGACTTTCTGGTAAAAAGAGATTCACTTCCTGTGCTTTTATTTTGGCGATCAGGCGCCGGAAGTAACAAGCTCCCGTATCATGGTTTTCTTTACGTTTCTCTAAGCAGACGGCAAACGGTGCAGTCAGGCATGATAATTCTGCTCCTAAAGGGTTCTACATCATATGGTTAAGCACCCAGCTGGAATTGGGAACAAGGTATTGTGTAAACAACATGTTATTATGTCCAGCCATGTGTAATATGTTCGATTTAATGTGGAAAAAATGCTAATTGTCATACGCTAATAGTCATGCTAATGTTAGCCTCTGTGTAGTGTGCATATATGTTTGGCCTCATGGTGGTGATGTTGAGCTAACAATAGTCTTTGAATCTGTTCATGTGTTTATGGCAAACGTTTTATTGTCATTATCTCATGTGAAATGTTGATTAAGGCTCAAATATATTGTCATAAGGCATATTTTGGTAAAAATAATTTACAAAGGTTATTTTTATTTATTTCATAAGAGCTCATTTTATTTCATTTATCTGTCCTTTAGCTCTTACGGTGTTGAAAGAAGAACGGATTTGAATGAAAGGAAAAGGAGATTTATGTTCAAATAAGGATGACGACTGAGCATAAATAAAGACTTATTGAATACATCACCAGTAAGCTTCACCATTGTCTGGCTGTGGTTCGCTATAACTCTCAAGCTGCACAAACACATGTCACAGCAAAGAAGATGAAGACACAACAGGTGGAGCTGACCAGCCCAGATATCCAACAACAGCTGTGAACGGTGGATGGTTTCAGTGTTTGATGAGGAAGGAAACACACTCAACACGTTTGTTAGAGCTCAGTGAAACACACAGTGAGTTTAGTGTGAACACAACTTGTGTTTGTCTGAAGAAAACTCCACAGGAAGCTGAAGAATGAGGCTGTGAGCAGGTTTCCACAGGAGCCACAGCAGCAGTGAGTGGATGAAGGAGCTCTAATAGAAACCATCTGATCACAGTGACAGGACGGATCAGGATCTCATGATCAATGACTCTGTTCTTCTCTGCTCTTCACACAGATCAGCTGCAACACACTGACTCACTGAGATCAGTCACATCATGTGGAATAAAGCAGCCGTCCTCAGGACCAGTCCTGAGCTCCATCAAACCTGTCAACACATTTTGACTGGACTTGAAGTCAGAGTCCAGAGGAAGCAGAGAAACTGTAGAGCAGAGAGAAGCAGGCTCAGCTCAGAGCACATGGACTCAGACAGGAAGTGAAGCTCCAGCTGCTGGAGACTTTCATCAAGGAGCCACTTTGTGGCTTCATCTGATCTGGAGTCAGCACACACACAGTCTGAAAACAGCTGTTTGACCACACACACATTCAGCCACAAACACTGATTATTACACTGTTCACTACACTCACTGTCTTCTGATTGACAGCTCCAGGCCTCTGGACAGTGAGGACATCTGGATGTCACACTGTGATTGACTGTCTCCTCAACACAACAACACATCTCATCAGGACAAGACCAGGATCTCAGAGAGACTGAGCTGATTATTGATCATCAATATCTGACCAGACAGAGACCTGATGGTGCCGCCTGGTTTCTGTCTCTTATTTCCTCCTTGGTTGGAGACGCTGGGAGACGAATGTCTCTGAGCAGTGGACATGCTTTGATTCTTGTTGCTGTGTTGTTGTTAGTGTGTCCACACTCAACAGGTGTCTACAGTCTCTGGGACTGTTCAGGTCAAACACTCTGTTGGTTCAGGAGCAGTTCAACCAGCTGCAGCTGAAATGTTTCCTGATACACTCTGAAATAAAGTCTGATCCAAACATCTGGAGAGACTCAGAGCACAGCTGCCAACAGCTGCTTTCATCACTGACATCTCTTCTCCTGAATATGACACAGTGAGTCATGATGAGACACTGAAGTCATCATGAGGAGAAACTCCTGATCCCAGTAGTTCATCACTGTGACTGATAGGCTTGGGCGGTATTACGGTAATACCGTATACTGCAGGTATTTAAAAATAGCAACGGTATCAGTTTCAATACCGTCATGAAAAAATGCAATGCACTTATACAGGAGATAAGGATTAAATATTAAATAAAAGTAATTTAATGTCTAAAATTAATTATATGTCCAGTAGCACTTATGTGTGGTTGAATTTTAAGTTAGTTTAATACGTTTTAGCCTACTTTTAAACACCCCCCCCCCCCCCCCTCCACTGTCTGCTCCCCCGTCTCTGCTCCATGACACTGTGAGACAGACCGCCGGTGAGCCTGTGGGACGGGTCCCGCTAATCGTTGAAAACACCAGTGATACGTCTCCAAACCAGAAACGTCGCTCTTGACAAGAAAAAAAAAAAAAAAAAAGGGACCGGACCTGCCGTGCCGTGTAAAAAAAAAAAAAAAAAAAAAAATTGACAGCGAGTGCGTGTCATGACTTCCTGTATCTGGCCCTTCAAAATAAAAGCCCTATAGCCTTTCATATACAGTTCGGTCATATAGATTTTGACTTAATTTTGACAAGACAGGGCTCCAAATGTTTGTTTTTTTTTCCTGCGACCAATCGACCAATGAGATTTTGGTCTGCTAATGTTTAGCCCTAGTATTCAGTTTCTGATTGGTGAATACACAAGCCAATGTTTGGTAATGCCACTTACGTCATCATTTTTAATTAGTCACGGTAATAC
Organism: Trachurus trachurus; assembly: GCF_905171665.1. Classification (NCBI taxonomy): domain Eukaryota; kingdom Metazoa; phylum Chordata; class Actinopteri; order Carangiformes; family Carangidae; genus Trachurus; species Trachurus trachurus. The sequence continues at coordinate 39,369,836 of NC_139892.1, forward strand.
CGTATACCGTGGTAAAATGTGGAGGAAGTTTGACGGTATCAAAATTTGGATACCGCCCAAGCCTAGTGACTGATGAAAGCTGCACAGCTCATGTTTGAAACACTCTGAGATTTTGGCTTCAGTATTTTGTGCTGGGTCGAGTCAGACTGAGACAGGGGACGTCAGTGGAGTGGGCGGAGCTTCACTGTGGCCTACACCACCTCTGGATATGGTCTGAGTGATGGGATCTGATGTCATCAATGCATGGATCACCTGAGACAGATGTTAATACCAGATGTGACCAGGTGTGAACGGGGCCATAGAAAATGTTCCAGCTCCTCCTCCTCTATCAGACAGTGTGTGTGGCTGCAGCAGCCTCTCCATACCTGAGAGACTCCAGTCCAGCAGACAGCAGTGTCACTCCTGAGGCTCCTGGATGGTTGTAGCTCAGGTCCAGCTCTCTTAGATGGGAGGGGTTGGAGCTCAGAGCTGAGGCCAGAGAAGCACAGCCTTCCTCTGTGACCAGACATCCTGACAGACTGAACACACACAACAACACACAGGAACCCTCTGTCAACACCTGCTGCTGTGTTCAAGTGGCATCAGATAAACAGCTGGATGGATCCTCACCTGAGAGTCTCCAGTCTACAGTGTGGACTCTCCAGTCCACCAGCCAGCAACTTCACTCCTGAGTCCTGCAGGTTGTTGTTACTCAGGTCCAGAGTCTCCAGTCTACAGTGTGGACTCTCCAGTCCACCAGACAGCAACTTCACTCCTGAGTGCTGCAGGTTGTTGTTACTCAGGTCGAGGTGTCTCAGACTAGAGGACTGGGAGCTGAGGACTGAAGACAGAGCTTCACAGCTTCTCTCTGAGAGGTTACAGCCGCTCAGTCTGAAGAGGAATTCAAGGAAAAACACTCACATACTCAATATAAAGGAAATAACAGGTAAGAATCATAAATACAGAACATTTCAACACAAACCTGAGAGTTTACAGTGTTTCTTACTCAACATGTTCTAGCTCGTATAAATAGATTTATAGAGAGATTTAAAGGTTCATGAGGCAAGAAATGCACATGCGTTTTAAGTTTTTTACTGCTAATGGGCGATGAAGCGTTCAAAGCCAAAAAGAATGAGCCCACTCGCGTATCTCTCCGTTGCCTTGAACAGGCTGTGTGCTGCATAATGCGCTGCAATTCTGGGTCCGAATTTCCCGCGCTGTCCGCGGATGTGACGTCAAATGATGCTGCATGCGCGTCCTCGACAGCTTCGGCTTTCCACCGCTTGCGACCAGCGGTCGGCGGATGTCTTGCAGCCTGAACAGTTACGTGATCAGCGAGTAGAGAAATAACGTCACTTTCTTAAATTTTAATATTTTTTCATGCGAGAAAGTGACGGTTTAGATTCCCAATCTGTTGTCAGTTTATCCAAATAACGTCTGTAAGTAGATTTGCTCCGACATTTTTCGGAGGAGTGCAGAGCCACACACATGCAGCAGCAGCAGCAGCGGCTCGTCACAGAGGCTGCAGCCGGGGAGCTGAGCTCATTGGCCGGGCAGCAGCTGTCCTCCTCCCAGGGAAGAAAACGAGCCGAGTAACTTCCCCACAGGTTTTTAGAGGTTTTCTGCCGGCTGGTTGAATTGTTTTTAGGAGATAAATGCTGGTCTCATTGATGATATCTAACAGTGGCACTGTGGCAGTCGGATTAGTTCATTTGAATGAAAAGTGAAGCTTCAGGTGTGTGTGAGCAGCGCAGCCTTGGGGCTCTGTACGTACAAAAATCACCATATTTAGGCTACTTCAATAAATTAATAAATAGTTTTACAATGAGCCGATTGATTCATCCGTGGTCAGTTTATCCAAACAACGCCTGTAAGGAAATTCTCCGACGTGTTCGGAGGAGTGCAGAGCAGCTGAGCGGCACCAGCGGTTCACAGAGGCGGCGGCGGCGGCCGGTGTGCTGCTGACCTGATGGCTGGGCGGTCAACCTCCGGGTGGCGCGGTAAATTGAGCACTGTACGCGCGGCATGGCGCATTTACTGTTTATTAACAGCCAGGCGCGACGTGTGTGTGTGTGTGTGTGTGTGTCGTGAAGAGACAGCAGGTAAAGGGGCTGACTGGCAGAGATGAGAGATAGTGAAAGCTGTCCTTTTTCTCTGTGAGAGACTGCTGCGGCGGACCCAAACGAAACTGTGGCGGCTGATTAATGGAAAACACTGGTATAGTAACGTTATGCCGTTTCCAATTCAGCCACAGTGTCACAGCATCAGCTGCTGCTGTGGAGAGTTGATGCGCGCTCCCGCACCAGCTTGGCTGATGGCTGCAGTAACCCTGACGACCGCTACGGCCGTTGTATCGCTAATGAGTTTTATTCCTTGATCTTGCCTCAAGCTCCTTTAATTATATACAGTGTTCTCTCACTCATCTTTGTATAATCATATATATTTGTTTTGTTGTTTGTATATATACCGTCAGTGTTAAAACCACAGTCACACCTAACCACACCCCCTAAGGTGATATAACCCCGCCCTCTGACCTTTGACCCCCTCTTTCCCTCCAAACATTTGTCTAAAGACAACGTGACTGTACTGACCTCACTTCCTTTGTTTATTGATTTAAGTTGCACTTGTTATTTGAATGTTATCATTAGGGCCGCTGACCCAAAAAAATCGAAGCTTCGAAGCTTCGTTCGTTGCCATGGAAAATCGATCATGAAGTCCGTGATCGATTGTTTTTTTTTTCTTCCTTTTTTCCTTTTTGACACCGGTTCTCATCGGCAATTGTTACACTAAAATGAATAGGCTACTTGGCATCCTGGAAACCTGCCTGATTTTGGAAATATACAGTGTTTGTTTGCCATTACTTTCATTTATTTTCGCTACCCCATCACGCACCCCCTTCAGCCGTATTGGACCAGATTCCTGGAATCAGTGTTTTAATGTTCACACCACTTCAAATGTTCAGTGAGCCACCACCACCAAATGCAGTTTAGTTTCTTCAGTCAGTGTTTGTGTCAGTTCACACTTAAAAAGAACTCCTTATAAGTTCAGTTCATACAGATGAAAATGAACTAATTCATGTTCATTTGTTCTGTTTTTTTAAATAAATAATCAGCTTTTGTTTCTTACTCAACATGTTCTAGCTCGTATAAATAGATTTATAGAGAGATTTAAAGGTTCATGAGGCAAGAAATGCACATGCGTTTTAAGTTTTTTACTGCTAATGGGCGATGAAGCGTTCAAAGCCAAAAAGAATGAGCCCACTCGCGTATCTCTCCGTTGCCTTGAACAGGCTGTGTGCTGCATAATGCGCTGCAATTCTGGGTCCGAATTTCCCACGCTGTCCGCGGATGTGACGTCAAATGATGCTGCATGCGCGTCCTCGACAGCTTCGGCTTTCCACCGCTTGCGACCAGCGGTCGGCGGATGTCTTGCAGCCTGAACAGTTACGTGATCAGCGAGTAGAGAAATAACGTCACTTTCTTAAATTTTAATATTTTTTCATGCGAGAAAGTGACGGTTTAGATTCCCAATCTGTTGTCAGTTTATCCAAATAACGTATGTAGGTAGATTTGCTCCGACATTTTTCGGAGGAGTGCAGAGCCACACACATGCAGCAGCAGCAGCAGCGGCTCGTCACAGAGGCTGCAGCCGGGGAGCTGAGCTCATCGGCCGGGCAGCCTCCTGTCCTCCTCCCAGGGAAGAAAACGAGCCGAGTAACTTCTCCACAGGTTTTTAGAGGTTTTCTGCCGGCTGGTTGAATTGTTTTTAGGAGATAAATGCTGGTCTCATTGATGATATCTAACAGTGGCACTGTGGCAGTCGGATTAGTTCATTTGAATGAAAAGTGAAGCTTCAGGTGTGTGTGAGCAGCGCAGCCTTGGGGCTCTGTACGTACAAAAATCACCATATTTAGGCTACTTCAATAAATAAATAAATAGTTTTACAATGAGCCGATTGATTCATCCGTGGTCAGTTTATCCAAACAACGCCTGTAAGGAAATTCTCCGACGTGTTCGGAGGAGTGCAGAGCAGCTGAGCGGCACCAGCGGTTCACAGAGGCGGCGGCGGCGGCCGGTGTGCTGCTGACCTGATGGCTGGGCGGTCAACCTCCGGGTGGCGCGGTAAATTGAGCACTGTACGCGCGGCATGGCGCATTTACTGTTTATTAACAGCCAGGCGCGACGTGTGTGTGTGTGTGTGTCGTGAAGAGACAGCAGGTAAAGGGGCTGACTGGCAGAGATGAGAGATAGTGAAAGCTGTCCTTTTTCTCTGTGAGAGACTGCTGCGGCGGACCCAAACGAAACTGTGGCGGCTAATGGAAAACACTGGTATAGTAACGTTATGCCATTTCCAATTCAGCCACAGTGTCACAGCATCAGCTGCTGCTGTGGAGAGTTGATGCGCGCTCCCGCACCAGCTTGGCTGATGGCTGCAGTAACCCTGACGGCCGCTACGGCCGTTGTATCGCTAATGAGTTTTATTCCTTGATCTTGCCTCAAGTTTCTTTAATTATATACAGTGTTCTCTCACTCATCTTTGTATAATCATATATATTTGTTTTGTTGTTTGTATATATACCGTCAGTGTTAAAACCACAGTCACACCTAACCACACCCCCTAAGGTGATATAACCCCGCCCTCTGACCTTTGACCCCCTCTTTCCCTCCAAACATTTGTCTAAAGACAACGTGACTGTACTGACCTCACTTCCTTTGTTTATTGATTTAAGTTGCACTTGTTATTTGAATGTTATCATTAGGGCCGCTGACCCAAAAAAATCGAAGCTTCGAAGCTTCGTTCGTTGCCATGGAAAATCGATCATGAAGTCCGTGATCGATTGTTTTTTTTTCTTCCTTTTTTCCTTTTTGACACCGGTTCTCATCGGCAATTGTTACATTAAAATGAATAGGCTACTTGGCATCCTGGAAACCTGCCTGATTTTGGAAATATACAGTGTTTGTTTGCCATTACTTTCATTTATTTTCGCTACCCCATCACGCACCCCCTTCAGCCGTATTGGACCAGATTCCTGGAATCAGTGTTTTAATGTTCACACCACTTCAAATGTTCAGTGAGCCACCACCACCAAATGCAGTTTAGTTTCTTCAGTCAGTGTTTGTGTCAGTTCACACTTAAAAAGAACTCCTTATAAGTTCAGTTCATACAGATGAAAATGAACTAATTCATGTTCATTTGTTCTGTTTTTTTAAATAAATAATCAGCTTTTGTTTTTCAGTAGAACCTCCTTCTACCTCCATCACCAGCCTCTAATCACTGCCACTAACAAACTATATGAATTAATGAACTAAAAAACAAAAACAATGTTGAGACTGAGAAAATATTTTACCACTTAAATAATGAGACATACTCTGCTGAAAGCAAAAAACCAGGTGTATCAGATAAACAGCTGGATGGATACTCACCTGAGAGTCTCCAGTCTACAGTGTGGACTCTCCAGTCCACCAGACAGCAGCTTCACTCCTGAGTCCTGCAGGTTGTTGCTACTCAGGTCCAGGTGTCTCAGACTAGAGGACTGGGAGCTGAGGACTGAGGACAGAGCTTCACAGCTTCTCTCTGAGAGGTTACAGCCGCTCAGTCTGAAGAGATGATCATGAGGAATTAAAGGAGAAAGGAGTTTATTATCTGACCTGTTGAAAAGACAGAAGGGTTTTCATGTAATGATGAATAAATCCAACTATCTCTACACTTACAGAGCTTTGTTGGAGGCTTTGACCACTGGCAGCAGCCTCAGAAGAGCCTCCTCTGAAGCAGAGTATTTCTTCAGGTCAAACTCGTCCAGATCTTTTCCTGATGACAGTAAGATGAAGACCAGAGCCGACCATTGACCAGGAGACAGTTTATCTGCGGAGAGACTTCCTGAACTCAGGGACTGTTGGATCTCCTCCACTAGAGAACGATCATTCAGTTCATTCAGACAGTGGAAAAGGTTGATGCTTTTCTCTGCAGAGGGAGTCTCTTCAATCTTCTTCTTGATGTACTGAACTGTTTCCTGATTGGACTGTGAGTCACTTCCTGTCTGTGTCATCAGACCTTGTAGGAGATTCTGATTGGTCTCCAGTGAAAGACCCAGGAGGAAGCGGAGGAACAAGTCCAGGTGTCCATTTGGACTCTGTAAGGCCTCGTCCACAGCGCTCTGGTAGTTTGTCTCTGCAGATTTGACTCCTGTTGTTTCAGTCTTCGTGGAGGTTGTTTGTTGTTGTGACATCAGGTTGAGTTTAGAGTTGATGAAGGTCAGACGGACATGAAGAGCAGCCAGAAACTCCTGAACAGTCAGATGGACGAAGCAGAACACCTTGTCCTGGTACAGGCCTCTCTCCTCTTTAAAGATCTGTGTGAACACTCCTGAGTACACTGAGGCTGCTCTGATATCGATGCCACACTCTGTCAGGTCTGATTCATAGAAGATCAGGTTTCCTTTCTGCAGCTGCTCAAAAGCCAGTTTTCCCAGAGACTCAATCATCTTCCTGTTCTCTGGACTCCAGTGTGGATCTGTCTCAGCTCCTCCATCATACTTAACCTTCTTCAGTTTTAGATGAACCACCAGGAAGTGGATGTACATCTCAGTCAGGGTCTTGGGCAGCTCTCCTCCCTCTCTGGTCTTCAACAGCTCCTCCAAAACTGTAGCAGTGATCCAGCAGAAGACTGGGATGTGGCACATGATGTGGAGGCTTCGTGAGGTCTTGATGTGGGAGATGATCACTCTGGCCTGCTGCTCATCTCTGAACCTCTTCCTGAAGTACTCCTCCTTCATTGGGTCAGTGAACCCTCTGACCTCTGTCACCATGTCAACACAGTAAGGAGGGATCTGATTGGCTGCTGCAGGTCGTGTGGTTATCCAGAGGCGAGCAGAGGGAAGCAGGTTCCCCCTGATGAGGTTGGTCAGCAGCACGTTGACTGAGGTGGACTCTGTCACATCAGTCAGGATCTCAGTGTTGTGGAAGTCCAGAGGAAGTCGACACTCGTCCAGACCGTCAAAGATGAAGACGACCAGGAACTGATCAAACCTGCAGATTCCTGCTGCTTTGGTTTCAGAGAAGAAGTGATGAACAAGTTCCACCAAGCTGAACTTTTTCTCTTTCAGCACATTCAGCTCTCTGAAGGTGAAGGGAAATGTGAAGTGTATGTCCTGGTTGTCTTTGTCTTCAGCCCAGTCCAGAGTGAACTTCTGTGTTAAGACTGTTTTCCCAATGCCAGCCACTCCCTTTGTCATCACTCTTCTGATTGGTCGGTCTCTTCCAGGTGGGGCTTTAAAGATGTCTTCTTGTCTGATGGTTGTTTCTGGTCTGTGTGGTTTCCTGGACGCTGTTTCAATCTGTCTGACCTCATGTTCCTCATTGACCCCTCCAGTCCCTCCCTCTGTGATGTAGAGCTCTGTGTAGATCTGGTTCAGAAGGGTTGGGTTTCCTGCTTTAGAGATCCCCTCAAACACACACTGGAACTTCTCCTTCAGGACAGATTTGAGTTTACGTCCACAAACTGGAGCAAAATATTCTGAATGAAAACACAAGATAACATTTTAATTCCTCTAAATAAAATGACTATATGAACATGTTTCCCTCCATGTGTTGATGTCAGTGAACGTCTCATTTGTTCATCATGTTGAATCTTTAGAGAAATCCTCTTACTGCTCTGCAGACGCTCAGCCAGCTCCTCCTGCTTCATCCTCCTCAGGAAGTTCACTGTGATCTTCACTAATGCCTCTCTGCTGCTCCTCCTCTGCTCTTCATCCTCACCATCCAACACCTCCTCATCCTCCCTCTGACTCCCTGAGCATTCTGGGTAATCTGGACTCAGAGCCTTGTGGATCTTCTTCAGCTCGTTCTTGACAAAAGTGACCATGTTCTCTTCCAGCAGCTGGAACAGAAACTCTATGAGTGACAGCATCAAACTAAAACCATGGAGCCAAACATCAGATCCATGTTGGACAGACTGACAATCCACAGGTGTCAAAGTGCAGCATGGAGATGATGGTGAACACAACAGATGTAACAGCAGCTGTTGGACATGTCCTCACCATAAATATGGAGTCCAGGTGTGTTTGATGCTGCTGGGCAGACTGACCACTGGGAACCTCTGAGCTCTCCTGGTCCACTCTGTGGAGGAATCAGTGTCAAGTCAACATCAGGACAGAGAGATAATACAAGATGGACTTTATAATAATAATAATAATAATAATTCTTTATTTATATAGCACTTTTCGCAGCACAAAGTCACAAAGTGCTTCACAAAACATAATAAAGCAACACAACAAGAGCAGCAGAGACCTTCATGAAACATAATAAGACAATGCAGTATATACATAGATGAAGAGCAGCAAAGAATAAAGCAACAACAGTAATTAAGTGCCATGCAGTTCAAAAGCCTGTCGGAACAGGTACGTTTTTAACTGCGCCTTGAAGGCTTCAATCGACGCAGAGGCTCTTAAGTGTGGGGGAAGAGCGTTCCAGAGTCTGGGGGCCACCGAACGAAAGGCTCGGCCCCCTTTTGTTTTGAGGTTGGTCCAGGGAAGGGCGAGGAGCCCCTGGTCAGAGGACCTTAGGGGCCGACTAGTGGAGTAGGGCTGGAGGAGGTCGGAGATGTAGGCCGGGGCAGACCCATGCAGGGCATTGAAAGTGGTTACCAGAATTTTAAATTGGAGTCTGAAAGCTATGGGGAGCCAATGTAGGGCGCGGAGGATAGGTGTGATATGGCAAGACTTCTGTGAGCGAGTTAGTAACCTGGCGGCAGCGTTCTGTATTAGTTGTAGACGGTCCAGAGATGATTTATTGAGGCAGGTAAACAGTGAGTTACAGTAATCTAGTCTTGATGAGATGAAAGCGTGGACGGCCAGTTCAAGTTCTGAGTGTGATACCATGGTTCTGAGTTTTGCAATATTTCTGAGGTGGAAGAAGCAGGTGCGGGATAGGGTTTTGATGTGTTTGTCTAGGAGCATGTTTTGATCAAATAAAACGCCGAGGTTTCTCAGGCTGGAGCGGATGTTGCAGCTTAAGGCCCCCATGTGGGCCGTCACCTTGGCTACGATGGGGTCAGCAGCAACAATGAGAACCTCAGTTTTATCTGGGTTTAGCTGGAGGGAGTTGCCTGCCATCCAGTTCTTAATAGCAGCTAGGCATTCTAAGAGAACATTTATTTTTTCTAAGTTATCTGGTTTAAAAGATAAGTATAGTTGGATATCGTCCGCGTAGCAATGATAGGAAATACATTTGAAACTATTGATTAGCGGGCCTAAGGGGAGTAGGTAAAGAGCCCAAAGGATTGGAGCCAACACAGAGCCTTGGGGCAGGCCACAGTGTAATGCTGCGGGAACAGATGTGTGAGGGCCGGCAGCAACAGTAAAGCTTCTCTCAGATAGGTATGAGACAAACCATTTCAGGGCGTTCCCGGAGACACCTACCCAGTCTTTAAGCCTGTCTAGCATGATATGGTGGTCCACGGTGTCAAAGGCTGAGCTCAGATCCAGCAATACCAAAATGGAGCATTCCCCAGCATCAGATGCCATCATGATGTCGTTGGAGACTCTGAGGAGGGCTGTCTCAGTGGAGTGCTTCTGACGGAAACCGGATTGAAATTTATCTAGGATGTCATGATTGGCCAGGAAGGAGGAGAGTTGGTTGGCAACAGCTTTTTCAAGAATTTTGGAGATGAATGGCAATTTGGAGATGGGCCTGTAGTTTTTAGGCAGTGATGGGTCTAGATTGGGTTTTTTGAGAAGTGGGTTGACGACAGCTTGTTTGAAGGAGGAGGGAACACAACCTGATTGCAGTGAGGTGTTGATGATAGAGACCAGGCTGGGGCCAACAGAGCCGATGACCTCCTTCAGCAGGGAGGTGGGGATAGGGTCTAGGGGGCTGGAGGAGGATTTCATTGAGCTGACTAACTTAATGAGGTTTTGCAGAGTAATGCAGGCAAAGTTGTTGAGAGAAACCTGCCTAGTAGGGCAGGAGAGGCGGGGGACTGTAGAGGCAGTGATACTGGCCCTCACATCAGAGACTTTATTTACAAAAAATGCGAGGAAATCATTGCAGTCCTGGTTGGATGCAATTGGGACTACAGGGAGAGGGGGGCTGACGATTGTACTTATGGTTTGGAAAAGGACCCTTGGGTTTCGCCTACTAGATTTGATAAGGGTTGCAAAGTAGGCGGCCCTTGCCTTCTTTACGCTATTGTTGAGTTCCCTTAATAGCTCCTGTAGAAATAAACGGTGCACCTGCAGGTTCGTGGACTTCCACTGTCGCTCAGATTGGCGGCATTTGCGTCTGAGGCAGCGTATCTCATCTGTTAGCCAGGGGATGGGTTTTACAGATGGGAGGTTACGCGTTGTAAGGGGGGCAATATCATCTAGAATAGCAGAGCAGTGCGAGTTGAAAGCATGGACCATGCAGTCAATACTTTTGTGGGGGGGTTGCAGGGATTGCAGAGAGGATACATTACTGTTAAAAGCGGCTGTAAAATTTTCAGCTGAGAGACTATTTAAAATTCGTGAGGTTTTTACCTGCTGCACTGGAGCAGGGTCAGCCTCAAAAGAGAGATTGAATAAGACACACGAGTGATCAGTTACAGAGGGTTGTTCAATGGTGACAGACTCGACATTTAAAGCCAGAGTGAAAACAAGGTCTAACGTGTTTCCCTTTGCATGGGTTGGACCAGAAATGTGTTGAATCAGGTTAAAAGCTTCGGTAACATTTAGAAAGTTGGAGGCAAGGCAGTTACTGCTGTCATTTACATGGATATTAAAATCCCCGGCTAAGAGGATCTTCTCATGGTGGATAATAGACGCTAAGAAATCACTAAAATCAGACAGAAAAACACTATTTACTCCTGGGGAGCGATAGACTAAGGCACAATGAAAAGGGTTCGAACGACCAACTTTACACAGCAATACTTCAAAGGAGGCAAGAGGGCTGAGGCTTACTCTGCGAATTTTGAGGCAGTCTTTATGCACAATTGCAAGACCCCCACCCCTGCCTAAGGTCCGGGGTGCACAGATAAAAGAGCAGTCAGGGGGGCAGAGTTCATTTAGAGAGACATAATCATCACCTTTTTGCCAGGTCTCTGTCAAGAGGAGGAGATCCAGGCTTTTAGAGGTAAATAAGTCATTTAGAATAAAGGCTTTATTGTTAATTGAACGGGCGTTTAACAGGGCTAACTTGAGGGGCCGGGAGGGGCCACTGCTGTCAGCTGCCAAGACCTGTGGGAGGGAGCGCAGGTAACGGGGGTCAGGTCCCCTGTGCCTCCTCCGATTCACTAGTGAAGGTCTAGCACTGGAAACAGCATTGTTGATGGAAGCAGGCCTTGTGGAGATGAGGACAGGAATGACAGGTGGGAGGATAGGTTGAGAACTAGGGGGAGGGGTTGTCGAAGCAGGCTGATTTGAGCTGTTTGCAAATTCGGTCATGTTTATGTTAACAACATGTGAGGCTGGAGGAGAGACTGCAGAAAAACTTTTCCTGTAGTTGTTAGGAGCAGGAGGAATTGCAGATGCTGCGGCGGCAAGGGCTGTGCTGTCTGGGGAGGAGATGTGTAGTAGCGGCAGGGGCCTGTAGGGGGAGTGGTTGCGGGAGGCAGTGCACACATGAGTCTCAGAGGGCGCCATAGAGGAAGAGTAAGAGGGAAGCACTGCCGAGGGGGTGTGGCACGTAAATAGTCAACATGTGTGGGCCAGGGCGTGAACGGTGTGCTGGATGTTTGCAGTAAGCATGCGGCTACCAAGTTTACCCGGGTGAAGACCGTCATGCCGATAAAAACGGGGGCGATTCCAAAAAAGGTTGAAATTGTCTATAAAGTTAAAACCAAGAGTGCTGCAAGCCCCTGAGGACGTTCACAACAGACAGAGACACTTTGGTTTCAGACCTGGTCCAACAACACATCGTACAAACAATAACCTGAGTCTGACTGTCAGTTACAGCTTACATCTGATCAGCTGATCCACATCCTCCTTTAAAGTTAATGAGTCCTTCTTTTGAGTGGTCGCTCTTTAAAGACAGACAGCTGGGTTCAGGAGAGTCTGGTTTCTGCTGCTGGATCCTGAAACAACAACACAACTCATGTTTAAAGGGATAGTTCAACATTTTTGAAAATTGGCCCATCGCCATGATCCCCCTAGTAATAGCAGTAGGTTCGTTACCTTTAATTGTTGGTCCAAGCTGCTTTTAGATGGGGGGAGAAGAATACCGAGCGGCGCAGCTACACTACGGAGGCTAATGGAATTTCTTGGTTTTGCTCATCAAACTCAGCAAATACACAACCAAAAAACTCAAAAACGCTGTGGTGGACAAGTTGTGACCTGCACATTCACCACGCTATGAGATAATAGCGGAAAGTTGCGAGATGGAGTTGTTTTAGAGGCAAAGTCGGACTTTACACTCTAGACGGCTGCTCGGCGGAGTGATTTCAAAAGCGCCTGTTTACTGCAGATACAGATGTTACTGGTTCAAAATTGCGGGGTTTTTCCTGCACTGCAGGATCGCGTGAACGCGTGTCTTTTCACCACAACTGTTTTCCTCTAGGTGGCAGCACCGTACTAAATACTGCTCAGACGTTTTGGGGCCAATGCTGACACGTCACACAATGTAGCCGCGATTAGGAGTGGCGCTGTTCATGATACAGAATACAAGAGGATGAAAGGAGAACTAGCTGCAGACAGTAAATAATATAGTAGCCTAGTTTTTCAATGACAAAATGTAACGACGGCAGCTACAGTAGACTATAGCCCACGTCTCACTCTCTTTTTTCGGTCATCTGTCTCGTCATCTCCAAAATGTGTTTTTAAAATGAGCCAACTACAGACTGTGCAGTAGTGCAGCAGATTTCTCACTCCGCACCTTGTTTGAGAGTGCAGCTGGATGATTTCTTGTGAATGAACGGGTCTGTGTCACTTTGGGGCTGGGCGATAAAACATAGGTACGGTGTACATTTTAGGACATCCTCAGGATCAGACTTCAGTGTCAGACCTCAGATGAAAAGGTATATGGTCTGAGGAAAACCTCTGTCATACTCGCACCAAACTTCATCAGGTCTTCATCAGCCTTCAGAGTTAGACTGAACGGCCTCACACGTTACGCCGTCATTTATAAGCTCTCAGAATCAACAGCTGATTCGCCAGCAACGACGCTGAAGTTCGCTTCCAACACACACACACACACACACACACACACACACACACACACACACACACACAGGAATGAGTTTTGAAGCGGGCCGACATATAGGCTAGTGAGTGTAGATTCATTGATAAAACTGTAAGGCACACACAATGCCATAGCCTACAGTACACTATTTTCAACATATGTAATGTTGTGTGTCGTTTTTTTAATGAGTATTATTATAACTCTCAGTTAATGTTGGCTACTAACTAATTTCCACTAATTTATCCATAAATGGACGAAGTGTTTCACCGGCGAGGATTACGCGCGACTATTACGCACAGCTTAATAGAAATTTGCAGCAGTGACAGAACATGCAACTTAAAAGAGGCCGCATCAAATGCAAAATAAATCAGAATCCAGCACTCGATGAGAAACTGAGCTGGCGCGAGTGTGAGGAAGAGTGGGTCTGTGTGTGTGTATGCAGAGTGCGAACTACGGGGAGGCCGGGGGGCGGGGGGGGTCTAAAATATTGGCAAAATGCTGTTGGCTATATTGTTCCCTGCTGCTGAACATCGGATTTTTACATGCAAGTCCTTTGTTTTCCTATTATATTGGTGTCAGGCAAACACGGCGCACCGTCTCTCACTCTCTTTCTCTCTCTGTCGCTCTCTCTCACGTACACACACACACACACACACACACACACACACACACACAGGAATGAGTTTTGAAGCGGGCCCCCATTCCTATTTTCACGAGTGCTGGACTCTGAATTATTTTGCATTTGGTGCGGCTTCTTTTATAAGTTGTTCTGTCACTTCTGCAAATGTATATGGGAAAGACCCCCTCCCCCACCCCGGCCCCTACTCCTCCCACTACGAATCACCTCCGCTGTGCGTAATAGTCGCGCGCGCGTAATGACAGCTCCTCGCCGGTGAAATACATCGTCCATCGTCCGTTTATGGATAAATTAGTGGAAATTAAGCCTACATTAACTGAGAGTTATAATAATAATCATTAAAAAAACGACACACAACATTACATATGTTGAAAATAGTGTACTGTAGGCTATGGCAGTTTTATCAATGAATCTACACTCACTAGCCTATATGTCGGCCCGCTTCAAAACTCATTCCTGTGTGTGTGTGTGTGTGTGTGTGTGTGTTTTATAACTTTAAACGTATGTTGTTATTTGTCTCAAACGTCCCACCTATGCGGGTCGTTTGAGACACAGAGGAGGGGCGGTTGAAACAGCATGTTTTAAACAGAAACTACTGACATTAGGCTACTCCCGTTATGAAGCTTATCTGTGAAACGTGCGCTGCTCAGAGACTGGGCAGAACGGTCCCACTTGCTTTCTCCCCGGCTACGTTGGTGGAGATCTCCCACACAGTAAAAGATTTAGGCAACACATTCTTCCAGCTGGCTGTTTTTCTTCCAGTTACAGAAAGTAGCCTATGTGCAAAGTACCTTATGAGACACATTAACATCTCTATTCATATAACGCCCATCGAAACAGCTGATTTACATGTCGGCCGTTAACACATGGCGATTGGCCATTCACGCGGCTTTGTTCTTGGTTTCGGCCAATCAGCAAGCACATGGCTAATTATCAGCTTTCAACCAATCGCACTGTTTTAATGTGTGTGTGAAAGTTATTTTCTTTAGTTCATTTTCGTTTCTTTTGGACAACAATGTATCAATATAATATTGTTTTAGTTTCATTTCGTTATAAAAATCAATCCCTTTTCTTTAAAACAATGAGATTGAGCAGCTAAAAACCAGACCAGTTCAACTGTAGCGATTTTCATAACACTATCGCTCCGGATCAGAGGTACTAAGATGCTGATTATTAACTCAATAAACTCAACCATGGCTTGTCTTATTGTTAATCTGAACGCACGTGTATAAAGGGCAGAGTCAAGGCAGCAGATAAATCACAAAACATCAACGCGTCCGTGAGCGCAGCGCACCTCATTTTCTCCTGTGAAGAAGAAGAGAAAAAAGAATCCCATGGTCCGACCTGACCCAGTTATTGAATGTTTAGGTTTATTTAGAAGAAGTCTGATTATGACTGCTGCTCTGGATCAGATTATTTGCTCATAATTCGGGTTATTTTCAAACAGTGGCCAAACAACAGATCAATTAATTATTATAGACTATATTTTCCATTTTTGCTAAGCGGTTTGTTCTGAATTAAATAAAAGCCTGTCCCATACAGCCGCGTGTGTTACGCCGTGGTTTGTTGATGCTATCATCTTTGCCTTGCGCAGATGATCCTTCATAATTTGTGATACATAATCATCAAGTCATAAAGCAAGACAGGCTTTATCATATTACAATAGTTTCTGTGATTTAGGCAGGGTATACAGTAGTTAGTTCTAGTTTAATAGCCTAGAGTTTAAGCTGTGGATTACTGCACAGATCACTGAGTCATCCGCCTGTCGTCCTCCGTTCTCACAGATGCCACCTGGTGGTTGTTTTGGCACATTGAGGCTTTTCATTAAAACGTCTTGTCTCGCCAAAGAAAAAAAAAGCCTGAGTCTTGTGCCGTCTCGCGTGGACCACGCGTGAAGTCCGCAAATTTGAACCAGTAACATCTGTACGTCCGTATACTACGGCACTGGCTGAGGTGCGCACACTGTGTCCCTCCGACCAGTGGTTCACTGAAGAAAGTAGTTCCGAGTATTTGCTTCACTTCTCTTAACTTTCCGCTATTATCTCATAGCGTGGTAAATGTGCAGGTCACAACTTGTCCACCACAGCGTTTTTGAGTTTTTTGGTTGTGTATTTGCTGAGTTTGATGAGCAAAACCAAGAAATTCCATTAGCCTCCGTAGTGTAGCTGCGCCGCTCGGTATTCTTCTCCCCCGATCTAAAAGCAGCTTGGACCAACAATTAAAGGTAACAAACCTACTGCTATTACTAGGGGGATCATGGCGATGGGCCAATTTTCAAAAATGTTGAACTATCCCTTTAACAGTTTTAGGTTTTCAAAAGAATTCTCTGCAAAGTTATTTTAAGGGTTACAAATGTGAATGAGTTCCTTTTCCTACATTTTGTAACAATGGGCCTCATTCACCAATATCTCTTTAAGTTCATTCATCTTCTATACAGCTCATCCTCACTAGGGTGGAGGGTGAGCTGGAGCCTTTCTCAGCTGACTTTGGGGAGGAGGCGGGGTTCACCCTGGACAGCTCACCCGTCTATCACAGGGCCAACATATACAGACACACATTCACACCTATGGGCAATTTAGAGTCACCAGTTAACCTGCATGTCTTTGGTCTGTGGGAGGAAGCTGGAGAGAACCCACACATACACGGGGAGAACATGCAAACTCTACGTCAGACTCATGAACGTGTTCTTAAATCAAGAATGCCAGAGAAGGGACAGTGCGTGGCGCAGTGGGTAAAGCGGCTGCCCCATGTAGAGGCTACAGTCCTCACCGCAGGCAGCCCCGGTTCGAATCCCGCGTCGGGCAGCCCTTTCCTGCATGTCATTCCCCCTCTCTCTGCCTCCCCGTTTCCTGTCTATCTCTACTGGGTACTATCAAATAAAAATCTGCAAAAAATCTGCAATAGTGACTGTCAGGCAGAGATGGGACTCTTTCATGTCAATGGGTGTAGTGGCAGAAGCCTGCACAATGACCATTACTGAGTCAGAACAAACTAACTATATTTACTGTATTAGGCTGCACTGTGTCATTTTTTAACATTTTTGGTTAGTGGTGTGCAGCAGGATTCTTTTCATGAACAAAATGTGCCGTGGCTCAAAAAAGGTGATAGCCTATAGCCTACCACTAGTTGTGGTTTTAATTGCAGTTATATAAGCAAAATGTTGGTTGTATTAAATTTGGGAAAGGGTACTCAAGCCAAACAAATATGGTGTCTATTGTATGATTATAATTATTTCTTAGATAAAAAATCGGTATCGGAAAATCGGTTTTGGCAGGTCAGACCTCCTTAAAAACCGGAAATCGGTATCGGCCAAGAATCGGTACATCGGTGCATCTCTAACAAAGACAACTGATACCCACGCAGCACTCCATGCATGTTTTTTGACTGAACTTTGAAATGTAGTTTTGTCTCTTACAGATCAGCTGATCCACGTCCTCCTCCTTTAAAGTCAATGACATCTTCCTTTGACATGTTGCTCTTTAAAGACAGACAGCTGGGTTCAGGAGAGTCTGGTCTCTGCTGCTGGATCCTGAAACAACAACACAACTGATAAATGTGCATGTTGGAGAAAAACTGATGACAAATATCTTCAATCTTTTAATAAACACAACAACTGACTTTTCGAGAGAAAAGTCTTTCTGACTGTTTTAAACTCTGACCTTTGACCTGTGGTCTGGCTCTTGGTTTTAGAGGGAGGGGCTCCCTCCTCTCTGTCCTCACACTGATCCATGCTGCTGAGCTCACATCCACATCAGCTCACACACACTTTGTAGCTTCACCTGCAGAGGAAACACACATCATTCATCTGCACAGCAGCTCACATGTCCATCATGTCTCCAGCTGCTCCTCCACTGATTGGCTCTTCTCCTCTGCTTCATATCAGTGTCAGTTGAATGCAGTCACACAGCAGTGAGGAAGAGGAAGCTGCCATCAGCTGCTGTACTTCTACTATCAGTCCACTAGATGGCGTCATGAAGCTGCAGCCCAGCAACATGATCCATGGACCACTGTTTCCATCCACTGACACACACAAGGACTGAGATCCACTGAGTTGATGTGACACAGTCTCTGTGTGGACAGCGTCCCTGTAGAAAACCACTGGATCAAACAAGCTACAGCTGATTATTACACACACAACAACTGGGCCAAGACTTATTTCACCTCACAGCTCCACTATCACAACAACGAACATCAGAAGTTCTTTTTTAACCCTTTCTCTTTTTTTAATGGCAGCAAATAGTAACATTCATTGTCCTCTGGGCAGCAGAAACACAACATTATCACACAAATTTATGTTTCATCTTTTTATTCAACTTCAGACCAACCTATTAATACTAATTTCACACTTTTTTTGTAATTCATACCTAATTTTTATTAAATAATACCTATTTTTTGAGTTTCACAAAACAGAAAATCTAAATAATTTCAAATATAGTAAGGATCAAAGGGAAATGAATTGATGGATTAACAGACACTGGTATATGACAAACTTCCATCAGGATTTTTTTTCTACTGGCAGCAAATAGTAACATCCATTGTCCTCTGGGGTCAAAATGACCCCAACTGGGTGATGTGGGTTAGGGTTAAAAAGCACAAAACACAACATTATCACACATATTTGTGTTATTTAAAACATATCAACATTCATTTCCAAAACATTTAACATTTAACAGCAGACAACTAACGTTTCATCATCATCTATACCCAGCTGCCCCTCGTACAGCTGCCCCTCACCCAGATCCTGGCCCATCACTCTAAAGGGTTATTCTGCATTCTGCCCTTGCCAGACTTCAGATTTCAAAACAGGTGAAATGGGCCAAAAATGCAACGCACACATCTGCACACAACACGCTATTACTACCTGCATCTGAGGACACATGCAGACTGATTCTGAATGAAGACTGATGCTGAAACGTTAGTTTTGAAAGATTGAATGTGCTGATGCTGTTAAATGTTTTGGAAATTAATGTTGATACGTCTTATAACACAAATATGTGTGATAATGTTATGTTTTGTGCTTTTTAGCAGTCAAACCAGTTGGGGTCATTTTCTGTTTTGTGAATGGGTATGATTTCATATAAATGAGGTGTGAAATTAAAGGGATAGTAGCATTTTTTTTAAAGTGGGGTTGTATGATCTCCAAATAGCCCCTAAGTACTTTAATTGCAGTAGAAGACTCTCTGCACTCCTCCCGTTAGCAACGCCAGCCCATAATAGCCCTGCCCAGAGATTTACAACATACAGTGTTGTGAACAGACCCAAAGAAACGGCCTATTTTCACGGCCTAAAAGAGGTTTTACCTGAAAAAAAATACACAGTTCCATTGTTTGCTATAATATAATTTTTTCCAGCCCTTCAAAGTGCAGGAAAAACACAGTTTTTATTTGGACCTAACCGCCCTCCGCCCAGGGTTAGCGCCCGCCGATCAGCAGTTGGTTAGGTCCAAATAAAAACTGTGTTTTTCCTGCACTTTGAAGGGCTGGAAAAAATTATATTATAGCGAACAATGGAACTGTGTATTTTTTTTCAGGTAAAACCTCTTTTAGGCCGTGAAAATAGGTCGTTTCTTTGGGTCCATTCACAACACTGTATGTTGTAAATCTCTGGGCAGGGCTATTATGGGCTGGCGTTGCTAACGGGAGGAGTGCAGAGAGTCTTCTACTGCAATTAAAGTACTTAGGGGCTATTTGGAGATCATACAACCCCACTTTTAAAAAAAATGCTACTATCCCTTTAATAGGTTGGCCTGAAGTTGAATAAAAAGATGAAACATAACTTGTGTGATAATGGTATATTTTGTCCTCTGGGGACGAAGAGTGTTACTAAATTCAATAAAACACCCATAATTCCCAACCTGTTTGATGAAAAACAAGCAAATTATGAAGGAAATAACTTTGGTTTGGGGTGAAAATGAGCCCAGGACAACATGAGGGCTAATGACAGACACTGAGTCCACATCGGTCCTGTAGTGTAAATCTAATGACAGAGAGTCCACATCAGTCCTGTACAGCCGCGGCGCTACTAATGGGCCCGGGTGGGCCCAGGCCCACCCATTTTAGGCTGGGCCCACCCATCCTAGCTGTTCATCCAATAAGCATCCCGAGGAAAGTTTTGAATGAAAGCTTCTCAGCCAATCAGCGGCTTCTACCCCACGTATGGCGCCTGCCGACAGGCTGAGTCCCGGACTCCCGCCTCAGAGCCGCCTCTGACCAATCATGAGTTAGCAACGGTAACTAAGAGGGAGACGCCGGACAAGCAGAGCGATTTGGCAAGCTTTACGATGCTTTATGACAAAATCTATGACAATGGCCAAGCAAAGCAGTTTATTTTCTTTTAAAGCAGATATCAGTGGAATGTTTTTGTTAATATAAGTCCTAAATAGTCCTATTTTCCGTCAGCAATCACTTACATGAAGTATTTCAGCCTAAACACGAGTCTCTCCGTCACTCTGCTCTGCTGTAACCCGAGGAGAAAATTTTCCTTGTGGGATACAAGTGTTATCCAATGAGGAGAGAGAACGGCATGAAGGGCTGTGTGTGCAGCCAAGGGATGCGCGTGAATGTGGTGACGTAGCACGAGGACCAATTGATGCCTGACAAGGGCGGGGGCTGCTAACTCATGGTGCGTTCAAAGAAACTCGTACTTTGTGTTTTTCCTTCCTGTGAAGTCATACCAGTTCGATCTGGTACGAGTTCACGGGTCGGAAGTTACGAGTGGCCGTTATAGGGAACTTTCACAGACAACAGGATGGTAAAAACACGAGCTACGGGTTACCTGGAACGCTACCAAGTCGTAGTTGTGACTTGAAGCTGTAACTTACGGTTTCAAAAGCCTGCCTTGAACGCAGCATTAGCCGAAACGGCCGTGAAGCTGATATCTGCTTTAAATTTACTAAGAAACACTCCGAGGAGCAAGAGGAGGAAACTCCTGCCTCTTCAAATGAGTTACCATCCAGTTCGGCCGCTCTCCCCCCATCACCTCCCGTAGTCACCCCCTCACACCGGCAGCAAGGCAAGTAGCCTAACAGTCTAACTTAACGTTAATGCAATCTGATCTCACAGAAATCAGTGGGATTTCTGATATCAGGTTGCATTAACGTTAGTGTCTGGCTGTCTGTATGTACATTTTCTGGAGGGAAAAATAATATTGGCAGTAAGTTAACTTATGATAGCGCTTTATGTGTTATAGGAGACAGGGTTCAGCAGCATAGAACAAACGCCGTTCCCCAGCAACCTCCGCTAGACCTGTCATCAATAGATGAGCCCGCAAGCCAGCCTAAACTCCGCATCTTCCCAGCCACACACATATCGGGGAAAGCTAGGAGTTTTTCTGACAGGTGGTACTCCAAATTCCCATGGCTGGAGTACAGCATCTCAAGAGATGCTGTGTTTTGTAAGACTTGTCGTCATTTCCCTGAAGCAGCTTATGAAGACAGATTCATAAATGCGGGTTTCAAAGACTGGAAACATATATCTGAGGGTTGTGGCAAACATGAAGCCAGCAGGGCACATGCTGCAGCCCTGGGAAAGATGGATGGTTTTAAGCAAAGTCACCAGCCAGGACGGGGGAATATTATTAACCAGATGAGCAACGATGTCAGCGACAAATCCTTCATTGAAAGACACAGACAGCACATCATGATGGTAATAGATCTCGTCCTGTTCTGTGCAAAACAAGAAATCCCATTGCGTGGGCATCGGGAAAACGCAGACGCGTTAAACAAGGGTAACTTTTTGGAATTACTTGAGCTGGTTTCCAAATATGACCCAGAAATAAAAAGGCGACTGGATGAATTACCCAGGAATGGTAAACTACTGCACCACTCAATACAAAATGAAATACTGGAAATCGCAGCATCACTCCTTCTAAAAAAAATAAAGGCAGATTTGCATGATGAGCCGGGCACATATTATGCGATTTTAGCAGATGAGTGCAAAGACTTGTCAAAAAGAGAGCTAGTGGCAGTATGTGTCAGATACCTGCACAACGGCACATTGAAGGAACGGGCTGTGGGATTTGTGGAAACGGACAACATGACTGCAGAGGCAATATCAGCTAAGATTTTGGAAGTGCTGGAGCCGTTGCAGCTGGACCCGGGCCTGTGCGTCGGATTTGGGTTTGATGGCGCATCAGTCATGTCGGGGAACAGAGGAGGGGTACATGTGATACTGAGGAAGACGTTTCCCCACGCTTTATATGTACATTGTAACTCACATCGACTTAACCTTGTCCTGTGCACAGCAGCTACAGTGTCTCCTGGCATTTCAACATTTTTCGATATTATAAACAGCTTGCACAACTTCATGACTGGGGCGCACAGACACGCCAAATTTCTGGACATTCAAAAAGAGATGCGACCAGGGCAAAAACCACTGGAGCTGGAGAGATGCTGTGATGTGCGGTGGAGCTCACGGTCAAATGCGGTCAGTAAGGTGTTGACGGCTTGACGCTCCTGGGACCTATCTTGGAGACCCTCGCCACATTCTCCGAAAGTTCTGGCCAAACAAAACTTGAAGCTGAATCCCTACTCCACCAAATGCAAACGAAAAAGTTTTTGTTTCTGCTTGTCACATTCAACCAGTTATTTGAAGTCAGCGACTACGCCACTAAGGGCTTGCAATCTCCCACATTATCAGTCACAGATTGTATTGATCTGGTAGAAGGGCTCAAAGACAGCTACACACAATTTAGAAATGAAAACGATACATTTAATAAAGTGCTGGCACTGACAGATGAGCTCATGAATAAACGAAAACGAAAAGATATTGTGCGCTGGGATGTCAGTGGAACTCGCAAGAGAAAGTTGCCGGCCAGGTTAGACAATACGCACGTGGATTCTACTCTGGGCAAATCATCACCTGTACAACAAAAGTCGGACCTACAGAAATTATGGAATGACATTCTGGACAAGCAGATAATGGAGCTGAACACACGTTTCACGCCAGACACATACGGCTTCATGACAGCCGCTGCTGCCTGCTTGCCACAGTCAGACACCTTTGGAGACAAGGCTCTCATCCGGCCCGCCTGTGCGCACTTTTCCATTCCGGTGGAGGACGCAGAGCACACTGTGTTTGTGCAGCAGCTTAAAAGAAAGGCCAACAAGATAAACGAGAAAAAAGAAACACTCATAGAGGTGCTGGACGCATGCCCCCGTGATATCTTCCCCAACATGAACAGTCTCCTGTGGGCCGTCCTCACATTACCCATGACGACCTGCACTGTGGAAAGACTCTTTTCTGCTGTCAATAGAATAAAAACAGGCACCAGATCGACGATGTTGACAGACAGATTAAATGCGTTGTCCCTGCTTTCATTTGAGAGGGAATTAACTGATTCACTGCAACACGAAGAAATTCTTGCTGTGTTCAGCACGAAACCCCGCCGTCTCCTATTGTAACTAGCCCACAAGCAAACTTGAATTGAGTTCATGTGTGATCAGCTATCGCACTGTTATCTTGTTGTTTCTATGGTTAGATGTTATTAATTTGATTACTCTGGAGAAATAAGCTACAGCAAAATTCATTTGGGACCGTTTCCCTGCTGTTTTTGAGTTTTTTCCATGTTATTTCATATGTGTTTCTGATCTGAATAAGAATAGAATGAATTGGACTGTCAGCTCTCACACAAGAATCATAAAAGGGCTGACTCGACAAACCAGGAAGATGGCGGCATAGGCAGCAGACACGTCGCAACCCGCTCTGCTCCATTGACGGTATAAACCCCTCTTACTGAGAATATATAGCCCCAACTTCGAGATACACCACCTTATAGTACAGTTTAGTTGCTTTAAGCTCGTGTGCGGCCTTTATTCATCTTAAAACGCTGGAATGAACACCAGAAAAGGCTCAAAGCAGACCCAGGTAAACGATGGCACACCTGGGGAGAACGCGCTGCAATCACAGCACGAGGACACTCCACCTGCTTGGTTTCTTTCAGAAATGGAGAAAGGCTTCTCAAAGATACACGACATGGTTGAGGATCGTCTGAGCAGAATAAATAAGGTGGTGGAGAAAATACACAGCGAGCAGTCAACTATTAATAAAAAGTTGGCAGATCTGTCAGCTAAACAGATGGAATACGAAACAACTGCTGTGGACCTACGCGCAGATATCGCCGACTGCAAAAAGGAGACTAATGATACAATAGAAGAGCTGCGGGGAAAGCTAGACGACATGGAAAACAGAGCCAGGCGAAACAATCTACGTTTGGTGGGCTTCCCCGAAGGAGTTGAAGGCCGGGACGGAGTAAGTTTTCTGCAGGAGTGGCTACCAAAGATCCTGAAAATAAATATGTTCTTTGAAATTGAAAGATGCCACCGCACCCTGCAACCGCGACCAGCGGAGCAGGATAGACCACGAGCCCTGGTCATTCACCTGCTGCGAAG
The DNA here is from genome assembly GCF_905171665.1 of Trachurus trachurus. NCBI lineage: Eukaryota > Metazoa > Chordata > Actinopteri > Carangiformes > Carangidae > Trachurus > Trachurus trachurus. Next base: position 39,393,987 of record NC_139892.1, read on the forward strand.
CAGCGACACGGATAAAATCCTTGCCGCCGCCCGAGAACAAAAAAAACTGGAGTATGGAAACTCCACCATCATGATCTTCAGAGACGTGTCCACAGCGCTGTACAAGCGGCGTAAAGCATTCACGGACCTGAAGAAATTGCTGCGGAGATGTGACATAAAATACAGCCTGCTCTACCCGGCAACACTGCGAATGGATCTGCCCGGAGGACGCCGATCCTTCACCTCCCCAAACTCAGCTGAGACCTATCTGCGACAATATCATCCCGAATACTTCTGAGTTTGGATCAGCGGGCCACGGTAACGACCCCGGGCCACACTCTGTCGCTGGAGCAGCCGGTGGTTAGGCTGGGGACTTTTTTGGATTCTGCGTCTGGACTACACTGTGGACTGGTCATCGGCGAGCCTCTTGGACTCTGCATTGGGACTATAGACTGTGGACTGGTCATCGGCGAGCTACTATGATCTAATTTACTTCTGGAACTTGGAAACACCACCCTGAGCACACTAATCCCACAAGGTATGACTCTATAGTTACCTCTCCCCTTTTTTTGTGCCGTTTTTTTTTAATATATACTATTCTCTCCCCCCCCCCCTTTTTTTTCCCCCCATTTTTTTTTTTCTTTCAAGTAATCATTGGGGCAGGGAGGGAGTAGAGGGAAGGGGAGGGGAAGGAGAGGAGGGGAAAAAAAAAAAAAAAAAAAGAGGGGTCCCTGGTGGGAAAGAAAGTGTGTGAGTGTGAATTTGCCCTATATGGAAGGATTCTGAAATTTAGTTGACCTTTGTGTTAGAGGGAATTTAATCTTTATATATATATTTTTTCTTCCTTTGTTTCTTTTTGTTTGTATCCCCCCTTTTTTGCAGTCCTTCTCGTTATTTTTTAAGTTGATCGCTTATTAGGGGAAAACATAGCCTAGTTTGTTTTTGTTTTTTCACTATAACAAAAACAATTATCCTCCTTTTTCTTTAAAAAAAAAAAAAAAAAATCCCCCTTTTCCCTCCCCTTTTTTTATTATTAAGAACGGGGAAGAAGTTATTAGGGGAAAAAAGAGGAAAAAGGAAAGAAAAGCTCTAAAACAGCACTATCTGTGTTTTTTTTTTTCCTTTTTTTTTCTTTTTCTCTTTTTTTTTTTTTTTTTTTCTTCATTATCAATTGATTCTGCAATGGAGCAGATGTTGGGTTGTAAAGGTGACTTAGATCACCAGTACGTGAAGTATATATCGATCTGCACTTCATTAGGAAATGCAGACACATAGATCAGGATAGGGTTACTGTCTATAGATTATCTTTACTTAAATTTGTTTTTCCTTTGACATGTTTTTTTGTTTTTGTTTTTTTGTTTTTTGTTTTTTTGTGGTTGCCCTTCTTATGTTTAATTTTGTTTCTTACATATTTCAAGTCGTCTTTGTATCACTTTCATGAAATTGTTCTGCTGGGTAATCAAGAGGACAAATTCTTTTATTGGGTAGGAGTAGGCCATGAATAAATTAATGCATTATAGATATATGACATGGAATGTTAATGGATTAAATCAGGCTTTGAAAAGGAAAAAGATTCTTAGTTTTCTATATAAACAGAATGTTGACTTTATTTTCCTACAAGAGACTCACTTAACAGTGGCAGAACATGTTAATCTAGGACGTCAATGGAGGGGGCAGGTTTTTTTCTCTTCATTCTCCTCTCAGGCGAGGGGAGTTGCTATTCTGATTAGTAACAAAGTGTCATTCCAACAAGATAGAGTAATTAAAGATAAAGGGGGTCGCTATGTTATAGTAAGAGGTTTTGTGGCATCTGAACCAATAGTTCTTGTAAATGTTTATGGACCTAACTTTGACGATCCACAATTTTTCTATAACCTGTTTTTGAACTTAGATTACCCCTCCCCTGAACTTATAATTGGGGGTGACCTGAACCTTACTTTGGATGTACTAGATAGATCAATTACTAATCGGTTCTCCCTTACAGCCGCAGCTAAGATATTAAAACAAGAACTGTCTCATCATAACCTTATTGATATTTGGAGGTCTCGAAATATAAACAAACGAGAATATTCTTTCTATTCTCACAAACACAACAGTTACTCTAGATTAGATGTATTTTATTTACATGCTGGGATGGAATATCGTATCACCTCTTGTGAATACTTACCTAGAGTAATCTCCGATCATTCTCCACTAGTGATGGTTATGAAATATGGACAAACTACAGCAGGGAGGAAACGGTGGAGATTTAGCAATTACCTTCTTAATGATCCTGAATACATAGACTTTATTAGCACCAACATTGAGATCTTCGTAGAGCTGAATAAACACTCTGCCTCCTCATCAATTATTTGGGACTCCCTCAAAGCTTTTATAAGAGGTTTAACCATTTCATATACAGCTAGGAAACGTAAAAAGAATGGGTCTAAATTAAAATCCTTAGAATTAGCTATTTCCGATTTGGAAAAAAAACATATAGAGACCCAGGACGATAAACACTTACTACAACTGAAGGCTAAAAGATTAGAATACAACATTCTTACCAGCCATAACGCGGAGAATGCTTTGTTGAGAACTAAAGCCCAATATTATGAGCATGGAGAGAAATCAGGCTCACTACTTGCGTGGCAGGTTCGAAGGGAGGATGCTAAAAGAATTATCTCCTCAATTCAACTGGAAGATGGCTCAATAACTAGGGAGCCTCAGTTAATCAATTCAGTATTTACAGATTTCTATAGGACATTATACACCTCTCAAGGGAGCAATTTAGACTTAACAAAGACTTTTTTAAATTCCTTAACTGTTCCCACTATATCAGAGAGGGATAAAGAAAGTTTAGAAATTGATATTACTGTGGAGGAGGTTCAAAGGGCAATACACTGTCTGCCAGGGGGTAAAGCTCCTGGGCAGGATGGATTCTCCACTGATTTTTATGTGAAGTTTCTGCCTAGGCTCCTTCCCCCCGTTAGATATGTATAAGGAGACTCTTTATAAAGGGAAACTGCCCGATTCGTTAGAACAAGCATTAATCATCTTGTTACTTAAACCAGGGAAGGAGGCCAGCCTTTGCAGCTCTTATAGACCAATCTCGCTATTAAATACTGACTACAAAATTCTGGCTAAAATTATTGCAAATAGATTGGCTCCCCTTATTCCTGGACTGGTAGCCATGGACCAAACTGGGTTTGTTATCAAACGTACATCTTATGATAACATTCAAAGGCTCTACAATATTATTTATTTTTCAAAAAAGATCGAAGTGCCTGTTTTAACTGTCTCTTTAGACGCTGAAAAAGCCTTTGATCGTGTTGAGTGGGGTTTTTTATTTTGTCTCTTGGAAAAAATGAACTTTGGTCCTAGATTTATAACTATGATTAGGGTGCTTTATCAGCACCCAAAAGCAGCAATTCTAACTAATACTGAAATTTCCCCTCAGTTTAATTTGACTAGGGGAACCAGGCAAGGGTGCCCCCTGTCACCCCTTCTTTTTGCCCTGGTAATTGAGCCATTGGCCATTGCAATAAGATCAAACCCACAAATTCAGGGAGTACTAGTTGGGAATGTTGAACACACCATTTCACTTTACGCTGATGATATATTGCTTTTTCTAACTAAACCTGATACATCTCTCCCTACTTTGGTTGACCTATTGAAAACCTATGGTGCTATATCAGGCTACAAAGTAAATAATACAAAGAGTATTATTATGCCTCTTAATTTAGCCGCAGAAGTGATGCCCAAACAGACCATACCATTCTCATGGAACGATGGTTGCCTAACATATTTGGGTTTACAAATACCTAATAAACTAGATCAGACATTTTCTCTAAACTATGGCCCATTATTGAAGAAAGTGGAACAGGAGTTGGATAGATGGAAAACCCTGCCTATTTCATTAATAGGGAGGGTAAACTGTATTAAGATGAATATACTCCCTAGGTTTTTATATTTGTGGCGGGGGAAATCGGCTAGAATGAAACTGAAAGTCCTTTGTCTGAGCCCATGTGAAGGAGGACTTGGCCTCCCTGATTTTTATTTATATTATTTAGCAGCACAATCAATGGTCATATGGGCCTGGCAAAGAAGTAAGCAGAACCCCCCATCGTGGTTACAAATTGAGCAATACCAATTAGCTGACATAAACCTCTTTAGTCTTCCCTATATTCCTTTTGTACATACATTTAAAAAGATCTTAAATAACCCCTTTGTCTTACATGGATGCAAAATCTGGTCAGATATTAGGAAAAAGACAAAAAGTAACCAATCAGTGTATACAGCTACCCCTTTCTATGCCAACCCTGTTCTACCTGAAATATTAAAGGATGAAACTTGCTTACTATGGTATAAAAAAGGTATTCAGACATTTGGGGACTTATTCGATAATGGGGTGTTATTATCCTTTGAACAGTTGAGATTAAAATTCTGTCTGCCCCCTAGACATTTTTTTAAACATCTACAAGTTAGAGACTACATAAGAGTCCAGCAAGGGGGTAGATTATTGCCTTTACACCCCTTGGAAGTGGACCTCAACATAGGGGGTAAAGATGAAAAAAATTTTGTTTCATTTATGTATAAGATGTTATTGAGATTGTCTAACTGTGGTTCATCAGGGGTAAAGTTTAAATGGGAGCAAGACCTTGGCGTGGTATTTAAGGATGAAGAATGGAAATCTATTTGTCAAAATAGTCAGACATTCTCATTTAACAGCCGACATAGATTACAACAATTTAACCTGATTCATCGAACATACTACACGCCACAGCGTCTTAACAAAATGAATCCAGATCTTTCTGCTCTATGCCCCAGGTGTAGAACAGAAACTGGGTCTCTTGTGCATATGTTCTGGTCATGCTCCCATCTAAATGAATTTTGGAAAAATGTAAAGAGTACTATAGATAAAGTGACTGGTCATGACTTTGTGTTACATCCAAGAACAGTATTGCTAGGAGATGCATATACTTTACCACTATGTTCTAGATATAATATTAGGTTTGTTAAAATGGCTCTGATAGCTGCACTCAAATGTATTGCAGTTAAATGGAAAAGTACTGCACCCCCAAGCTCTAATATGTGGATGAATGAGCTTGCTTCATATGTTCCACCAGAAAAAATTGTGTATAACTTGAAAAAAAACCCCAAACATCTTCAATGAGGTATGGGGCGACTTTATTGCTCTTGCATATAAAAAATAAGGGAATGACACAATGTTTGTTTTTTTTTTCTTTCTTAATTGCATTTATTTCATTATTTATTTATGTTTTCTATTATTATATTTATTTGTTGCCTTTTTTTTTTTTTGTACACTTGTTTCTGTTCTGTTATTGTTGTCCTTTTTGTTTGTGTGTTTGTTTGTTTTTGGTTCTTTTTTCTCTCATCTGTCGTCTAGGACCCTTCCTGTTGATATGTGGGGGGGGGGGGGGGGGGGCAGGTGGGGAGGGAGGCGGGAAGGGGCGGTTTAAATAGCTTTGGAAAAAAAAAACTGTACACATGTTTGAATGGGTGAATAATAATAAAAAGATTTACTGTTAAAAAAAAAAAAAAAGAATAGAATGAATTAAGAATAAATGGAGAGAGAAACAGACCCTCACCCTCCAAAGATATAATTCCGTTACAGTCTTTTTGTGCATTGAACGTTCAAGAGAGATATGAAGTTAGGCTTATTGCCAAGTCTTTGTCCGCTTCAGCACTGAGCTGAGGACAGCGACGGAAGAGCCACATAGGTAGGCTATTAGTCGCTGTCCTCAGCGCCGCAGAAAAGTGCTGAAACGGAGATGATGATGATGACCCTGTGTTTTTTTTTTTTTTTTTCTTATTTTAACCAAAGACGGTTTATAAACCAAGACCTTTCATGAGAGTCAGCTTCCTGTATTTCATTTTATTGAATATCTTTGTTTTAACTGGCCCATCCAGTTTTCTGAAGGCCCACCCATAATCAAAATCCTGGCGCCGCTACTGGTCCTGTAGTTTATTGTTTATTGAGGATCCCCATTAGCCGACGAACAAACGCCAGGCTAGTCTTCCTGGGGTCCTTTTCAAAAGTACAAAATAAAATAATAATACACAGATCCAGTTACAAAACATACACAGATCCAGTTACAATAAAAAGAAAGTGTAAATCTACAGACAGACACTGAGTCCACATCAGTCCTGTAGTAAATCTACAGACAGACCACTCTACTCACCACAGACAAAGTCCCAGCTGTTCTCCAGCAGCTGTCCGGACGAGCTTCTACCCACAACATCCACACAACATGGAGGACACGGTTCTGTCGGTCCAGACTTTACAGCTGCAGCTCTGACTCAGCTACAGTAACATTATAATAACACAACAACAACACAACCACAAGTTGAAGGGCAGAGAACTCAGGTAACGACAGGTGTTAACGAGGAAAACATTCAGACTGTTCACCTTACCTTCACACGGGGAAACAAACTGCGACACAACCGCTGGGTCAAAGTGAAAGTAAAGTTTAAACAGGAAGTGGGGGAGGGGAGGTGACTTCTTTATCTGAGTAGAGAGACTGGTGTTTTTACTGCTGTTTATTTCTACTACTGAACCATAAAGAGTTAAAACATTAATGATAATATCGATCTCCAGTCCGCCGCTTGTCAGTGACTCTGTGTCTGAACTCATCTCCAGTTTCCTCCAGGACGCTGCAGGACTCCATGAAGCGACACGAGGGGGCGACACCGCTCCGTGTGGTGCAAACATGACACCAGACAAACAGATGACGACACATCCGACTCAACACATCCATGATCCGACTACGGTTTGTTATGGAAAGTCTCCGGAGGAGGAGAAGACGTCTGAGAGACACTGATGGAGACAACAGAGTTTAAACTGAAATGTAAGTTCATTAAAAAAATATTTAAAAAAAACCCTCCTTTATTGCTCTTAGCGGTGAGCTCAAGCAATACACAACCTCCATCAGATTTTTAAGCAACCAGAAAGCAATAAGACTGTCAATATATGTGAAAACTAAATTCCCCCTGGCGTATTATAATATAGATGTGCTTTATATATTGCATATTATTTTGAAAAAATGTTTTGTAATGTGAAACAAAGTTTTGAATAAAAAAAAAAGATGTGAGTATTTAAAATAAGTAGGCTATTCAAGTACATAGGATATTTCATAAAGTAGAGTGCCTATCTAAAGTGTGCAGGGATGTTCTGGGTATTTAAAATAAATCAAATACATTCAAGTACATAGGATTTCACATAAAGTGCTCATTGTTCAGTGACAATAATATGTAGGAGAGGAGAAGGGACCTGAGTGGAGCTCCACAGGGATGGAGCTACCCACCAAGGTGACCTAATGCAGTTCCAGTTTGATGCTGGCACTGCGTTGTCAGGTTGAGAATGCCCAGTAGGGACGAGGCCAGAGGTGGGTAGAGCAGCCAAAAACTCTACTCAAGTAAGAGTAGAGTTACTTTAGAATAATGTTACTCAAGTAAAAGTAAAAAGTAGCCATTCAAACATTTACTTGAGAAAGAGTAGAAAGTACTTGGTGAAAAAGCTACTCAAGTACTGAGTAACTGCTGAGTAACCTCTGATTTGTTCCTTTAATGATCAGCGCGTAAATGTAGTAGGCCTCATCAAATACACAGAAATATAATAGCAATGAAAAAATTCAGATATTGACAAAGAACAACATTTAACAACTAAGACAAAAGCCTAAATGACTTTCTTTTTTTTTTTTTTTTTTTTTACAAAGTAACATAAATGAAGACAAATTCAGCCACAATAACTTACATAGGCCTATCTCTGAAAGATCTATGAACTGTCCATAAGCTCTTTGTGTGCGGTCATGTGACTGCCTGGCTCTGTCTGATTGGTTACACGGAGTCAAACGTCGCAGTGGCTACATCTGATTGGTGAAACGCAGTCATGTGACAGAGGCTCGGAAGTATCTCCATTAAAACATAAACAAACAATTTGCACGTTGGATCGATAAGAAAAAGTAGCGAGTAGCGACAGGAATGAAGCTCAATGTAACGGAGTAAAAGTACCGCTTCTTCTGAAGAAATATACTCAAGTAAAAGTAACAAGTATGCTGCATTGAAACTACTCTTAGAAGTACAATTTATCCAAAAAGTTACTCAAGTAAATGTAACAGAGTAAATGTAGCGTGTTACTACCACCTCTGGACGAGGCTGCCCACCAGGGTCTCATCCCTACTGGTACCTACTGGTCTCCTATGTACAGGGCTCCCCGGCTGCTGACTCACAATCCAGTTTCTGACCTTACGAGTAAAACAGAGGTAGTCACACTGCAAAAACTCTAACATTTTACCAAGAATATTTCTCTTATTTCTAGTCAAAATGTCATTTCTAGTCAAAACTAATCTCATTATACTTAAAAAGCAGCTTGTTTTAGACACTTTTTACTTCTTTCAAGCAGATTTTCACTTGAAATAAGTAGAAAAATCTGATAGTGGAGCAAGTTTTTCTTTCTTATTACAAACACAAAAAACTTGCTTTCACTGGCAGATTTTCCTACTTATTTCAAGTGAAAATTAGTTTGAAACAAGTGAAAATGATCTAAAAACAAGTTAATGTTTAGGTGATGAGTCTTATTTTAAATGGAAAGAGATTAGTTTTGACTAGAAATGAGACATTTTGACAAGAAAAAGGACAAATATTCTCAGAAAGATTTAGAGTTTTTGCAGTGCAGTGGTGTTTTTGAGGTGCTCTGGACGTCTGTTCCATTCACTGATGGTTTTGCTGGTGTGTTAAAGTGTTGTTAGTGTGTTAGCTAACAGTAGCTGTATAGACCTGAGCAGGTGTTACATCTCTGAGAGCTTCTTCCTCTTCTTCTTCTTCCTGACTGTGACTGTGAAGCTGCTGAAGCTCAGAGCTGCTGTCTGTGACTCCACAGGAGGAGGGGATGCCACCTTTAGCTGGAGCAGAGCTGGTCCACACCCCGCTGCAGCTCTATCCATATCTCCTGAGGTGCTGCAGGCTGCTGCCCAACACGGCCATGCAGCAACACTATCGACACGCCGTACGACAGGTGAGATGCTCAGGTGCACACACACACACACACACACACACACACACACACACACACACACACACAAACACACACACACACACACACACACACACACACACACACACACACACACACACACACACACACACACACACACACACACACACACACACACACACACCTCTGCTGACGGGCCAGGTGTAACGCTGCAGACGGATCCTCTACTCTCTCTAGTGACAGTTTCTTTTTCTTTTTTTTATACTTTATTGCAGAATTCAAGTTCATATTCCAGCACATATCTTATCAGTCACTGGCACGTTCCTGCAACATTTATGACATTTTTTAAAACATTTTTTAGTGTGTGTGTGTGTGTGAAAAACATCAAAGAAAAAAGTGAAAAATAGATGGATTCAAAAAAAAAAAAAAAAAGAAGAATAAAAAATAAATGTATATAATTTTAAGGGGAATATTAATAATAAAAGGGGGGGGGGGGACAAAGACAGTTGGGGGAAAAAAAAAAGGGCATAAGATAGAAACAAAAATTGCAATATATACATACATAGATTTGTTCTCTTCAGAGCTCTAATAAACATTTCTTCAGAGCTGAAAACATCCGTTTATTTATTTATATAATCAAACCACTTATTCCATCTCTTCAGACATTCTGGTTCTTGTTTTCTGACTCTGTATGTAATTTTTTCCATTTCCAGAATACTGTTTACAGTTCATTTCCAGTTGTTAAAAGAAGGTGAGATAGATTTTTGCCAATTTCTTGTGATTTGTTTCAAAGCTGTTATTCTAAGTATTCTGTATAAATATTTGTCTTTTTCTGTTGTAAGTTCGGCTGGTGTTATTCCTAAAACTATACATTTCGGTTCCAGTGTTTTTTTAAACTGGAAAATTGAAAAGAAAGATTCCATAATTTTTTTCCAAAAAGGTTTTAGTGATGGACAAAATAGAAAATATGTGAGTGGTTCGCATGGTGCTCCCCACAATTTCGCCAACAGTCTGAGGTAATGGATGTTGTGAATTTAGACTGTATGTTTGGAGTAATGAAAAAACGTGTGTATACCTTCCATGAGAATTCCCTCCAATATCCAGAACTTGTTGTTTTGTGTATTGTGCTATAAGCATTTTTCCAATCGTCGTCTTCTATTTGTACTTGATTGATCTTGATTCCACTTTGTCCTAATTAGGTCTTGTGTTTCTTCACTGACTCCTAGTATTTGATATATTTTTGAGAGCGTATTCTTGATATCTAAATTATAATTTTTTATCATAAAAGTTATTAATTGATGTTGTTCGTGGTGACCCTCACACACACACACACACACACACACACACACACACACACACACCTGTGCTGACGGGCCAGGTGTAACGCTGCAGATGGATGCTGGACTCTCTCTAGTGACGGTTTCTGAGCTGAGGATGCAGAGAGAAGCTGGATGGAGCTGCAGACTGGTTAGATGGACAGTCTGATGATGTCACATGTTTATTGGTCGTGTTTAGTGTTGAGTTTAGATGTGATGATCCTGAATTGATTGATTGATTTGATCCTGATCAGATGTTGTTAGTGTTCAGTGAGTTTGTCGTTTGTTTTCCTGTTTGTTCTTTGTGTTTTTATTTCATTTCTCCACGTCGGGGCACCAGAGAATAAATATGTGGGGCTCCGGTGGGAGGGAGGAGTCACTACTGTCACTGTCATTTCATCTTCAACATCACGTGGAGGAAAACATTAAAGGACAATTCCGGGCAAATTCACCTCAGGCTGTATGTTCCTAACATTTTAGGTCTAACAGAAGGAATCTGAAGGTTTTCAGTTTAAAGGGATAGTTCAACATTTTGGCAAATTGGCTCATTACCTTTAATTGTAGGTGTAAGCTATTTTCAGTACGGCGGAGCGCAGCAGCTGGCTGCTCAGAGCTACGCTATGGAGGCTAAGGGAATTTCTTGGTTTCCCTCATTAAACTCATCAAACGATACGAAACGAAGCCGTTTTCGAGGTAAATACAGGGTAAATACGGAGACTGCTTGCTGAAAAACTGTCCCTGAACGCAACGCACATCAGCGGTTTTGTATGAATTTACCTCGAAAACGGCTCTGTTTCGTATCGTTCCGTCATTATCTCATAGCGTGGTGGTTGTGCAGCTCACAACTTGTCTACAAAAGCGCTGTGGAGTTTTGGGATGTTGAATTTGATGAGTTTAATGAGGGAAACCAAGAAATTCCCTTAGCCTCCATAGCGTAGCTCTGAGCAGCCTGCTGCTGCGCTCCGCCGTTCTGAAAATAGCTTACACCGACAATTAAAGGTAATGAACCTACTGCTATGACTATAGCAATTATGGCAATGGGCCAATTTGCCAAAATGTTGAACTATCCCTTTAATTTCTCCTGTTTTGTGGTAGTTGTGTCTGTCCCCGCGTCGCCACGGCAACGATGAATGGGAGCAGATTGAAGTTCTGCTGCTTAGGCTGTTTCCATCCCTCAAAGCCACAGACAGCGTCAGATGGAGACTCAAACATGCAGCCAGAAGTTTATTTACTTCAACAAGCCGACATGTTTGTAAAACTAGATCTAATTCAAAGTCTGGCGGAGTCGAGACCCAAGTTGACGCTCGGTGTGTTCAGGTGCAGTGGGAAGCTCCCGTTTGTGTCAGAAACACAGGAACATCAACTCTGGACTTGAAGCTTCAAGTAAATAAACTTCTGGCTGCATGTTTGAGTCTCCATCTGACGCTGTCTGTGGCTTTGAGGGATGGAAACAGCCTAAGCAGCAGAACTTCAATCCGCTCCCATTCATCGTTGCCGTGGCGATGCGGGGACAGACCATAACTACCGCAAAACAGGAGACATTAAACTGGAAACCTTCAGATTCCTTCTGTTAGACCTAAAATGTTAAGAACATACAGCCTGAGGTGAATTTGTCCGTTAAAGTAACAGTGATGATGATGATGATGATGATGATGATGATGATGATGATGATGATGATGATGATGATGATGATGATGTCACTACAGGTTATTATCCATGAGGGAGGTTTGATTGACAGCCAGCAGTAGTAAACACACGTCAACAAACACAAACTGTTGCAGCTGTTTATTTATTCATTGTTTGTATTTAGTGTTGTTTACTTTAATATTTAGTTTAGATCTGATTTTCCTGAATTGATTTATTTGATTTAACTCTGATCAGATTCTGTTAGTTTATTATTTGTGTAGTTCAGGTGTTCTCCTGTTTATTATTGGTGTTTTATTTCATTTGATCACGTCACCAGAGAATAAATGTGTAGGGCTGCAGTGACGGACCAGCATGCACCTGGGTGGGCTGATGGGTTTTGTTTTGTTTTGTTCTTTTCTTGCTCCTTTCTGGTCAAATAAACCACATTTGTAGTTAAAACTGGACTTTGCATGGTCATGATGTTTCTCTCAGCTGTCTACACCACGACCCATGGTGCAGCAGTGGCCCTTTGATTCTTTAGGGTTTAAAGTTTGATTTGAAGCTTTTCTTAGTTTCCACAAACAGCCACTACAATGACTGATCGCCTGTCTGATCTCCTCAGGCCCCTGCTGCTGCTGCTGCTGCTGCTGCTGCTGCTGCTGCTGCTGCTGCTGCTGCTGCTGCTGCTGCATTCACACATTCACACACAGATCAGGAAAACCGGAGAAAATCCAGGATTAAGTCTGAAATTGAGGATTATTTTCATTATTATCAGTTATTCTCGTCCAAAACGTCCAATTCTTCCATTTAGATTTTAAAAATGAAGGAAAGAAACACAGTGGAAAAACTCAAACCAGAGAAATAATAATAATGATAATTATGATGATAATATTATTAATAAAGTGTCCTGATTGATGAGTTTGTGTTTCCAGGGTTACACCAGTCACTCAGATGAGGACGACCCAGAGAGGATCCAGATGATCATCCAGAGAGCGATAACAGACGCTGACTGGATTCTAGATAAAGTGAGTTTATTATTAATAATAATAATAATAATAATAATAATAACAATAATAATAATAATAATAATAATAATATTGTCAGACAGAGCAACACACGTCAGTCTCTCCTCTCTGTGGTTGCAGTACACCAAGAAGAAGTGAGGAGAAGGAGGCAGCAGCTGCTCACATCAACTATGAAGCTCATTGTTTCTATCAGATCAATATTCATATCAGTGTAAAAACTGTTCAGACTGAAATGTGATTTAGTGACGTTTGATATTTTTAAATAAAGTTGTTCTCGCTGACTGTGGCTCCTTGGTCTCATTGACAGTGTGAGGACAGAGGTTATTCAACATGAGGGTTGACACTTTTATTATTAAATGGTTTTATTGGTTCTTAACAAACAGGACACAACAAGTCAGGGTAAACGTCTCTCTCAGCCTCTTCACGTTATATGTAGAGGGCAGAAAAAAGAGCCTCTCATTAGTAGGATGTCATACACACACACACACACACACACCTTATTTTTTATTTTCTTCTTTCTCTTTATCTTCATTTATTTCAGTTACATCCTGAGTCAGACTCCCATACAGGTCATTTTGTTGTCATTCCACTTTGTGACCATAGGTGGCACTGTGATACCAGGTTCAGTGAGAAACTCCTGACTCAAGCCCATCCCATTCCCATACACTAGGAGGCAGAATAAAATGGTGTTTGAGACAGTCGGACACTTTCTTACTGTTCCACAGGTATGTAAAACATGAAAAACAACTTAAAAATTGTGATTTTGAGGTCACGTCAATGTATTTAGAATGGTTTGATAACTTTGGTGTATTTGTCAATGCAGCCACAGTATACTCACACTTGTTTGTGTTATTATTTATATGTATTGAAGTTATATGCATTCATAGTTAAACTCAATCATTTGCCTGATATTAATAAATATTGTCCTATAGTTTTCTTTTCTACAGAGCTTTATAATATTGGTTCACTTATTCTGATACTTACATTTATTTTCTGCCTCTTTAGTTATTTATTGAATAAATTCTCTGTAGAGTGTATTAGTCTTTTGACAGGCGTTTCCTAATCCCTTCATGATCCATGGTCCATCTATAGACTTTAGTTTGCTGCTTTGTTGTTTCACTGGACACTTTTTGTTTAATAATGATGTGAATATTCTTCAAATGTTCCATAAACATTGTCAATATGGTTTCCATTATAAAGTGTTTCCAAGTCATTCCTAAACACATTGATGCTTTCCTCTGTCCTCACTCTGCTGTAATGTGTTTTATTTATTTGTCTTGTACTTGCTGCTGTAACAGAGTTAAGGAGTTAGTAATTCCACTAACTGTAATTCTGTTATTATGGAAGCTGCACTACACTTAGTTTATTATTATTATTTATCTGCCTGTTACAATATGAAGTCGTTCACTCCTTTATTTATTTTTTATGTATTTATTATGATCTATGAGTTAGAAGCTCTTATTTTGAAAGGCCACACTAACGAGCCCCTGCAGACTTGGCGGGTTGACCCGTTTCTAGGCAACAGTCTGCTGTGGGAGTCTCGTGGTAGGTTGACTTGTACTGAGCTCCGTTAATCTAACTTTCTATTTGAGGGTTAAAGGTGACTTTATTGATCATACATGTGAAGATCTGCTCCAGACAACAACTGCTGATGTTCTGTGATGATGCTGAGTGAGATACATGACAAGTTCATTGATACGGAAAAGCTTTTCACTCACTTTGATAGCTTCATGTTAGCTTGTGGCTAATCCTAGCAGCGTGACTGTTGAACAGGCAGAGAGTGTTGTGAAGCTTATTCTGGGCTGTGGTTCTGCTGGCTCCACTGGTTTTTGGATATAGGCTCATGCTGAACATTGTATTGATAAACTCATCAGTCATTCTGTGCTGATTGGGATGTAGCAGATCAGTGTTTAATAGCTAACGTTTAGCTTCATTGTTGCTGTGGAGCCGTGGTTCTGCTGGACTTCTTCCTGTCTCTGCCCAATCACAGATGAGAGGTTTCATCAGCAAAACTTCAAACTCTTTTAGTTAAGAAACAAAAAACACATTGATCACATCATTTTGTCTCTGGTCTTTGGTTTAGAATTAAAAACCAGATACATCTACATGAATTTGGCTTCTGGTTTCAAAATAAAATAACAATAACAGTAAAAAACTAAAAAGGCACCATTTTTAAAAAATTTTCATTTCTTGATTGTGACACCAATGATGTCATAATTTCTTTTAGTTTTAAAATAAATCCCAGACTTGTGTTTTTAAATGATAATAAATGATGGATGATGTGATGAGACTCAGACCTGAAACAGTGAACATTTAACACTCACCTGTTCATATTCTTCTCAATGTAACGCAGTGCCACCTAACAACCACAAGGAGTCAGGGCATGAACTTCTCTGTCCTGTGGCTTTGACAGTGTTTAAAGAAAAGTCCAGTAAATAGCTGTTAAAAGCAGGAGGTCAGCTTGTGGAAACATCAGTGTGCTTCACCATGGTCTGACTGGAGTTTTCTTCACTAACAGCTTCTCCTTCATGGATGCTGACGACCTGTGAGCTCCATGAAGGCTCATGACAGAGGCTCATCACAGCTGCTGCTGCTACATCACATGCTGTCCACCTGGATTCATCAGCCAGCACATCTTCCCATGTGTCACAGCTGATCTACAGGGATGACTGTTGCTGCCCTACGGAAGCGCTCCTCTGTGTATCAGTCAGTTTTCATATTCAAATAATGTTGTTTATTTTGTCCCCAGCTAGGCTTATATACATACAGTGTACATGGTCGAAACATATAGCTTCTCTCTTTCGTTGTGCACTGTCTGATATGTTCTTGACACTTTTCTGTACGTGATAGCTACTTACTGCTGTGTACATTCAGCACAGTGATTTGAGTTTGAGTTGAATGAAATGTGCTACATTAAGACTCTGTTTAAAATGCTTGAACATTCAACTGTTAAGTGTTATTGCAGGATATATTGAGACTTTTATTTGTTTACATTAAAAAAAAATGTCATTATGAAAACTCAGATGTAAATTTAGCATTTTGCATTATGCAATCTTTTCTTTACATTTGATCAACCTTGACCACATGTATTGTTCATTACAGATGTGGAAGTTGTGAAAATCATTGTTAATCATTAATAAATGCATAACATAAGATTTATTAGACTTAATAAGGCATTGTTCTCGCTTTAGATCCAGTACCTGCAAAAAGCATAGTTAACTGTTAACAAGTGCATAGTTAACTGATAATAAGGGCCTAATAATGCACAATAAAAGATGTATCAGCCTTAATAAGACATTGTTCTCGCTTTAGATCCAGTACCTGCAAAAGACCTGGATTCATCAGCCAGCACATCTTCCCATGTGTCACAGCTGATCTACAGGGATTCAGGCAGCGTTCACACAGACTCTACACAAAGGTCAGAGACAGTCACATCCACCAGCACTGATACACAACTCTGAGGATTCATCTATTAGTATTAAGTTTATTAAGTTACCAAGATGGTCGGCTACACAGCTGATGAGTTTCTAAGACTGAAATGGTCTGGGTATCATCACATCATCCATATTTGTTCTTTTTCTAAAGGAAAAAACCTGTAAATCTGCTGTTTCAAAATGAAAATGGAAAAAAAAAAAACCTTTTGGCATCAGAATAGAAAAAACAAAAACTGTCAAAATGGTGCATCTTTGGTGTTTGACCGTTTCTTTTATTTGACTTTTATTTAGATTTATTCACTCTTGATTTCCTCTTCCTGTCTGTGCACTGAGCTACTGTCTCTGTCAAATGAGAATGAAAATGAGACACCATGTCTTAATGAGAGTACCTGTATAAATAAAAGTTAAATAAAAAATTAAATGAGTAGATGAATTACAAAAACTCAGAATTTGAATTATTATTTTTTTTTTTTGACTTTTTGGATTTTCATTCTTTCTGTTAAGAAACAAAAACCAAATTGACCAAATGATTTTGTTTCTAGTCTTTGGTTTAGATTTAAAAATCAGATCCATCCATATGAATATGGTTTCTGGTTTCAAATTAAATGATGATAAAAGCGATTAAAAAATAAATAAGAAGAAGAATTTCATGTCTTGATTGTGACACCAAAAATCTCTTATTCTCTTTTGGTTTGAAAGTAAATCACAGACTGATGTTTATTAGAGATACAATTTTAATTTAGTTAAGAAACACATGATTTCATTTCTAGTCTTTGGTTTATAATGATGTTTTTAAATGATAATAAATGATGGATGATGTGATGAGACTCAGACCTGAAACAGTGAACATTTAACACTCACCTGTTCATATTCTTCTCAATGTAACGCAGTGCCACCTAACAACCACAAGGGGTCAGGGCATGAACATGAATGAAGACTCATATGAAAGTGGTGTGTTCAGGTAGAAGGTCACATGACCAGGCTGGACTGCAGGCTCACTTCACTGTGTTTCAGAGTGGACTGGTTTCTGGCTCTAGTCTGAGCAACATGACTGGGAACACAGTCAGTCCACTGTTGAAGAACCATAACAACTGTAACCTACAGACTACATGAGTATAGTAGTTACAGGAGAAGCTTATGCACTGCAAAAACCCCAAGTCTTTACAAGAATATTTGTCTTATTTCTTGTCAAAATGTCTCATTTCTAGTCAAAACTAATCTCTTTCCACTTAAAATAAGACTCATCACCTAAAAATTAACTTGTTTTTTGATCATTTTCACTTGTTTCAAACTAATTTTCACTTGAAATAAGTAGAAAAATCTGCCAGTGAAAGCAAGTTTTTTGTGCTTGTAATAAGAAAGAAAAACTTGCTCCACTATCAGATTTTTCTACTTATTTCAAGTGAAAATCTGCTTGAAAGAAGTAAAAAGTGTCTAAAAACAAGCTGCTTTTTATGTGATGAGTCTTATTTTAAGTATAATGAGATTAGTTTTGACTGAAAATAAGACAAATGTTCTTGGTAAGAGTTTGAGTTTTTGCAGTGTGGGTTAAGGTAGGAGCCAGCCAATCATCTTCAATCAAACACTATGACAACTAGTATCATATATCACCGTGACGACAGACAGGACGTTGGATGTGACGTGAGAGAAGTGACATTGTCAGCGAGCCACACGGCTGCAACAAAGGATGTAAGGAGCCACCAGAGCAGCAGAGAGAGGTGAGTTCACTATTCACTACTATTAATGATGCACAGTAGAGTCTGTTGCAGAGCAGCGTCCATGTCAGAGATTACAAGAGTTTTTATTACAACAACTGTCACATTCACTGAAAAAGCTCGGGACTTTCGGGGTGACCTCCGTGTTATGTGGCCCACTGAATATGGCAGTAGTGGAACTCCCATCATGCCTCTGGGCCGAGCCGACGGCGTTGTGGATGTGATGCTGCGTGTTGATGAATGCTATGCTAGTGGATTAAATGGATGAGTAATGAGACTTTGACAGGAACCACATGGGGCTTTGAACCATGGATTTTCATCAACGACAACACTGACTAACAACAAAGATAATGTTCAGTAAAGTCAGATGTGTTAAACCTACAGTCACTGATGTTGTGCTTCATTTGTTTGAATCATCATCAGGAATCAGTGTTTAGTTGAAACTGTTTCCATTGTTACTAACAGGTGAATATTGTCTGTAACGGACTACAACTGGTCAGATGAAATGAGTACGAGAGCCTTTACTTTCTGACCTCTTTATGTTGACATGTATATTCACACAGTTGGTCTGCTGACACTTCTATACTTCTATATTTCCTGTATCCACTGCAAAAACAAGAATATTTGTCTTATTTCTTGTCACAATGTCTCATTTCTGGTCAAAACTAATCTCTTTCCACTTTAAATAAGATTCATCACCTAAACATGAACTTGTTTTTAGATCATTTTCACTTGTTTCAAACTCATTTTCACTTGAAATAAGTAGAAAAATCTGCCAGTGAAAGCAAGTTTTTGTCCTTGTAATAAGGAAGAAAAACTTGCTCCACTGTCAGATTTTTCTACTTATTTCAAGTGAAAATCTGCTTGAAAGAAGTAAAAAGTGTCTAAAATCAAGCTACTTTTTAATGCGATGAGTCTTATTTTAAATAGAATGAGATTTGTCTTGACTAGAAATGACATTTCGATTAAAAATAAGACAAATATTCTTGGTGAGATTTTGAGTTCTTGCAGTGTCGTTGTGTAGACTTCAGTCTGTTTTTCACTCTTCTCCACAGTTCTATGCTACAGTCAGGATTAGAGGTGAGTATTATAAACTCTTTCATATTGATTCAGTCATTGTCATTGTGTATTGTTAAAGTAGAATTAGTGTAAAAATCCTTCAGTGTGTCCAGATGTACATCTCAGAAATACAAGTCAGTAAAAACCAGTTTCTAAGAAGTGATTTTTTACTACAGCCCAGGTGCATGATGGGAAACACTGAAGGAGGAGGCGGAGCTACAATCCTCAGGTTGTAGGAGATGAGTTTGATTGACAGGTTTGTTTTTTTTATTTGATGGTCAAAAGTGATTTCACATGTAGACGGATCAATGTAATTTATGATCAATAAGCATCAATGACAGTGAGGAGCTGCCAGTGCCGTCACCATGGTGATCCAGATGATGAGTTCTAAACCTGGTCTCTGTTTTCCAGGTCTTTAAAGGTGCATTTCAGCTCCTGGTTTTCCTAAAAGAACAATCACAGGTACAGTAACTCTCCTGCCTCTTTCTGAGCTTCTTCTCCTTTTCACATTCAGCTTCTCATTTATTTAGTTCAGTTTTTTAGTCCAAACCATCTCAAATGGTCAAAGAATACTTTATTAATCCCTGTATGCATTAATGATCATGTAGACCAGCACATCAGAAGATTAGGTTCACTACAGGAGAACAGAGAAGCAGCAATAAGCAACGAGTAGCAGAGGTAGAAGACACAGGAGCAACAGGGAAGTTTGACAATGTGTTATTGTCAATTAGTGTGAGCAAAGCAGAAGAAACTGCACACAACAGCAGAGACACTCATCCTCCCTCTGCATTAGTTGTTTCTCCAACTTTAGCTTTTTAAATCACAATCAGTGTTTACAGTTTGATGTGAGTGCACACAAGGGTTTTAGAGATTATTTTACAGTGAATGACCAGTGTCAGACCTGGACCTGGACTCTGTGTAGCCGCTGTGTGCTGGACCACACAGCAAGTTTATTTATTTGTTTCATTCATTGAAAAAAGAAAAGAAAATAGGCAAGGCAAGGCATCTTTATTTATATAGCGCATTTCATACCAAGGCAACTCAGTGTGCTTTACATAAAGACAAAACTTTTTTTTTTTTTTTTTTTTTTAAAGAGAAGCATAAAACAGAACTAGAAAATTTCCTCTCGGGAAATTTTGAATGGGCCACGGGAGCTACTGCGGGTTGTGCCATCTCTGTCAACATGGGAATCAAACCCACGATCTTAAGGTCAAGACAGAGCTGATCAGACAGACACATGATCATCTTTCTATAAGCACTGATATGGAGGAGCTGTAACCACATTAGGTTACCTGTGTGTGTGTGTGTGTGTGTGTGTGTGTGTGTAACTGTAATCACATGAAGCTGGCTCTAGAGTCTGTGTGTGTGTTGTAGTTAGTTAGTAGCTGCATCCTGTGTCAGTCTGATTTAGCTGTGTCTGTGTTTATAAACATTTAAACGAGCGCCAGGTGGATTGTTTATGAAGTTAACGAGCTCTGGCCTGAGGATCAAAGAGGTTACCACGGCGATAGGGGCCCCCGCAGGCTGAGGCAGACAGAAACGTGGAGAAAAAGAGCCATTTTCTGCCTCTGCACCGGTCTCACAATTAGGCTTAGCATGACAAAACGGTAACTCCTATCAGAACAAAACACAGATCAACGTTGCTCTAAGGACTTACTGAAAATTTCGGTACGATTTGGTGTTTCTACAGTAAATATTTTGGCGACGCTGGCAGTTTTAAAACATCAGGCCGTTCTGCTTCTCTCAGAAAATATTTGTATTGGACTCAATGAGGAGCAGAGACAGACGTGGCCGCACTCAGAGGCTGATTCTGTCAATTCTGTAAGTCTCTCTGATATTTTGAGCACATGACATGAGAGATAACAAGTTTGTCTTACAAATTCTGAAAAAATTATGTCTGTAGAGTGTAAATTGTGGCCGTGCTGACAGTTTATCCAGAAAAAATACAGAATGTTTCTTCACTCTCTCCCACTCTAACCGATGATGTCACGCACTCTGACACGAACATTCTGTCCAATACACACCCATTATAATCTCATAATTTCTCCAAAAATGATCATGGTCATTGATCAGGGATTGATCAAAAACTATATGACCTATCAAAACGTGGAGTAATACGACAATACACAAGACTTGTGTCTACTGTTTAAAGTTTAAATGGAGTCTCTAGGTGAAAGTATGCCTGAGCAGTAGACGTTTGTTAAACTCCAATGATTGGTCTTTTTTTTCCGCCCGTCCCATTGACTTACATGCAAAAATTTTGCGCAGTTTTTCGCGACATATGTCACGAAAAATTCGTACACTGTTGAGAAAAGTAATAGCACAGCGATCCCGATCAGGACGCACATTTTGATATATAATTTGTCCTGCATTGCAGGACTAGATGCGAATCGAAAGTCGGCCGGAAGTGGAAAAATAACTAGAAAATTTCCTCTCGGGAAATTTTGAATGGGCCACGGGAGCTACTGCGGGTTGTGCCATCTCTGTCAACATGGGAATCAAACCCACGATCTTAAGGTCAAGACAGAGCTGATCAGACAGACACATGATCATCTTTCTATAAGCACTGATATGGAGGAGCTGTAACCACATTAGGTTACCTGTGTGTGTGTGTGTGTGTGTGTGTGTGTGTGTGTGTGTGTGTGTGTGTGTGTGTGTGTGTGTGTGTGACTGTAATCACATGAAGCTGGCTCTAGAGTCTGTGTGTGTGTTGTAGTTAGTTAGTAGCTGCATCCTGTGTCAGTCTGATTTAGCTGTGTCTGTGTTTATAAACATTTAAACGAGCGCCAGGTGGATTGTTTATGAAGTTAACGAGCTCTGGCCTGAGGATCAAAGAGGTTACCACGGCGATAGGGGCCCCCGCAGGCTGAGACAGACAGAAACGTGGAGAAAAACAGCCATTTTCTGCCTCTGCACCAGCCTCACAATTAGGCTTAGGGTGAGAAAACGGTAACTCCTATCAGAACAAAACACAGATCAACGTTGCTCTAAGGGCTTACTGAAAATTTCGGTACGATTTGGTGTTTCTACAGTAAATATTTTGGCGACGCTGGCAGTTTTAAAACATCAGGCCGTTCTGCTCCTCTCAGAAAATATTTGTATTGGACTCAATGAGGAGCAGAGACAGACGTGGCCGCACTCAGAGGCTGATTCTGTAAGTTCTGTAAGTCTCTCTGATATTTTGAGCACATGACATGAGAGATAACAAGTTTGTCTTACAAATTCTGAAAAAATTATGTCTGTAGAGTGTAAATTGTGGCCGTGGTGGCAATTTATCCAGAAAAAATACAGAATGTTTCTTCACTCTCTCCCACTCTAACCGATGATGTCACATGCTCTGACACGAACATTCCATGCAATACACACCCATTATAAACTCATAATTTACCCAAAAATGATCATGGTCATTGATCAGGGATTGATCAAAAACTATATGACCTATCAAAACGTGGAGTAATACAACAATACACAAGACTTGTGTCTACTGTTTAAAGTTTAAATGACGTCTCTAGGTGAAAGTATGCCTGAGCAGTAGACGTTTGTTAAACTCCAATGATTGGTCTTTTTCGCTCTTTTTTTTCCGCCCGTCCCATTGACTTACATGCAAAATTTTTGCGCAGTTTTTCGCGACTATGTCGCGAAAAATTCGTAAACTGTTGAGAAAAGTAATAGCACAGCGATCCCGATCAAGACGCACGTTTTGATATATAATATGTCCTGCAACTCTTCGAGTTGCAGGACTAGTAGCGCATCGAAAATCGGCCGGAAGTGGAAAAATAACTAGAAAAAGCATTTCCAAAAATGGAAATGGTGTGAATGCTGAAAGCCATTGCTGAACCATGCTGAATTAGCAGAATAAACTGACAAAGACATGCGGAATGGCAAACAAGAAACATGTCCATGGAAGGAATTGAACCCACAACTTCATGAGTGGTAACCTAACACACTAACCATATGGCCACAGTGAACCTGAGTTACAGTGAGCTTTATACTATGAGGAATCAAAGACTGTCCAATGACAGCTGAATAATTGGAATCAAAAGTCAAGCAATGATGTGAAATGACTGAGGCAGGAATCGAACCCATGACCTTATGATCATTAAGCCTTTACTCTGCCACTCGGCTACAGAGAGCACACTGCTTTCAAGACTGTTGTCATTCATTGTAATGTGATGATGTGCTGCAAACTGGTATGAGTAATCAAGGAGATAACAAACACCTGTAACCAATTGAAGGCGGTGGAGGAGAGCAGAATTCAACATAACATAACAAGAGTTCTTCCCTTGGATTCGAACCAGTGACCTTGGGGTTGGCAAGTGGCCACCCTACCCCCTACACTACAGACAGAGTTGTGGAGAAGAGAGGTTGAGACTTTGATGAATGTGAGATTTTTCAATGATGCTTAAAAGAAAAAGTAAGGAAAGTGCAGAAATTAGCCACACCAAGCAAGAAGATGACTTTTTTGTGACCTGTGACTATTTTTTGGTGAATTAAAACGAATTAAAAAGCACTTAACAGCAAGTTACAAAGTTGAGCTCCTTCTCCTGCTACTGTGAAAAAAATGCATTGGGCTGAATGAGAGCAGAGAGCTCCCTGGCTGCATTTAAAAAATATTTTAAATTATTCTCTGAGTCTGTCTGCTGTTTTGAGCACATCAAATGAGACACGACAAGTGTGGCTACAAACCGGTGAGGAAATCATGTGTCTAGAGTTTAATTTGTGGCCGTGCTGGCAATTTATCCAGAAAAAATCCTGAATGTTTTTTCGATCCCTCTCACTCTAACTATGATGTCACTCACTCTGACCCAACCCCATACACACTCATTGAAAAGTGTGAAATTTGTCAGAAATCCTCATGTGATTTTAAAGGATTTATCTCAAAAACGGTACAAGCTATGAAAAAGTTGTAAATACAGGATGAATACATTAGAAGTTTGTCTACAGCTCAGAATTTGAATGAAGTCTCTAGCTGAAAGTATGTGGACACTTTAAAGGCTGAAAGAAGTAAGAAGATTTGAAGAGTTTCAAGACTGTTCCAATGCATTCTCTATGGGGAAAAAAAATCAGAAATAGTTGAATATTGCAAAAAGTATGAATAGTTGAAAAGAGAAAAGTCATAGCACACCTGTCCCGAAAAGGCTGAACATTTTGACATTTGAATTGTTGAAATAGCACAAAGTATGAAGGACTAGTTACATGACGAAGAAAGGCAGAAAATGGCCGAACCGAATAACAATAGTGTGAATGCTTCCAGCATTCACACTAATAACTAGAAAATTTCCTCTCGGGAAATTTTGAATGGGCCACGGGAGCTACTGCGGGTTGTGCCATCTCTGTCAACATGGGAATCAAACCCACGATCTTAAGGTCAAGACAGAGCTGATCAGACAGACACATGATCATCTTTCTATAAGCACTGATATGGAGGAGCTGTAACCACATTAGGTTAACTGTGTGTGTGTGTGTGTGTGTGTGTGTGTGTGTGTGTGTGTGTGTGTGTGTGTGTGTGTGTGTGTGTGTGTGTGTGTGTGTGTGTGTCACATGAAGTTACCTGTGTGTGTTAGAGTGTGGGAGAGGAGTGCGCGCTTCCGCGCGCATTTGTATGTTACCTGTGTGTTTTGATGTGTGTGTAACTGTAATCACATGAAGCTGGCTCTAGAGTCTGTGTGTGTGTGTGTGTGTGACTGACTTGACACATAAGCCGTTTTCCCACTAAAATTAGTGGGTCGACGCGGGTTTTTTAAACGCGGGTCGACCCGCTAACAATCGGCATTTGGCCCCTTTCCCATTGACCAAAATGAGCCGAGTCTGACCCCCCCGCTGAGGGATCAGACAGAGCATAAACCAGTCGCTCCGCTCTCATCCGCGGTGCAAGAGACACACACAGTCATGCCACAGCCGCCCGCCGCGGAGTGTCCGTCCGCCGAGGCAGACTCTCTGGCTGGCTGACCTGGAGCACCAGGACCGCGGAGGACAGAGAGTCTGCTGCGGCCGGATGACGGACGTCCGCGGCACAACACGTCAGTTAAACAGACTGTCGCTTCTTTTCTTTTCTTTTTTTCTATCGTTTTTGGTCAGTGTTCTCTGATGTTTTGATCCCAGTCTCGGATGAGAGCAGAGCGGAGCGGAGCTTTGTTTTGGTACGTGATATGAGACGCGACCGGCGCGATGACGTAGCGTCACGTAACGTTCAGTGTCATCACGTAAATTAGCGGGTTGACGCGGGTCTGGCGTTCCCACTGCAAGCCGTTCGGAGCCGAGCCGATTGAAGGCGATTTTAACCCGCGTCGCTTGCCGAGTCGTTTGACCCGCGTCGACGCGGGTCGACGCGGCTCGGTGCGCCTTTCCCACTGCCACCAAAAGCCGATTGTTAGCGGGTTTAAACGGGTTTTTTGGCCAGTGGGAAAGGGGTAATAGTTAGTTAGTAGCTGCATCCTGTGTCAGTCTGATTTAGCTGTGTCTCTGTTTATAAACATTTAAACGAGCGCCAGGTGGATTGTTTATGAAGTTAACGAGCTCTGGCCTGGTTACCACAGCAACTCCAGGTGGTTACCATGGCGATAGGGGCCCCCGCAGGCTGAGACAGACAGAAACGTGGAGAAAAAGAGCCGTTTTCTGCCTCTGCATCGGTCTCACATTTAGGCTTAGCATGACAAAACGGTAACTCCTATCAGAACAAAACACAGATCAACGTTGCTCTAAGGACTTACTGAAAATGTTGGTACGATTTGGTGTTTCTACAGTAAATATTTTGGCGACGCTGGCAGTTTTAAAACATCAGGCCGTTCTGCTTCTCTCAGAAAATATTTGTATTGGACTCAATGAGGAGCAGAGACAGACGTGGCCGCACTCAGAGGCTCCGAGTTTAAATTCTGTTAGTCTCTCTGATATTTTGAGCAGATGATAAGAGAGATAACAAGTTTGTCTTACAAATTCTGAAAAAATATGTGTGTAGAGTGTAAATTGTGGCCGGGCCGAGTTTGGAAAGAGAAAAAATCTGGAGTTTTTCTGGGCTCTCTCCCACTCTAACCGATGATGTCACGCGCTCTGACACGAACATTCCGTGCAATACACACCCATTATAATCTCATAATTTCTCCAAAAATGATCATGGTCATTGAACAGGGATTGATCAAAAACTATATGACCTATCAAAACGTGGAGTAATACGACAACACACAAGACTTGTGTCTACTGTTTAAAGTTTAAATGGAGTCTCTAGGTGAAAGTATGCCTGAGCAGTAGACGTTTGTTAAACTCCAATGATTGGTCTTTTTCGCTCTTTTTTTTTCGCCCGTCCCATTGACTTACATGCAAAATTTTGCGTAGTTTTTCGCGACTTACGTCGCGAAAAATTCGTACACTGTTGAGAAAAGTAATAGCCCACCGATCCCGATCAAGCCGCACGTTTTGATATATAATATGTCCTGCAACTCTTCGAGTTGCAGGACTAGTAGCGAATCGAAAAGCGTCCGGAAGATGAAAAATAACTAGAAAAAACATTTCCAAGAATGGAAATGGTGTGAATGCTGAAAGCAATGCTGAATGAGCTGAAGAAATTGTTGAAAGAAAGAAAGAAAGAAAGATTGAAACAAGAGAGAAAAAAGAAAAGGACAGAAAGAAAGAAAGAAAGAAAGAAAGAAAGAAAGAAAGAAAGAAAGAAAGAAAGAAAGAAAGAAAGAATCAAACAAAGAAGTAAAAAGACAGAAATGGAGTGAAAGAAAGAAAGAAAGAAATGGAGTAAAAACAAAGGAAAAGAAAAGGAGTAGAAAGAAAGAAAGAAACAATCAAACAAACAAAGAAGTAAAAAGACAGAAATGGAGTGAAAGAAAGAAAGAAAGAAATGGCGTAAAAACAAAGGAAGAGAAAAGGAATAGAAAGAAAGAAACAATCAAACAAACAAACAAAGAAGTAAAAAGACAGAAATGGAGTGAAAGAAAGAAAGAAAGAAGAAAAAGAGAGAGGGGATGATAGATAGAAAGAGGTAGATGGATGGATGGATGGATGGATGGATGGATGGATGGATGGATGGATGGATGGATGGATAGAGAGGGAAGGATAGAAAAAGTTACGTAAAATACAAATGAAGGAGTAGAAGGAAGAAAGAAAGAAAGAAAGAAAGAAAGAAAGAAAGAAAGAAAGAAAGAAAGAAAGAAAGAAAGAAAGGAGACAGAGGGGTTAAAAAATAGGGAGGGGTATAGGAAGAAAGAAAGAAAGAAAGAAAGAAAGAAAGAAAGAAAGAAAGAAAGAAAGGAGACAGAGGGGTTAAAAAATAGGGAGGGGGATAGATAGATAGATAGATAGATAGATAGATAGATAGATAGATAGATAGATAGATAGATAGATAGATAGATAGATAGATAGATAGATAGATATTATTTAAAGTGCAAAATCACCATGGTACATGGTCTCAATACACTTTACAATAAAAACAAGTACAATAATAACAACAGATAAATAAAAAAAACATTCGAAAAAACACCAGAGGAAAAGGATAAAATAGTTAAAAGTTTGTTTACAATAATGACAGTCAATAAAACAATTGTAAAGCCAGAGAAAAATGCTAAAATAAGTTAGTTAATCAAAGTATTGGGTAAAAAGGTACGTTTTAAGACGGGATTTAAAAATTGCGATTGGATGTGGCGTTTCTAATATCTTGTGGGAGGCCGTTCCATAAAAAAGGAGCGCTGTAGGAGAAGGCCCTGCCACAAGCTGTTTTTTTATTGACGGATGGAATGACCAGGAGGTTTGAACCAAGGGAACGAAGAGGACGTGACGGAGTGTAGGGAGTGAGCAGTTGAGACAGGTACAGAGGTGCAAGACCATTCAAGGCTTTATAAGTTAAAAGAAGAACTTTAAAATCCGCTCTAGCCTGAATGGGCAGCCAATATAGTGATGCTAAAACCGGTGTTATGTGATAAAATTTACTTGTTTTCATAGATAGATAGATAGATTTGACACATGTTAAAAGCTGCGTCCTATATCCTAGGCTCCACCTGTAATTACACTACTATTTATAGAGGTGGAAAGGTTAAATGTCTGAACTGAAATTCATGAGAAACAAATAAATTGTTGGAGATGTTTACATCAAAAGTATAAAATCATTGAGAGGCTGATGAATTTGAGCTGAAAACCTATGTGTGAGTGTGTGTGTGTCTGGGTGTGTGAGTCTGACGGTCTCTCTGTCTGCGTGTACATGTGCAGAAAGTAAAACTGTTGATAAGCGCCACAGAACTCCTCTCTCCCTAATGATCTGATTGATTACACCTGCGTGGCAGCCTGCCCTCAGAAGTTACCATGGTGACTACCATGCTTACATTTTACTGTGTGGAACAGTGTTGTGTTTGTGTGTTTGTCTGTTTGTGTATGCGTGCATGTGTGACTGTGTGTGAGTGTCTGTGTGTGTCTGTCTGTGTGAGTGTGATGCCTGTGTTTGTGCGTGGACATCCTCTGTCAGTCTGGTTTATCATGTGTCTGTGTGGGGCTGTGTTTAAAAACATCTTAACGAGCGGCCAGGCTGCACCTGCACTGTTCTATTTATAGACGTTGATAACGAGCTGGCCCCAACAGCTGCCACTGCACTACACAGAGCAGAGCAGAGCAGAGAGATTTGACCTCTGTGCAGCTTCCCAAAACAGCCCAGTAAAAGAGAACCGTACCTTTTATCAGAATGTGGCCATGACTACTGGGGCAAGGAGACCTTCCTGAGCACATTGATGTGCATTAAATGTTTGTAGGGCAAAAACTTTTCTCAGGGTCGCAAGGTAGAAAAGGGGGGCATTTCTGCTTTTCTAAAAAAATCAGCTCCTACTTTTATATTGAAGTGGATGAGCCACTGGAGCGGGTCTAGCTGCACAATTAGGCTCATAGAGACAATTCTGTAAGTCTGTCTGCTGTTTTGAGCACATCAAATGAGAGACGACAAGTGTGGTACAAACCGGTGAGGAAATCATGTGTCTAGAGTTTAATTTGTGGCCGTGCTGGCAATTTATCCAGAAAAAATCCTGAATGTTTTTTCGATACCTCTCACTCTAACGATGATGTCACTCACTCTAAGCCCTGCTCGTTAAGCGCAATACACAACCATTATAAAGTTGGATTTTGTCGAATATTTTAATGATTTTAAAAAGGCCACATATCAGAAACTGTTGAAGATATTAATAAGCTGAGTAATATGTGAATAGATTACAAGTTTGTCTACAATTTAAAAGACAAATGGAGTCTGTGGGAGAAAGTATGCTGAAGCTTTAGAGGTTCAAAGTAGTAAGAAGATTTTAAAAGTTTGAAGACGTTTTCAATGCATTCCTATGGGAAAAAATTTGCAATAAAAGTTAAATATTTTAAAAAGTATAAATAGTTAAAAAGAGAAAAGTAATGCCGATAAAGTTCAAAAAAAGCTGCACGTTTTGATATATGAATTGTTGAAATCGCACAAAGTATGAAGGACTAGTTTAAGTCCGTAGAAAGGCGGAAAGTAGTAAGAACTAGAAAAAGCATTTCCAAGAATGGAAATGGTGTGACTGCTGATAGCAACTGAACGCTGTTGCAGAATTAGCAAATAGTGCAAGCAGTGATCACCATACAAATGTTTGACCAAGGTCGGAATCAAGCCCACAACCTCATGGTCATTAGACTTCCACTCTGCCTCTAGGCCACAGTGCACACACAGTTGCAGAGACTGTTGTCTGTTAATGATCTGAACACTGTCAACATCAAGAAAGCTTGAGAGTCAAGCTTGAATGACTTAGAATGAAAATTATTATCTAAGTCTCTTTGCATTTTTGACCAGAATTTTAGCCAGAAGACAAGTGTGGCTACAAAACTGGAGAAAATAATTTGTCTAGAGTTTAATTTGCAGAAAAAGTTAAATATTTTAAAAAGTATAAATAGTTAAAAAAAGAGAAAAGTAATGCCGATAAAGTTCAAAAAAAGCTGCACGTTTTGATATATGAATTGTTGAAATAGCACAACACCTAACACACTAACCATATGGCCACAGAGAACCTGAGTTACAATGAGCTTTATACTATGAGGAATCAAAGATTGTCCAATGACAGCTGAATAATTGGAATCAAAAGTCAAGCAATGATGTGAAATGACTGAGGCAGGAATCGAACCCATGACCATATGATCACTAAACCTTTACTCTGCCACTCGGCTACAGAGAGCACACTGCTTTCAAGACTGTTGTCATTCATTGTAATGTGATGATGTGCTGCAAACTGGTATGAGTAATCAAGGAGATAACAAACACCTGTAACCAATTGAAGGCGGGGGAGGAGAGCAGAATTCAACATAACATAACAAGAGTTCTTCCCTTGGATTCGAACCAGTGACCTTGGGGTTGGGAAGCAGCCACCCTACCCCCTACACTACAGTGGAGTTGTGGTGAAGGGAGGTTGAGACTTTGATGAATGTGAGATTTTTCAATGATTCTTAAAATAAAGAGAAATTAGTATAAATTAGCCACACCAAGCAAGAAGAGGACTTTTTTGTGACCTGTGACTATTTTTTGGTGAATTAAAATGAATTAAAAAGCACTTAACAGCAAGTTACAAAGTTGAGCTCCTTCTCCTGCTGCTGTGAAAAAAATACATTGAGCTGAATGAGAGCAGAGAGCTCCCTGGCTGCATTTAAAAAATATTTAAAATTATTATCTAAGTCTCTTTGCATTTTTGACCAGAATTTTAGCCAGAAGACAAGTGTGGCTACAAAACTGGAGAAAATAATTTGTCTAGAGTTTAATTTGTGGCCGTGCTGACAGTTTAGCCAGAAAAACTCTAGAATGTTTTTTTGCCTCTATCCACTCTGACACCACTCTGGCTCTGCTCGTTAGACGCAATACACACCCATTATAAAGCTGAAAAAAATCAGAAAAGGTTAAATATTTGAAAAAGTATAAATAGTTAAAAAGAGAAAAGTAATGCCAATAAAGTCCAGAAAAAGCTGCACGTTTTGATATATGAATTGTTGAAATAGCACAAAGTATGAAGGACTAGAAGAAGACCGTAAAAAGGCGGAAGAAAATGGCCAAACAGAAGAACAATAGTGTGACTGCTCAGCAGTCACACTAACTAGAAAAAGCATTTCCAAGAATGGAAATGGTGTGACTGCTGATAGCAACTGAACGCTGTTGCAGAATTAGCAAATAGTGCAAGCAGTGATCACCATACAAATGTTTGACCAAGGTCGGAATCGAACCCACAACCTCATGGTCATTAGACTTCCACTCTGCCTCTAGGCCACAGTGCACACACAGTTGCAGAGACTGTTGTCTGTTAATGATCTGCACACTGTCAACATCAAGAAAGCTTGAGAGTCAAGCTTGAATGACTTAGAATGAAAATTTCTGTGAATTTCAGGCTGAGAGCAGCAGTTTCAACATGAAGCAAGTTATCAGAAGTCAACAGAGGACAACTGGGAAAATAATTCACTATAATTGTTGTTGAGGCAAGATTTGAACCAGCAACCTTCAGGTCTCCAGACCAGCAAGCTAACCACTAGGCTACAGACAGAGACAGTATTTGAGGGGTAAAGAAAACCTTTGATACAATGAGCTTTATACTATGAGGAATCAAAGACTGTCCAATGACAGCTGAATAATTGGAATCAAAAGTCAAGCAATGATGTGAAATGACTAAGGCAGGAATCGAACCCATAACCATATGATCACTAAATCTTTACTCTGCCACTCGGCTACAGAGAGCACACTGCTTTCAAGACTGTTGTCATTCATTGTAATGTGATGATATGCTGCAAACTGGTATGAGTAATCAAGGAGATAACAAACACCTGTAACCAATTGAAGGCGGGGGAGGAGAGCAGAATTCAACATAACATAACAAGAGTTCTTCCCTTGGATTCGAACCAGTGATCTTAGGGTTGGCAAGCAGCCACCCTAACCCCTACACTACAGTGGAGTTGTGAAGAAATGTTGTCTGTTAATGATCTGCACACTGTCAACATCTAAAAAGTTAAATATTTGAAAAAGTATAAATAGTATAAAAGAGAAAAATAATAGCAATATTGTCCTGAAAAAGCTGCACGTTTTGATATATGAATTGTTGAAATAGCACAAAGTATGAAGGACTAGAAGAAGACCGTAAAAAGGCGGAAGAAAATGGCCAAACAGAAGAACAATAGTGTGACTGCTTCAGCAGTCACACTAACTAGAAAAAGCATTTCCAAGAATGGAAATGGTGTGACTGCTGATAGCAACTGAACGCTGTTGCAGAATTAGCAAATAGTGCAAGCAGTGATCACCATGCAAATTTTTTACCAAGGTTGGAATCAAACCCACAACCTCATGGTCATTAGACTTCCACTCTGCCTCTAGGCCACGGTGCACACACAGTTAACACCAAGAAAGCTTGAGAGTCAAGCTTGAATGACTTAGAATGAAAATTTCTGTGAATTTCAGGCTGAGAGCAGCAGTTTCAACATGAAGCAAGTTATCAGAAGTCAACAGAGGACAACTGGGAAAATAATTCACTATAATTGTTGTTGAGGCAAGATTTGAACCAGCAACCTTCAGGTCTCCAGACCAGCAAGCTAACCACTAGGCTACAGACAGAGACAGTATGTGAAGGGTAAAGAAAACCTTTGATAAGAGGATCACTGGCTTCTGCTTAAAGAAAAAAGTAAGGAATCGTGGCAGAAAAAGTTAAATATTTTAAAAAGTATAAATAGTTAAAAAGAGAAAAGTAATGCCGATAAAGTTAAAAAAAAAAGCTGCACGTTTTGATATATGAATTGTTGAAATAGCACAACACCTAACACACTAACCATATGGCCACAGAGAACCTGAGTTACAATGAGCTTTATACTATGAGGAATCAAAGACTGTCCAATGACAGCTGAATAATTGGAATGAAAAGTCAAGCAATGATGTGAAATGACTGAGGCAGGAATCGAACCCATGACCATATGATCACTAAACCTTTACTCTGCCACTCGGCTACAGAGAGCACACTGCTTTCAAGACTGTTGTCATTCATTGTAATGTGATGATGTGCTGCAAACTGGTATGAGTAATCAAGGAGATAACAAACACCTGTGACCAATTGAAGGCGGGGGAGGAGAGCAGAATTCAACATAACATAACAAGAGTTCTTCCCTTGGATTCAAACCAGTGACCTTAGGGTTGGGAAGCGGCCACCATAACCCCTACACTACAGTGGAGTTGTCAAGAAGACTGTTGTCTGTTAATGATCTGCACACTGTCAACATCTAAAAAGTTAAATATTTGAAAAAGTATAAATAGTTAAAAAGAGAAAAGTAATGCCAATAAAGTTCAAAAAAAGCTGCACGTTTTGATATATGAATTGTTGAAATAGCACAAAGTATGAAGGACTAGAAGAAGACCGTAAAAAGGCGGAAGAAAATGGCCAAACAGAAGAACAATAGTGTGACTGCTTCAGCAGTCACACTAATAAAAATAAAAAAAGAGAATAAAAATTGAGTGAATAACAATAGTGTGAATGCCTTCAGCATTCACACTAACTAGAAAAAGCATTTCCAAGAATGGAAATGGTGTGACTGCTGATAGCAACTGAACGCTGTTGCAGAATTAGCAAATAGTGCAAGCAGTGATCACCATACAAATGTTTGACCAAGGTCGGAATCGAACCCACAACCTCATGGTCATTAGACTTCCACTCTGCCTCTAGGCCACAGTGCACACACAGTTGCAGAGACTGTTGTCTGTTAATGATCTGCACACTGTCAACATCAAGAAAGCTTGAGAGTCAAGCTTGAATGACTTAGAATGAAAATTTCTGTGAATTTCAGGCTGAGAGCAGCAGTTTCAACATGAAGCAAGTTATCAGAAGTCAACAGATGACGACTGGGAAAATAATTCACTATAATTGTTGTTGAGGCAAAATTTGAACCAGCAACCTTCAGGTCTCCAGACCAGCAAGCTAACCACTAGGCTACAGACAG
Organism: Trachurus trachurus; assembly: GCF_905171665.1. Taxonomy (NCBI): domain Eukaryota; kingdom Metazoa; phylum Chordata; class Actinopteri; order Carangiformes; family Carangidae; genus Trachurus; species Trachurus trachurus. The sequence continues at coordinate 39,428,076 of NC_139892.1, forward strand.
AGACAGTATGTGAGGGGTAAAGAAAACCTTTGATACAATGAGCTTTATACTATGAGGAATCAAAGACTGTCCAATGACAGCTGAATAATTGGTATGAAAAGTCAAGCAATGATGTGAAATGACTGAGGCAGGAATCGAACCCATGACCATATGATCACTAAACCTTTACTCTGCCACTCGGCTACAGAGAGCACACTGCTTTCAAGACTGTTGTCATTCATTGTAATGTGATGATGTGCTGCAAACTGGTATGAGTAATCAAGGAGATAACAAACACCTGTAACCAATTGAAGGCGGTGGAGGAGAGCAGAATTCAACATAACATAACAAGAGTTCTTCCCTTGGATTCGAACCAGTGACCTTGGGGTTGGGAAGCAGCCACCCTAACCCCTACACTACAGTGGAGTTGTCAAAAAGACTGTTGTCTGTTAATGATCTGCACACTGTCAACATCTAAAAAGTTAAATATTTTAAAAAGTATAAAGAGTTAAAAAGAGAAAAGTAATGCCAATAAAGTCCAGAAAAAGCTGCACGTTTTGATATATGAATTGTTGAAATAGCACAAAGTATGAAGGACTAGAAGAAGACCGTAAAAAGGCGGAAGAAAATGGCCAAACAGAAGAACAATAGTGTGACTGCTCAGCAGTCACACTAACTAGAAAAAGCATTTCCAAGAATGGAAATGGTGTGACTGCTGATAGCAACTGAACGCTGTTGCAGAATTAGCAAATAGTGCAAGCAGTGATCACCATACAAATTTTTTACCAAGGTCGGAATCGAACCCACAACCTCATGGTCATTAGACTTCCACTCTGCCTCTAGGCCACAGTGCACACACAATTAACACCAAGAAAGCTTGAGAGTCAAGCTTGAATGACTTAGAATGAAAATTTCTGTGAATTTCAGGCTGAGAGCAGCAGTTTCAACATGAAGCAAGTTATCAGAAGTCAACAGAGGACAACTGGGAAAATAATTCACTATAATTGTTGTTGAGGCAAGATTTGAACCAGCAACCTTCAGGTCCCCAGACCAGCAAGCTAACCACTAGGCTACAGACAGAGACAGTATGTGAGGGGTAAAGAAAACCTTTGATAAGAGGATCACTGGCTTCTGCTTAAAAAAAAAAGTAAGGAATCGTGGCAGAAAAAGTTAAATATTTTAAAAAGTATAAATAGTTAAAAAGAGAAAAGTAATGTCGATAAAGTTCAAAAAAAAGCTGCACGTTTTGATATATGAATTGTTGAAATAGCACAACACCTAACACACTAACCATATGGCCACAGAGAACCTGAGTTACAATGAGCTTTATACTATGAGGAATCAAAGACTGTCCAATGACAGCTGAATAATTGGAATGAAAAGTCAAGCAATGATGTGAAATGACCAAGGCAGGAATCGAACCCATGACCATATGATCACTAAACCTTTACTCTGCCACTCGGCTACAGAGAGCACACTGCTTTAAAGACTGTTGTCATTCATTGTTATGTGATGATGTGCTGCAAACTGGTATGAGTAATCAAGGAGATAACAAACACCTGTAACCAATTGAAGGCGGGGGAGGAGAGCAGAATTCAACATAACATAACAAGAGTTCTTCCCTTGGATTCGAACCAGTGACCTTAGGGTTGGCAGGCAGCCACCCTAACCCCTACACTACAGTGGAGTTGTGGTGAAGAGAGATTGAGACTTTGATGAATGTGAGATTTTTCAATGATGCTTAAAATAAAAAGAAATGAGTATAGATTAGCCACACCAAGTAAGGAGAGGACTTTTTTGTGACCTGTGACTATTTTTTGGTGAATTAAAATGATTTAAAAAGCACTTAACAGCAAGTTACAAAGTTGAGCTCCTTCTCCTGCTGCTGTGAAAAAAATGCATTGAGCTGGATGAGAGCAGAGAGCTCCCTGGCTGCATTTAAAAAATATTTAAAATTATTATCTAAGTCTCTTTGCATTTTTGACCAGAATTTTAGCCAGAAGACAAGTGTGGCTACAAAACTGGAGAAAATAATTTGTCTAGAGTTTAATTTGTGGCCGTGCTGACAGTTTAGCCAGAAAAACTCTAGAATGTTTTTTCGCCTCTATCCACTCTGACACCACTCTGGCTCTGCTCGTTAGACGCAACACACACACATTATAAAGCTGAAAAAAATCAGAAAAAGTTAAATATTTTAAAAAGTATAAATAGTTAAAAAGAGAAAAGTAATGCCAATAAAGTCCAGAAAAAGCTGCACGTTTTGATATATGAATTGTTGAAATAGCACAAAGTATGAAGGACTAGAAGAAGACCGTAAAAAGGCGGAAGAAAATGGCCAAACAGAAGAACAATAGTGTGACTGCTCAGCAGTCACACTAACTAGAAAAAGATAGCATTTCCTGCAGAAAATGCGTGTGAATGCTGAAAGCAGCTGAACGCTGTTGCTGAAGCAATGCTGAATGAGCTGAAGAAATTGTTGAATCAACGCTAAATTAGCTGAAGAAACTGCTAAAGCAATGTTGAAAAGGCTAATGCTAGAGTAGAGTAGAGTAGAGTAGAGTAGAGTAGAGTAGAGGAATACTTTATTCATCCCTAGGAGGGAAAAAGCTGAAACATGTAACTTGTAGTGTGAGATGAATGCCTTTTTAAAGGTAAAAAGCAGTAGAAATGCTAAAGGGAGAAGAAAACATTGAAATTCTGCATGTTTAAATGTAATGGTTAAATAGTTGAAATCTGCAGCTAACCTGACAGGAAGGACAACTGATGAACCAGCACTAACATAGCCGAAGCAATAGCTGAGAATATATTTAAAAGTAGAAGATGTGAGACTTTGTATGAAATGGCTGGAAATTACTTGAATTGTCAAAGAAGAGTTTGAAAAATTCCTGAATTAGGAAAAAAGTTAATGCCTACTGAAATACATTGTAAACTGACAGCAGAAGAACATTGTTGAAGAATATAGATCGAGCATTAGCTGAGGAGTAGAACATGTAAACAGCGGGTTTAATGGTGTGAAATGGTTGAGAAGAGCCTCAGTAGTTTAGGATACGTGTAAAACAATGTGTTCAACATGACCAAAATGGGGAAATGTGTATTTTCAGTTTAAATAGCTAAAGAACAAAATTAACAGCAACGAGTCCATTAACTACAACAGGAAGATAGAGAGGTACATACAAAACAGTCAGTCAACTGTAGGAAAAGTGTGTGTGTGTGTGTGTGTGTGTGTGTGTGTGTGTGTGTGTGTGTGTGTGTGTGTGTGTGTGAGTGAGTGTGAGTGTGTGTGTGTGTGTGTGTGTGTGTTTGAGTGAGGAAGATATACAAAAAGTTCTGACCTGACAACTGTATGAAATGTGTGTGTGTTGGACGTGTGTGTCTGTTTGTGTATGGTTAGTGTGTGTCCATTTGTGTGTGTGTTTGTTGTGTGTGCATGTGTGTCTGTTTGTGTGTAATTGTGTAAATTGTGTATGTGTTTGGTAAGTGGTTGTATGTTTGTTGGGTGTGTGTGTGTGTGTGTGTGTGTGTGTGAGAGTGAGGAAGATATAAGTATATACAAAAAGTTCTGACCTGACAACTGTATGAAATGTGTGTGTGTTGGACGTGTGTGTCCATTTGTGTGTGTGTTGGTGTGTGTGTATGGTGAGTGTGTGTGTGTGTATGGTGTGTGTGTGTGTGTGTGTGTGTGTGTGTAGTAGTTAGTGTGTGTGTGTGTGTGTCCATTTGTGTGTGTTGGATGTGTGTGTGTGTGTGGTAGTTAGTGTGTGTCCATTTGTGTGTGTGTGTGTGTGTGTGTGACCGACAGACAGTCAGACAGAGAGAATGTGTGTGCGTTGCCATGGTGACGTTGCCATGATGACGTTGCCATGGTGAGGTTGCCATGTTGAGGTTACCATGTAACTGTTGGCTGGTGGCTTTAAGGCATGGTGGCAGCTTTAACCATAGGCTTTAACTGCTCTGTGACACCCTCAAACAGATCTAATGTACGACAAATCTGTACTTAGTACGAGCAAAAGGTTTACATTTTCCGAACCATAAGACCTTGCTGAACGCGTCCATGTCACTTTGGTGTTTCTAGAGTAAAAATTGTTGATTGTGTCGCAGGTTGGAAACTTTGGGACGTTTAGAAAATCAGCGCCTACTTTTGAATGGGAGTCAATGAGAGGAGAGAGGGAACTGGCCACACTCAGAGGCTCCGAGTTTAAATTGTGTTCGTCTCTCTGATATTTTGAGCACATGAAGAGATCGAGGATGAGCTTGTCTACAAACGTGGCGGAAATTATGTGTGTAGAGTGTAATCTGTGGCCGTGCTGACAGGATAGAGAGAAAAATGTGAGAGGATTTTTAGACCCTCTGTCACTCTGCCAACTGCCAACGTCCGAACATTCCGTCCCATTGACTTTCATGTTAAATCTGAATTTTGTCAGAAATTTTAATGATTTTAAATCTATACATATATCTGAAACTGTTGAAGGTATCAATAAGCTGAGATATAGCTGAATAGTTGAAAGGTTTGTGAACAGTTTAAAAGTTGAATGAAGTCTGTAGCTGAAAGTATGCTGAAGCTATTAGAGGCTGAATGAAGCCTTTAAGAGTTTGAAGACTGTTTCAATTCATTTCCTATGAGAGAAAAATTGCAGAAAAAGTTAAATATTTTAAAAAGTATAAATAGTATGAAAGAGAAAAGTCATAGCATAAATGTCCTGAAAAAGCTGCACGTTTTGATATATGAATTGTTGAAATAGCACAAAGTATGAAGAAGGAGTTAGATCCTGAAAAAGAGCGGAAGAAGTAAGAATAATAAGTATAAAGATTTGAATAACAATAGTGTGAATGCTTCCAGCATTCACACTAACTAGAAAAAGCATTTCCAAGAATGGAAATGGTGTGAATGCTGAAAGCAGCTGAACACTGTTGCAGAATTAGCAAATAGTGCAAGCAGTGATCACCATACAAATGTTTGACCGAGGTAGGAATCGAACCCACAACCTCATGGTCAGTAGACTTTCACTCTGCCTCTAGGCCACAGTGTAAACACAGTTACAGAGACTGTTGTCTGTTGATGAGCTGCACTCTGTCTCACTCTGAAGTTAACGAGCCCAAAGCTGCACCTGTTGGAAACACACTGTGTCAACACCAAGAAAGCTTGAGAGTCAAGCTTGAATGACTTACAATGAAAATTTCTGTGAATTTCAGGCTGAGAGCAGCAGTTTCAACATGAAGCAAGTTATCAGAAGTCAACAGAGGACGTCTGGGAAAATAATTCACTATAATTGTTGTTGAGGCAAGATTTGAACCAGGAATCAAACCCACCTCATGATCACTAAACCTTTACTCTGCCGCTTCACCACAGAGAGCACAGTCATAAACATGTTGCCATTGTAATGTGATGATGTGCTGCAAACGGTGGCAGTAGCAATTAATGCGTCTCTTAACGAACACCTGTAACCAATTGAGGGTGGGGGAGGGGAGCAGAATTCAACATCACATAACAAGATTGCTCAGCCTGGATTCGAACTAGTGACCTTGGGGTTGGCAAGCGGCCACCTTACCAACTGGACTACAGACAGAGTTGTGGAGAAGAGAGGTTGAAGAAGATTTGAAGAGTTTCAAGACTGTTCCAATGCATTCTCTATGGGGAAAGAGAAATAGTTGAATATTGCAAAAAGTATGAATAGTTGAAAAGAGAAAAGTAATAGCACACCTGTCCCGAAAAGGCTGAACATTTTGATGTGAGAATTGTTGAAATAGCACAAAGTATGAAGGACTAGTTAAGTGCCAAAGGTATGGCCGAACAGAAGAACAATAGTGTGAATGCTTTCAGCATGCTTTCAGCATTCACACTAATAAGAAAAAATCCACACAATAACAGTAGTGCCCGGGCTTTGGGCACTAGTCTGTGTGTGTGTGTGTGACTGACTTGACACATAGTTAGTTAGTAGCTGCATCCTGTGTCAGTCTGATTTAGCTGTGTCTGTGTTTATAAACATTTAAACGAGCGCCAGGTGGATTGTTTATGAAGTTAACAAGCTCTGGCCTGGTTACCACAGCAACTCCAGGTGGTTACCATGGCGATAGGGGCCCCCGCAGGCTGAGACAGACAGAAACGTGGAGAAAAAGAGCCATTTTCTGCCTCTGCATCGGTCTCACATTTAGGCTTAGCATGACAAAACGGTAACTCCTATCAGAACAAAACACAGATCAACGTTGCTCTAAGGACTTACTGAAAATTTTGGTACGATTTGGTGTTTCTACAGTAAATATTTTGGCGACGCTGGCAGTTTTAAAACATCAGTCCGTTCTGCTTCTCTCAGAAAATATTTGTATTGGAGTCAATGAGGAGCAGAGACAGACGTGGCCGCACTTAGAGGCTCAGAGTTTAAATTCTGTAAGTCTCTCTGATATTTTGAGCAGATGATGAGTGACAGGACAAGTTTGTCTTACAAATTCTGAAAAAATTATGTGTGTAGAGTGTAAATTGTGGCCGGGCCGAGTTTGGAAAGAGAAAAAATCTGGAGTTTTTCTGGCATCTCTCCCACTCTAACCGATGATGCCACGCACTCTGACACGAACATTCCGTCCAATACACACCCATTATAATCTCATAATTTCTCCAAAAATGATCATGGTCATTGAACAGGGATTGATCAAAAACTATATGACCTATCAAAACGTGGAGTAATACGCCAATACACAAGACTTGTGTCTACTGTTTAAAGTTTAAATGGAGTCTCTAGGTGAAAGTATGCCTGAGCAGTAGACGTTTGTTAAACTCCAATGATTGGTCTTTTTCGCTCTTTTTTTTCCGCCCGTCCCATTGACTTCAATGCAAAATTTTGCGTAGTTTTTCGCGACTTACGTCGCGAAAAATTCGTACACTGTTGAGAAAAGTAATAGCACACCGATCCCGATCAAGACGCACGTTTTGATATATAATTTGGCCTGCAACTCTTCGAGTTGCAGGACTAGTAGCGAATCGAAAATCGTCCGTAAGAGGACGAATAACTAGAAAATTTCCTCTCGGGAAATTTTGAAAGGGCCACGGGGCTACTGCCGGAGTGTGTACATTATGATGAGATTCTTCAGAGATTTCAAACAATTAATACTAGTAACCTTATGACATTATATACTGTACAAGGAGCACACCTACAACAAACGTTCCTTTTTCAAGTATTTATTTATACAGCAACCTATGCCCATTCAACCTCAAATGTGTGGGTGACAAAGTCACAAAAAATGATGAAAAGGGGTGCAGGCAGAGTTGAGTTAAGCGAGAGGGCAGTGATGATCTTCCATGTTGTCTGCAAATACACAAACACAAAAAAAAACATCTGTAAGACACCAACATGAATCAAGTCAAGTTAAATTAATCAAGATTCAGTACAGTTTTGTACTCGTGGGTAAATGTCTCTTACTTTTCTTCTGCTGGCTCGCTGTCTTGATATTTGGTCCTCATCTTCCAAGATCTGTTGTCATCCTCCCTAAAATATTTAACACATTGTCCAGTAACAGTTATCAAAATGTTTAAGAATGTATTCACAGATACACAGACACAACCTACATTGACTATTGTCATGAAATCAATGACAATGCATGGGTAAATGTCTCTTACTTGTCTGTTGGGTTGCTGTCTTTAGCTCTGGTCCTGTGGAGGTCTTCTTCCTGGATCTGTGGCCATCCTCTCTAGATTAATAAAGCACAAGTTACAGTTAAATCAAATCTCGCTTGATCATTTGATCACACTACAGTCAGTAAAACACATTGGAAAGTGTTGCTCACTCATAATCTGTTGGGATGTTCTTTCCTCTGGGGAGTCCTCTGGAAATCTGCTGTGGTCCTCTTGCATTTTTCTGCCTGGATTTGTTGTCACTCTTACAGGAACATAAAGGGCAAAGGCATAAATTAGTTACAGGTTTCAAATCATTGTGTAAACATTTGATCACAAACTTAAAAGAATAAAATTGCAATTAAATTAACAAAAAAATAATGAAATATCCCTCCCTTGTTGTTGTTGTTACTGGTGAGAGTCCCCTGCAGTCCTCTGGAGGTGTTCTTCCTGGATCAGCTGTCATCTTTGGCATCTGCAGCTTCATTGTTACGGCTTCCCCTCAGACATGCAGGCATACGTGGCAGGAGGAGGCGTGGCAATAGTACAGGGCATTAAATACCTGAGTATTCATAAAGACAAAAAATAAGTTATTACAACAGACATTATATTACATTAGACATTATCACAGTGGTTTTGTCCCACAGTGTAAATGTCTCTTACTTGTCTATTGGGTTGCTGTCTTTAGCTCTGGTCCTCTGGAGGTCTTCTTCCTGGATCTGTGGCCATCCTCTCTAGATTAATAAAGCACAAGTTACAGTTAAAACAAATCTTGCTTGATCATTTGATCACACTACAGTCAGTAAAACACATTGGAAAGTGTTGCTCACTCATCATCTGTTGGGATGTTCTTTCCTCTGGGGAGTCCTCTGGAAATCTGCTGTGGTCCTCTTGCATTTTTCTGCCTGGATTTTTTGTCACTCTTACAGGAACATAAAGGGCAAAGGCATAAATTAGTTACAGGTTTCAAATCATTGTGTAAACATTTGATCACAAACTTAAAGAATAAAATTGCAATTAAATTAACAAAAAAATAATGAAATATCCCTCCCCTGTTGTTGTTGTTGAGTTGTTGTTACTGATGAGAGTCCCCTGCAGTCCTCTGGAGGTCTTCTTCCTGGATCAGCTGTCATCTTTGGCATCTCTACTGTGGTCCTCTTGCATTTTTCTGCCTCGATCTTTTGTCACTTTTACAGAAACATAAAAGGCAAAGGCACAAGTAAGTTACAGGTTTCAAAGCATTGTGCAAACATTTGATCATAAACTGGAAACAATAAAATTGCAGTCAATTAACAAAATAATGAAATATCCCTCCCTTGTTGTTGTTGAGTTGTTGTTACTGGTGAGAGTCCCCTGCAGTCCTCTGGAGGTCTTCTTCCTGGATCAGCTGTCATCTTTGGCATCTGCAGCTTCATTGTTATGGCTTCCCCTCAGACATGCAGGCATACGTGGCAGGAGGAGGCGTGGCAATAGTACAGGGCATTAAATACCTGAGTATTCATAAAGACAAGAAATAAGTTATTACAACAGACATTATATTACATTGGACATTATCACAGTAGTTTTGTCACACAGTGCTATAGACTACTTACCTGTCTGCTGGGTAGCACTGTCCTCAGCTGCGGTCCTCTGGAGGTCTTCCTTCTTGGTCTGTGGTTCCTTGATAGATAGACAAACATGATAAAGGTAACTTACTTTGCATTTTAATTGTTTTAAGAGAGAGAAAAAGAGAGAGACTTACTTTGTGATGGAGGAGGTTGCACCAGCAGCTTGGTCTGCATCTTCACAGTGGGAACTGACATCATCCACTTGGGGGGAAAAAGAAAATCAATTGGTCTAGTGCAAGTTGATAAACATTAACTTCATGTTTCACATCAAACTTAATCTTGTGTTTCCCTTTACCTGGTCCTCGGCCCTCCTCCACTGCTGTCCCTACTCAGTCTGCCTCTTTTAGCTGTGTAGAAAGCTGCTGCTTCAGCTGCAGCTTCCTGTCTTGAGCTCCCTGTCTTACATGTGAATGAATACACTGGCACTGTCCTTCTCATCATCTCAATGTCTCAGATATTGCTGACCCCGTATAAATAAATAAATACACATTTAAATAGATGAATAAATAGTTACATAAATAGATACATAAATATATACAGACTTGAACTTGATTAGAATGATCATTATCATGTGACCTGACAATTTCCAGCCAACACATAACACCATAATTAGTGTGTAGAGTAACTTAGATTTGGTTTACACACTTAACAATTAAAATGAAGACAGCATGCACCCATGGAGCCTGCTCGATGGGAACACAACATGTATATCGATGGGGACACAACATGTATATGAAAACAATTACACAAACCATGAAACAAAATGCACCCAAATACAAGATTTTTCAGACAGACATTTTTGTACCCAGAGCCAGTAGATACAAAGGGATAAAAAAGCCAGCTCTTGGCTGGAATAAATAACATTAAATAAAGTTAATCACAGCATATGTGATTGATAAATAGATTAATAAATAACATGAAATAAATAAAGTTAAAATACATTCAATGTATAATCACAGCATGATTTGTGATTGATAAATAAATAGTATAAATACATAAATAGTATAAATAGAACATGCACCCAGAGATTGCTTTTTTCAGACAGACTAAATGAAATGCACCCAGAATGATGACAGCATTATTATGCACCCAGAGACAGCCATTTTTTTTTGTACCCAGAGCCAGTAGATATGAGATTAAAAAAACCCAGCACTTGGCTGGAATAAATAACATTAAAGTTAATCACAACATTTGTGATTGATAAATAGATTAATAAATAACATGAAATAAAGTTAAAATACATTCAATGTACAATCACAGCATGATTTGTGATTGACTGATAAATAAATAAATAGTATAAATAAAACCATTATGTGAAACAAAAATGTCATAATTTAACATTTCATTCAAGACATAATTAGCACTTTTTTTGGCAGAATGTGTTGGCTGGAGAGGCTATTACCCAGTCAAAGTACAATAAACTGGACTGTGATAACTGTAATATGTTTCTAGAACACCTGACTGAAGACACTTATCCGGATGTGAAATATAAATGTGATCAATCAGGGTGTTCTTTTCAGTTGTGGAGTCTGTGATCAACTGAGTGTAACCTCTGGACTGGAACAAATCTCTGATGCTTTTCTTTCCTTTTGACAAGAGATCCTCATTAAAGTCCCCACAAACAACAATGGGCTCGTGATTAAGTAATTCCAGTGAGTCCAAGAGGCTTTTCATGTTTGGCAGAAATTTTCCCAAACTGAAATTTGGCGGTTTGTAAACAGTCGCCAATAGCACTTTGACTGGAGCCTCGATTTTCACAACAACAAACTCTAAATCAGTGACATCTTGCATGTATCTGCGAGGCTCTGCTTGAACATCGCTTTTGCAGTACACTGCAACTCCACCTCCATCTTTTTTTGCCATGTCCACACAGGTGTTGTAAGACACCTGTCTGCTGCGTGTGAACATGTCGTATCCCTCCTGCTGGAAAACTGGGGACACAGAGGACCCTGACAGATGTGTCTCTGTGAGGCACAACACATCTGCAAGTCTGAGTTCATGATGTGCTTTCAGGTCCACAATGTGAGATGGAAGTCCTTGTGTGTTGTGGTGGATGATTGTCAAAGTCTTTAGAGTTTGGTCCATTGATTTACAAAGAGTCAACAGGGGTCTAGCACTCTGGAAAGATGCATGAGTCATACTTTCCAGAGCTGTCTTGATTTCGGGGTCAGCATATATCTTTTTCTCATCAAAGTCTGTAATGGTGAGACCTTGAAGGGAAGTTGTTCGGCTCAGAGCGACGTAAGCCATTCCTGGTTCGAAAACACGTTTGAGGGACACGACTGCCGACGTCATGGTCATGCCTTGCACTTTGTGGGAAGTACATGCAAAGGCCAACTTCATCGGAAACTGACGTCGAGTGACTCCCTTCTTGCTCGTGCTCTCCTCAAATCTCTCGATGTACACCAAGTCGTCTGAGGGACCTAGGATCTTTTTACGGAACCTCTGTCCTGCTGTAGGATTGTCCAGCCGCAGCCCAATCAGCTTCGCAGCTTCTGGGCCACTTTTACCCATCACAATGTGCTCGATTGTTCCAAATGTCCCATTAACAAGCCCATCCTCCACGTCGAGATTCCTGGTCAGCATAACGCGTACTCCTTGAGCAGCCATTATGTTGTCAGGCAAGTCTCTTTTGCTTCCTTTGAAGTTGTCGAACAAGTTCATCATGCAGCCTGTTCTCGGGTCTTTTCTGTAGTCTTGGGCTGCAATGTCGACAACATTCTTGTGGAGGGCGGCTACGGTACCAACATTGTGATTGTCGACTTCTTTGTTTGTGGCGTAGATGTGTAGCCCGTCTGCTGGACAATCCTTGCCATCAGCCACTGCCTGTGTGAGCAACTGCCGGTCTTCATCGCTCAGACGATCTCCCTTCAGCTTTACTCGAAGGCGGTTCAGGAGTTCAGCAAAAGCTCGATCGTCTTTCTGTCTCATGATCTCTGTCAGGTTGACCATTGTGAAGTAATCCTTCCAGAGATCGAACTCATTCTCCTCATACACACACAGTGGCTTGGCTCTGCCGAGGGGCGGCAGTTGGTAAAAGTCACCTACAGCGAGGACAGACATTCCTCCAAATGGTTTCCTGTTACCTTTCATCTGCTGAAGTCGCCAGTGGACGTAGGCAAACAGCTCTTTGGAAACCATCGATATCTCGTCGATGATGAGAATCTCGGCATTGGACAGTGCCGCTCTGACGTCGTCTAGTGCATTTCCAAGGCCCTGATATGGTGGCTTCAAGGACCTTGGGAGCTTCAGGATGGAGTGCAACGTTTTGCCTGAGATGTTGAAGGCTGCTGTGCCAGTGAATGCAGTCAGCAGCACTGCAGGCTGGGACATGTCGGCCTTGTCCCGGAATCTGGGGAGCTCACGCAGAATCCTTGTTGCCTCCTGATGAATGCACTTGATGACATGGGATTTGCCACAGCCAGCTCCTCCCGTCATGAAGTAATAAAACGGGTCTGGATCATGGCCCCAGACACGTTTAAAGCACCACTGACGCACGCTGTAGAATATCGATGCCTGTGTCTCGTTCAGACTCTGATACATCTTTCTCATGTAGTCTGGACTCAACTCTGGTGCGTCTATTATCGGCATGAAGCCCCTCCTATCGTTGTTGACTTCATAGTCGGGGATGTCTTCGTTTTCTTCATGCTCTGTCTCCAAGGGTTCGCGCTCTGCGAGACACTCCAAGCGGTCCAGTTCCATCTCGGGTGCAAAGGTGTTCCAAGCATTGAGAACTGGACCACACTGCTGAAACTGTTGGAGTGCCGCGTCGATTTTTTTGCCTCCTCCTTCGTATCGTTTCTTGTTGGCGTCTACGATACGTCTGATGTCCCTATCACCCCTTTTGGCGCACTTGTAAAACTCTTCGTAAGTGGGGTATTGTGCATCAGTCAGCTCATCATCAGATCTGTGCGGGAGATAAAGCTTCAGCAGCCGCCTGTAGAACTTCTCTGGTGTTTTCTTTTCTGAGAAGCGAGCAAATCTGATGATGCTTGGTTTGCCTACAGTTCTCTTCTGAATGAACCCTTTCTCATTTTGGAGACGAATGGCACTTTTGCTTTCAGTTTGCTGGCCATACACTACCCTGTACTCTGATGCAAACTCAGCCAGACACATACCTTCGAACGGTCGTCCAACAGGTCGGTCTAAGTACTTTTCAGGCACTCCTGACATCCACACCTCCTCCGAACCTGGTTCCATGTTTTTGAGCCTGTTGATGGGATGACTCATTTTCAGACCGTCCTCATCAGTCTGAAGGAACACAACGGAACGAGAGCACTTCTTCAAGGGTAAGCTGCAAGTGCGAGCTGCAGCTTCTTGAGCGCTGACCTCTCTGTGCTTTGCGTACGCCTGCATGATCTGCTTCATCTCATCGCGCTCATTGACCTTGGATTTTTTTACGTTTTTGATGACCGAGTTGAGGAATTCGGTCATCTCGTGCTCTGGCTTGGAAACATAGGACATCATGTACATTATGCAGCTGAAGTCATCAACCACGTATTGAATGTCCATATTTGCGTTCCAGGCTCGTAGCAGGTCCGGATTGTAGTTGTTGACCCAACAATCATTTGGATCACGCTTCAGCATCACGACATAGCTGCTTGTCAGATGGAAGACGTTGTGCAGGTACTCTTGTTCTGTCATGTTGCATTGGCGGAGCATGTCGGAGAAGCTGCTGAATGACGTGTCTGGTTGCATGAGCATCTCTCTTAGCGGCTTAAGCTTGGACTTGGCTTCCCTTTGCATCATTGATAGCTGTCTCTTCTGTGCCTTCAATTGTGCAGCTGGATCTGGGTTTTCATCTGAGTTGCTGTCTTCATTAGGTGGCCTAGTGATCATCGTTTCTTCCATGGGCAGTTTAGGGAAGCCAAATCTGCAGGAAACATTGCCTTTTTTGCAAGATTTTGAATGTTTCCTGCTGTGCACCTGAACCTCGGATACAATTTTGTGAAGCTCTGGGTCTCTCTTGGGGTCAGGCATCTTGCACGATATGTACTTGTCGATGAAGCTGGTGACGCGGCTGTCAAGATCCTCTTCAAATCTGGGTGCATCTTTGATCCAGACCAGCATGTGAATGTGTGGGCTTCCTCTGGCTTGAAACTCCACACGGTAGAAGTAATCCTCTATTTCACCAATGGGTTTTGCTGCTGAGAGAATGAGGCTGGTCATCAGAGCGTCTACTCTCTTTTCAAACATGCGCATAACTGTGATGGGGTTGCTGCGCAGAATGTCACATTTGGCGTTCCAATCGAGCTCTGAAAAGTCCCCTAGTTCACCCTGCTGAGCTTTAATGACCTGCACGACTTCAGGCCATCTCATCTCAGCAGCAGAAAACGTCAGGAAGAACGTCGGTTTGCCAATCTGCCTGACCATTGCGTGGACATCTCTCAGTGTTCTCTCCCAATAAGCTGGAGTGCCTCTGAGGGGTTGCATGAATCGTGTTGCATCCTTGTCCATGATAAGTCTCTCCAGCTCTTCTTTGTCTTGCAACATCGAGTTGGTAACTCTGCGGCCGTCCTTGCTTCTGGATTTTCCTTTGCGCATTTGAATTGACATACTGTTGGTGGCCAAGTGTGTCTCTGTGACAAACTGCGCAAAGAAAAGGTAGCTTTGGTCACTGGCAAACCGTGTATCTGCAGCAAATAGCCTGGCATTAAAGTACATGCTGGGGGAAAGTTTGATGGTTCTGGCTTCATCTAAAGTGTTCTGTCCTGTTGGAAACTGCACAGGAAAGGCCATGGCTTCTAATTTTGGTATGGAGAAGAAACCTACTGGTTTGTTGCCTTGGGCGGGTGCAATGCTGAAAATTCCATCACCATACGAAAGGATTTCCTGTGCAATGTCCGGGGGCTGCATGCAGGTGTCCAGAGCCAGACCAGGTCTCAGCTCCTCTTTTTCTTTGTCACTCTGCTCTGTCTGTGCTGCTGCATTGGACTGGTCTGGCTCATTTTGGCTGTTGAACACCTCTTCTAGGTCTATTTCAGTCTGTGCTGCTGCATTGGACTGGTCTGGCTCATTTTCGCTGTTGAACACCTCTTCTAGGTCTATTTCAGTCTCTATATTTTCCTCTGGGTCGCTGTGCTGCTCTGGGGTGCTGTTCTGCTCTGGCTGCGCAGCAACTGCAGTGTTGTGCTGTGAGTCTTCTTCGTCGGATGACTCATCATCTTGTAGACCCTCGTAAGTGGCACTGTCATCAATAGACACATTTTTATACTCAGAATGTAGCTGTTTGAGTTTAGCCAGGCCAGCTAGCACATCCTTCATGTTGACGGTGTAGAAGTGCTGGTGGCCTTTGTATTTAATGCGTCTTTTTAGTTTTACTTGCAGTAGCTGTGCTTCAGTGTTGGGCCTTGGGAGACTGTTTACGACTGTTTCCATCTCTGATGGAACACACACAACAGCGCCGTGTACAGCTCTCTGTTGTCCTTTTGGCAGAGCGATTATTTTAGCAAAAGGCAAGATTTTAGCAATGAGCTGCCTTTCAAGCACATTAAGTATAGCCAATTCTGGGGGGATGGGTGCTAACTCTAGATTGTTTGCTACAGCAATGGGTGGCATTTTGCCTCTGCTCAGGTGGTTGTCACAGGTGTGGCAGATCCACTCCTGAAGTCTCTCTTGTGGAACAGAGCAGGGGGAAGAGCAGTCATTATCACAAAAATGAACACAGTTTCCTGTCAAGCACGTGGCTGCCATTTTACTGTGTTTGCTATATTTGCCTCTCTTGCATGGCTTGACCTGATTGGGGAACATCGTTCTGTTACAGATTGTACAGACATATGTGGGGCCATGTCTAATAGTTTCACGGAAGGACGCTATGGCTGCTTCCATCACAGGATCCATCAGGGGCTGGGGGGGTTCCTGGTGGTGGGTAACAATGTGTCTGTATTTTTTTCTAATTCTAAGTGCTTTTTGCATCTTGTGATGAATGCAAAAGGCAGCATTTGAGGCCAGTTTGGTTATTCTCTGCTGGCTAACACGTTGAATACAACGTAGTCTAAACTCTGGGTCATTACGGTATCTGGTGTTCAGATTTTCCTTTTTCTTTTGCCTGTAACTCTGGTTGGATGTGTACTTGGTTGTCATGTACTTTTTCAGATTTTTTCTGGCTTCAAGATTCATGCTGTATCTCTGGGAGGTGTATTTTTTCTGTCTGCTTTGGAAAGCGGGATCTGCCTGGTACCTCTCTCTAATGTATTTTTTCTGTTTGCTCCGGAAAGCGGGATCTGCCTTGTACCTCTCACTTATGTATTTTTTCTGTCTGCTTTGGAAAGCGGGATCTGCCTTGTACCTCTCAGTTTTTTTTTCTTTCTGTTTGCTCCGGAAAGCGGGATCCGCCTTGTATCTCTCAGTTATGTTTTTTCTGTGTTTGCCCTGGAAGACAGGATTTGTTGCGTATTTTCGATTGAATTTTTCCTTCTTTTTGCTTTGAACTTGGGGATCTGCATAATATTGCTTGAAACGTTGTTTCTGATGGTGACTGTCTTGTGCAAATTTAGTTTTTGCAGCCTGAACTTTTTTCAGTCTAAATTCTGGACAGCTGGCATACTTGTTTTTTTCAGTTTCTGTATTTCTTTTCCTCTTCAGCTCATGAGACAACGGTGCATGTTCGTCTTTGCCGTCACTTGCTTTCCGCCTGGCTTTTTGTCGTCGCTCCTTACTCAGCTTGGAGACATTTGCTGTTTGTGGGACAACTTGTGGGATTGCTGAGGAAGTGTTGATGTGAGCTGCTGGAACCTCTGCTTGCGGTGGGCAGGGGACAGTTTCAGGCTGGGTGTCATTGGCTGGGGCAGCTGATTGTTCAGGCTGTTCACTGGAACCGACAGCGTCAAATGAAATGGGCACAAACTCGTAGCTGGCATGAGGTCCACGATTTTTAAACAGTTTGTGCAGGTGGTCAGCCAGGTCACTGAGCTCAGAGAAGGTCATCATGATTGCAGTTCCATAGCGGTGTGGTAAGCCTGCTGCATTTCTCGTGTGTGAATCAAAGACTCCATACCTCCCTGATTTGTCACGGAAAACTGCAATGCACTCTGGAGTTATCACGAGTAAAGCCTGGCTGACTTCTGCTGACAGACACTCTAGCTGTGTGGCAAGGGATCGCCCAAACTGCTCAGTTCCTCCTGGGGTGGGTGGTTGGTCTTGAAGGGGGCCTAGTCTGGCAAAGGACATGTTGACATTGTACATATTTGTGTCTGTCAGCACCTGTTTTGGCATTTCCTCTAATGTCAAGTGGTCATCTTGGAATGTTTTGTCCAGAATTAGCTGCTCTTTAATTCCAACATAGAGTGAGTCTCCCTGTGCCATCACTTTGTCGAGGGCAGTCCTGTTGAACTGACTGCCCTCATTCTGGTATGCCAGGAAAGTCAGAGACATGCAGGAGCACTGTTTATTTCTGGAGAATCTTTTGTATCTCTTGTCTCTCTGACTATGACTGGCCCTCACAGTTTCAAGACGTTGCTGCTCTGTCCTGGCCGGAACCTGAAATTATGTTATAAAAGGATTGTTACCATTACTCTGTTTCACATTAGCATTGCATTATTATTTTTATTATTATTATTATTATAATAGTGCTATAAGTATAAATAATGCAGTTAGGTGGACAGTTCAGCTTTCTTCCAAGTGGGGTTATATGAGGTACAAATGGCCATGAAGTGTAATATCTACTGAGAAACACAGCTGCATTGCGCTGCACCGTGACACAGGCAGTACTGCGTTATGAATGACGGACAATTAATCAGCATATTTTTCACCACCTATGAGAAGTCCTGCCTCAAAATAATGCACCTGTTCAAGAGTACGATCTAAAGTAAAAAAAAATTGCAATGCATCAGAAAAAAGGTTTTTGTTAAAACTAAAGACCTCACCTGCAACTCACTCAGTACTTCTACACACAGGCAGGCTCCACAATGACCTGTATCACTCATTGGAGTGAGTACTGAGTGAGTTGCAGGTGAGATGGCTAGTTTCAAATACCAAAAAAAAATCCAACCAGCTGATGCATTGGAATTTTTTTACTTTATACGATACTCTTACACTGTTATGTTTTGAGACTTATCGTATGCAGTGAAAAACATGCTGATTAATTGTCCCTCATTCACAACAGTTACTACCTGTGTCTTGGTGCAGCATGATGCACCAGTGCTTTTCAGTCGGGGGCCAGATATTATACTTGATGGCAATTTATACCTCATTCAACCCCACTTCAAAAAAGCTTAACTATCACTTTAAAATGTATATTTAACATCATATTTGACAATCAGTTTGCTTAAACACACGTCTGTGTCATTTGAAGATAATTACATAAAGAAACCTTCCACACAATGATGATTATTGTTATTATTATTATTATTATTAGTAGTAGTAGTAGTAGTACCACCAGTAGAATTGACACTGCATACTTGACTATAACCTATCAATGTGAAATTATTACATATGTTTTATATCATTAAAATGTGTTCCTGACACTGGTTTATATCAGTTTTCTGTGTGACATGTCCATTCAAGTCTTCTTGATCAAAGTTGACAAATCCCTGAAAAACCTACCTTCACCACATTGACACTTCAGGATGTTGACAGTATTAACAAAAAAAAGAGGAGGTTGGTCCTCTATTTTTGAGGAGGAAGATCAACATATTTTTAATAAAGAGTAGCTGGTTGAAATAAATTATTACCAAATCATATATTTTTTAATCTCTTTTATGGAAGAAAATCCACTAAATCCACTTAACGGTTCAACAGCGACATCTGCAGGCGGAGGAGACAGAAGCAGGGAGCAGGAAGGGGGGGGGGGGGGGGCTAGAGGAGGACGGAGGGCTTCTGTCCTCCGGGGGCAGGATCTCCTTGATCCAGAAATCTGCTGATATTTCCTTTACAATCGATGCCAATATCGCTGAAAACTCTGTACTATTAACTATTTCTTAAGCTATGAGCAGCATGAGCAGCACGGCTGGAAGTAAAAGTTTGGTGTACATAGCAACAGTAACCAAGGGGGGATTGGAGAATTGTCATTGGACCGACCTGATGTTAATATTGTGTTCTGGTTGCTGATTGGTAGAGATCCTGCCCCCGGAGGACAGAAGTCCCCCGTCCTCCTCTAGCCCCCACCTTCCTGCTCCCTGCTCCTCACACAGACTGCTCTGTCTCCTCCGCCTGCAGCTGTCGCTGTTGAACTGTGTTAAGTGGATTTAGTGGATTTTCTTCCATAAAAGAGATTACAAAATATATTATAAATGATTTGGTCATGGTTTATTTCAACCAGTTACTCTTTATTAAAAATATGTTGATCTTCCTCTTGCCTTGTCAAAAATAGAGAACCAACCTCCTCTGACTCTATGGACCAGCCTCCACTGATATATATACATAGATACCGTAATTTCCGGACTATAAGCCGCTACTTTTTTCTCAAGCTTTGAACCCTGCAGCCTGTACAATGATGCGGCTAATTTATAGATTTTTACTGGCCAACGGCCTCTGGGGGGCGCTCTAGCAGGAAGCGCAAGTGAGACAGACATGTGGGGAAAGATTATGCACCGAAGAAGATACTGGTTTTGCGTTTTGGTGCAGAGTTTTATTTTCTAACCAGGCATGTTACTGTCTGTTGATGCCGTGTTGGTGCCTCCGGAGTAATTGTGATGGTTTAACTCGCTACATGACTTGTTACCATGACAACGGAGGCTCTCTGTCTTCACCTGGCGTCTCACGGCTAAAAACCAACCTTGCAACATCACTACAGCACCTGGCCGCTGCCCCGTGTCCCAGCTCTCGTCTGCACACCGCAACACAAACGCGCTCCATAACCCATAATCTTTTGTTCATGACAGTACTATACAAACACACACGCGCAACATCGTATGTTATGTAACGTTATCCACCGCTCCATTTATTGATTTTTCGCCGGCTTCGTTGTCAACAAATGCACATGGCTAGGCGCGTAACCAGAACAGCGGAAAAACGAGCGGACTTGTATAGTTCCACACATCTTTCTGGTCTTTCTGTGTCTCATGTTACAACATGTAAAACCTGCGGCTTATATTCAGGTGCGGCCTATATATGTACAAAATCTATTTTCTTTTAAAATTTAGCTGGTGCGGCTTATATTCAGGTGCGCTTAATAGTCCGGAATTTACGGTATATACTGTATATAAAAAAGTAATAATATTATGTTCATAAAATCTTTGATCCATTACTTGTACTTATGTCATTTTTCAATAATTCCTGAGATTATGTCAAAAACCACTGAATATTAGCTAATTTGCATTATCATTTCCCTGATTACTTAACATCACTATTATTATTATTACCACCAGCAGTAGTGCTAGCAGTATAATGTATGTGATTTCAACAAACTCAAAAACAGTAAAGGCTTTCTCTAAGATTTAACCAGACATAATATATTAACATTTTAAACAATATATTTACAACCACTCTGCATACTTATCTTAAACACACAAGGTCAGTTGAAATACTTGCCAAAATAATAATGTTCATAAAATCTTTGTTTGATTACTTAATTATTAATAATAAAATGTGATCATAAAAACATTTTAATAATTATGTTACAAATTGTATCAATCACAATATTTTGCTTTATTATTGTTTAACATTTAAACAACTGTTTTGCACACTCTCTTCAACTGACCATTGATAAAACATATCCTTCATTGTTTATTGTGCTTTTGAGTTAAGTAAACCACACACACACAAAGACACTTTATTTAACCCCTGATGTACCCAAATGTAATGTCCAGTGTGTGTTGGCTGGGGAATAGAGAAACTTACTTCATAAGCTGGGGTATGAGAGGTGGAGGGTGCATCAGAGATAAACCAGGGCCAAGCAGCTGATGATGGAGTCGGTGTTTGAGGCGTCTACAACAAAAAATAACACCAATGAATCTTTACACATAAGGCAACATATTGGACTACGCTGATATAAAAAAGTTTACTAAATCAATTTGAATTACCCAATGGCATTTGTGAAATGATAATGGTTTCAGAGATTTAACATGGACCATAGTTTTCATTTAGATGTAGCCAGAGGTGGGTAGAGTAGCCAAAAATTGTACTCAAGTAAGAGTATAGTTACTTTAGAATAATATTACTCCAGGGTATATACAGGAATGTTGAAGTTAATTTTAATGCCTTTTTAAGACTTTTTCAAGACTCTCTCAATATTTTTCAGTACCTCACCGCCACTTCAAGCTGTTACCATTTACATCAGTGACACTTTTAACTGAACAATTCTAGTTTGTGATAAAGACTATAGACCACTATGATACAACAGAATTAAAAATAGGCTGGGATAATAAATAAAAGGCAAAGTTTATAATAAAAATAATAAAAAAAAAACATTGCTCCACTCTCAAAAAACCAAAACAACAATCTTCTTTTCTTTTTTATGCACCGGTTCATCTTTGTTTTTTAATAAAATGAATAAATTCACACACTTTCACAATGTTTTTTAGGACTCAAACTCTTGGACAGCTAATTCAGAAAAAATACCTTCAAAATTTAAGACTTTATAAAGTCGTGAAAAGACTTTTTAATACTTTTTAAGGGTCTTAATTTTCCCAAAATTGATTTATCACCTTTTAATACTTTTCAAGACCCCGCGGATACCCTGTACTCAAGTAAAAGTAAAAAGTAGCCATTCAAATATTTACTTGAGTAAGAGTAGAAAGTACTTGGTGAAAAAGCTACTCAAGTACTGAGTAACTGCTGAGTAACCTCTGATTTGTTCGTTTAATGGTCAGTGCGTAAATGTTGGCCTCAAATACACAGAAATATAATAGCAATGGAAAAATTCAGATATTGCCAAAGAACAACATTTAACAACTAAGACAAAAGCCTAAATGACTTCTTTTTTTACAAAAGTAGTTTTTACAAAGAAACATAAATTAAGACAAATTCAGCCACAATAACTTACACAGGTCTATGAACTGTCTGAGACTAATGCCAGAACCAGGTATTTAAACCCAGAGTGGGTTTAAATGATTGGTTTAAGTCACATGACCACACCCCCAAGACTCGAGTCACATGACCACACCCCGAAACTGGAGGCTCCAGGGCTGCGTTCCAAAAACAGGTTGAGTTTCCCTCGCTCACTTGCCCTCAGCCCTTGCTTTGACGTCACACGGAGGCCACTTGGAGAGTGGAGGGAAGGTGGGCGGGGGAGGAGTAGAAGAGCAGGGCTCCAGACTGTGACTAAATGGTCGCATTTTGCGACTAAAAGTTGATACAATGCGAGTAAATTTTTCATCCACTCGCGCATGTGCGAGCAGTAAATTTGCCGTTTTTTTTTTTTTTTTGTAATGACCACTGTGATTGGCTAATGTGTGAAAAGAAACGTGTGTTTCTCTTCTCTACATCTCGGAGCGGAGGAGACGTCTTTCCACAGCAGAGCTCCGTGTGAAACAGCAGGAGACACACAGACCGGCGACCTGCGTGTGTGTGTGCTGTGTCACCTGCATTTTTTTTTTTCGACGGCTCGCTACAAACCTTAAACATCCCATAATATGCTCGCGCTCTCGGCAGCGGTAGTCAAATCGTCACAAGGCAACCAAGCAGGTTGACTCGCGCTGCAGAACGCGCTGCACAGACTAGGCTCGGAAATGATTGATTGATTGTTGATCGATAGATCCTTTTTTTTTTGGCCGTGCGGAGGAGGTTGGGGGGAGGGGGGGCTGTCGACGAGTTTGATGCCAAGGAGTCCGTGCACATGTGGCTCAGTCAGGGTCAGCAGACAAGGAGGCCAACAAGGGCTGGCCTACACAGGCACCTTATCCCCCATGAGGGGGGGGGGGGGGGGGGTCTGTTCTAGGATGAGTTTACCACGAGTGGTGTGTCTACTTGTTCTGTTATTGGTCAGTGCAGCCTAAACATTAACTTTATATTTTCAATATTTAAACTGTTGCACAATAAAATGTGAATTTAAAACATTATAGTTTCTGCATGTATGCAGTATTTATCAGTAATACAGTGAAAATTAGAGGAAATGTGCAAATTTACTTTGCAAGTCGATTTCGGTGTGCGCCCCTAAATTTTCTGCTTGCGCTCCTAAAATTTTAAGTTAGGGGCCACTGTGCTCCTAGTCAAAAAAGTTAGTCTGGAGCCCTGAAGAGGTAAACGGAATGCACCTGCCCTCGTTCACTAACAGCTGGGACAATCACTGGTCGACCACATGTCGTAGGTGTAGCGCTGTACTGCCTCTTAAGGGCGTTTTTTTTAATTCAATACTCTATAATATCAATACTACTCTTTCTCTCTGTCTGTCACTGATCATGAGCTCTGCTTCATCATCAGGCCAATCCTGATTAAAATGCCTTATTAAACTACACATCAACACAGGCACAGCAACTATGTGAATATGAAACGTCAGATTAAAAAGGCTCTTTAGACACATCGATCTCACCAAGTTCACTTCAGCTGTTTAGAGAAATGGAACAGCCCTTATGATGGCGGCGGGGATTCCCCCGAGGGCAAGTGCTGAGGGCAAGTGAGCGAGGGCGACTCAACACGCTTTTGGAACGCAACCCAGGTGTGTATGGGGTTTAAACTTCCTGGGGAGGAAGAAAATAAGATGACCTGGATGACTGAGAACCTTCACCAAAGACGGTTATTGAATATCTTTGCCTTCATGGACATTATCCACAACATACCAGGGCTGACGTCATCCTAATCATTTACTAGCTGCAGTTTCTCAAATTTGAGGCGGAGTGGCCGTCCTGTTTACCGCGGAGATTTTGTGTGCGGTCATGTGACTGCCTGGCTCTGTCTGATTGGTTAAAAGGAGGCAAACGTCGCAAGTGGCTACATCTGATTGGTGAAACGCAGTCATGTGACAGAGGCTCAGAAGTATCTCCATTAAAACAAAACAATTTTCACATTAGATCTATAAGAAAAGTAGCGAGTAGCGACCGGAATGAAGCTCAATGTAACGGAGTAAAAGTACCGCTTCTTCTGAAGAAATATACTCAATTAAAAGTAACAAGTATGCTGCATTGAAACTACTCTTAGAAGTACAATTTATCCAAAAAGTTACTCAAGTAAATGTAACGGAGTAAATGTAGCGCGTTACTACCACCTCTGCTCATTGTACTGTAAACATATGTGTGTGGATTGGAGAGGGAAGAAAATACCTCAGGTGGGGAGGGAGGGTCGCAGCCTGCATCTCTAATGGTCCAGGATGGCGCAACTGGTGAAGGTGTCTTAAGCTTGGCCATCTGAGAACACATTACAACACATTCAGTGAAACTGAAGACTTTAATGAATCAATGCACTTTATTCATGTGGAGTGAAATTTACCTTTGCAGCTGGTGAGCAGCAGGGGGTTTCTGCATCGCCCCAACTCAAGGGAAATCTGGTTGGGGGTGATCCAACCAGCTGTTGACAGATGACAAAAAACATTACACTCCAGACAGGGTGGATAATCTAGACATGTCTCAGTTAAAACACATTAAAGTTACATACATCGTCCACAGGAGGTGGGGAGCCCGAGGGCTGCCTTTCCCCGGTCCAGGGCCGTCTCACCGGGAACACTGTCGGAGACTTCACAAAGAAAAAGACCGATTGAACCTTTGTCATTACATAGTGCATTCACTGGATATGTATGACCATTGAGAATGACAGTAGCTGAGTTCATTAAAAAAACAATTAATATTGTTAATGTTCTGAAAGCTACTTCTGGAAAACAAATTAGACTAAATGATTAGATGAACACATACCGTCTGAGGCAAAGAAGTTGGGCTGGAAGGGGCCTCCTCCTCCTCCTCCGAACTCCAGGACACTCTGGCTGGGGGTGATCCAACCAGCTGTTGAACATGAAAACCAAATCTCAGACAGAGTGGACAGTCTAGTAATGTGTATCTAGTGACTGTTATGGAAGTGTATGGTGTCTGTGGTAGTTGTGAGAAACAGTAGCATACATTGTTCACTGGAGAGCGGTGGTGGCGGTGGCGGCGGGGGGGTCGAGCTGTGGCCCTGGGTCGTCTGGCTGACGCTGAGGAGGCCGCCTACACAATGAAAGAAAACATATCAATTAAGCTTTAATCACTACAGCTATACAAGTCACCCACTGAATTACAATTACAAATATGTTTGAGAACAGCTTGAGTTTGTTCAACTACCATTATTATTAGTATCAATGCTTATTTTGAAAAGTATTAGCATTATTGACTGTTAGGAATCAGGTGACAGTTATAACAAACCCTAAAATAATAGATAAATGTAAATCACTCAAATTACCCTCTTGTGCTTTGGAGAGGGCTGGTAGTCCACTGGGCAAGACAGATCAGAGGGAGAAACTTCCTCCATAGCATGTAATGCTGCGCTGCTGAACCAGACTGGGTTCAGTGGAAGGAAGCTCTCCTCCGCCTGTGAAACAAAAAGAAAAATCCACTTACAACATGTCTTATCACATACACAAAGTATACATTAAGAACCAATTAAGACATCCTAAAGTATTTGTAAAGTAACAAACCTGCTGCTGAGCCATCCCGGTCTGTGCTGAACCCTGGGACTGGGAGGGTTCACCAGGCTGGCTTGTCTGGAATGAAAAGTTGTATTGCATTAATCAAATTGTAAACCACTTGAGAGAAAAAAAAATCAAATTTCATACACATTACACGAACAATTACCTTGCGGCCATGACTGACTTGCTGCCACTGAAAGGGGTCAGGTGACTGTCGAGCAGGGACCTCTCCCGTCACAACCAGCTTGGGAGTGAAGTTCCTCACTGGCGGTGAAGGCCTGGGAGAGACCGGGGGTGCTGGTGGTGGTGTCTCCAGCTGCTGCATGGCGGCGGACCACAGCACACGGACGAAGATCCACATCCCCTCGTCATCGCTCAGATGGATCTGCAGAAATTACATAACCAAATTCATTTACAGAGACAACGTTTTAGCCACAAAAAGCAGCTGCAGCTTCACACAAGGACATTCTACTTACACCATCTCTGGCCCACAGCTGCGGCCGGTTGAGGGGGAAGTACTCCTCAGCTGAGAAGTACGTCACATCTAAAAAATAACAAACAGCCATTATAATCTCCATACATGTAATGGTGACTTTTTATTCATTACTACACCTCAATGCATATTGAGGTACATTTTTATTCAAACGGCTTGCAGAGAACATATAACATTTTAAAAATGTAACTCCATTTAATCTAAGAACTTTTTTACGTACGCATATCCGCAGACACGCGGCGGTATGCCTGGCGAAGGAAGTTCTGGTAAGACACCTCACAGTCCAGGCGGGGAGGGAAGTCAACAACAAAAACCTGCAGAAAACAAAAAGTCATATACAGGTTACAATACAATATTTGAAAGCTCATATAATCTAATTAGACCAGCTAATGTACTACTCCTACTACTATTAAGAATGAAGAAGCAATCAAGACATGAAAAAAGCTTACGTTGGGACTCCAGCGGTGAAGGCTGAGCAGGAGCTCGGCGTAGTCAGCGGCAGCCTCGTCGATGGTCCTGCTGGCTTTGAGGTTGTTGCAGGGCGCCAGAAGACACACGGCGTCTGGGACCCGAGTAAGACGAGTGTTCAGCACCTCGGTCCGCAGTGCAGAGGCAGCAGCCCCTGGGGTCGACATGAAGCCAAAGGAAAAGGGTTCCTCTGGCATCCGGACCACACCATCTACAATGGCACGTAGATGGGAGTCTCCGACAATCAGAACAAACTGCAACAACAAACATCATTTCATTAGCATGAAAGTCCTCACCAACATCAACCGTTTTCTTCATAAACTGGAGGAATAATAATACCTTCTTGTCAGGAGACTCTGGTGGCATGACCAGTTGGTGTTTGTGCCCGGTGAAGGGTGAAACTGGCCATGACTTCACTCTGTGACGGTAACCAGTACCGTGGCCTGTTTAGAAATAAACAAAACAAATACAGGTTAAAAAAATTAATGAATGAAGGAAAATAGCAAACAACTAAAATAAATGTAAATTTTCTTTAAGTAAAAAAACACCAGCAGTTTAAAAGCTTTAAACAAAACAGAATATGAATAGATGATTAATTAATGTAGTCATTTAATACTTGAAGATAAAACAGCTGCACACTCACGTGGACTGAAGTCGACACGCACATCATCCGATCTCCAGAACCGAGCACCTGAGAGTGATGTTCCAAAGGTCTGAGGACAGATAATAATAAACACATTAAACCTCAGACAGTTCTCAGTTTTGACACAGTGTGTTGTTCAAAACTAGTTTGTGTGTGTGTCAGTTGTAATGGGAACATACGTTGTTAACTGGAGATGGGGAGCAGGGGGGTTGGGTCTCTCTGGTCCTGGACCCCTCTCTGGGCACACCGGCTGGGGGGTCGGGCTTCCTCCACCGCTGCTTGGCCGCCTGGACACGCCTCCCCTTCCTCGGCATCCTGCTGGAGACAACTAACTCACAAAAACAACTGTCTACAAAAATAATTAAATCTAAAACAAATCAAATCTAATGTAACCCTGACCTAACCTGAAATACTTACTCCAAATCTAATATAATCTAATCTTATGTTAATTTGTAGTGTTGTGTACTGTGATGTAGTGTAGTGTTGCGTAGTGTAGTGTGATGTATTGCGGTGTGATGTAGTGAAGTGTAGTGTGATGTATTGTGGTGTGATGTGGTGTAGTGTAAATATGTAAACAGGAAGGATAGAGTAGAGATGAAGTGAGGTGAGAAAGAGAGAAAGATGTGTGTGTGGTGTATAGATGAAGATCCAGGAATCTCAACGACGACGATGACGATGAACAATCTCCAAAATGCTTTTCAAAACCTCTGACCGTGACCAAAGAGAACCTGCAATAAGCAACAAGTTGGAGGCGTTATGGACACATCTTAGACATCTTTACATTTACCACACTAAGAAGGTTCATTTTTACAGGGTTCATGTAGGGTTCTTCAAGTTAAATTCAAGTTTTTTTAAAGGGATAGTATCATTTTTTAAATGGAGTTGTATGATCTACAAATAGCCCCTAAGTACTTTAATTGCAGTAGAAGACTCTCTGCACTCCTCCCGTAAAGGTTTTACCAGCCATTCCAAGTGCAGGAAAAAATTATATTATAGCAAACAATGGAACTGTGTATTATTTTTCAGGTAAAACCTCTTTTAGGCCGTGAAAATAGGCCGTTTCTTTGGGTCTGTTCACAACACTGTATGTTGTAAATCTCTGGGCAGGGCTATTATGGGCTGGCGTTGCTAACGGGAGGAGTGCAGAGAGTCTTCTACTGCAATTAAAGTACTTAGGGGCTATTTGTAGATCATACAACCACACTTTAAAAAAATGATACTATCCCTTTAACATTTAAGACCATTTACCAAAAGTGGATACCTATTTCACGGCCCTACCGGCAAAGAAAAATAAAATCCTTGAATATCAGAGTGTTTACTGTAGATTAACTGTATCATCCCACTATATTTTAGCTCTTTGTTCTCTATAGAGATGTAACAATATCAAAATATCACAATAATACCTCAATAACAAGCCCATGTTATTTATTGCAGTATAATATGGTAACATGATATCAACATCTCACTATGATAGCACCATAGCTCCACAGTACAATATTATTCCACTATCCATAAGTCAACAACAATAACATTTTGGTAAAAAATGATCTCATATCAATCACCAGCCCCCTCTCCCTCCTCTCCCTCCCTCCCTGGGCTCACCTCGCTCCTTCCTGTCTAACTTTAGATAAATACCTGCTTCTCTATCTGCTGTCACACAACATAAAGCTAGTTTCTGTAGCACCAAACACCACCAACAACAGCTACTTAGTCAGCAGTGAAACAACGCAGCCACAGCCACAGACCCACACACACACACACACACACACACACACACACACACACACACCCACACACACACACACACGCACACACCTGCCACGGTGACGCAGACGATCGTCTCACAGTCACAAGCACTGTTACAGGTCCGTGACGATATCGATTTTTTTTTAAACACATAACTTAGCCTCATAGCTCTAAAAAGCTGTAGCTTCACTGACGTGTTCCCCGTAAATAGCCGTTTGTCAAACACACCCGACTTAAGCATTAGTTATATTAACTTAGCTAGATGAGACAGAGACAGACAGACAAGCAACTCCTCTGCACCGCCATTTTAAATCACTCTTTTCTCAAATGGAGACTGCAGCTATTAGTCACAATCGAAAATGATTTAACTTTATCTGTGTAGAAATCATATTTACAATCACCACAAGCAAATACAACGACTATTTGAACCAATAGTAAAAACACAAAGCATAAATGAACCTAGAACTTCTGACCTAGTTCAAGTTGAGGCGTTCCCTATTGTTCTACATTTTCCCGCCGTTGAAGAAGTCCGTAATATTCATATCAGAGACCAACTGTACATATTTTAATGTGTTTCAGGTGATCATAGCCAAAACACGACAGAGTAACGTCAAACTTAATCTCACTATTGTGTACAACTGATCTGTTATAGCTAATGCTCTCAAGCTAACATGTTAAAAAGAGAAAATACAGCTCTTACCTTCGATGTGGGTCGGAGGGGACGACAGCCTTAGCGCAGAAGCTTTTTATATGAGCCTGCTTAACGAAAGTGACCAATCAGGAGTCCTCTTGTATCCACGTCAAATCAGATGAGGGGGAGCTGTAGATCTGCCTGGCAACAGTACGGAAAAATTCGCGCCAGTGAAAATAACCAATAGGAGTCATCAGATGACGTGTCATCCATGTTTTGCCTGACAACAGCAGCTGAAGGAAATAAAAACGACACAGACGTGATCAGATCAGCTGCACTGTCACCGGTTCGATCCCCGGTCACTGCAGCAGTGGCTGCCAGTCTAATCAATGAGAGCATTTCCACCGGGCGCGCGCTAGAGCGCAAGCACGCGGACAATATAAATATCCATAGCTTTTTCAGCTTAAAGGCAAAGCTAGTCTTCACTACATGAGAGGCTGCATGTTTGCTCATGTTTAAAGGGATATGCTTCTATTTTGGACAGCACCATTTCCCCACATCCCTAGCATGTGTCTGAAGCATACAGACCATAATCTCATTGACCCATCCAGTATTAAGCTGGTAGATTTCTAACGCTGAAAGATCTAGAAAAACAGGTCTGAAGGAAATTGCTTTGATAAAATTAAAAAATTAAAAAATATTGTTAGGTATTTAAAAAAAAAAAATCTCCAGCCCCTATTCCTTAGCATCTAATGTTCTTCAATTCTAAAATTGCCATTAGGATCCTGCTCCAATGAATATTGACAGATTCTGCTCAGCTCAATAGTGTGTGTGTGTGTGTTTATCTTGTGTAATAGGGCCGGGACTCGATTAAAACAATTAATCTAATTAATTAGAGGCTTTGTAATTAATTAATCGCATTTTAATCGCATATAAATATTTGACCTGAGAACAGTGAGAAGCATTTTTTTCACATGGATTTTAGTATACCATTGAATGACTGAATAGCTTAAGCAACAAAACATTGTTTTTTTTTCAAGGTGGTACTTAACCAAGACCAACAGACTAGGGATGCAAATGATCGATTAATTCATTAATCGATATTTGATACATACAGATTAAATGGTCTTTCCTGCCAATACACTATGATGATTACTGTAGTATTTAACTAGGCTACTTAAATCACAGTACAGTAGCATAAACTGATTTGTTGAACTCAGCCTGATGTAAACATTAATAAAACTCAGTAACCAATCACACAACCGCTGACAAGGTCTGGTTTTAGTCCATGGCGGAAGTCTTCAATGATGCTCCTCATAAATGCAGAGAAAACCTCCTCATCACCTGCTGATAATGGTTCTCATAGTTGTGAAGAGTTTGGAAATGGAAACCGTTTCCATCATGTCCATGTTTATTCTTGTGTCTGCGGTAAGGAGGTGGAGGGAGGGCAGGTCTGTGAGCTCTGTGTGCTGTTCATACCACACCTGCTGTGGGTGTTGGTTCTCAAAGTAGTCAGAGCGTAAGCTCAAGTAGAGAGAGCATTAAAAAAACACTAAGAGTTTAAAACCTTTAAAGAAACATTCTTGTGTGCGCTAACGCGCACACATGTACGTTAACTGTGTTTTAATCACATGAAGGTGTGTGATTGTGTGTGTGGGAGAGGATGTGTACGTTAACTGTGTTTTTGTGTGTGTGTGTGTGAGTGTGTGTGTAATCACATGAAGTTACCTGTGTGTGTTAGAGTGTGGGAGAGGAGTGCGCGCTTCCGCGCGCATTTGTATGTTACCTGTGTGTTTTGATGTGTGTGTGTCTGTAACTGTAATCACATGAAGCTGGCTCTAGAGTCTGTGTGTGTGTGACTGACTGACTGGACACATGAGCTGCATCCTGTGTCAGTCTGATTTAGCTGTGTGTCTGTGTTTATAAACATTTAAACGAGTGCCAGGTGGATTGTTTATGAAGTTAACGAGCTCTGGCCTGAGAATCAGACATTACCACGGCAACTCGAGGTGGTTACCACGGCAACTCAAGGTGGTTACCACGGCGATAGGGGCCCCCGCAGGCTGAGACAGACAGAAACGTGGAGAAAAAGAGCCATTTTCTGCCTCTGCATCGGTCTCACATTAAGGCTTAGCATGACAAAACGGTAACTCCTATCAGAACAAAACACAGATCAACGTTGCTCTAAGGACTTACTGAAAATGTTGGTACGATTTGGTGTTTCTACAGTAAATATTTTGGCGACACTGGCAGTTTTAAAACATCAGGCCGTTCTGCTTCTCTCAGAAAATATTTGTATTGGAGTCAATGAGGAGCAGAGACAGACGTGGCCGCACTTAGAGGCTCAGAGTTTAAATTCTGTAAGTCTCACTGATATTTTGAGCAGATGATGAGTGACAGGACAAGTTTCTCTTACAAATTCTGAAAAAATTATGTGTGTAGAGTGTAAATTGTGGCCGGGCCGAGTTTGGAAAGAGAAAAAATCTGGAGTTTTTCTGGCATCTCTCCCACTCTAACCGATGATGTCACGCACTCTGACACGAACATTCCGTCCAATACACACCCATTATAATCTCATAATTTCTCCAAAAATGATCATGGTCATTGAACAGGGATTGATCAAAAACTATATGACCTATCAAAACGTGGAGTAATACGACAATACACAAGACTTGTGTCTACTGTTTAAAGTTTAAATGGAGTCTCTAGGTGAAAGTATGCCTGAGCAGTAGACGTTTGTTAAACTCCAATGATTGGTCTTTTTCGCTCTTTTTTTTCCGCCCGTCCCATTGACTTACATGCAAAAATTTTGCGCAGTTTTTCGCGACTCACGTCGCGAAAAATTTGTACACTGTTGAGAAAAGTAATAGCCCACCGATCCCGATCAAGCCGCACGTTTTGATATATAATATGTCCTGCAACTCTTCGAGTTGCAGGACTAGTTGCGAATCGAAAGTCGTCCGGAAGATGAAGAAAGAAAATAATAACTAGGAAAAAATCCACACAATAACAGTAGTGCCCGGGCTTCGCCACTGGTCCCTGCAGCTATTTCATAGCTGTTGGGACCAGTGCCCGGTGCGATTGCCCGTGGCCCTAATAAGAAAAAATCCACACAATAACAGTAGTAGGCTGTAACAGTAGTAGACAGTAGTAGGCTTCGCCCGGGCACTGGTCCCTGCAGCTATTTCATAGCTGTAGGGACCAGTGCCCGGTGCGATTGCCCGTGGCCCTAACTAGAAAATTTCCTCTCGGGAAATTTTGAATGGGCCACGGGAGCTACTGCGGGTTGTGCCATCTCTGTCAACATGGGAATCAAACCCACGATCTTAACTCTTTCCCTGCCAGCATTCTCTTTACAAGTGGCCAGCCAGTGCCAGCGTTTTTGGGCATTTTCAACACTCTTTGAGGACCCACAGAATATGTTGTGCTATGATTTAGTAAAAGGTTAAAATACCAAAGGAAAGGACAGAGTCTCTACTGTCATTTAAAAAAACCCAATTTATTCTATGTTCATTCATTCTTTTTTTATCAACAGTTGAATGATGACAGTTTTCAACAAAAAACGGAATGTTCAGACACAAAGCTGTTAAAAATAGATTTTTGTAAAAACAAACAGATTTTTAAATATAACATTGATTCTCTATACATATTATTAATAATTACAGATTTATATTTGCAATCACATAAATGGACTTGGAATATATTTCATTTTCAACAAAATCAATAACATTTAGAATAATAAAACACCACATTTTGTAACTTATTCACAGGGGCACAGCTTATTTACGTTTTTCTCCCTTTTTGTTTTCCATTTTAACTGATTTCTGGCTGCCTAAAACAGCAGAACAATTAGGCATAGTGTGCCTTTGAGTGGTACTCAGTGTAACAAACCCCCTTATGTAAGGGGACACCACATCCTTTACAGTAGTAAGATGTTTCCCCACGTACCCCTTTTCGTGCACATACTCTGCACCGTCTGGTCGGGTTCTGCTTTTTTGCTGTTGGCAAGATCTGGACAAGAGCATGAGCAGCAATTCTGTTATCCAGCCTGCTCCTTGGGTCATAGTTGTAGGGGGCTCTAGGTGTTTTTTGAGGTGGAGGTATTTCTCCCTCAGCTGCAGTTTGACTAGCTTGTGCCACAGGCTCTTGTCTGGTCCAAGACTTCACGAGGCTTTCAATGAAGGACCGAAATGTGTTGTATTTGCCCTGTGGGTTCTTTGCTTTATAGATCACAAAAGAATTAAAGAGACTGATCTCAAAGAGATATGTTACAAATTTTCTGGTCCATTTGCTCGATTTTCGAGCAAATGGATAGTACACAATATTTTGATCTAATTTATCTACGCCATTCATTGCACTGTTGTAGCTCACAATGCATTCTGGTTTTGTTTTGGCAACTTTATCTTTGTGGCCTCTCTGCCATACACTGACATTCTCCATGTTGTTCTGGTGGAAGGTTGTTACCATTTTTACGATTTTTTTGTCATGCCATGCCATCACCATCACATTACTATTGTGACGCATGATTGTCTCTCCAGCCTGAAGGTCAGCTTTAGTGATGTTTTGGAGGACTGGTGGTTCACCTCTGTTTTTCCTCAATGTACCACAGACATGGGTTTCCAGATGAAGTAGGCGCTCACATAATGAAACCGAATTGTAATAATTGTCCATGAATAATTTGTAGCCGTGACCTGCTAGGCGATCAAGAAGAGAGACGACCGTGTCTCCAAGGGCAGAGGCTTGTCCATCATAGGGTTTTAAGTTGAAGCAGTATCCTGTTTTTGATTCGCAAAGGATGTAGGATTTTATGCCATACTTGACTGGCTTTTGGGGGTTGTACACCCTGAAAACTAGGCGGCCACGCCACAGAAGCATACCCTCATCAATACAAATGTTTTCACTGGGATGATACATTTCACGAAATTTGGAGATAAGATAATCTAAGACGGGGCGGATTTTATACAGATTGTCAGTGCAATTGGCTGGCCTTGCTTGATTGTCACTGAAATGAAGAAAGCGCAATATAATTTGAAATCGGTTGCGAGACATGACCTTATTAAAGTAGGGGGTGGCTAAAATTTCTTCAGAAGACCAGTACATCTCCAGCTCAGGCTTGCGAATGATGCCAGTGAGAAAAAAAAGCCCCAGAAACTTTTTTAACTCTGACACTGTAACAGGTTTCCAAGCATGAGCTCTAGCCTGTGGTGTCAAACACTGCTCGGCTTCAAGACACTGTTCAGCATACAGGTTAGTTTGTGCTACAATGTCCTGGATCAGCTCATTGGACAGGAAGAGCTCAACAAAATCAGCCGGATCTTCTGATTCAAGATCAGCAGCTTTACCCGCAGGTCCAGGGTTGGCGGTGAATGGATGGTTTGGTGGCTGCCAGTTTGTGTCCTGCCACTCAGGATGAGGAGCTGGAGCCCTTGTTTGCCGAGCAGCCGCGCCACGCCTACGAGAGGCTGATGTCTGCCCTCGTCTTTGAGGCTGACGTCTGCCCCTTTGAGTTGTTCGACCTGTAAATGGTTATATAGATACAACTAAATTAGTACAAAAATATTTGTCAGGGTGCTAAATCAGGTATCAAGATTTATTGTCATTTTGTAAGTAACAAAATGAAAGAACATTTATATGAGATCAACATAAAACACAGACATCCTTCTAAATACTGTCAAGAAATAATAGATACTCTACTAGACAAAAGTTAAAAGTGTAGCATAAAGATTTGTGTCTCCACTAAGACTGAATGTAACCAAAAATGTTAGACTCAGACACTGAGGCATTTGGACATTTTGATTATAATTAACAGTGACTACTACTGCCTCACACTAGTGCAATGATACAAGCAGGCTGTGATACAAAATGGCCTAGGCGTGTTACATCTACTTCATACAAAAGACAGTTGACCATGAATCTGTATGGGCTCCTAAATGTAGCCTACACTGTTAGCCTTTGCTGTAAAACCTACAGTTAATTACTTTAAAATGTCCAGTAAAATAACTTAAAAACATTGAACAGTATAAAACTGTAACATGCATTGCATCATGGGAGTTTTATTATAAACTAGAGTATATTACTGTATAATTTCAAAAATGCAGTAGTATACTGTTGTAGCATGGGTCCACAAAACAAAAACAGTTATTTACTAGATTACTTACAGTAAACTACACTTTTGTATTTTCTAGTAAGGTACTGTAGTTTGGATTAGGCGGGAATGCATCTAAAAGCCATTTACCAGTTGCCAGTTACGTTAAACAAAAGAAGAGGACGAAGAAGACGGTGGACAAGTAAAGTTCATTCATCAACCTTGGTGGAGAGAGGCTGCACCGTTGCGGTAAGTTTAAATGTAGAAATTAAACGTCTTGATTAAACCTGACCTGATTTAACCTTTGCTTAGCATAATGCTAACATTACTCTGAATGATGTTATTCGCCTGAGATGTTCAGACAGTCACAAACACATAGCTACTTACCGACCAAGGTTAGCTAACCTTATGTAACTGCTAAAGTCATGTAGAAGATTAACATCTAGATAGACACCACTTATGAATTTCACCAAAACATTATTAATTCGCCTGGGTCTATGTGCGTGCGTGTGTGAGTGCGTGCGTGCCTGTGTTTCATGGCAGGAGGTAACGTTAAGTAGCTAGTTAGGCTATGTGCTCTCTGGTGATAAATGTTCATACAATATGATCATTTGAATGCGGCCAAACTGCTGTATGCTGCTCGGTGTAACACCCAAGCCCTCCCGTGTGAGTCCTGCAGACTTGAGTCCGTTAAAATATATTTTTTTATTTTTGTCCCTATATGTCCTAGCTTTAGTAGCATGCTAGGATAGCCTTAGCCTGCTTGCTATTGTCGTCCCTTGCGCTCACTCTGTTCAGAGAGGAGCCAAGGCAGCCAGCCCAGTCACGTTTCTTGTCGAGAAGATTATGATTTATAATCTTGTGTGTGCGTCTGTAATATTAATTTGATTCAATACCATTGTGAAAGCCTTGACTGTCAACTAAAATGCCCAGTAAAAATCTTAGAAACATTGAAAACAGTACAAAACTGTATAATTTCAAAAATACGGTATGATACTGGTTACCTACTGGATTATTTACAGTTAACTACACTAATACATTTTCAAGTAAGGTACCGTTGTTGATAACAGTTGTTATAGATAATTTACAGTAAACAACAGTTTGTGTATTTTCTAGTAATGTACCGTAGTTTGGATTAGGTGGGACAAAGCACCTAAAAGCTAAAAGATCAACTACCAGGGTTCCCTTAGGTCTTTGAAATTCTTAAAAGTTTGACAGAATTTGTGGCAAAAGTATCAAAGTATTGAAAGTTTTTTTTTTTTGGAAAAAATATAAAGATATGGGAAAGTGATCGAATTTTTGTATGGTAGTTTGTGAATATAAATTAAGTGGTGCAGCTGAATCTATACGTTGCTTTATACATCTGTTTAATTTGTTGTTTGTAGCATTAGGAAGCGACATTCCAAGGAAGGGGGTGTGTACCAGGCTCCAAGAGAGTCCAGGCAAGAGAGAGGAGGAACCTTGAGGCTGGCCATGCAACTCCAGTGCTGGGCTGTCTAACCAGAGATTTGTAAGTTTTTATGTAAGGAAAAATATAAATTGGAAATGCTATTGATAAGTGGCGCAGCCAATTGTGTATGTGCTTAATGTGTGTGTCTGTTTGTTTGTGTTGGTTGTAGCATCAGGAGGCAGGAAGGGACCTTCCAGAGAAGCAGGTGAATACCAGGCTCCAGAAAAATCCAGACGGGAGAGAGGAACCTTTAGACTGGCCAGGGGCCTCTGGCACTGGGCTGTCTAATCAGAGCGTCAGATTCTGGTAAGTTGTATTGTACAAATTAAACATCTTGATTAAACTTGACTTGAATTAACATTTGCTTAGCATGACGTTACTCTGAATGATGTTAGTTAGCCTGAAATGTTCAGACAGTCACACACATGCACACACACTTGAATTCCAGCTATAAATTTCATAGGTAGGAAAACTTTCAACCATCTCACACATTCTGAAATTTGTGGTTGTAAAGAACAAATTTCATCTATACAGTGATGTGGCCTTGTTAACAGGGGAAAGATGTCTGTCTAAATTAAACCAGATAAAATCTTACACAAATTAAGGTCTGGATAGTGTGGCATTTGTGTGTTCAGTGTAGTGTACTTTACCAGCCCTTGGCAGGTGATCTTTAAACACATCTTCTCCATCTAACTATCTCCTTCATTTATTTCAGAAAGATACTCTCCACTGAAGTCCTTCCAACATCCCACTGATCGACACACCCATCACCAAACGAAGCTCTGTGGTCTGTGGCCTCCCCTGGCCCCTTGCCCCATCGTTAGAGGTATTGTTCAACCTTTCCTGGGAATTTTTTTTTTTTTTTAAAGGGACAACGAGGAGTCTCATATTAATGTGGATGAATCTACGTTACCACTTGTTAATGGGTCAATTTTCAATAAATATGTTGTTTTGTCTTTATAGTAATTTTGATATTATTTAGTGGTCGGCTCGCCCAGCATTTCCTACTTTCGGTTTCGCAAACACTGCCTGGCGGGTCATGGGAATAACGCTGTCGAATCACCAAGAATTTCACCGTGCGCGCGTAAGCTCATGGGAAATGTAGTCTGAAAACACTTTGCTTTCCAAAACTCCTAATTGTCCCTTTAAGTTAGTACATGGCATAAAATTTGATTCAGTCTTTAACTCTTTGAAAAGTGTTTATGTTTCAAACATCTGTAAGCACTTTGTACTTTCATATTGTATGAATTGTATTGTTGTATTGAATTAATTGTACTGAAATACTACAACTGTTGTTAGTGAAACTATGAATTTCATACTTGAATTTGATACTGTTTTGATTTTTTTTTTAAAGTTTATGTATTGCAAAATTTGTACTGTTTTTGTGTGTATGTTTTTAAATAAAGAATTTGAATTTACTGCATATCACTGTAAATATTTTTTATTTTACAGTAATCTACAGGCCACTGCAGTTCAATAATATACATCAATATTTTCAGTAATACATTTCTTACTGTAAAACGGTATAACAGTAAGGATAATTTACTGGCAGCACCGTTGCCTGCTTAATACTGTAGTTTTCATTTACAATAACATATTGGCAGCACCGTTGCCTGCTTTATACTGTAGTTTTCATTTACAGTAACATATTGTAGTTTTTGTTTACAGTAACATATTGGCAGCACCGTTGCCTGCTTTATACTGTAGTTTTCATTTACAGTAACATATTGTAGTTTTTGTTTACAGTAACATATTGGCAGCACCGTTGCCTGCTTTATACTGTAGTTTTCATTTACAGTAACATATTGTAGTTTTTGTTTACAGTAACATACTGGCAGCACCGTTGCCTGCTTCATACTGTATTAGCTGTTTACAGTAACTACTGTAACAGTCGTTTACAATAATAAGCAGGCAACGGTGCTGCCAGTATGTTATTGTAAAACAGCAGGAAAAAGGCTAACAGTGTAGGTAAATTTCTTAACGGGCCGGCAGGACCGAGAATTAAGTCGGTCCGCGCCGGTTCGGGACGCCGGGTTCGGGACGCCGGGTCCGGGACGCGGTAAACTGTGTCTGGTCATTTAATCTGTCAGGGTCCGAGGTACAGTGGAAAACAATGAACATGATCCTGATCATGATTTCATAGCTCAAAAATAAACTTTTTGACAACCCAGATATAAATAGACTCAAAACAAGGAAGCCGTTAGGCTACTTTCTTTTCCTCTTTTTTTATTTGTTTACACTCGACCTAATAAGTGAGCCGGTGCGGCAAAAGGACGGCGGGCGCTGCGATGTCAGCTTTCCGGGCTGGGATAAACAGTTATCAGATGTATCTACCTAGTAACTTTGACAAAAATGAACATTAAATATGTTGCCTTACCAGCTGTTGTCAGCGGAGAAAAACTCCGTACTCCGTCGCCCGTTATCTCCTCGTCGTCCTCTCTGCTGTCTTCATCATCGTCG
Organism: Trachurus trachurus; assembly: GCF_905171665.1. Taxonomy (NCBI): domain Eukaryota; kingdom Metazoa; phylum Chordata; class Actinopteri; order Carangiformes; family Carangidae; genus Trachurus; species Trachurus trachurus. The sequence continues at coordinate 39,467,703 of NC_139892.1, forward strand.
TCGTCATCTATTTCTGATCCAGTTTCATTATTATTAATGTTAAAAATCTGGTCCAGTGCCTCCTCGCCTGAAAATCTTTTCGGGACCGGCATTTTACAGTTCCTCTTGGTCCTGTCTGCCGGCGGATCAGCTGGGTGACAGCTTCCTGACGTTGTTGTTGTTGTTGTTGCGCTGTCAGTTAAAGTATCGTCAAAGCCCGCGAAAATAGATACATTCAGAGCGCTCGCTCTGGATACATCCTGTATTGTTTCCAGAAGCTTCTTCTTCACTTGATTTTCATATAGGCTAGCTAGTCCAGCACCATTTCACAAGGTGCACAGCAAGCCCTGCTATCATATGGCACTGTAAACACGGATTGCCGGAAATTTCCGTCATTGGCAGTAAACCGTTCGATCGCGAATGACGGAATTTCTCGTCAATGGCGGTTAAAGAGTTAAGGTCAAGACAGAGCTGATCAGACAGACACATGATCATCTTTCTATAAGCACTGATATGGAGGAGCTGTAACCACATTAGGTTACCTGTGTGTGTGTGTGTGTGTGTGTGTGTGTGTGTGTGTGTGTGTGTGTGTGTGTGTGTGTGTGTGTGTGTGTCACATGAAGTTACCTGTGTGTGTTAGAGTGTGGGAGAGGAGTGCGCGCTTCCGCGCGCATTTGTATGTTACCTGTGTGTTTTGATGTGTGTGTAACTGTAATCACATGAAGCTGGCTCTAGAGTCTGTGTGTGTGTGTGTGACTGACTTGACACATAGTTAGTTAGTAGCTGCATCCTGTGTCAGTCTGATTTAGCTGTGTCTCTGTTTATAAACATTTAAACGAGCGCCAGGTGGATTGTTTATGAAGTTAACAAGCTCTGGCCTGGTTACCACAGCAACTCCAGGTGGTTACCATGGCGATAGGGGCCCCCGCAGGCTGAGACAGACAGAAACGTGGAGAAAAATAGCCATTTTCTGCCTCTGCATCGGTCTCACATTTAGGCTTAGCATGACAAAACGGTAACTCCTATCAGAACAAAACACAGATCAACGTTGCTCTAAGGACTTACTGAAAATTTTGGTACGATTTGGTGTTTCTACAGTAAATATTTTGGCGACGCTGGCAGTTTTAAAACATCAGGCCGTTCTGCTTCTCTCAGAAAATATTTGTATTGGAGTCTATGAGGAGCAGAGACAGACGTGGCCGCACTTAGAGGCTCAGAGTTTAAATTCTGTAAGTCTCTCTGATATTTTGAGCAGATGATGAGTGACAGGACAAGTTTGTCTTACAAATTCTGAAAAAATTATGTGTGTAGAGTGTAAATTGTGGCCGGGCCGAGTTTGGAAAGAGAAAAAATCTGGAGTTTTTCTGGCATCTCTCCCACTCTAACCGATGATGTCACGCGCTCTGACACGAACATTCCGTCCAATACACACCCATTATAATCTCATAATTTCTCCAAAAATGATCATGGTCATTGAACAGGGATTGATCAAAAACTATATGACCTATCAAAACGTGGAGTAATACGCCAATACACAAGACTTGTGTCTACTGTTTAAAGTTTAAATGGAGTCTCTAGGTGAAAGTATGCCTGAGCAGTAGACGTTTGTTAAACTCCAATGATTGGTCTTTTTCGCTCTTTTTTTTCCGCCCGTCCCATTGACTTACATGCAAAAATTTTGCGCAGTTTTTCGCGACTTACGTCGCGAAAAATTCGTACACTGTTGAGAAAAGTAATAGCCCACCGATCCCGATCAAGCCGCACGTTTTGATATATAATATGTCCTGCAACTCTTCGAGTTGCAGGACTAGTTGCGAATCGAAAGTCGTCCGGAAGATGAAGAAAGAAAACTAGAAAAAGATAGCATTTCCTGCAGAAAATGCGTGTGAATGCTGAAAGCAGCTGAACGCTATTGCTGAAGCAATGCTGAATGAGCTGAAGAAATTGTTGAATCAATGCTAAATTAGTTGACGAAACTGCTAAAGCAATGTTGAAAAGACTAATGCTAGAGTAGAGTAGAGAGTAGAGGAATACTTTATTCATCCCTAGGAGGGAAAAAGCTGAAACATATAACTTGTAGTGTGAGATGAATGCCTTTTTAAAGGTAAAAAGCAGTAGAAATGCTAAAGGGAGAAGAAAACATGTAAATTCTGCATGTTTAAATGTAATGGTTAAATAGTTGAAATCTGTAGCTAACCTGACAGGAAGGACAACTGATGAACCAGCACTAACATAGCTGAAGCAATGGCTGAGAATATATTTAAAAGTAGAAGATGTGAGACTTTGTATGAAATGGCTGGAAATTACTTGAATTGTCAAAGAAGAGTTTGAAAAATTCCTGAATTTGGAAAAAAGTTAATGCCTACTGAAATACATTGTAAACTGACAGCAGAAGAACATTGTTGAAGAATATAGATCGAGCATTAGCTGAGGAGTAGAACATGTAAACAGCGGGTTTAATGGTGTGAAATGGTTGAGAAGAGCCTCAGTAGTTTAGGATACGTGTAAAACAATGTGTTCAACATGACCAAAATGGGGAAATGTGTATTTTCAGTTTAAATAGCTAAAGAACAAAATTAACAGCAACGAGTCCATTAACTACAACAGGAAGATAGAGAGGTACATACAAAACAGTCAGACAACTGTAGGAAAAGTGTGTGTGTGTGTGTGTGTGTGTGTGTGTGTGTGTGTGTGTGTGTGTGTGTGTGTGTGTGTGTGTGTGTGTGTGTGTGTGTGTGTGTGTGTGTGTGTGTGTGTGTGTGTGTGTGTGTGTGTGTGTGTGGAAGATATACAAAAAGTTCTGACCTGACAACTGTATGAAATGTGTGTGTGTTTGTTGTGTGTGTCTGTTTGTGTATGGTTAGTGTGTGTCCATTTGTGTGTGTGTTTGTTGTGTGTGCATGTGTGTCTGTTTGTGTGTAATTGTGTAAATTGTGTATGTGTTTGGTAAGTGGTTGTATGTTTGTTGGGTGTGTGTTTGTGTGTGTGTGGTAGTTAGTGTGTGTCCATTTGTGTGTGTTGGATGTGTGTGTATGGTGAGTGTGTGTCCATTTGTGTGTGTGTGTGTGTATGGTGTGTGTGTGTAGTAGTTAGTGTGTGTCCATTTGTGTGTGTGTGTTGGATGTGTATGCATGGTGAGTGTGTGTGTGTGTGTGTTGGATGTGTGTGTATGGTGAGTGTGTGTCCATTTATGTGTGTGTGTGTGTGTCCATTTGTGTGTGTTGGATGTGTGTGGGTGGGTGTGTGTGTGTGGTAGTTAGTGTGTGTCCATTTGTGTGTGTGTGTGTGTGTATGACCGACAGACAGTCAGACAGAGAGAATGTGTGCGTTGCCATGGTGACGTTGCCATGGTGAGGTTACCATGGTGAGGTTGCCATGTTGAGGTTACCATGTAACTGTTGGCTGGTGCCTTTAAGGTATGGTGGCAGCTTTAACCATAGGCTTTAACTGCTCTGTGACACCCTCAAACAGATCTAATGTACGACAAATCTGTACTTAGTACGAGCAAAAGGTTTACATTTTCCGAACCATAAGACCTTGCTGAACGCGTCCGTGTCACTTTAGTGTTTCTAGAGTAAAAATTGTTGATTGTGTCGCAGGTTGGAAACTTTGGGACGTTCAGAAAATCAGTGCCTACTTTTGAATGGGAGTCAATGAGAGGAGAGAGGGAACTGGCCGCACTCGGAGGCTCCCAGTTTAAATTGTGTTCGTCTCTCTGGTTTTTTGAGCACATGAAGAGATCAAGGATGAGCTTGTCTACAAACGTGGCCGAAATTATGTGTGTAGAGTGTAATCTGTGGCCGTGCTGACAGCATAGAGAGAAAAATGTGAGAGGATTTTTAGACCCTCTGTCACTCTACCAACTGCCAACGTCCGAACATTCCGTCCCATTGACTTTCATGTTAAATCTGAATTTTGTCAGAAATTTTAATGATTTTAAAACTATACATATATCTGAAACTGTTGAAGATATCAATAAGCTGAGATATAGCTGAATAGTTGAAAGGTTTGTGAACAGTTTAAAAGTTGAATGAAGTCTGTAGCTGAAAGTATGCTGAAGCTATTAGAGGCTGAATGAAGCAGAAGATTTGAAGAGTTTGAAGACTGTTTCAATGTATTCCTATGGGAGAAAAATTGCAGAAAAAGTCAAATATTTTAAAAAGTATAAATAGTTGAAAAGATAAAAATCATAGCCTAAATGTCCTGAAAAAGCCGCACGTTTTGATGTATGAATTGTTAAAATGGCACAAAGTATGAAGGACTAGTTAAACAGCGAAAAACGGCAGAAGAACCCAGAATAATAATAAGAATAAAGATTTGAATAACAATACTGTGAATGCTTCCAGCATTCACACCAATAATAACTAGGAAAAAATCCACACAATAACAGTAGTGCCCGGGCTTCGCCCGGGCACTGGTCCCTGCAGCTATTTCATAGCTGTTGGGACCAGTGCCCGGTGCGATTGCCCGTGGCCCTAATAAGAAAAAATCCACACAATAACAGTAGTGCCCGGGCACTGGTCCCTGCAGCTATTTCATAGCTGTTGGGACCAGTGCCCGGTGCGATTGCCCGTGGCCCTAATAAGAAAAAATCCACACAATAACAGTAGTGCCCGGGCTTCGCCCGGGCACTGGTCCCTGCAGCTATTTCATAGCTGTAGGGATCAGTGCCCGGTGCGATTGCCCGTGGCCCTAACTAGAAAAAACATTTCCAAGAATGGAAATGGTGTGAATGCTGAAAGCAATGCTGAATGAGCTGAAGAAATTGTTGAAACAATGCTGAATGAGCTGAAGAAAGAAAGAAAGAAAGAAAGAAAGAAAGAAAGAAAGAAAGAAAGAAAGAAAGAAAGAAAGAAAGAAAGAAAGAAAGAAAGAAAGAAAATGGAAGGAGGGAGAAGAAGAGGAGGAGGAGGAAGAGGGAGAAGAAGAGGAGGAGAAATAGGGAGGAAGGAGGGAGAAGAAGAGAAGGAGGAGGAAGAGGGAGAGAAAGAAGGCAGAAGGAGGGAGAAGAAGAGGAGGAGGGAGAGGAGGAGGAAGAGAAAGGTGGAAGGAGGGAGAAGAAGAGGAGGAGGGAGAAGAGGAGGGAGGAAGGAAGGAAAAGAAGAGGAGGAGGAGGGAGAGGAGGAGGAAGAGGGAGAGAAAGAAGGCGGAAGGAGGGAGAAGAAGAGGAGGAGGAAGGAGGGAGAAGAAGAGGAGGAGGAGGGAGAGGAGGAGGAACAGGGAGGAATGAGGGAGAAGAAGAGGAGGAGGAGGGAGAGGAGGAGAAAGAGGGATAGGGAGAGGAGGAGGGAGAAGAATAGGAGGAGGAAGGAGAGGAGGAGGAAGAGGGAGGAAGGAGGGAGAAGAAGAGGAGGAGGAGGGAGAAGAAGAGGAGGAGGAGGGAGAGAAAGAAGGCGGAAGGAGGGAGAAGAAGAGGAGGAAGAGGAGGGAGGAAGGAGAAGAAGAGGAGGAGGAGGGAGAGGAGGAGGAAGAGGGAGAGAAAGGTGGAAGGAGGGAGAAGAAGAGGAGGACGAGGAAGAGGGAGAGGAGGAGGGAGAAGAAGAGGAGGAGAAATAGGGAGGAAGGAGGGAGAAGAAGAGAAGGAGGAGGAAGAGGGAGAGAAAGAAGGCAGAAGGAGGGAGAAGAAGAGGAGGAGGGAGAGGAGGAGGAAGAGGAAGAGAAAGGTGGAAGGAGGGAGAAGAAGAGGAGGAGGGAGAAGAGGAGGGAGGAAGGAAGGAAAAGAAGAGGAGGAGGAGGGAGAGGAGGAGGAAGAGGGAGAGAAAGAAGGCGGAAGGAGGGAGAAGAAGAGGAGGAGTAGGGAGAGGAGGAGAACGAGGGAGAAAGGGGGGAGAAGAAGAGGAGGAGGAGGGAGAGGAGGAGGAAGAGGGAGGAATGAGGGAGAAGAAGAGGAGGAGGAGGGAGAGGAGGAGGAAGAGGGATAGGGAGAGGAGGAGGGAGAAGAATAGGAGGAGGAAGGAGAGGAGGAGGAAGAGGGAGGAAGGAGGGAGAAGAAGAGGAGGAGGAGGGAGAGAAAGAAGGCGGAAGGAGGGAGAAGAAGAGGAGGAGGAGGAGGGAGGAAGGAGAAGAAGAGGAGGGAGAGGAGGAGGAAGAGGGAGGAAGGAGGGAGAAGAAGAGGAGGAGGAAGAAGAAGAGGAGGAGGAGGGAGAGAAAGAAGGCGGAAGGAGGGAGAAGAAGAGGAGGAGGGAGGAAGGAAGGAGAAGAAGAGGAGGAAGAGGGAGAGGAGGAGGAGGGAGGAAGGAAGAAGAAGAAGAGGAGGAGGAAGAGGGAGAGAAAGAAGGCGGAAGGAGGGAGAAGAAGAGGAGGAGGAGGGAGGGAGGAAGGACAAGAAGAGGAGGAGGGAGAGGAGGAGGGAGAAGAAGAAGAGGAGGAGGAGGGAGAGAAAGAAGGCGGAAGGAGGGAGAAGAAGAGGAGGAGGAGGGAGGGAGGAAGGACAAGAAGAGGAGGAGGGAGAGGAGGAGGGAGAAGAAGAAGAGGAGGAGGAGGGAGAGAAAGAAGGCGGAAGGAGGGAGAAGAAGAGGAGGGAGAAGAAGAGGAGGAGGAGGAGAGAGGAGGGAGAAGAAGAGGAGGAGGGAGGAAGGAGGGAGAAGAAGAGGAGGAGGAGGAAGAGGGAGAGAAAGAAGGCAGAAGGATGGAGAAGAAGAGGAGTGAGAGGAGGAGGGAGGAAGGAGGGAGAAAAAGAGGAGGAGGAGGAAAGTGAACTTGGTGGAGACATGAAATGATGTGGTAATGGTTTAATTCAACCAGTTAGTCTTTCTAAAAAATATGTTGATGTTCATCTGGCCTCTAAAAAATAGAGGAGGACCAACCTCCTCTGACTCTATGGACCAGCACATAGCCAGCACAATACAAGTACAATAGTTGATCACCACAAAACCCCTCCATGTGCTAATGATCTGATTGAATACACCTGTGTGGCAGCCTGCACCATGGTGACTAACTGCTTACCTTTTACTGGGTGGCACTGTGTGTGTGTGTGTGTGTGTGCGTGTGCGTGTGTGTGTGTGTGTGTGTGTGTGTGTGTGACAGACTTGATGGCCACCTGCACAACAGAGCAGGAGCAGAACAGTCAGTTTTGAGCTCGGCGCAGCTCTCCTAATGACAGCCAAAAAACAGAGAACCGTACCTCTTATCAGAATGTGGTAGAGACTATCTGGGCAAGGAGACCTTCCTGAGCACATTGATGTGCATTAAATGTTTGTAGGGCAAATACTTTTCTCAGGGTCGCAAGGTAGAAAAGGGGGGCATTTCTGTTTTTCTAAAAAAATCAGCTCCTACTTTTATATTGAAGTGGATGAGCCACTGGAGCGGGTCTAGCTGCACAATTAGGCTCATAGAGACAATTCTGTAAGTCTGTCTGCTGTTTTGAGCACATCAAATGAGACACGACAAGTGTGGCTACAAACCGGTGAGGAAATCATGTGTCTAGAGTTTAATTTGTGGCCGTGCTGGCAATTTATCCAGAAAAAATCCTGAATGTTTTTTTGATCCCTCTCACTGTAACGATGTCACTCACTCTGACCCAACCCCATACACACTCATTGAAAAGTGTGAAATTTGTCAGAAATCCTCATGTGCTTTTAAAGGATTTATCTCAAAAACGGTACAAGCTATGAAAAAGTTGTAAATACAGGATGAATACATTAGAAGTTTGTCTACAGCTCAGAATTTGAATGAAGTCTCTAGCTGAAAGTATGTGGACGCTTTAAAGGCTGAAAGAAGTAAGAAGATTTGAAGAGTTTCAAGACTGTTCCAATGCATTCTCTATGGGGAAAAAAAAATCAGAAATAGTTGAATATTGCAAAAAGTATGAATAGTTGAAAAGAGAAAAGACATAGCACACCTGTCCCGAAAACGCTGAACATTTTGATGTGAGAATTGTTGAAATAGCACAAAGTATGAAGGACTAGTTAAGTGTCAAAAGTATAAAGAAAATGGCCGAACAGAAGAACAATACTAGGAAAAAATCCACACAATAACAGTAGTGCCCGGGCAAAGTGCCTGGTCCCTGCAGCTATTTCATAGCTGTTGAGACCAGTGCCCGGTGCGACTGCCCGTGGCCCTAACCAAATAGATCAATGAATTAGAACTTAAACAATAAGACAGTAACACTGAAAGTTGCAAAACTGCAAAAGATAACATTTATGCTCGTTTAAAACAGAGATAACACTAACTTAAAGCAGAAGTAAGGTCGCTTTCACACTAGCCTCGTTTTGTCCGGACTTTAGGACTTTTCAGTTTGGTCCGAACCAAAATTTCAGGTGTGAACACTCCCCCGGACCACGGTCCGGACTTTTGTCGGACCAAACAAGCGGACCATGGTCCCCCAAAAAAGTCAGGACTCGGTCCGGTTCGAAGTGAACCATGGTCCGGTTCGCTTCAGGTGAGAACGCAATCGGACTTTTAATAGGACCAAATACAGGAAGCAAACCGAAACAGCAGTGTTTCCCATAATAAATTGCGTCAACCACAAATATATTTTTCGGCTTTTGGCTCGACCAACGCAATATCATTTCATTCATTCATGTCCGCATAGCGCTCTTTCTCCGTTATTGCCGTTCACACACACACACACACACACACACACACACACACACACAGAGAGAGAGCGAGAGAGAGAGGTGCATGCAGGACAGCAGGGTGCGGTGAAAGCCTGCCACAGAGAACTGTCAAAGCTGCTGCTCCCCATTGTTGATGAATAGGAAAAAAATGACAGAAAGTGATTTTCCCTCACAAATTTTCTGACCAATAGCTGAACGACCTGTAGACCACGTGTCATTTGTTTACAAAAAAGGTACGTTTTGACAAGGGACAGTGTGAACACAGACCGGACCAAAACTTAATTGCAACAATGTATCATTTCTTCCCTCTGGTCCGGACCGTGGTTCAGACTTTCAGGTGTGAAAGCGACCTAAGTGGTCCGGTCGTTTTCGCTAATGCTGCGTTCCAGGCAGGCTTTTGAAATCGTAAATTACAGCTTCAAGTCACAACTTACGACTTTGTAGCGTTCCAGGCAACCCACTCGTGTTTTTCCGACCTGTTTTACCGGTGAAAGTCACTATAACGGCCACTCGTAACTTCCGACCGGTGAACTCGTACCAGATCGAACTGGTACGACTTCACAGGTCGGAAAAATACGAGTTTCCTTGAACGCACCATAACAGTCCTCGTCCCTACGTCGCCACATTCACGGCGTCCCTTGGCTGCACACATAGCCCTGCATGCCGTTCTCTCTCCTCATTGGATAAAAACTGTAGGATACGATAAATGTTTTCTCCTCGACTCAGAGCAGAGCAGAGGGACTGACAGACCCGTGTTTCAGACCAAACACTCTATGTAAGTGATTGCTGTCGGAAGATATAACTATTTAAGACTTAGATTAACACAAATATATCACTTACTTCTGCTTTAAACTCACAGACACACTGTCACAAAGCATGCTGGGAAACCCCTACATCTAACCTCCCCAGCACGCTACATTATTATTAGTCTGAGTAGAGTTTTTGTTTTTCCAGGACGTGGCAGTGCCCTCTTTTACCTCTGATGTGTTTTTGTTACATGATGGACGTGTGTGAGTCACAACAGGAGAATAATGACCATGACACCGATTACAACACGTCTTAATCTTTGTAAAACCTTGTTACACGATGATGTATTTTCATTGAGCCAAGTGCAATTTTTTTTTAATTCAAGATCTCTTTATTAACATTTTCTCAATATAACAAATGTGCAGTGCTGGGTAGCCATTACAGAGACATGAGTTAGGTGTTGGTACATAACACCATGCACAAATGAGATGTACAAAAATAGATAGGAAAAAAAAAGAAAGGAAAGAAACAGAAATAAAAAGATGAAAAAGAAATTGAACAATGCATAAAATAATCCCTCCCATGTCATTGCCAGATTACTAGTCATAGCATAAGATCACTGTTCAACCTAAACCACAGAGTGTGTAACAAGTGAGCAGCATAGCTGAGCTGTACTCAAGGGCCAAGCCTTTAAAGGGTTTGGAATTCTTTAAGGAAGGGGCCCCACACCTTCTGAAACTTCTCATTTGAATGCTGAAGTGAGTGTCTAATTTTCTCCAATTTTAGATTAGATTAGATTAGAAAACTTTATTGATCCCCAAGGGGAAACTGCTTTGCCACGCAATAAAAAACACAAACATCCACTTGACAAACAATACAAACATTTCCATACCATTGCACAAAACTTATCAACATGATTGGATACTTCATACAACAGAGTAGGCTGCTCAAAGCAAGTGATTTAAATTGATATTAATATAGGCAAGGATAAATAAATAAATATAAGAAAATATACACCTCCAGAAGATTAAAAAGCAACAACAACAACAACAACAATAGACAGCCGCTATTTGTGGTTAAAATATCTGACTGCTGCAGGAACAAAGGAGCGTCTGAGTCGTTCAGTAGAACACCGAGGCATCACTAACCGCTCACTGAAGGAGCTTTTAAGATCCTTAAATATATTGTGGAGTGGGTGGTTATCATACAGGAGGACTGTTTTCAACTTGGTCCTTGTTCTCTTCTCCACTATTACCTCAAGCTTATCTGGGTTAAAACCAATCACTGAGCCAGCCCTCTTGATTATTTTATTAATCCTGTTCTTGTCGTCAATAGGTATACTGCCTCCCCAGCACAGAACAGAATAAAATAAGACACTAGCCAGGATGCCCTGGTAGAAAATGCCTAGCAGCCTTGGGCTAATGTCAAAGGATCTAAGTTTCCTTAGAAAGAAAAGCCTGGACTGAGCCTTCTTTACAAGGACCCCAGTGTTTTCCTTCCAGTTGAGCTTATTGTCCAAAGGGCAAGGACATGATATCTTCTAGCCATTGCGCATGAGTAGGAGGCAAAGTATCCTTCCACCTGAGCAGAATTGCTCGTCGAGCCAGAAGGGAGGCAAATGATAGAATGTGTTGCTTTGTTGTGGTCAACTTTTTCTCCCCTCCCATGACCCCGAACAGAGCAGTTAAGGGGTTTTTTTTTTAAGTATATTTTTCGGCTTTTTGCCTTTATTTGATAGTGATGACAGTAGAGATAGACAGGAAATGGGGAGGCAGAGAGAGGGGGAATGACACGCAGGAAAGGTCTGCCCGACGCGGGATTCGAACCGGGGACGCCTGCGGCGAGGACTGTAGCCTCTACATGGGGCGGCCGCTCTACCCACTGCGCCACGCACCGCCCCGGGTTTGGATCTAATTTGACCTTTAACACTCGAGAAAGTGTATGAAAAACCTCCCTCCAATATTTCCCAAGGTCTGAGCAGGACCAGTACATGTGAATGAGAGAAGCTTCGACGTGTTTGCATTTTACACAGTATGGACTGATATCTGGGTATATTGAGGACAGTTTTGCTTTTGAAATATGAGCCCTGTGTACCACTTTAAACTGAATTAAACAGTGACGTGCGCAGAGGGAGGTTGAATTAACCAGTTTGAGTATGGAAACCCAAGTATCCTCTGATAAAGGAAAGCCCAAGTCCTCCTCCCATGCAGTTTTGAGCTTATCTGTGGGGGCACTCCCAAGCTCCAACAGCTTGCCATAAAGAACCGAAATGAGCCTCTTTTTAAGTGGATCTATAGAAAGGATGGTGTCAACTATAGTCGAGTCTGCTGCTGTTGCAGATCTGGTCGTCTGAGAGAGAACAAAATGTCTTGCTTGAAGATACCTGAAAAAATTTGACTTGGGGAGACTGAATTTTCTACTAAGCTGCTCAAATGATGCCAGACTATTGTCTATGAACAAATCTTTGAAACGTACAATCCCTTTCCTGTGCCACTCTTGAAAGGCAGAGTCCTGACAGGATGGTTTGAAAAGGAAGTTTGATGCAATGGGGCTTAGCAGAGAAAAGCTATGAAAACCAAAATGCCTCCTAAATTGGGCCCAAATTTTTAGAGAATGTTTAACCACTGGGTTTCTGATTGATCTAAGTGAGGGAAGTGGGAGTGAGGATCCAAGGAGTGCAGGAATTGACATATTATCGTTTGACTGTAACTCCATCGCCACCCAGTCAGGGCAGTCACGTAACAGGAGGACCAAAATGCAAGGCAGCGCAAGTTAGCAGCTCAATAATAAAAACGAAAGTTTGGAAGGGCCAGACCCCCTGTTGGCTTAGTTTTTTGCAGATGAATCTTGTTCAAACGTGGTCGTTTACCCTGCCATAAATATGAAGAAATAACTGAGTCGAGAAGTTGGAAAAAGGATCCGGGGATAAAGAGTGGTAAGGCCTGGAAAAGGTACAGAAATTTAGGTAATATGGTCATTTTGATTGAGTTGATGCGACCCACGAAGGACATCGACAGGGGCGACCATTGTGTTAGGATTTGTTTAGTTTGATTCAACAGTGTAATAAGATTCTCCTGAAAAAGGTCTTTATGCTTCCTTGTCACGGATATGCCTAAATAGGAAAATTTGTTGTTTTCAATTTTGAAAGGGAAACTGCTAAGGTTTAATGCACGTGCTTCAGTATTGATGGGAAAAAGCTCACTTTTATTGAGATTTAATTTATAACCTGAAAGTTTACCGAACTGATTAAGCAGCGACAGAACAGGGGGCAATGAGGCAGTCGGATAAGAAATGAAGAGCAACAGGTCATCAGCATAAAGTGAGACTTTATGCTCCGTGTGACCTCTCCAGACACCAGATACATCCTTACAAGACCGAAGTGCTGTGGCGAGCGGTTCAATAGCCATATCAAAAAGCATGGGACTGAGGGGACACCCCTGACGGGTTCCACGATGTAAACTGAAAGGTCTTGACCGTTGGGAGTTAGTACGAATTGAGGCTGTGGGATGCAAATATAATAATTTAATCCATGATGTAAATTTTGGACCAAAACCAAATTTGTTCAGCACATTAAATAAGTAGACCCATTCAACACGATCGAATGCTTTCTCTGCATCGAGAGAAACAACACATTCAGGGACTTTTTCAGAGGCAGAGTAGACAATGTTGAACAGTCGTCTTATGTTAAAGTAGGACTGTCTGCCTTTAATAAAGCCTGTTTCGTCTTTGGATATGATTGTGGGGAGGGTATTCTCTAATCTATGGGCTAGGACCTTGGCTAAAATTTTAGCATCTGTGTTTAGGAGGGAGATAGGCCTGTAGGAGCCGCATTCAGTCGGGTCTTTACCTTTTTTAGCAATCAGAGTAATACAGGCCTCAGAAAATGAGGGCGGCAGGGAACCCTGGCTCTGGGATTCTGAGAGAACTGAACAAAGCAATGGGGAAAGAAGCAAGGAAAATTTCTTTAAAAATTCTGCCGGGAAGCCGTCAGGGCCCGGACACTTGCCCGACTGCATTGAGGCAATGGCTAGTGCTATTTCTGCCTGGGATATAGGTTCCTCCAATTTATTTCTTAATTCCAATGAGAGACTGGGAATACTGAGACCATTTAAAAAATCAAAGATATCATCACAACTAGCCTGGGATTCTGAGGTGTATAGCTGGGAATAAAAGTCCCTGAATGCTTCATTAATTTGTAAGTGATCCGTAGTTGTTTGGCCGTTTGGTAATCGGATCTTGGAGATATTTTGTTTAGCCTTGGAGCCTTTAAGTTGGTTAGCTAATAATTTGTCTGTTTTGTCTCCATATATATAAAACATGGTCTTACTTTTCAAGAGTGACTGTTCTATTGAGTGAGTAGTAAGCAGGTCAAATTTGGTCTTAAGTTCTAATCGTTTTTTATAAAGGTCTGGAGATTTTGTCTGAGTGTATTGTTTATCGATCTCTTTAATTTGGTGGGCAAGGTCTGATCGCTCCTTATAGGATTTCCGCCTCACTTGTGCGGTGTAAGATATAATCTGTCCCCGAATATAAGCCTTGAGGGAATCCCAGACAATTAGACTAGATACATCTGGAGACATATTAGTAGTAAGAAAGAAAGCTATTTCCTTCTCCATGAATTTAACAAAGTTATCATCAGACAGCAAAGTTGAATTGAATCGCCACTGTCTGTCTCCTTGTGGTAGGCCAGGAAGGGACATGGTCAGGACGATAGGAGCATGGTCAGAGATGACCATGCTCTGATAAACACAAGAGTTAACTAGGGGAATCAATTTATTATCAATAAAAAAATAGTCAATCCTTGAGTTTGTGTGATGAACGTGTGAAAAAAAAGAGTATTCTCTATCGCATGGATGTAGAGAGCGCCACACATCACAGATGCCATAGTCAGAAAGAAAAGCCTGGATAAAACGGGCCGACTTACTCGCTGTGCTAGGGTTAGTAGAGGATCGGTCCAGAATCGGGTCAAGCCAACAGTTAAAGTCGCCACCAAGTATAAGAGAATATGTATTAAGATCTGGGAGTAGGGAGAACACTCGTTCAAAGAAGGCTATGTCATCTATATTTGGGGCATAAACATTTACAAGTACGACTGGTGTGTTGTATAATTTGCCAGAGATAATCACATATCGACCAAATTTGTCGGAGATCACATATGCAGTTCAAATGATACATCCTGACGGATAAGGATTGAAACTCCTCGGGCTTTGGCCTGAAATGAGGAGTGGAATCCCTGCCCCAACCAACCTGAAAGTAAGCGGCTATTGTCTGAACTACGGATATGGGTTTCTTGTAGAAAGGCTATTTCAGTTTTAAGTTGTTTTAGATGTGAAAAGACCTTTCTTCTTTTAACAGGGTGATTTAGGCCCTTAACGTTCCAGCTCGCCAGATTCAAATGTCTACTCATACCATTTGACGTGGAAAATTAAGATGTAAGCACAGTGACCTAGGCAAAAAACTGAAAAAGAAAAGATGAATATGACTAGTGCAAAATGTCAGTTTCATAGGGAATGTTAGAACGTTTCTGGCAACGATATATCCCCCCAACCCACCCACCCCAACCAAGACAGCTGCTAGAACCAAAAGCAGCAAGCTCTTCAGAACCCACATTGTACAATGACACATCTTCCTAACTCGCACCTAACTAACTATTGCTCCTCTATCGTGAACATACATGAACTTAATACCTCAAAACCAACATGTAAGTTTAAGAGGAAAATAAAACACTTTTTTTTTTTTTTTTTTTAAATAAAAGTTAAAGAAAATAAATAAATAAGAGGAATTCCCTTTTCTAAATATAACTTTGACACCCTGATTTGAGCTCTGAAACATGATAACACAAGAGACAGAGCAAATATAAGTTCCTGGCTTAAATTATGTAGTATTAAAAATTATTAACCAAAATCAATACAGAGCTTGCAGGTAGAGTAGAAAAACATATAATACTGGCTTTTTTTTTAAACTTGCCAAGTCAGGTTAAATTAGATATGGTGCTCTCAAAAGGTGCATGTGATAACAGAATCATAATAAATTAAGTTTCAAGCACATCGTCAATACAGGGTGTCAAGCAACACAGTATAAGTTCGCAAAATTGAAAAGTTATCGGTATCAGTTGTCAGCAGAGGGCAACGAGGCACATATACTCACGTACGAACAGGGTGGGTGAGCGTGCTCATCCTTGTAAACAATCATCGCCAGCTCAAATGGCACTGAACCTGCAGAATGACAGGGCTGCGAACAGTAGTGAGTTGTTAAACAGTGATATTATGGCGGCTTCGGAGACTTGCGGAGGGTCTCGATGTATTTCTGCGCCTCAGCCACGGAGCTGATCCACTTTCTCTCCCCACCGGACAGTGTGAGACGGAGCCGGGCGGGGTAGAGGAGAGCAGGCTTCAAACCCAGTTTATAAAGTTCTGTCATTGCTCCGCTGTATTCTGCTCGCTGACTCTGAACTTCGGGGCTGTAGTCCTCCACGACGCGAACCGGCTGGCCGTGATAGTCAAGTTTCCCTCTTCGCCGTGCCTCTCTGATGAGAAGATCCTTCGTCTGGTACCGGTGTAGGCGGAGGATGACTGGCCGTGGTCGCTGTCCGGGGGGCGGCTTGGATGCTAGAGAACGATGGGCTCTATCGATTTCTGGTGGTGAGGGCAGTGTGTTGTTCCCAAATATCTCGCACAGCAACTTCGAGAAGAACTCGGTAGGAGATCCGCTTTCAATGGACTCCGGTAGACCTAGGATGCGTATGTTCTGCCTCCTGCTACGGCTCTCCAGGTCGGTAACTTTAGCCTTGAGTCGAGTATTATCATCACGTAGAGTCGAGCAAATGCCCTCGAGGTCTACGACTCGTTGACTGAGGTCTTCTGTTGCAAGCTCGAGAGACGAAACACGTTGGCCATGGTCCTCCACTGCAAGCCGCGTTTGGTCAAGTTTCGAGTCGAGCTGACTGAATGATGTTTTGAACTCGGTGGCTAACGCTGCACGGTGTTCCTCGAGCAGCTCGGTGATAGCTGCTAGGGTTAAGCTAGCGCTAGCATCTTTTTTGCTTGATTTGCCGCCTTTCGCAGCCATTACAGAGGTAACAGGACTTGTTTAGGCGAAACAAAGAGAGACAAAGTGAAAACGAAAAGGGGGATTCCGTTTCGCGTTGAAGTTGGAGGGCTGAGTGGTTTGAAAAGTTAAATGTTCACGGGAGCACTCGCACAACACGTCTACTCCATTTGCTCGCTAACCGGAAGTCCCAAATTTTAATAGGAATTTGTAGCATTATACAAATTGGTTAAAAAAAAAACAAACACACAAAACAATGTTGTACTTGACTGATTGACAGTGTTGGAGCAACGACAATGCTCATGTGTGACGTGTTCTCTCTGCAAATACAGTCTCTTACTTTACTTTTCTGGAATCCCTGTATGATTAGTTTTTTCTATACTGTTGTTGAGGATATTCATGTTGAGTCTGTTGAATAATGTCAGACCTGGTTCAGATGGCTGTACTAACAGCAGGCAAGTGCATGTATACAGTGCAAATGTGAAAAACACTTACCTGGAAATAAACATATTTAAATAAAAAAGGATTGGATTCGTTCAACTAAAGAATATAGTTTCTGGTTTTTAACGCATGTTTGTTTTGTTTTGAATAGATTAACTATACACTCTTAACGGCATAAACTGAGGACGTCACATAAAACCTCAGGGATTCTTCAGCATCTCATTGTTTTTTACTTCTTAAATATATTTGTATTTTTCATCTTTTTGACTCTTTTTCTTGTTTTCACCTCAGTTCTGTTTCTGCCAGGTGTATGTAGTGTTGTAATGCTCTAATCTATAGGCTATGTTATTAAAGTCAGCTTTACTGATGATTGCAAAGACATAGAGGACACACAGAGCACACTATAGCATATAATAAAGAAAAAAGTATGAAAAACTGTAAAGTATACATGAGAAAAAGACCCACAAGGTACATGAGAGGTTTTTTATTGATATGCTCTTCTCTTAAAATAATATACGTATACAATTGAATCAATAAGTGTTGTGTATCCTTATCTTAACATTTTTATTCCGTTACTGTGTCCTGAGGTTTCCTCTAAGCAAGATAAGACAAAAGTGGACAAAAGTGGACAAAAGTGTTTTCCACTTCTAAGCAAACAGAGGTCAATATATGTTTATATTTATTTATTTATCTATTTATTTATTATTTGCAGGTTCTTCCTCCCTGTTCTCAGCACAAAACATGATTGGAGTGGAATATAATATATACAGTATATATATTTTTCTTATTATTAATATTCTTGAATCATACTCTTATTACAAATGCTACTACATAACATATCAAAAGGAGAGTGAGGGAGTGAGTGACCTTTGCTTATAAAGAAATCCTTCACCTTGCCGCCGATGGAAACATGACGAACACCATAAGGCAGACAAATAAACATATGGTTCCTATGAACATTTTTTATTTATTTCACATCCAATTATTTACAGGACAGATAAATTCAGTTTATCAATAAACTCAGTTACAAAAATTGTTACGGAAAAATAATTTGCTGATAGGATCAATAAGGTTTTTGTGCTGCTCTATATGAAAATGCACATTACATACAAAATCGATTAATTGATTCAGTAAAAACATACAAAAAACATTTCATTGCTGTCCATACACTTTTTAATCTGCCACTTTTGCACAAGTCATTATTTTTCAGTTCACTCCACTACCTCACTGCAAAATCACACCTTGCTTCCCACTCACATCAAAGCTGTTTGTTGGATCAACGTTTTAGTATATCGACATTCATCAGGACCGACACATAAATCTTCTTGATAACACTCCACTACCTTGTCCAGTATTTAAATTAATTTCTTTTGTTCTGTGTATGTTACCACTGTTGTACACATAAACCGTACATTTATTCTAATCCATGTCCTCCATACTGTCCAATATTTCAGCAACTGAAAACACATTGTATTTTTTTTCATCAGATGATTTTTAGTAGCCCACAAAAGAGTAAACATAGTGTATCTCTTTTTATATTCTATAATTAATAATTTACTCTTGCTTGTTGTTTATTGCTGCTGTAACAAGTAAAATTTGGGATAAATTAAAGTTGTGTTTCTTGTTGTGTGTGTTTAGCTGTGACCAGCTCAAACAGCCTGTAAAGTTGAACATGAACAGTGAATGTGTTTAAAATGTGTTTTTCTCCTCAGTGACGCTGGCGGCTCAGAGACTTTTAGCTTGGTGATATTAGGCCTCGTCCTTCATCAGCAGCTGAGTAAAAGTCACCGTGGTTTTTGTCCTGTAATAATCTTCCATCTTTAAAGGAAGAGGAAGAAGTTTACAAGAATCACTGAGAAGAGTTTAAAACATCAACTGGTTTAATCCATGAATGTGAAAACGTGAGTGAGAGACAGAGACAGAGACAGACATGTAGAGACTGAACTGTCTGTTCAACAGTGAGAAGGTTTCTGTGACAGGAGGAGACTCTGCTTCACTCAACACAGACTCACTGAGGAATCAGACGACCAGACTGCAAACCCAGGATAGAGAGGTTGAGTGAAGGTGGTGTTGAATGTGTAGAGGTGGATCAGTGAGTCAGAGGAGACTCTGTAGAAGGACAGAGAGCCAGCAGGACAGTCCACATACACTGCTACTCTGTTAGAGACAGAGGAGGAGGAGGAGGAGGAGGAGGAAGAGGAGGAGGAGGAGGAGGGGATACGTGTCGCTCTGTTATTGTGAAAGATGTAGTAACCACCATCACCAGAGCAGATCAGACTCCAGGACCGATCGTTCCTTCCAAACACACAGTCTTCACTGTTTCCTTTCCTGCTGATTCGTCTGTAACTCACTGATATATAAACGTCTCCTCTCCTCTCGACCTCCCAGTAGCAGCGACCAGTCAGACCAGTTGAACACAGCAGCTGATCCCAGTGGTCAAATCTGTCTGGATGATCAGGATATGACTGATGCTCCTTCACCCAGGTCGCCTTCCTGTTGTTGTCAGACAGTTTGATGTTTGTGTGCACTGTGTTTGTGTCGATTGTGAGTGGACAGGAATCTGATGGAGAGAACAAGACACAGCTGCAGTTATTGATCATGTGATCAGTTATTGACAGTTTGATGAAGAATCATGAGGTCAGTGATGTGACAGTGTGAAGATGGTTGAATGTGCTGCTTTGTTTCCATGAATCAAAGTAAAAACAGACTTACACTTCCTCAGACCTGGTGTCAACCATGGGACTCCAGCAGGCTCCACCCTGAAAGGAGGAGGGGGGTCAGAGCAGCACCTTCTCTGTCAGCATGTGTAGCTGGGTCACTCCTTACTTTGTTTTATTCATCTGATCATTCATTATAGTCATTATTTCTTTATTTTTCTAATTCATTATGGTGAACATTCTCAAAACCTGCTCAATGCTAACACTATCTAAAACAAGTTAGAATTTCCTGCTTTGTTTTATATCACTTCTATTTCTAAGTTCCATCTTCACCTGTAGCAAGGGGGAGCGATATTGGGGTAACACACTAAGGGGTACGTGGGTGACGTCGGACCAAACTCCCGGCAAAACTATGGCTGCTCTTGTTGTGGTAAGACGTGTTGTGAAGCTCTCACGTTACTCCGTAAAATAGGCACTTAAACTGTCATGTAATGCGGTTGAAACTGTGCGCTAAAGTAACGTCAGCCTTTTATTAATGTGTTGCCGTGTTTTTAAAATGCAAGATCATTTTTCTGACTAATTTATTGCCCGATGTTGCTATGTATCTCGCTTTCTTTCCCCCACCCTCCGCCCGTTGTCTTCGTTGTCACTTTGTTGCCGCTCCACAGAGCGCACATGGCTAATTAATATGCACGTGCTGACCATATATGGTTGTGTCTAGAGACGATCCGGGGGCGGAATATGAGGTGTGTTCACGTGCGCACCATTCTTGGGTCCAGTGTGATTTATCAAAGACAAATTGCGGAAAGTTGTGCGTACGCACAGTTTGATAGATCTGAAAAAGGTGTTAAAAATTTTGGGTGTGCGCCATTTTCGTCTTTTCGCCATATGCCTAAGCAAAAATTTAGTAGCAGTTTTACACTGCTTACTTACAGTTTGGATAAATGAGGCCCCAGGCCCTAAGCCCAGAGCCCAGACGCTCACAGCTGCAGCTTCTCCGCGGCGCTGAAGGTGACAGGTTAACTTGACAAACAAACTGCAACATAGTTCTGTTTGTTTATCATGTGTGTCAGTTTTGTGTGTGACTTGATAGTTTAGTTGTTGAGATTAAGAACATCACTCCCTCATCAAACTGGTGACGTGTCACAGCTCCAGGGGAGGGCACTAATGCTACAAGCTCCCACCCCGTTCTTCATCTGGCTCAGAGGTGAAAGCCTTGGCAGCTCGGTGTAGCTGTCAAGGTACAACAGGTATAGCTCACCTGGTAGAGCAGCTTGCACTGTAATCAAGGCCTACTTTCCGGTCTGGGATCGAATTCCAGTGTGGAGTTTTACACTAAATGCGCTGAATCTGTAATTGTACAATGTCCAACTGTCAGCAACCGGGGGGTGGGGTGCGAGGAGGTGGCTGGGCGGGTGCAAAACAGCGCAGTCTCCGCCCACCCCCTAGAGGTCAATTGCTAATGTGCATGGTTTTAAAATGGCCGAGACAGGGTGCAGTTCATCAACAGACAACAGTCTCTGCAACTGTGTATACACTGTGGCCTAGAGGCAGAGTGAAAGTCTGCTGACCATGAAGTTGTGGGTTCGATACCTACCTTGGTCAACCATTTGTATGGTGATCACTGCTTGCACTATTTGCTAATTCTGCAACAGCGTTCAGCTGCTTTCAGCAGTCACACCATTTCCATTCTTGGAAATGCTTTTTCTAGTTTTAAGCATCATTGAAAAATCTCACATTCATCAAAGTCTCAACCTCTCTTCTCCACAACTCCACTGTAGTGTAGGGGTTAGGGTGGCTGCTTGCCAACCCCAAGGTCACTGGTTCGAATCCAAGGGAAGAACTCTTCTTATGTTATGTTGAATTCTGCTCTCCTCCCCCGCCTTCAATTGGTTACAGGTGTTTGTTATCTCCTTGATTACTCGTACCAGTTTGCAGCACATCATCACATTACAATGAATGACAACAGTCTTGAAAGCAGTGTGCTCTCTGTAGCCGAGTGGCAGAGTAAAGGCTAAGTGTTGGTAAATGGTGATCACTGCTTGCACTATTTGCTAATTCTGCAACAGCGTTCAGCTGCTTTCAGCAGTCACACCATTTCCATTCTTGGAAATGCTTTTTCTAGTTATTTTTCATCTTCCGGATGATTTTTGATTCGCTACTAGTCCTGCAACTCTTCGCGTTGCAGGACAAATTATATATCAAAACGTGCGGTTCGATCGGGATCGGGGTGCTATTACTTTTCTCAACAGTGTACGAATTACGCAAAATTTTGCCTTGAAGTCAATGGGCCACAATTTTCACTCTACACGCATAATTTTTTCAGAATTTGTAAGACAAACTTGTTATCTATCAATTCATGTGCTCAAAATATCAGAGAGACTTACAGAACTTACAGAATCAGCCTCTGAGTGTGGCCACGTCTGTCTCTGCTCCTCATTGACTCCAATACAAATATTTTCTGAGAGAAGCAGAACGGCCTGATGTTTCAAAACTGCCATCCTCTCCAAAATATTTACTGTAGGAACACCAAATCGTACCGAAATTTTCAGGAAGTCCTTAGAGCAACGTTGATCTGTGTTTTGTTCTGATAGGAGTTACCGTTTTCTCACCCTAAGCCTAAATGTGAGACTGGTGCAGAGGCAGAAAATGGCTCTTTTTCTCCACGTTTCTGTCTGTCTCAGCCTGCGGGGGCCCCTATCGCCGTGGTAACCTCTTTGATCCTCAGGCCAGAGCTCGTTAACTTCATAAACAATCCACCTGGCACTCGTTTAAATGTTTATAAACAGAGACACAGCTAAATCAGACTGACACAGGATGCAGCTACTAACTAACTATGTGTCAAGTCAGTCACACACAGACTCTAGAGCCAGCTTCATGTGATTATACACACACACACACACACACACACACACACAGACACACACACACACACACACACACACACACACACACACACACACACACACACACACACACACACACACACACACACACACACACACACACACACACACAGGTAACCTAATGTGATTACAGCTCCTCCATATCAGTGCTTATAGAAAGATGATCATGTGTCTGTCTGATCAGCTCTGTCTTGACCTTAAGATCGTGGGTTTGATTGCCATGTTGACAGAGATGGCACAACCCGCAGTAGCTCCCGTGGCCCATTCAAAATTTCCCGAGAGGAAATTTTCTAGTTAGTGTGAATGCTGGAAGCATTCACACTATTGTTATTCGGTTCGGCCATTTTCTGCCTTTCTTCGGCATTTAACTAGTCCTTCATACTTTGTGCTATTTCAACAATTCTCACATCAAAATGTTCAGCCTTTTCGGGACAGGTGTGCTATTACTTTTCTCTTTTCAACTATTCATACTTTTTGCAATATTCAACTATTTCTGATTTTTTTTCCCCATAGAGAATGCATTGGAACAGTCTGGAAACTCTTCAAATCTTCTTACTTCTTTCAGCCTTTAAAGCGTCCACATACTTTCAGCTAGAGACTTCATTCAAATTCTGAGCTGTAGACAAACTTCTAATGTATTCATCCTGTATTTACAAATTTTTCATAGCTTGTACCGTTTTTGAGATAAATCCTTTAAAAGCACATGAGGATTTCTGACAAATTTCACACTTTTCAATGAGTGTGTATGGGGTTGGGTCAGAGTGGGTGACGTCATCGTAGAGTGCAGGAGATCCAAAAAAGCGACTGGAACTTTTCTTCTGAAACTGCCAGCAAAGCTACAAATGACACTCTACACTCATGATTTTGGAAACAGTTTGTAGCCACACTTTAGCCAGGCTAGCGCCGCCTACTGGTTCCGGCAAATTTCATTTGCCTCAAACATGTAGTCAGGACACTAGCAATGCGTTTCGGTTTGCTCCGTCCGCCAGAGCGGACGGACCAATCAGCGAACAGACGGGTAAGTGAAGGCGATGACGTTGAACTCAAGCGCTCAAGATTAACCTATGAGCTTAACCGGTGTATAGCACACGTGACCACCAAGCAGCAGCGATTAGTTGAAGCAAATGTAAGCAACCGCCTCCCGGAAGCAAACGAATCCCTATGGCTCGTGTTCAGACCGCTATATGAAATGTAATGAAGTAAGCGGCTGATGCATCAGGCTAGCCACACTTGTCTTCTGTCTCACAATGCCGTCAAAAATGCACAGAGACTCAGAGAATAATTAAAAAAAAATTTTTAATGCAGCCTGGGTGCTCTCTCTCTGCCATTCAGCCCAATGCATTTTTTTTCACAGCAGAGTAGCAGGAGCTCAACTTTTTAATTCACTGTAATGGGCATTATACTTTGTTTGATTTCATCAAAAAATAGTCACAAGTCACAAAAAAGTCCTCTACTTACTTGTTGTCGCTCATTTATACCATTGTCTGCTTTTTTTAAGCATCATTGAAAAATCTCACATTCATCAAAGTCTCAACCTCTCTTCTCTACAACTCTGTCTGTAGTCCAGTGGGTAAGGTGGCTGCTTGTCAACCCCAAGGTCACTGGTTCGAATCCAAGGGGAGTACTCTTTTTATGTTATGTTGAATTCTGCTCCCCTCCCCCACCCTCAATTGGTTACAGGTGTTCGTTAAGAGATGCATTAATTGCTTCTGCCACCGTTTGCAGCACATCATCACATTACAATGGCAACACACGTACGTCTGTGCTCTCTGTGGCGAAGTGGAAGAGTAAAGGTTTACTGATCATGAGGTCACGGGTTCGATTCCTGCCTCATTCATGTCGTACTTTCTGCTAGAGACTTCATTCAAATTCTGATTTGTGGACAAACTTCTAATGGCTCATTTATGATGCTTTTTTAAAGACCCACTCCCGTGAAAATCGTGTTTTTTGAGCTTTTCACATGTTCCTGTGGCATTTTTCTTGTGTTAGAGCACATATCAGCAGAAAAGGAAGTGCAAAATTGCATTTCTGAGTTTTTCTGCCTTCAAACTGCTGTGAACCAATAGCAGACGCAAACTGGCAGTTTCAGGGAGACTGGAGCTGACGTGTCACACAAGGGGGTGGATCTGACTACACGCAGGCGTAGCTCACAGTCGGCCATATGAGGACGGGCAACTTGCTCTGACTCTGGCTGCAGTTACAGTGCAGTAGATAGGTGATCCGGTCATCTGCACTAAAAAAATGATTCATAACTCTGTGCGGCCACGTCTGTCTCTGCTCCTCATTGAGTCCAATACAAATATTTTCTGAGAGAAGCAAAACGGCCTGATGTTTTAAAACTGCCAGCGTCGCCAAAATATTTACTGTAGAAACACCAAATCATACCGAAATTTTCAGTAAGTCCTTAGAGCAACGTTGATCTGTGTTTTGTTCTGATAGGAGTTACTGTTTTCTCACCCTAAGCCTAAATGTGAGACCGGTGCAGAGGCAGAAAATGGCTCTTTTTCTCCACGTTTCTGTCTGTCTCAGCCTGCGGGGGCCCCTATTGCCGTGGTAACCTCTTTGATCCTCAGGCCAGAGCTCGTTAACTTCATAAACAATCCACCTGGCGCTCGTTTAAATGTTTATAAACACCGACACAGCTAAATCAGACTGACACAGGATGCAGCTACTAACTAACTACAACACACACACAGACTCTAGAGCCAGCTTCATGTGATTACAGTTACACACACACACACACACACACACACACACACCATGTGATTACAGTCTCACACACACACACACACACACATACCATGTGATTACAGTCTCACACACACACACACACACACACACACACACACACACACACACACACACACACACACACACACACACACACACACACACACCATGTGATTACAGTCTCACACACACACACACACACACACACACCATGTGATTACAGACACACACACACCATGTGATTACAGACACACACACACACACACACACCATGTGATTACAGTCACACACACACACACACCATGTGATTACAGTCTCACACACACACACACACACACACACACACACCATGTGATTACAGACACACACACACACACACCATGTGATTACAGACACACACACACACACACACACACACACCATGTGATTACAGTCACACACACACACACACCATGTGATTACAGTCACACACACACACACACACACACACACACACCATGTGATTACAGTCACACACACACCATGTGATTACAGTCACACACACACACACACACACCATGTGATTACAGTCACACACACACACGCGCACACACACACACACACACACACACACACACACACACACACACACACACACACACACACACACACACACACAACCTAATGTGGTTACAGCTCCTCCATATCAGTGCTTATAGAAAGATGATCATGTGTCTGTCTGATCAGCTCTGTCTTGACCTTAAGATCGTGGGTTTGATTCCCATGTTGACAGAGATGGCACAACCTGCAGTAGCTCCCGTGGCCCATTCAAAATTTCCCGAGAGGAAATTTTCTAGTTTACTTTACGATAGTCTATACATGGACTAATGGTCTGGTCAGGCTTAGGGACAAGCACCACCGGGGAGCTCCATTCGCTCTGCCTCCTTTCAATGGCACCTACCTCTAACATATATGACAACTCCTCCTTTAACACTTGTAGCTTAGAGGGTGGCAGCCTGTAGGGGTGCTGCTTTATTGGGGAGGAACCACCGACATCTACATCATGAACTGCCAAAGTAGTTCGCCCTGGAACATCTTTAAACAGTGGTGAGAACTCTACCAACAACCTCTTGATGGCAGACTGCCACTCAGCAGATATATGAGCTAGATGGGAATCTACGTAATGCCTGGAGGGCCTCAAGGTTTTTTAGCCGGAAACCAACTGTCTCCTGATCATCCACCCTACTCTCCTCAGGCACCTGACTCATAACCATACAAACCACTGCTGGAGCTAGAGATCGATTTACATATCTTTTCAACAAATTAACATGACATAAACGGTCTTTTCGCCTCCCATTTGGGGTACTAATGATATAGTTCCGATCACCCACTTTCTTGAGCACCGAGTATGGACCAGAGAAGGATGAACCCAGGCTACAGGTCCGCTGTGGGATCAGGGCCAAAACCTGGTCACCAACATCAAAACACCGGTCCACAGCTCTCTTGTCAGACTGCACTTTCATACGAGCTTGAGCTCCTTTCAGGTGTTCCCTTGCCACACGGCCGGCAACCCACAACCAATCTTGAAATTTTGAAACATACTGCAACATATTATCATTTGTCTGTGGCTGTGTCAACTGTTCTTTCAACAATTTGAGCGGACCCCTCACTTCATGGCCAAAAACAAGCTCAAATGGGGAAAACCCGGTCGATTCATTTATAGCATCTCTGTACGCAAACAGCACAAAGGGAACTGCCGTATCCCAGTCTGCAGGGAACTGTACACAATATGTCTTTAGCATTGTTTTTAGGGTCTGGTGAGCACGCTCCAGAGCCCCTTGAGACTCTGGATGGTACGCTGAGGACACCGCCTGTGTGATGCCTAACCCTGCCATGACTTCCTGAAAGACTCCAGACACAAAATTAGTTCCTCTGTCATGCTGTATCTGCTTAGGAAGGCCAAACCTCAAAAAGAAACTAACCAAGGCCTCTATGATAGTACACGCCTTAATGTTTCTCAGGGGAACAGCTTCTGGAAACCGAGTGCTACTATCCATGATGGTAAGCAAAAACTAATTTCCCTTCCAGCTCTTAGGCAACGGGCCAACACAGTCAATAATCACTCTAGCAAAAGGCTCCTCCATAACTGGGATGGGATTCAAAGGTGCTTTTGGTACTTTTTGATTAGGCTTCCCGACAACCTGACACTCATGACAAGACCGACAAAAAATCACCACATCCTTACGAAGCTGGGGCCAATAGAAATTACGTCTTATCCTAGCTAGCGTTTTCCTAACACCGACATGACCAGCTAGGGGAGACTCATGGGCCATCCTGAGAACTTCTCCTTGATAACATCGAGGTAACACTATTTGCTCACATACACTCCACTCCTCGGTGGCCGGCCTGTCTGGAAGCCACCATTTCCTCATGAGCACATCTCCCCGAAGAAAAAACCCTTCAGCCATGTCTCGACTTTCCTCCTCCGTTGCCGCCGTTTCCCTCAGGAGAGCTAAGGTAGGATCCTGTAACTGCTCCTTCACTAAATTACTCTGGTTCAATTCTGGCGCTTTCTCCAAACCACACCACTTTGCAAAAATTGTGTCTGCTAATTCAACCGGTGGGGTGTCCTCAGTTAAAGGAGGGTCCACATTTTCTTTTGCTTGAGACCGAGTCACCACGCACACCGGGAATGCTGCTGGAAATTCCTTCTCAGGAGCCATAGTTTCCGCTACCTCACAGGGGGTGGGGGACAGATGGGGGGTTACCCAGGGAGCCACTGCTGTTTCATCAGTTGCCAAATCATTAGCCAACAGTAGGTGCACCCCAGCAACCGGCAACTCTGGCGCCACTCCTACCTCGGCGTATCCTGTGTAATGCTTTGTTCTCACAAACACTCGATACAAAGGCACGGCCAGGTAATCAGTGCCACCAAAACCCTTAGCTGGGACATACGCTCCCTATCGCAGCTATTGCAGCTGTGTCTGGTAGATCAATGGTACCGGCTAACAGGATGGAGATGCCACTAGCCGTGTCCCTCAAAACTGTCACTGATGCCTCAGCTGTTCCCTCTGCCATAGCGACTGTTCCCTCTGACACATATTTCCCAAACTGCTTAAGCCCAACACTGGTCACATCTGAAACTGGCTGCATGGCAGGCGTGAGTCCCAAACACACAAGCTCACGGCCTCCTTCCGCCCCTTAAAGTTCTTTCTGTGCCCCCACACAAGATACTTCACGACCATCTATCCCAACTGTTGCCCCTCTCTTTTGCAGCACTGGACAACGCGATCTGAGATGGCCTGGTTTGTTACAATAGTGACATATGATCTCTCTGGGAAAGGGGAAAAATGTATCATATGGCCGGTCATTTCGAAATTTTAAAGGAGGGCGACCGCCATCCCCTCTCCTGTCACCTCCATGCACTGGGGGGCGCCAGTTACCACTCACTTTATCATTAGCAGGTTCTCCAACAGGGGGCCGTGAACTGCCAATGCTATTATTTCTCAAATGGGCGCTTCTCTGTGCTCCCTGTCCACTTACTCTGCCCTGGCCTCTCACGCCACTCACGTTTATCAGACCTGATGTCCTTATGAATTAGAGCGTAACGATCTGCAGCCTCAGCGGCTTTAGTCACTGAAGAAAGATCCAACTCACTCAAATAGCTCTGAATGGCCTTTGGCAGACTAAGGCCTAGTCCACACGAGCCCGGGTATTTTTGAAACCGGAGTTTTGCTTCGCGTCCACACCAGTGGTGTAATAAAAACACACCATACACACGCAACCGTGAAATCCGCTACCAAGTGACGCAATGCACGTGTGGAAGGCTGTTTTAACCAATCAAAATACAGTGGAAACCGCTTATGGATCAAAAGGCTTGGGACGGAATCATTTCTATACAAATGCTGTTTAAATAATTCGTTATCAAGAAATCCGCTTATAGTGTTCATTTTTGGTCATTTTATGGATGTAAACATGCGCAAAAACCATTTCAAAACTACGTGTTATTATAGCTTTATTTCACAGACTCCAAGTCCAACAATTAAATATTAATTAATTTAATAAAAATGTGTAGCCTATTTATTTTATTTTCGGCGGTGTCCCTTTGACGTGCACTGCTGCAGCAGCCTGCACATGTCGCTGCGCTGTGTCTTGACTCTTGTGCTGTGTGTTGTTGTGCGCTCTGTTGTTGTGCTGTGTGCGTCACCTGGCTGCTGAGCCACATGACTGTCTGTCGGTGCGGCGCAACTCTTTATCACTGGCTGTTGTGTTGTCTGTCAAAACATGGATGAATGAAACATATCCACTTTATATCGACCGCGGAAGTCACGGATACATTTTCGGCTTTTGGCTCGTTCCTAATCTCCGCATAGGCTCTTTTTATCACTGCATGACAGCAGCGCGACCCCCCCTCCCGTCGTACCCGGGACATAGGCTATTGCCTGTTCATTCATGAAAATCATCCCGAAAAACTCTCAATCAAACAAGGTGGGGAATAAGAAACTGCGGCGCTACTGTAGTAGTTCTGTCATTTTAAAAACAGCTGATCTGTAGCGTCACTTTACTGTAAATGATGCTGTGTGGAAAACCAGCTGTGGTCTGTGATTGAGGGTGAGTTTGGAGCTGACGAGAGGATCGCCCTGACGACCGTTTCGTTATATTTTTCCCATCGAAAAAATATACAAATAGCCTAGCATTTAGATGATGTAAAAAAAATAAATAAATAAAATAAAAAGTGATAAAAATCCACTTTGTCACCTCCATTTTTGCGAGCTCACGTCAACTTCTGCAAACCGCTGCAAACAACCTCTGGGGCTGACAGTGTTTACATCAGCACGTGTGCAGCTATGACGTAAACGAGAACAACAATCACGGTTGCAGTGTCCACACGCACCCGGTGAAACCAACCCCGGCCGAAAACCCCACCCTGGACTCCGGTTTCAAAAAAACACGGTTTCAGGGTTCCAAAAGCACGGTTGCATGTGGACAGGACATACAACCGGGAACATATGTTCACGGTTTCAAAAGTACCCGGGCTCGTGTGGACTAGGCATTAGTTTAAACTGCTCAAGGAGCATGAGTTCTTTCAATTCCTCATAGCTATAGGCTTCACTGGCTTTGAGCCACCTTTCAAACACCAGCGCCTGCTGCCTTGCAAACTCTGCATAGGACTGCCCCGTCTGATTTCGGTCAGACCTGAAACACTGCCTATAGGCTTCAGAGACAAGAGCATACTGTTTCAAAACAGCGTCCCGAACACACTCATAATTTTCACTGTCCTCCATGCCAGGCATAATAAAGGCTTCTTGAGCTTTACCTGTAAGGGCTACTGCTTTGCAAGTCAGTTGTCCTGCAACACAGTGGCATGGGGGGACTGTGCTCATTCAGAGGTGTCTTCAGATCATAACAACAGGTTGAAAGCCTGAGGACTTCTCTCTCTGTCTGTGTTAACTGAGGCAGTGAAACACACAGTGGCCTTGACTTTATGAAGTTGATCACTTTGATGCTGTCGTTTAAAATCTCATGTAACACCAACCTGGATTCATAAAGTTTCCTCATGAAGCAGTCAGGAGGCTCACTGACATGACGTGAATGATTTGTGTAGAGATTCGTCTGGAGATGAGCCAGCTTCATGCCACTGTTTGCTAACTTCTCCCCACAGAAGAAGAAAAAAAAAAACACGATGGCTCGAGTGGGCAGCAACTCGTGGACGTAAATGTCGGGATTTTACCGGCGCTGGTTTCGCCTCTTTGTTTTTTTTTTATCACTTATCCCTTCGTGGTTTAGCAGCGCTGCTGCTGCTTCACGTCAACCCTGACTCCGTTGTTTGATTGACAGGCGATGCCGGCAATGCCAGGTTGGGTTAAACCATCTGGTGGGGGGGGACTCGGTGAAGTAAAAAAAATAAAAATTTAGGCTACAGATTACGGTTGTTTGATCAGCGTGAGATTTTTTTTAAAGCCAATGGCTGTGACATTTTCTCTGTACATGTTATTCACCAGCTCAACCCAGGCATGCAGCTTGTTTGGTACAACTCCAAAACAGTCCCCCTCTCAAACAATGTCCCGCGGCGCGATGTTCCGCCGCTCTGTGTTCCCAACGTTTTTACACACTCACCGTTATTGGGGTATATGAAAAATTCATATCACAAAAAAAAAAATCACCGGTATTCGGTATGAACCGGTATACCGCCCAGCACTAGAAACATGTACTGTAGATTAGCAGTGAATAAACTCACGTTGGCAATAATTTGTTGACACAAAAGAAATGGCAATTAAGACAGGATACAGACACCTTTTACAGAGTGGATAAACTTCAAATAGGCTATTCATTTGTCTTCAGAGATTATTTACAAATGGATTTTAACAAGAAAATACTTGTTAAAAATCTTTGTAGAAGGTGAGTTAGGGTTCCCACGCGTCCTGGAAAACCTGGAAATTGTTTGACCAATTATCCACTCATGGAAAACACATGAAAATTGAGAATTAGTAAAACCACTAATGATTTATTTTCCAAAGATAACTAAGTTATATTGTGAACCCTTGTGTGGGGTATTGTGAGTATCATCCAATCGATACAGTAGCATTGTGATTATTGAGAAAGCTTCATGATTTTGCTCTCAAATCACACCAGATTGCTACATTTCAATTTACAATGCGCACAAATTTTCGGCCGGGGGGTTTAACCCCCCCGGAATCCCCTGGGAGGGGTTGGTCCTTGCCATACCTTGTCTAAAACTGAAATTATGCCACTGAGTTCAACCAGCTGCAGCTGAAATGTTTCCTGATACACTCTGAAAAAAAGTCTTATCCAAACATCTGGAGAGACTCTTTCATCACTGACATCTCTTCTCCTGAATATGACACAGTGAGTCATGGTGAGACACTGAAGTCATCATGAGGAGAAACCCCTGATCCCAGTAGTTCATCACTGTGACTGATGAAAGCTGCACAGCTCATGTTTGAAACACTCTGAGATTTTGGCTTCAGTATAAACTGTGTTGGGACGAGTCAGACTGAGACAGAGGACGTAAGTGGAGTGGGCGGAGCTTCACTGTGGCCTACACCACCTCTGGATATGGTCTGAGTGATGTGATCTGATGTCATCAATGCATGGATCACCTGAGACAGATGTTAATACCAGGTGTGAACGGGGCCATAGAAAATGTTCCAGCTCCTCCTCCTCTATCAGACAGTGTGTGTGGCTGCAGCAGCCTCTCCATACCTGAGAGTCTCCAGTCTCCAGTCTGGATCCTCCAGTCCAGCAGACAGCAGCTTCACTCCTGAGGCTCCTGGATGGTTGTAGCTCAGGTCCAGCTCTCTCAGATGGGAGGGGTTGGAGCTCAGAGCTGAGGCCAGAGAAGCACAGCCTTCCTCTGTGACCAGACATCCTGACAGACTGAACACACGAAACAACACACAGGAACCCTCTGTCAACACCTGCTGCTGTGTTCAAGTGGCATCAGATAAACAGCTGGATGGATCCTCACCTGAGAGTCTCCAGTCTACAGTGTGGACTCTCCAGTCCACCAGACAGCAGCTTCACTCCTGAGTCCTGCAGGTTGTTGTTACTCAGGTCCAGAGTCTCCAGTCTACAGTGTGGACTCTCCAGTCCACCAGATAGCAGCTTCACTCCTGAGTCCTGCAGGTTGTTGTTACTCAGGTCCAGGTGTCTCAGACTAGAGGACTGGGAGCTGAGGACTGAGGACAGAGCTTCACAGCTTCTGTCTGAGAGGTTACAGCCGCTCAGTCTGAAGAGGAATTCAAGGAAAAACACTCACATACTCAATATGAAGGAAATAACAGGTTAGAATCATAAATACACAACATTTCAACACAAACTTGAGAGTTTACAGCGTTTTTTACTCAACATGTTCTAGTTTGTATAAATAGATTTATAGATAGATTTGATTATAAACTGTGACTGTGATGGTACCATTCCAATATTCTCCAGTCCGCGATTTCATTTGTAATGACGGATGGCTGTTTTTTCAGTCAATGATTCAAAATTATCATCTGGCGACCGCGGTACCGACCGCTCCTCCCGCACCGCTTTATGTGAAATGACGGACAGGATAAGGAAGTACCGGGACGTGGAATCACGTGAGTTCGGTGCTTTGTGACGTCAAGCTGCACAGCACTTCCAATTCCCCCGTTTGGAGACAAAAAAGTGTAACAATCAATTTAGGGAGTGAACAGACTTTTTTCACCTCCAGGCGTCATAGAAAGGTCACGGGAACACATAGGACCTACAAAACCAGTAGAAAGTGGATTTTGCATAATATGGGCCCTTTAAATAAATAATCAGCTGTTGTTTTTAAGTAGAACCTCCTTCTACCTCCATCACCAGCCTCTAATCACTGCCACTAACAAACTATATGAATTAATGAACTAAAATACAAAAAATTATGTTTAGACTGAGAAAATATTTTACCACTTAAACAATGAGTCATATTCTGCTGAAAGTGAAAAACCAGGTAAAACTGTCATAAAACCTGAGCAGTGTTCACTCTGGTGACAGTGAACGCTGCTCAGGTTCATCATTTATAAACTGATAGATTCAATTCAACGTTCACTAAAAACATGAACATGTCCAATGAAGCACAGCCTTCCTCTGTGACCAGACATCCTGACAGACTGAACACACACGACAACACACAGGAACCCTCTGTCAACACCTGCTGCTGTGTTCAAGTGTCATCAGATAAACAGCTGGATGGATCCTCACCTGAGAGTCTCCAGTCTCCCGTCTGGATCCTCCAGTCTAGCAGACAGCAGCTCCACTCCTGAGGCTCCTGGATGATTGTAGCTCAGGTCCAGCTCTCTCAGATGGGAGGGGTTGGAGCTCAGAGCTGAGGCCAGAGAAGCACAGCCTTCCTCTGTGACCAGACATCCTGACAGACTGAACACACACAACAACACACAGGAACCCTCTGTCAACACCTGCTGCTGTGTTCAAGTGGCATCAGATAAACAGCTGGATCGATCCTCACCTGAGAGTCTCCAGTCTACAGTGTGGACTCTCCAGCCCACCAGACAGCAGCTTCACTCCTGAGTCCTGCAGGTTGTTGCTACTTATGTCCAGGTGTCTCAGACTAGAGGACTGGGAGCTGAGGACTGAGGACAGAGCTTCACAGCTTCTCTCTGAGAGGTTACAGCCGCTCAGTCTGAAGAGATGATCATTGGGAATTAAAGAAGAAAGGAATTAAATATCTGTCCTGTTGAAAGACAGAAGGGTTTTTATATAATGATGAATAAACCCAACTATCTCTACACTTACAGAGCTTTGTTGGAGGCTTTGCCTTTGACCACTGGCAGCAGCCTCAGAAGAGCCTCCTCTGAAGCAGAGTATTTCTTCAGGTCAAACTCGTCCAGATCTTCTTCTGATGACAGTAAGATGAAGACCAGAGCCGACCACTGAGCAGGAGACAGTTTATCTGTGGAGAGACGTCCTGATCTCAGGGACCGTTGGATCTCCTCCACTAGAGAACGATCATTCAGTTCATTCAGACAGTGGAACAGGTTGATGCTTTCCTCTGCAGAGGGAGTCTCTACAATCTTGTTCTTGATGTACTGGACTAAATTCTGATTGGACTGTGAGTCACTTCCTGTCTGTGTCATCAGACCTCGTAGGAGATTCTGATTGGTCTCCAGTGAAAGACCCAGGAAGAAGCGGAGGAACAAGTCCAGGTGTCCATTTGGACTCTGTAAGGCCTCGTCCACAGCACACTGGTAGAAGTTTGTCTCTGCAGATTTGACTCCTGTTGTTTCAGTCTTCTTGGAGGTTGTTTGTTGTTGTAACATCAGGTTGAGTCCAGAGTTGATGAAGGTCAGATGGACATGAAGAGCAGCCAGAAACTCCTGAACACTCAGATGGACAAAGCAGAACACCTTGTCCTGGTACAGGCCTCTCTCCTCTTTAAAGATCTGTGTGAACACTCCTGAGTACACTGAGGCTGCTCTGATATCGATGCCACACTCTGTCAGGTCTGATTCATAGAAGATCAGGTTTCCTTTCTGCAGCTGCTCAAAAGCCAGTTTTCCCAGAGACTCGATCATCTTCCTGCTCTCTGGACTCCAGTGTGGATCTGTCTCAGCTCCTCCATCATACTTGACCTTCTTCAGTTTCAGATTAACCACCAGGAAGTGGATGTACATCTCAGTCAGGGTCTTGGGCAGCTCTCCTCCCTCTCTGGTCTTCAACAGCTCCTCCAGAACTGTAGCAGTGATCCAGCAGAAGACTGGGATGTGGCACATGATGTGGAGGCTTCGTGATATCTTGATGTGGGAGATGATCTTTCTGGCCTGCTGCTCATCTCTGAACCTCTTCCTGAAGTACTCCTCCTTCTGTGGGTCAGTGAACCCTCTGACCTCTGTCACCATGTCAACACAGTAAGGAGGGATCTGATTGGCTGCTGCAGGTCGTGTGGTTATCCAGAGACGAGCAGAGGGAAGCAGGTTCCCCCTGATGAGGTTGGTCAGCAGCACGTTGACTGAGGTGGACTCTGTCACATCAGTCAGGATCTCAGTGTTGTGGAAGTCCAGAGGAAGTTGACACTCGTCCAGACCGTCAAAGATGAAGACCACCTGGAACTGATCAAACCTGCAGATTCCTGCTTCTTTGGTTTCAGAGAAGAAGTGATGAACAAGTTCCACCAAGCTGAACTTTTTCTCTGTCAGCACATTCAGCTCTCTGAAGGTGAAGGGAAATGTGAAGTGTATGTCCTGGTTGGTTTTGTCTTCAGCCCAGTCCAGAGTGAACTTCTGTGTTAAGACTGTTTTCCCAATGCCAGCCACTCCCTTTGTCATCACTCTTCTGATTGGTTGGTCTCTTCCAGGTGGGGCTTTAAAGATGTCTTCTTGTCTGATGGTTGTTTCTTGTCTGTCTGGTTTCCTGGACGCTGTTTCAATCTGTCTGACCTCATGTTCATCATTGACCCCTCCAGCCCCTCCCTCTGTGATGTAGAGCTCTGTGTAGATCTGGTTCAGAAGGGTTTGGTTTCCTGCTTTAGAGATCCCCTCAAACACACACTGGAACTTCTTCTTCAGGACAGATTTGAGTTTACGTCCACAAACTGGACCAGGAGTTCCTGAATAAACAAAAACACAGTAAAATTCATGAAGAAAATATAACACTTTAAATAACGACTAAATGCACATGTTTCCCTCCATGTTCTTCTGCTCTTTTGTTTATTTATTTCAGGGACAGTGCACATTGATTGACATGAATACGCCAGTGTTAGCCCAGTGGCTGATTTTCAACTGTAGTCCCTGGGCATGATGTTAATTGCCAGCCAGTGTGTTGATGTCAGTGAACGTCTCATTTGTCCATCATGTTGAATCTTTAGAGAAATCCTCTTACTGCTCTGCAGACGCTCAGCCAGCTCCTCCTTCTTCATCCTCCTCAGGAAGTTCACTGTGATCTTCACTAATGCCTCTCTGCTGCTCCTCCTCTGCTCTTCATCCTCACCACCCAACACCTCCTCATCCTCCCTCTGACTCCCTGAGCATTCTGGGTAATCTGGACTCAGAGCCTTGTGGATCTTCTTCAGCTCGTTCTTGACAAAAGTGACCATGTTGTCCTCCAGCAGCTGGAACAGAAACTCTATGAGTGACAGCATCAAACTAAAACCATGGAGCCAAACATCAGATCCATGTTGGACAGACTGACAATCCACTGGTGTCAAAGTGCAGCATGGAGATGATGGTGAACACAACAGATGTAACAGCAGCTGTTGGACATGTCCTCACCATAAATATGGAGTCCAGGTGTGTTTGATGCTGCTGGGCAGACTGACCACTGGGAACCTCTGAGCTCTCCTGGTCCACTCTGTGGAGGAATCAGTGTCAAGTCAACATCAGGACAGAGAGATAATACAAGATGGACTTTATATGTCCCCTGAGGACGTTCACAGCAGACAGAGACACTTTGGTTTCAGACCTGGTCCAACAACACGTCGTACAAACTGGTTCTTTTCTACAATAACCTGAGTCTGACTGTCAGTTACAGCTTACATCTGATCAGCTGATCCTCGTCCTCCTTTAAAGCCAATGACCTCATCCTTTGAGTGGTTGCTCTTTAAAGACAGACAGCTGGGTTCAGGAGAGTCTGGTCTCTGCTGCTGGATCCTGAAACAACAACACAACTCATGTTTAACAGTTTTAGGTTTTCAACAGAATGTTTTCTAACTTTGTGTTTTTCCAAAGAAACTTATTTTTAAGATTTTCATCAAGTGCTGCACATCTTCAGTCTGAGCAAACTATTTAATAGGGGATTATATCCCATAATTAAATAACAATCCTTGATTTGTTTCTATTTTACTGTAGATAAAAGCTGTAAACTATGATGAAGATTTCTTTTACATCAGAAAATGTCATTCATCTGTTTGTTTTGTTCTGTAGATGAGTTGAAGTTTCTATCTTCACCAGAGTTTTGCTCGTTCTCTGTCTCAGTACTTATGGACGTTTGTTGGTCTGCTCCTGTAAAAAGCAGCTGCTGAGATTCTGCTTCAGCTCCTGTAACTGATCTGATCCTCTGTCTCTGCTCTCTGTGTCTGACGTCACTCTGAACTCACTAGAAATCACTGATCGGCCCCTCGCCCTGTTGCACACCTCAAAGCTGCCACCAGGAGGCGACTTGATGCAGCCAACATCACCATGTTTCTTCTACCAGGTGGAAACAAGACCATCAACATTTAGTGCAAATGAAATGATGATTTTAACCCAGTGGTTACACCTTTATTATTTATTATTATCAGAGGTGCAAACTCATCAGGGGTAAAAGAGGTGACAAGATACCGACCCCCTAGGGGAGTCCGGGGCATGCTCCCCCGGGAAATAAAAAAAAAAAAAACAACAACTTTAAAGGTGAATTTACAGTCAATTTTAGCATGAGACTAGGGTCCAGATTTACTCAGGTTTGCACAGCTTTTGCTCCTGTTAAACCTGCACAATCTGTCTCTCTGTGTTTGGTTTTGAAACATGTGAAGACAGATTGACTGGTTCATTGTGAAACATTTATTTATTGATGTAAATGTGTTTTCTGTACGTAGGCTATGCTCCGAGGCAGCGCTACTCTTTCTGTCCAATAACACACGTGAAGCTTAAAAATGCCATAGGCTACATAAAACATATTAAGCTGCAATATGTATTTAAAAGATGTTCAAGCAATCGGTTCGGTTCACGGTTTTGTGGTCATGGTTTTCGGTTCGGTTTGGTTTACTTTGATCGTTGGGAAAATCAATCATGTCTTGTATATTCTGGTTAAAATTGAAAGAATGAGGCAGTCTGACATCTGATACATCATTGTGACAGTCTGAGGTTAAAAGTAGGTGAGATTCTGGCGGCAAGAGAGTAGACACTGATAGTTCCAACATGTTTTAATTTATTGGGCAAAGAAAGTTATCTAATCTAACAAATGCTAAGAACAATTAGATATTCACTGAAATATATAACCTATATTTATTAATTGTGGTTCTTACAAAAATTATACCATATAAAATATAAAAGCTAAAATGTCTCTCAAAGCTCTGCCCCTTTAATTAGTGCACACAAAATAATTTAACTTTAGCCTACTACTTTTACAGTGGGAGCCACATAGAAATTCCCCTGCCATGCAGCTGCCATGCTGTTCCCATGCTGTTCCCATGAGAGTTCCAGCAGAGCTCCAGCAAAGTCCCAGCAGCTGGAGTGACCCCCTCCTTTTCCTGGGTGTGACTAGTTTTTACTGGAACTCCACCCATTCAATGAAATACATGACATGACCAGGAGATGGCGCTTCTCTCACAGAACAGTACATATCGCCAGAGGCGGCATTTAAAGTGCCGCCCGCTGGTGGTGAGTGGAAATTCACATAATTCATAGAACCACAAGTACATGTTTGATTTAAGAAGTGAAATTATAACAGACCTAGCTACTGGAGATGCACTGGTCACTGTTTTATCTGGAAATAAATTGTTGTAGCTAATAATACCTACTGTCAATTTTTTTTATCACAATTTATTTACTGTGAATCTACATTTAAATAGGAAAAAACTAAGGGAGTGATGAAAGCCTTTTTAAGATGTTTGCAGTTGCAGGTATTCAGTGCATGCCTTCGACCAGGGAATTAGCATTATCATTGCTCAATCTTTTGTTTGCCCTAATGGGCCACCTATCGGTCACCCATTGTCACACAAATCGCACAGAGCCTGCAATGGAGCTGGCTGTTCAACTTTGAAGGAGGACCGGGGGAGGTTATTTTGGAAGGCTAGCTGGACCAGACTCTCTCCTGAGCAACAACACACTCCAAACCCCTGAACATTCACATCTGCTCCAGAGCATTACCATCTCCAAGCATCCCCCACTGCTTTGACTATGAATTGATTAGAAAATGAGCAGGTATTTCCTTAGAAGGTCCTGCTTTAAACATTTTTATTTTCATGATTATCTTACATTATTATCTATCTTACAAAAAATGTTGTAATTTTGCAACAGTGCTTCATGGCAGAGGTTAGGAAAGGCACATGTGGCCAAGTCAAACAGGATTGCAGATGGTCTGAACATATGGAGTCAGTGCTGGAATTTCATTTAACTCTGTACTTCCTCTGGATTAAATTTATTAATTAAATGTATTGATTTTTCACTATAATTTACTAGTTATAGCACTAGCCTATACTGTCAATCCCCCTATAAACCCCATTCCGATTTGATATCACAACTTCACAAAGTTGAAGACACCTGCTGCACCTAGTCTAATCTTTGTATGACTGAATTATTCTGCATAATACACTGACTAATACTCATAGTAATGCTGCATTAGCATCAAAACAAAGTAGGCTAAATAAAAAATGATCATACATATCGTCGCTGTCCAATGAAAACCACGTATGTCCATTTTTTTCGATTTTGAGTTTTTTCAACAATTAGACAAACATCAGGTGTCCCTCCGTGAACAGTAAGCTTTGGAAATCAAAATGACCAGTGAAAAGATGTGAAATCACCTCATCTATTTTTCACGTAACTCCCTTTGATGTCAAAGCTGTCAATCAAAGCGCGTATCTCCAGCTTCTGTGTCAGTCCTGTCGGCGATTTTTTCCCTCCTCCCACAAACCTCGCTGGGAGCAACAGCAGCTGGTCATAACAATGTCAAGGTAACGTGAAAACGATTGTTATTGTTTGTCGACTATTTTCAACTTAACATTAGCTGACATTTATTAGTAATTGCTTTTATTTCGTTCAGAGAAGTAACGTTAATGCCACACTCTTTATTGAGAGCTTAGCTGACGTATTTAGCATACCACCATAGCATACCTAGCTTGCTAGCAGGCAAATGAACTCGGTTGATAACAGCTTGGTTTTATTATGAGATTCACTCAAACACGTATTTTTGCCATCAAACTCAAAGGAGCGAGACTTTATAAAACTGCGGTCATGAACGTGACCGTAAAATGGCTTTATCTTTGAGTGAAAACCCTGGTGTAACTCACTAGCAGTAGCGCGCTAGCTCACGCCAATCTACTAACTTATAACTGACCAGATAAAAAAAAAAAAAAAAAAAATACTGCCCCCGAGGTTTCCGTGGTCGAGTATTTTAAACGTTGTGTACTATGTGTAGCGCACGCAATTGTTTTCTCCCTCCTCTTAGGATGTCTGTGTCATTAAAGGGCATGTGTGAGTTTGTCAACATTAGTTATGAGGCACTTGTGGCAAATGTGAGGGTCAGTAGTGAGGAAGGTTTGTTGGAAACTAGGATTGAGATAGCCAGAGCATCAAAGTCAACATTGTATTCAGTGCACTAAACCTGTTTCTCATTATTGTTCTTAGATTCATCTGGTAGTGACTCTGACCATGATGAAGAGGATACACCTGGCCAATGAGGGTTGGTGGCTTATCATGATTATCACATTACACACTTTGCTTCCAACACCCCATGTTTGTTTTTGTGTAGTTAAGCTCAAAGTCAATCTCAGAGCTAGTTCTGATAAAGCAAACTTCTGCTGTATTTCAGAGTTATAGACCATCATCTAGTATGTGGGTACATTTCAAAATTCTGAATCAAGAATTTTTAAGAGATGAAGTACAGAGCAACTGAGGTTTTCAAAATTTGCCGGTCGAATCAACTGATTCAAGCTCAATTCTGAATATTGGGAACATTGCATTCAGTTTACTAAATGTGTTTTTTGTCCTTATTGTTCTTAGATTTGCTTGAAAATGATTCTGGTGATGACCTGGAGTACTATAGCCAATGAGGGTTGGTAGCCTATTATTACACTTCCACATCTCCATATTGGGTTTGTGTAGAACTTTAAGACCAAAGCCTGTCACAGATCTAGTTTTGAGAAAAGTAAACCATTGCTGTATTCAGTTGCCAGTCAAAGCAAAGGATAATGCAAGCTCATTTTTGAATATTGTGAACATTGCATTCAGTTTACTAAATGTGTTCCTCTTTGTTAATTCGCTTGAAAACAAATCTGCTGATGAAAAACAAAAACACGCACACATTTCTCACAAACAAAAATCCACACACACGCTGAGAAGTCATGCACCTCTGAGCAGTCAGGTAGTTTTTATCATACTGTCCTTTTTTCCCCACAAATATTGACTTCATTTTAAGTGTAGTGCTGTAAAATATAAAACATTAGCCACAGTACATTAATTTTTTTATGTTCAATTCATCAAATTATGACTGTTTTCATGAAACCCCCCCCCCCCCCCCCCCCCCCCCTTCTGTTTTTTCTTTTCTACTAGGTACAATGTGGATGGCACTATGGAGTATAAAGTACTCCACTCAACTGGGAACCCTATCCATCCCCGTCTCTCAGGAAGAAGTGTGCCAGTGTTGCCCCACTCTACTCATCCAGCCAAAAGATTACAGCTGTGAAATTCAAGCAGCTGCAAGAACTGAAAACTGAACTGAAGTTTTACCTTAAGACTTTCATGCCTTTTATGATGCACTTGATCACGAGTCAAGATCAATTCAAGTTACACATGCACACACAGCATGCATACACTCACTCACTCACAGCTACACAGTTTAATTTGTGCTGAGGTTGCCTTGTGTACGGGTCAGGTTCTTGTGGTCAAGCTGAAGGTTTGGGAGGTCCAAAGCCAAGTCATGACAGCTCTCTCTTTTCCTTACAGGTGTGAGGAGTGTGGTGGCTCACTGTGAGACCAAGAGAGGTGTGTCCAGTGTCAGAGCTACAGGGAGGACCAACAGGTTTAGATGACCCCCTGTGTGAGGGATGCCAGAGGTGGGTGAAACCCCAGCATGTGGACTTCCATGGGGGAAAGAGGTATGGTTGTAGTGAGATGTGTGACGAACACCCATGTGCATCAAGTCCATGGACATGCTCCCTGAACTGTGACACAGCTTCTACAATGGTTGAGGGTGTGTTTTAATGCCAGTACCAGCTAGACTGGTGCTTTGGCCTGGCTGTCAAGCTGTTACATTTGTTCACTGCAGACTCAGGTTTTAAACCAGTAACCATTCTCTTTCTTTACCAGTCTGACTGACTTGTTTACACAGGTGAAGGGAGAGAACAGTCGCCCTTCACCTGAGTGAAATCTGTGTCTGGATGTGTGTGACTGTATGACTCTTGGTCAGGCTGCACTTTAGAGGCTGGGCCCTGAACTTGCAGCTTGACCAAGAGTCATACAGTCACACATCCAGACACAGATTTCACTCAGGTGAGAGGAGACTGTTCTCTCCCTTCGTAGGCACACACGCACAGCTGCACAGGCACTCTCACACATGTACACACAGAGGCATAAACACACGTGAACATGCATACATGGCACACACACATACGTGCAGTCACACATCCATACAGTCATGTGTGTGACTGTATGACTCTTGGTCAAGTTGCATGGGTCCCAGCCTCTAAAGTGCAGCTTGACCACGAGTCATACAGTCAGACTGGTAAAGGAAGAGAATGGTTACTGGTTTA
The DNA here is from genome assembly GCF_905171665.1 of Trachurus trachurus. Taxonomy (NCBI): domain Eukaryota; kingdom Metazoa; phylum Chordata; class Actinopteri; order Carangiformes; family Carangidae; genus Trachurus; species Trachurus trachurus. Next base: position 39,510,673 of record NC_139892.1, read on the forward strand.
AAACCTGAGTCTGCAGTGAACAAATGTAACAGCTTGACAGCCAGGCCAAAGCACCAGTCTAGCTGGTACTGGCATTAAAACACATCCTCAACCACTGTAGAAGCTGTGTCACAGTCTTCTCCCGTTCAGGGAGCATGTCCATGGACTTGATGCACATGGGTGTTCCTCACACATCTCACTACAACCTCACCTCTTTCCCCCCATGGAAGTCCACATGCTGGGGTTTCACCCACCTCTGGCATCCCTCACATAGGGGGGCATCTAAACCTGTTGGTCCTCCCTGTAGCTCTGACACTGGACACACCTCTCTTGGTCTCACAGTGAGCCAGCACACTCCTCACACCTGTAAGGAAAAGAGAGAGCTGTCATGACACTTGGCTTTGGACCTCCCAAACCTCCAGCTTCACCACAACACCAAAGAACCTGAGCTGTACACAAGGCAGTCACAGCACAAATTAAACTGTGGTAGCTGTGCACCATCACACAAACAAGAAACACATTCATACAACTGCAGTACACAAGCACAACATTAAAAATGAAACTTTAAAAAAAAATCTGTTTTGTATGTTCAACTTCATAGATACAATGTTGCAATTAACACACTACATACCTAATTGTGATGGGTTTCCCTACCACCGTGTATTTATTTATTTATTTATTAAATACAATTCTTTGATGCATGTATTGTTGGTATGTTGTTGTTTGGTGCACCTTTAAATGACTTGGGCCATGCCTGATCCTTGTCTGTTGAACACATGGAATTTCTATCATATTTTTTGGCAGAGTACATAAATTATTTACTAAGTATTTTGTTGCTTTAAAGGGATAGTTCAACATTTTTGAAAATTGGCCCATCGCCATGATCCCCCTAGTAATAGCAGTAGGTTCGTTACCTTTAATTGTTGGTCCAAGCTGCTTTTAGATCGGGGGAGAAGAATACCGAGCGGCGCAGCTACACTACGGAGGCTAATGGAATTTCTTGGTTTTGCTCATCAAACTCAGCAAATACACAACCAAAAAACTCAAAAACGCTGTGGTGGACAAGTTGTGACCTGCACATTCACCACGCTATGAGATAATAGCGGAAAGTTAAGAGAAGTGAAGCAAATACTCGGAACTACTTTCTTCAGTGAACCAGTGGTCGGAGGGACACAGTGTGCGCACCTCAGCCAGTGCCGTAGTATACGGAAGTATCTGCAGTAAACAGGCGCTTTTGAAATCACTCCGCCGAGCAGCCGTCTAGAGTGTAAAGTCCGACTTTGCCTCTAAAACAACTCCATCTCGCAACTTTCCGCTATTATCTCATAGCGTGGTGAATGTGCAGGTCACAACTTGTCCACCACAGCGTTTTTGAGTTTTTTGGTTGTGTATTTGCTGAGTTTGATGAGCAAAACCAAGAAATTCCATTAGCCTCCGTAGTGTAGCTGCGCCGCTCGGTATTCTTCTCCCCCGATCTAAAAGCAGCTTGGACCAACAATTAAAGGTAACGAACCTACTGCTATTACTAGGGGGATCATGGCGATGGGCCAGTTTTCAAAAATGTTGAACTATCCCTTTAAGGCTTGTTGCTTTATGATCTTCTAGTCCAGTGGTACAGTAGCAATATTGAGCTAAACTGGTCGTAATTACTAGCTTCAACTGCAGAAGAGAAATGCACCAGAAGTCTGCTGCTGGAGTTTACTGAAGCTAAAGATGTCAGTAATTTGTTATTGTTAGTAAAAGTTAGTAAACTAGTGGTTTGATAATGGCTTTCAGCAGTTAATATAATAGCCTACAGTAACTTTAAGAAGGACGATGTTTACCCCCCCCCCTCCATCCGGAGACGTGGAGACAGAGGAGTGAAGAGAAAAAAAAGTAGGCTACGGTAGGACGGAAGTGCAGTCAGGCAACGTCTGTGTAACATTTGCCATCATAGCCATAACAGTGTGTAGTTGTGTAGGTAGGCTACTGTTTATTTCATTCAGCTTACATGTTTTATGTTAAGAAACTACGGATGATGTGTAACGTAGCATTAAAAAAAAACATCAGAGCGCATTAAGCTGTCAATGAAACGCGATCTGGCCATTCTAATTAATGATGAGAAAAAAACGTATCTCCGCCGTCGCGGTAAAAATAAACACGTAAATCCATTTAAACACGATTTTAGTAAAATGTGGATTATATCATGACACTCACATGTGTATGACCACATTTAATGTTATTGTAACAAATTTGATGATACCACATTCAAACACTGTGAAATGACGGTGTTTTTTCCATTTCCTGTAAAAGTACTGTTTTGGACATACGTGTTCTACGTCGGGCAGCGACGATATGTAGTCTAAGAAAAAAAGTGGAAAAGTCAGGGGCCCACTTTAGTATTCTTTCAGGGGCCCCAGAATTCCTAGCAACGGCCCTGATTATCTGACTAACTTGCATATTCCAAGTGGACCGGCGGATCAGCTGATGTGCAGTATGTACTGTATGGTCTCTCTCTCTCTCTCTCTCTCTCTCTCGCACGCGCTGTACGTCTTCACAAGACACAGGTCGACGTGTGTGGGGTGAGATGGAAATAAGAGCAGAGCGCACCTTCGCTCTCATGTTGAGTTCCATATCAAGACAGGTGCGTCAGTGCCAGTAGATCATCGCGGAATCGCGCGTCAGGCATTTGGCTCTCCTAATGGGAATGGCTGGTTTGACGTGACTTTATCATTAAAAGTGAAAAAAAAAAAAAAAAAGAGAGAGAGAGCGAGCTGTCAACCACTAGACGCGCCAGGTCAGCATAGCGCAGGGGGAGGGATATTAGTATTCTGTGGTGAAAAATAGACTCATTCATGAAATTTTATTGAGAATTTTACAGAGGTGCACAGCGCATGTTTACAGTGTCCAGCGACTCTGACCCCTACACCGCAGCAGCAGCAGCAGCAGCCAGCAACAGACTTTTACAAAATAAAAGCATGTGAGCAACATGCATTAATGCGCAGTAAAATACATGTCGGCGTTAATAGTTTAATGAGTTGCCATAACGCAACTTGCACAGCCCTAATAAATACACAAATGAAGCCCGTGGTTCTGAGACGTGACGCGCTGTGGTCACTAGAAATGTATTTATTTATTTGCGGATCGGGAGTGAATGAGCAAGCCAGAGATGCACAGCAGATTTCATGGTTGCCGACTGGCAAAAACTGAAAGAGGGGCTTGTAAATAACTGTTTATATTACAGGTCTTACACAAACAAACAAAAAACATCCAGTAGCCCATGTTAAGTCTCAGCTGTGCCATGGCGAGGGCGCACGACGCACATGTGGTTTTAATTTATAAACCTCATAATTATTTCTCTTTCCTCTTGTTTGAATATAAGGGCGGTCACTTCCACACTTTCATTTTACACAGTCTCATGCGTGTATATTCACGGACACGTTGGCATGTTGTTTATTTATTGGTTAGGGTTTATTTGCGCACCGTATGCTTCAGTGTTAACATTAAAACCACCACAAGGCAAACATTTACTAGAATGCAAATTCTGTAGACAGGTAAACTGCGAGTGATATACATTTTTATTTGTGCTCTGTCGGTGTTTATTTATCTTTGAAGCTACTTATAGATCGCCTGTTTTGGAGGCAATTATAGCAATTCATCTGAGGGAAAAAAGAAAGGAGGAGGAAAAGTGATTGACAGATTAACTCGGGTCAAAATCACTGCTCCTCCCCGTGGACAAGGGCGACACTGCAGCTGATTCTCACACGGGCTGCAGAGGGGCGTTAACAGTCGTGGCTGCGTTCGCTACGTCATCGCGGGGGATTAAATTATCGCCACGGGCCAAGCGGGAGCCCGTCACGGACCCACCACGGACCCATCACGGTCCCGCAGAGGTCCCGACAGGTTACACCCCGCCTTTCCGAAGCCCCGTCTTTCCGACAATAGACTTCCATTCATCGTAATAGCGGGGTTTTCTATTTTTTCTAAAGACCCCGCTACTCCGAAAAGGCTATTGGGGGAAACCCCCAGTGCGCAGTGCGCATTGATCCTTTTTTCCTTTTTGGGGTCAAACGGATCATGTGCATAATTAACTGCAAAACAAGCAAATACTTCATATTAATGACATATAATGTTCATTATGCTTAGCCTGTCTAGCCTCTACCTGGTCTTTTTACTAAACTTAACCAACTCCTTTCTTCATTGCCTAAACCCAACCAAAGCATCTCCCTCAGTCAGCTGTCAGCGCGAGCGGCGGCTGCAGCAGCCTCGCGCCCGTGTGAGCTCAAGCCGGCTTCAGCCGCGCTCGAGCGGAGCAGAGGAGTGGAGAAAAAGAAAAAAAGTGTATTTCTTTTACTGTGTCGGGGAGAAAGTGGGACAGATCTGCCCAGTCTCTGAGCAGCACGTTTCACAGACAAGCCACAAAGCAGAATGTAAACAACGTCACGCGGTTCAGCACCTTGGACAGCTGCGGGGGGGAGGAGGGGGTGTCGGAGTAGCGGTGTTTCGAAGTGGGGGTATTTCGTAACAGCGGGGTGTCGAAGTGGAGGGGTGTCGGAGTGGAGAGCTGTCCCCGTCCCGACAGGGACCAGGGGGAACTTCTAGGTGGCTACATCTGTACAACCACATTATTTACCAGCAACATAAAGTGAAACAGAGGCAGAGGTGTCCTGTCCTGCCACAGTCAGTCAACCTGCTCCTCTTCCTCCTGCTGCTGCTGCTGCTGCTGCGGGTCCATGGCACTGGTCCGACCTCCCATTAGTCCGAACTCCCATTGGTTCGAACTCCCATTGGTCCGACAATCGGAGTAATGAGAGTTCGAACTAATGGGAGGTCCTCATTAGATCGAACTGGACTAGTTATTAGTCAAACTCTCCATTCTTACCGTTCACTATGCATTTATATCATTATTCATATAGGCTCCACCTGTCAATAAGACACACGTGGAAGAAGAGGTGCAGTTTATTGTGTTTCACCAAGGAGGAGCTGTCATTACGCACGACTTTTACGCACTGCTGCGCGCTCATTAGTGTCGTAATTAAACCTTGACATTCATATCAAATCAAACTTACATTACAGACAGGTGGATTGGGTTCTCTGTCTCTCTCTCCCACTCAGAACAGACAGACAGACGCAATCAGAAAGGAAACGGAGGCTGCGCATTGATCCTTTTTTCCTTTCTGGGATCAAACGGATCATGTGCATAATTAACTGCAAAACAAGCACTTCATATTAACTCTTTGAGTGCCAGACCTTTTATAAAAAGGTCAGTGCCATGTGCCAGCGTTTTGGGGCATTTTGAGTAATATTTTAAGACCAAGAGAATATTTTGTATTATGACTCTGAAAACACAAAATAGCTCAAAGGAAAGAGGAGACTCTCTATTTAACTAGGGAAAAAACATTTGTTTGTACCTTGTTCCATTCTTAATTTATCTTAAGTTGAATAGAGCCTGGTTGCACCAAAAAGACCACTTTTTTTCTAGAAAGCTGAGAAAAATGCATTTTTGTGAAAGAGAGTCTCTCAAGAAAAACAGTGATTTATCCGTTTTAATTTTGGCTTCAAAAACATGTAACACATCTGAAAATTTCATTTCACATGTTTTTTCATTGTACAAAAAAAAAAAAAAACTAAAATACAACAAGTAGGAGTCTTACTCTGCAGAGTGATACTTGCTCTCCTACTCCTCCTGCAGTTGCTGCCCCCTCACCCTCCCCTAACCCCCTCCTCCCCCCTCCCCTATCCCCCCCTCCTTCTCCTCCTGCTGCTTCCCCTCGTCTCTGAAGTAGTGAGGGAGACGTCGTGGCGTCTTCAGCCTCTGTGCTGGACGCGGCCGCGGCAGCGACTCACCGCGCTGATCTCTCGGTTCGTCGTCACGACGTCGGTTAGACAGCAACCGGTGAAACTGACTCCGCGATCCGCTTTCGCTTTCGCTTCGGCATTTCGGTGCTGATCATCTAGATGAGTTAACCTTTCCTGCCTCCTCTGATCACTTCATGCTGGAGCTAAGTTATGCTAATAGCATCCGTGGCTAATCTTTCCTCCAGCTCCACGTTACACTTGTTCCAGGCTCTGCCCGTCGTTTTCCTCTAGAAATAGAAACTTTTCCCAACTTTTTTATCTCTGTACCGATCGCACTCGTCTTCTCCTTCCTCTTCACTTCTTGCTCTGATCTACAGTCTTCTTCGTTCTACACATCCCAGAAGCCCCAAAATTACTCACATTGGGTCTCATTCATGAAACGTGAGCAGCACGGATTTGTGTGTAAACCCTGAGCAGCGCAGATTTACGTGCGATTTCCGCATTCATCAATCTTTTAGTAGTGCTGATTTTTTCGTAGCTACTCACAAAATCTACACCTGCTCCGGACTGTGTGTAGCGCTTGTGTAAATGTAGGAATGGAAATAAATACTGCTTGTCACTGTTGAAAATTACAATTTTAATTCGTATTACTCTCTCTCATGTCTTTGAAACACGCAATATGCGACAAATGACAAAATATTAAAAAATATTAAAAAATATAAAAATTTTCTACAGAAAATAAGTTGACAATTAAAGGTTTAAGATATAGATTAGATTTATTTAGAATGTGAACTACTTGTTTAAAACCACAGACAACACGTGCTTTCTACATATCAATAAAAAATATTATTATAATAATAAAATCACACAAAAATGTAAACTATTGTCACGGCCAAAATAGTGCTCACCAGGTGTTGTCAATTTGAAATCTACCACAGTATAAAAAGGACTTTGGTTTTAGACAATGGTAACAATGGCTGAACTTGCACTTTTGCACGATTTGGCACAAGGTGCTATCTGGAGAGAGAGGAACTTCAGGGACCGGGCAGATTTGTTGGCTGAGAGTGATGAGTGGTTGATTAGTCGTTTCCGTCTACCGAGACCAATTCTGTTGTATTTATGCAACATTCTGGAGCCTAATCTGACGAGGCCAACTCAAAGAAGCCACGCCATCCCCGCACATTTGCAGGTACTCTCCGTGCTGGGATTCCTTGCCACAGGGACCTTCCAGCGGGAGATAGCAGATAGAGCTGGAATATCCCAGCCATCAATGAGCCGCATTTTGCCCACCGTACTTACCGGCATTAATAATTTAATGCCGGAGTACATTCAATTCCCCTATGGCGCACAAGGGCAACTAGTAGTAAAGCAGGAGTTTTGCGCGCTGGCCAACATGCCCAATGTAATCGGTGCCATAGACTGCACACACATACGCATCAAGGCTCCATCTGATGATGCATTTGCATACATAAACCGGAAAAACTTTCATTCCGTGAATGTGCAGCTGATTTGTGATGCAAAGTGTGTGTTGCTCAACGTTGTGGCACGGTGGCCCGGCGGGACGCATGACAGCTTCATACTGCGCAATAGCGCAGTTGGCACCCATTTGGAGAATGGAGCTGTGAGAGACGGCTGGCTTATCGGTAAGAATATACTCACAAATCAAATGCATGTGATTTATATGTAGAGACTTTTTATATCCATAGGGGACCGGGGTTACCCTCTTACGCGGTGGCTAATGACACCCCTGACCAACCCACAGACACCACAGGAGCTGCGATACAATGAAGCCCACGCCGTCACAAGGGCCGTTATAGAGCGCACAAACGGGGTTCTCAAGGCAAGATGGCTCTGTCTGGATCACAGAGGTGGCACCCTCCTCTATGCACCCGAAAAGGTGTGCAAAATCATAATGGCCTGCTGTGTCCTGCACAACATTTCAATTAAGAGGGGAGTTCCCCTACCTGATGTCCCACATCCACCTGAGCGGCTGCCTCCAGAACCAGCTCGTGAGATCAGGAATGCGGCTGCTGTTCTGGTACGCCAGCGCCTTATAGAGCGATTTTAAGGTAAATACCATTAACATTAAAAAAGCTACTCTGAACATTTTTTGTTGCAAAAATATATTCGTTTGTTTGATATCTATCCAACATCCCGCTTATTTTAGTTCATCAATTCATTTTAATACTGCCTTTGTTATTGCATTGCGTTATTTTCCACAGCTCCAAATGTTTTTACCCAGAATAACCAAACATCACACAGGGGGGACACTGGAAAAAAAAAGTAAATTTTATTTTTTGGGGGACAAAAGTGCCTGGCAGATTGCCTTAAGGCTGGTGTTGATGTCTTGTAGGGTAGAGTTCATCTCTTCAACTGCCCTAACTAATGCCACTTGATTCCTCAGAACCTCCTCGGTTAGGACCGGGTCACCTCTCCGGCCTCGGCGTCTGGGTGAAGGAGCAGGAGCAGAAGGAGCAGGAGCAGGAGGAGCAGCAGGTGGAGGACTGGCACCGCGGGAAGAGCACTCGCCGGCTGAAACAATTAAAAAAAAACATCAATAAATATGTGTGACGGGTCACTTTTCTCTGTTAATGCAGCTCCACACTACCGTGGCTTCATACATGACAGACGACAGTCAGGTGGATTACAAGGGGTTTATTCTCCTGCAACACAGCAGACAACACAGCATCGGCATGGGTTAGAGTCAGTCTCGGTCGGGACAATCGGAGTCATAGCAAGATCCTCTCTCCTCTGTGTTCAGCTCAGTAAACAAAAAAATAACCAATTCTGGTTATATAAAACAGAAACAAAAGATATAATATTACAGTGATCGTATAGTGTATTTTGGTCTATAAAACATACATTAAACCCCCACACAATCCATTATATGGCTTTAAACTGAAGAACATATTCAACATTCATCATCATGAGGTAAATAACACAATTCAGATGTGGCATACACACTAAATCCAAAGCTAGTAAATGAATGAGCCATTTAACTGGACATGTAAAGAAAAACAGTTAACACAGGCATTGTTTTCAATAAAACCCTCTTGAAAATAACATAAAAATATACAGTACATTACCTGCAACACAGCAGACAACACAGCATCGGCATGGGTTAGAGTCAGTCTCGGTCGGGACAATCGGAGTCTGAACACGTAAAATGAAAACAACATTCAAGCTAGGTTAGCTTCACTAACAAAGTCTCCAAAGTACGTGTTTTGGGTTACAAATCACAGCAATGCTCAACCCGGTTGGCATAAAACATAACGAAAGTCATACACAGTAAAGAATAAAGTATGAAACACTCCAGAAAATCAATAATTGTCTCGGACCGTGCGAGAGCACGTCTTACCATAGCAAGATCCTCTCTCCTCTGTGTTGTTCCCACGCCCCCCGCTATGTCAGTAGGTGGCGGTGTTGCGACTGTTTTGCCATAATTTAATATGGACAGATCTACTCCGTTACATACACCCCCCTTAAATTATGCAAAATAGGGGCGACACTAAAAGAAAAAAAAATACAGGCATACCAATAATGGATTCAGGGCAGATAAGAGAAAAAAACTTTGTGTATCTTGAGCAGTGATGTACATAAAAAAATGTCAATGTCAGAAATTCTTCATTAAGAAGTGCCTAAGCACAGGGAGGTACCAAACCCTGTACTTATCACAGACAAACAGAGATGCGGTTTACATCTCATAACCTTGTACATATCTATGCTCTATGAGTGTAGGGAATTACACACATCTCAAACCACATTGAACCCATAAAATAAAATAAAATAAATTCAAGTGACTACTTGTCACAGAAACCACAATGGTTGATCTACACACAGATCGACATGCGCACATCAGCTGCAACGTCACCGAAAGCAGACCCCAAAAGAGGGTCAGTATCCTCCACTAATCTCTGGCCTAACATCTCACAAATAAGCCTATTTGGATGCTTAATGGTTCTCCCATACCTTGAGAAAAGCGAAGGGGCCTGTGTACTGTGTGTTACTGGATGTGTGCACACTACCTCTTCTAACTCAACCTCATCTGGACTGAGGGAGTCACTTAAAGCAGTAGGTACATCAGTAGGAAAGTGTCCTGTGTCGTGCACTGAGTCTGATGATGAGTTATATGCATGAGTGGTGGGAGGCATCAGATGCTCAACATCAGCAGCAGCACAGTCCATCAGCTCCTCCGACTGGCCTGTATCCACGGCAAGCACAAGGGAAGTGTTGCTGAGGTCACCAGCATCTGAAACACTCTCCATCTCTTCTTCAACTTGGGCCGGAGACTGCATGAGCCAATCCATAGTGCGCAATTGAGCAACCTCCTGATTATCCACGACAGAACTCCGGCCACTTCCACATGGCATAGCCGAACGTGACTCACCAGAGACTGCTTGGGAGCCAGCTGGCTCAGGGAACGACAGGAAGTCCACAGGCAGCAGCATGTTTCTGTGCACAACCTTCTCCTTTCCTGTAACAGCGTCCTGGATCCTATACACGTTTATTTCAGGCCTCACAGACACCACATCAAAAGGGGTTGAATCCCACCGGTCTGAAACCTTCTTCTTGCCTTTCTCACCCCGATTGGCCAGCAGCACTCTGTCACCCACAGTCAGTGGCAACCCTTTGACTTTGCGATTGTAGATTTTAGCGTGACGGTCTTGCTCGTCACTGGCATGCTGCCGAGCAATCTGAGCGGCCTCAGAAAGATCCCTCCTCAGATGGTTCACAAACTCATGGTGGCTGACAACACTGTCATTCTCCAGGACATGATGGAACATGATGTCGATGGGTAAACGTGGAATCCGCCCAAACATCAGGTAGAACGGCGCAAAGCCGGTGGTCTCGTGCACTGTGCAGTTATAACAGAAGGTCAACATCTGGAGCATCTGCGGCCACTTACACTTGTACTTTGGAGAAAGAGTTCTTATCATGCCACCAAGAGTCCTGTTGAACCTCTCTGTGATACCATTACCCATGGGGTGATATGGAGTTGTGTGGGACTTATGCACACCTGCCATCTCAAGAAGATCCCTGATGAGCCTGCTCTCAAAATTAGCCCCCTGATCAGAGTGGATTCGTTTGGGGAACCCATAGATGCAGAAGAATTTGTCCCATAAGCAGCGGGCGACTTGCTTCGCAGATTGGTTCCTACAGGGAAAAGCTAGTGCTAGCTTTGAGAAATGGTCCGTCACCACAAGAACATCAGTGGTCTTCTTGTCACCTGACTCTGCTGTCCAAAAATCAATGCAGACTAGCTCCATAGGAGCTGAGGTGCGGATGCTCTCAAGAGGAGCCCTGGCAGCCGGTTCAGGAGTTTTCCCTAGGATGCACCTCTGGCAGTGCTTCACATGTGCCATCACATCTTTATCCATGCCTGTCCAGAAAAATCTCTCACTGGCCAGAGAGAGGGTTCTCGAACGGCCCTGGTGGCCGGCTGCATCATGAACACCCTGCAGGACTTGATGTTTAAGAGCCTCAGGTATGACAACCTGAAAAATCTTCTTGTTCATGTGGCGGTCCCTCTTCACTCTGTAGAGAATCCCATTACGCACCTTCAATCTCTCCCAGTGCTTCAAAAGCCGGAGAACACAACTTGACTCAGCTGCCCTTTCATGTGCATTGGGCTTCCTATGTCGCTGAACATAGAAGAGCACACTGTTAATGGTAGCATCTTGTTGCTGCATGTTGTGCAACTGACTGCGTGGAATGACAATGGATGGGTCTTCCTCAGGCAGCTGCAGCAAGGATGGACTTGCACCGGGCAGACGAGAAACACCACCAGTGCGATGGGCGTCCAAGATGGCTGACACCTCTTCAGCATCGATGGTGCCACCAGGCAGCAGGCAGGCATCCCGCACCGGACTACGATCCCCATCTGCTGAGTCACCAGCCGTCTGAACAGCCTGGCAGTTGGTGGTTAGTCGGAAGGCGTCCTGCACTGTCCCAGTGACAACTCCATTGACTCGATCCAACAAAGACAGGTAGGGTTCCTTTAACAGCCGATGACCTATGCTGGACTGGACGAAGGGTTCGCGGCTCAGGGCATCGGCGACGGTGTTCTTGGTTCCTGGAACATACTTCAGGTCAAAGTCATATGCCGCTAGCTTCGCCACCCACCTTTGTTCACAGGCATCCAGTCGGGGCTTCGTTAGGATGTAGGTCAAAGGGTTGTTATCAGACCATGCAGTGAAATGTCTTCCTTTGAGCCAGTGGGAGAACTTGTCACATATGGCCCACTTTAAGGCAAGAAACTCAAGCCGGTGAGCTGGATAGTTCAACTGGGATTTTGACAGTGTTCTGCTAGCGAAGGCGACCGGTCTGGCAACTTTCTCACCAGGTTGAAGCTGAGAAAGTACAGCTCCAATCCCGTCAAATGAGGCGTCCACAGCAAGAATGAAGGGCTTCTCGAAATCAGGATGAGCCAGGGTCACACTGTGAGATAGATCATTTTTCAGAGTGTCAAAAGCATTCTGGCACTCGGATGTCCAGTCATCTGCCGAGAGCTTCACTTGACTAGAGAGCTTTTTCTTAGGCATCCTCCTGCGCCGGGATTTTCCTCCAGCCTTTTGTTCTGAGAGTAGCTTGAAAAGGGGCCTGGCTTTAGTGGAACAATCTTCGATGAAATGCTGATAGTACAGCACCATCCCCAAGAACGACCGAAGCTTCTTCTGTGAAGGCGTGACACCGTCGCTGTCCATCAGATCAGACACCTGTACTTGGGTAATGGCTTCAACCTTTCCAGGGTCTGTCTGCACGCCTGACCCAGAGATGACATGCCCCAGAAACTTCACGGTTCTTCGCAAGAAGTGGCACTTTTTCGGTGCCAGCTTGAGGTTATGTTTCTTCAAGCGAGAGAACACCATCTCCAAGCGCTCAAGTGCTATCTGTTCAGTCGGCCCGAAGACCATGAGGTCATCCAAGTAGCACAAGAGGCTGGTGAAATTCTCATCTCCAAAAATAGAGAGCATCATACGCATGAACGTAGCCGGACTGTTCGACAGACCCTGAGGCATCCGGTTGTATTCATGCAGGCCAAACGGGGATGAGAAGGCAGTATACTTCTTATGGTCCTCATGGAGAGGCACATTATAAAAACCGGAGGTGAGGTCCATTGTGGAAAAGAAGACATTTCCCCCGAGCGCAGCGAGAGCATCGGCCTGGTGAGGCAGCGGGTGCGCATCCTTCACCGTCCTAGCATTGAGCCATCTGAAGTCTGTGCAGAGGCGCAGATCACCATTTTTCTTCCACACAAGGACGAGGGGTGATGCGTACTCGCTGGATGATTTGCGAATAATGCCTCTTTCTTCCATCTCATTGAGAGCTGTTCTCAACTTCTCATAGTGGCTCGGTGGCACTCTGCGATAGGGTAACCGGAACGGCCTCTCATCCACTAGATGTATCTTGTGCACAAAGTCAGATGCCTCACCGCAGTCCATCTTGTGTCGTGAGAAGATTGACTCATGTCTCTCAATGATCTGGAGAAGCCTGTCTCTCCAGAGGTCAGAGACGGCGCATGAATCCAAGTCCAGATCAGACAGACCAAGCCTGTCCAACACACGTCTGACATCCTCCTTGGACCTTGGTGTCACAGCATCCGCAGTAGATTGAGAGTGAACTTGGATGTGGTCAGGATGAGACAGATCCTCAGCTGCAACACAGGGAAACACATCTGCCAGTTTTATGTTCCTTTTCAGCATGATGGGCTCATTGGTGGGGTTAATAACTCTCATGGGCAGACATCCATCGCCCCACATAGGTGTAACAATCCTACCAACCAAAACATTTCTGGGTCTGCATCTTGCTTGGGTTGGTTCAACGACCACTGTGCTGCCAACTGACATCGGTGCAGAAGCAGGAAGCTTACCCCACACCAGATGTTCACTTTGTGGTTGTAGAGTCACACAACGCTGCAACTTCAGTGTACCAACCTTGTCAGGCACTGTGACACCTCTCCACCTCTCTGTGTTGGAAAGAAGAGAGAAGAAGTGGTGACAGTCTTCATCAGTGGCACTACTGGGCTCAGACATGAGTCGCCAATAGCTGTCAGTCTTTCTCATTAAGTGAAGAATTTTCTTTATGGCGTTGCTGCCCAATATCAGATCATCAGTCTGTCCAGGCACCACAAACATAGGAATAATCATTTTGCAATCATACACTTCAACTTCCACATCATATACAGCTGAAGGCGTGACCTGATGACCTGCACATCCAATAATAACAACATCATCTGCAGAGTACCGTCTCACATCTGGATCATGCTGCAGGAGGCGCTTCACAGCTGGTTCACTCAGTGTGCATCCCGTAGAGCCACTGTCGATCATTGCCTTCAATGAAACACCTGCTGCAGTGACAGTGGTGTAAAACAAGCTGTCTGACTTTTGTATTCTGTGTGTGCCTTGAAACATGACAGTTTTACTTGGGGGCATGCTGGAACGGACTGATTCAAAGACTGACTCAAAATCCTCAACATCACTTATGGGAGGGACACCAATAGGATCCGCACCGTCCTCCCCTGGGCACAGATCCACTAGTTTTCCACCTGCGCAGATGGATTGGACGGCGTCTGCACAGGACAGCTGCGTCTGGAATGATCAGGTGAGAAACATTTAAAGCAGAGTTTCTTGTCTCGACAATGGGTGAGTGCAGAATGTGTGGAGTTGCCACAGACTGCACACGGCAGGTTATTCAGACCCTCAATCCTAGATGGTTTCGATCTAGTCTGTCTGGAGGTATTAGTTTGGGTTGGAGCAGACCTCTCCAGCAGAACTTTCTCCAGCATGGTAATGACACGTTCAAGAGCAGCCAAGTCTGATGTGGGGGGATTACTGGGTCTGGGAGAGTCTCTAAAGTCAGGTGGAGGTGCTGCAGTGTGAAGCACCTCGACTTTATTCACATATACATTCTCACTGGGTCTCCTACTCACAGTGGCAGCAGCGGCACCTCTCAAACCTCTCTCGGTGTGGTACTCATCCAGCACGTCCTGGACCTCTACTGCAGTCCATTTATCAATGGTTTTTGACCTGAAAGTCATGGCGAGCTCCTTGGAAGGACAGTTCTTGATAAACATGCGCGTCACTTCAAGACTGGGGCAGTGTAGCTCTTTGCCTTGTTCTTTGAGGCGGTCAGCAGCGACATCTGCAGCTTGGTTGAGCCTCAGCCAGTAGTCGTACGCATCCTCATTACCTCTTGGCAGTGTAGTGTAAAAGTCTGCTAGGGGGAGAGGTGAATAGGGGACAGCAGCAAAATGTTTACGAAGGAGAGTATAAATGGCATCTGGGTTCAGAGTCACATCAACACCACTGTTCCTCAAACCAAACTTCACAACATCCTTAGCTCGACCTCTGAGGTGAATGAGTATTTCCTCAGCCTGCTGCTCTGGTCTGATGTTAGCCCTCTTTATGTAATTCTTCATCAGATCTTCCCATCCGTGCACATCCACAGCGTCCGTGTCATCACCCTTGAAGGTCGGAGGCTCTTTCACCTTCCTCTGAGGCATCAGTTGGACTTGTGACAGGTCCATGTTGTGTGCAGACATGTTGGTGGGTGCATTATGCACAACTGGGGTGTTAGGTGTTGGTGTACTATGAGCTGGGCCAAGGTGTGCGACTATACTATCAGCCACCTGCTGGCCAACAAGTTTAATTATGTCACTCATCTGACTGACGACATCGTGTGGAGGTTGAATAGGGGTTTGTGTGAGGGTAGCAGAAACCTGTGTGCTTGGTGTGTGTTCAGTGTGATGGCTCTGAGAAGGAACCCTGTCTCTACTGACTGTAGAGGACCCAGCTAGAACCTGTCTATCTCCCACCACATGAACATCACCCCCCTGAACAGGACTGTCAAACTGCAACACCATACCTCTACCCCTCCCTCTACCAACACTCTGAATAAAGGGTGTACTAACATTCCCTTGTATGTAGCTCATTGTTAAATTACACTTGACAAAATCACTTTAAACAAGATCAAAACAGAAAAACATGTAATAACACAAGGAGACTGGCTGAGGAACAAGGTGCACCAGTTACACCATATCCCGACTGAAACACTGTCCACCTGAGAGCACAAGGTAGAAGCCGTCCAACAGGGTGGTCCCGGGCCGGGGTGAAGACGAAACTCCAGATCAACGAGTCACGGCACCAATGTGACGGGTCACTTTTCTCTGTTAATGCAGCTCCACACTACCGTGGCTTCATACATGACAGACGACAGTCAGGTGGATTACAAGGGGTTTATTCTCCTGCAACACAGCAGACAACACAGCATCGGCATGGGTTAGAGTCAGTCTCGGTCGGGACAATCGGAGTCATAGCAAGATCCTCTCTCCTCTGTGTTCAGCTCAGTAAACAAAAAAATAACCAATTCTGGTTATATAAAACAGAAACAAAAGATATAATATTACAGTGATCGTATAGTGTATTTTGGTCTATAAAACATACATTAAACCCCCACACAATCCATTATATGGCTTTAAACTGAAGAACATATTCAACATTCATCATCATGAGGTAAATAACACAATTCAGATGTGGCATACACACTAAATCCAAAGCTAGTAAATGAATGAGCCATTTAACTGGACATGTAAAGAAAAACAGTTAACACAGGCATTGTTTTCAATAAAACCCTCTTGAAAATAACATAAAAATATACAGTACATTACCTGCAACACAGCAGACAACACAGCATCGGCATGGGTTAGAGTCAGTCTCGGTCGGGACAATCGGAGTCTGAACACGTAAAATGAAAACAACATTCAAGCTAGGTTAGCTTCACTAACAAAGTCTCCAAAGTACGTGTTTTGGGTTACAAATCACAGCAATGCTCAACCCGGTTGGCATAAAACATAACGAAAGTCATACACAGTAAAGAATAAAGTATGAAACACTCCAGAAAATCAATAATTGTCTCGGACCGTGCGAGAGCACGTCTTACCATAGCAAGATCCTCTCTCCTCTGTGTTGTTCCCACGCCCCCCGCTATGTCAGTAGGTGGCGGTGTTGCGACTGTTTTGCCATAATTTAATATGGACAGATCTACTCCGTTACATATGCTCTGAAAAAAGAGAAAACATTTACAATGGCTACAGTCAAGAGTGGATTTATTTGAACTTGTAAAAACAGAACTTGCTTTAAAAAAATTAAGTGGGCCTACTTTGAACACCACAAACCTAAATGTATTTGTTTTTTATTAAATTTAAATGACCTAAATGCTGTAGGTTGTCTTCGAATCGAATAAAAGACACGCACATCTCATAAGGAAAGGGCAGGCTTAGTCAAATGTATTGTCATGAAAAAAGGATGAAGGATTCGCAACACTGACTTCTTGCAAAAATAAATAATTTATTATACCGTGTTGTATTTCGAGCTGTGTGCTTTTCGTCAGACTTAAATGTTGTCTTTATTTGTTAAAAGTGTTAAGTAGCTATACATTCCGACAGACATCACTGATTTATTTAAAGTTTATCATTAGCACAAAATAGAATTTCTGGTTGCCTATTCATTCAATTTAGAGAGCACATGACAAAGCACTGAGCTATAGATGGTTTTCAGAATGTATTGTGAACGAATGTGTGACCTTACCTTCTGAATGTGATGGTGACTGGCTCAGCTCCAAAGGAGGCATGTCACTATCTCCTTCAGGGATTATCCCTGATAGTGCAGTTTCCCCAATGATGCCCGCAACACGTAGGTCCGTTTTGCTCAGTGTTGGCTGGGACGGTCCTCCTCCTCCCGTGGCCGAAGAGCTTGTTTTATTTATTTTTATTCGTTTTTTGGCATCTATTTTTATGTCAAACCATTTTCTTTTGACCTCCTGGAGGGTCCTCCCAACAGAGGAGACAGAGTTAACCGCATCAACTACCTCCTTCCAAGCCTTTGTTTTTCCTGTCCCTTTAATACCAGAGTTGACTGAGGAAAATAAAATTTGTTTTCTGACCTCCACTTCTCCCAGAATGACCTCCATCTCCTCCTCAGAGAAGTTTTTTTTCCTCTCTCTCTCTCTCTCTTTCCTTGCGCCATGGTCGCAGGCCGAGCGGATGCACCTATGCCCTTATATGGTGGTCATTTGCTATTCATGGGCGGAGATCTATGCTAATTGATGATCACCGGGGGCGCGCTGTCAATTTACGATGGGTTGGCATTCATCATCTTACACACGTGTTTACGATCAAATCTGAGTTTCCCGCGCCGTTCATGAATCCGGAGTAGAGTTTTAGTAGCGTGAGGTTTTATGTGCTACTCTACTCACAGATTTACTCACGTTTCATGAATGAGACCCATTGTGCGCAACAGCGTCCCCATTTACCAGCCGCAGAAAACTGCATTTGACGTATATATACGTCAATGGCACTCAAGCGTTGGATTTTGATTGACGTCCATAGACGCACTCAATGAGTTAATAATATATAACGCTCATTATGCTTCCAGCCTGTCTAGCCTATACCTGGTGTTTTTACTAAACTTAACCAACTCCTTTCTTCATTGCCTGAACCTAACCAAAGCCAAATTTACTTCTTTTTTTTTCTCTCGGTCCGCTGTCAGCAGGCGCGGCGGCTGCAGCAGGCTCGCGCCCGTGAAGTGAGCTCAAGACGGCCTGGTTCAGCCGTGCTCGAGCGGAGGGGGGGAGAGAAAAAAAAGTGTATTTCTTTTACTCTGTACTCTGGGAGGGGGGGGCTTTGATTATCAGTTTACACATCTTGATCAGCATTAATGATGGTTGTGCGCGATCTGACATGATCTGGCTCTCTGACTGAATATGGTGATATTCTGGGCCGCGCGTTTCTGTTAATTCTCGTTATTTTGCTCTCTCTCAGAGAGAGAGGGAGAGAAAGCTGCATGCTCGTATCAATGGAAGAGCTTGTCACAAAGTAGCGATGACAGTTCGAACTAACGGGACCACCCATTGGTTCGATCTCCTATTGGTCCGACTTGTGGTTGATTTTGTCGGAGTAACGGGAGGTCGAACCATTGGGAGGTCGGACCAATGGGCAGTTCCCGCTGCTGCACAGGTAAACGCGCTAAATCGCTAATTGGTCGCGATCGCGATCATCACACACACACGGTCCCATACAGCACCTATACAACGCTGCTGGCGCATCTTCTAGCTCCGACTCTTTCACTCGTCATGCTCACAAACGTTTCCACAAGTGACCAGCTGATACACTGCTCTGCTTCTTCTTGTTGTTCACCCATAGCAGCCATGCTACAGGGCAGATTATTTCTTAGCACAGGCATGTTTAGATGTAGCTGGGCTGTACAGTAGCTACAGCCCTGGGTTTACCGCTGGCTGGTTAAACTCTTTATAGGAGATTAATGTTGGTGTAGCTGGGCTGTACAGTAGCTACAGCCCTGGGTTTACCGCTGGCTGGTTAAACTCTTTATAGGAGATTATTGTCGGTCTCATTGATTAAATCTAACAACTGTGGCAGTCGCGTTAGTTAGTTAGTATTATAAGTGAAGCTTGAGGTGTGTATTGCTGGACAGAAGAGGAGCGCTGCCACCACTTGTTGTCATCCAGATAAGGTGCACACGACTTAATTCTTTTTTATTGCGGATTTACATGAATCACACAAATGACCCATTTGGGATCCAAAACTGCGAATTTCGCCGAAAGGTGACAAGTTTGCACCCCTGATTATATTTATGTTTTTTTGGTTTTTGAATTTTTTCCTAGTCAAATAGTTGTATTTTCCTTTTACCTGTGAGAGGACATTTTGCTTTCTTTTTGTTCCTCCTGAGCCCCCGTAGTCCTCCAGGCTTCTGTAGCCCCTCCCTTCTTCCCCTCACAGTCAGTTTACATTGGCTGAGGGTGAGCTCGGCTGGGGAATCCTGCCAACCTGTTTTTCTTGTTTTCGGTGTAAATGTGTATATGTTTAACCTATTGAATGTGTGATGGAAAATGTTTGCAGAGAATGTAAATATGTTTAGGGGTTTTTTGCCTTAAATGGACAGGACAGTTGAGAGAGGGACAGGAAATGGGAGGGGGGGGGGGGGGGGGTGACACACAGGATAGGGCCGCTTCGTCCGGGATTCGAACTGGGGCCGCCTGCAGTGACTATAGCCTCAACACATGGGGCGGCTGCTCTACCGCCCCAAATATATGTTTATCAGTTGTTTTCAGTAGTTTTTACGTTCTGAACTAGTTTTGTAAACTATACTACAGATCATTCGGCTGCTTCGTTTGGAGCTACGTACAGAGACTGTGGTTCTTTGTGTGTAATGAGTGTCGTTCTGTATGTTTAGGGTGAGATTTAAAAGACGAACGACGACAAGTGTGGTATCTAAATTGTTGTCTGCAGGTTTGTTTTTTAAAGTTTTAGACGTAGCAAATGCTGCGTGTTTTTGTTTTGGCGCTCTCTGTTCATTTAGTAGCTACACACCCCATGTTTTGCATTTATTCAGGACAGATAGCTTATGTTTTGTCATTTCCATTGGAAATATTAATGGAAACTAGAAAATTTCCTCTCGGGAAATTTTGAATGGGCCACGGGAGCTACTGCGGGTTGTGCCATCTCTGTCAACATGGGAATCAAACCCACGATCTTAAGGTCAAGACAGAGCTGATCAGACAGACACATGATCATCTTTCTATAAGCACTGATATGGAGGAGCTGTAACCACATTAGGTTACCTGTGTGTGTGTGTGTGTGTGTGTGTGTGTGTAGGTGTGTGTGTGTGTGTGTGTGTGTGTGTGTGTGTGTGTGTGTGTGTGTGTGTGTGTGTGTGTGTGTGTGTGTGTAACTGTAATCACATGAAGCTGGCTCTAGAGTCTGTGTGTGTGTGTGTGTGTGTGTGACTGACTTGACACATAGTTAGTTAGTAGCTGCATCCTGTGTCAGTCTGATTTAGCTGTGTCTCTGTTTATAAACATTTAAACGAGCGCCAGGTGGATTGTTTATGAAGTTAACGAGCTCTGGCCTGAGGATCAAAGAGGTTACCACGGCGATAGGGGCCCCCGCAGGCTGAGACAGACAGAAACGTGGAGAAAAAGAGCCATTTTCTGCCTCTGCACCGGTCTCACATTTAGGCTTAGCATGACAAAACGGTAACTCCTATCAGAACAAAACACAGATCAACGTTGCTCTAAGGACTTAATGAAAATTTCGGTACGATTTGGTGTTTCTACAGTAAATATTTTGGCGACGCTGGCAGTTTTAAAACATCAGGCCGTTCTGCTCCTCTCAGAAAATATTTGTATTGGACTCAATGAGGAGCAGAGACAGACGTGGCCGCACTCAGAGGCTGATTCTGTCAATTCTGTAAGTCTCTCTGATATTTTGAGCACATGACATGAGAGATAACAAGTTTGTCTTACAAATTCTGAAAAAATTATGTCTGTAGAGTGAAAATTGTGGCTGTGCTGACAGTTTATCCAGAAAAAATACAGAATGTTTCTTCACTCTCTCCCACTCTAACCGATGATGTCACGCACTCTGACACGAACATTCTGTCCAATACACACCCATTATAAACTCATAATTTCTCCAAAAATGATCATGGTCATTGATCAGGGATTGATCAAAAACTATATGACCTATCAAAACGTGGAGTAATACGACAATACACAAGACTTGTGTCTACTGTTTAAAGTTTAAATGGAGTCTCTAGGTGAAAGTATGCCTGAGCAGTAGACGTTTGTTAAACTCCAATGATTGGTCTTTTTCGCTCTTTTTTTTCCGCCCATCCCATTGACTTACATGCAAAATTTTTGCGCAGTTTTTCGCGACTACGTCGCGAAAAATTCGTAAACTGTTGAGAAAAGTAATAGCACAGCGATCCCGATCAAGACGCACGTTTTGATATATAATTTGTCCTGCAACTCGACTAGTAGCGCATCGAAAATCGGCCGGAAGTGGAAAAATAAGAAGAAGAAGAAAAAATCCACACAATAACAGTAGTGCCTGTTGGGACCAGTGCCCGGTGCGATTGCCCGTGGCCCTAATAATACAGAAAAAACAACAACAGACGGATGATGACAAGTGTGGTATCTGAATTGTC
Organism: Trachurus trachurus; assembly: GCF_905171665.1. Taxonomy (NCBI): domain Eukaryota; kingdom Metazoa; phylum Chordata; class Actinopteri; order Carangiformes; family Carangidae; genus Trachurus; species Trachurus trachurus. The sequence continues at coordinate 39,532,431 of NC_139892.1, forward strand.
GCCCGCAGGTTTGGGCCGAATAAACGTGTGAGAACACTACAGAATCCTTCTCTTCCTTCTTGTGCCAACTCGCATTGGTTACATGAGCATCACCGAATATTAACATGTGGATGTTCAAGCAGGGACTCTTTACTGCAGCTGGACAACGTGTGTCTGCGTTATAACTGAGATTTGAAAGAGAATCATTGAAATGTGACTCCACAGGAGGAACGTTCAACAGAAACACAACAGCCTTGAAATGTAGCTTTTATCTTACATCTGATCACCTGATCCACGTCCTCCTTTAAAGTTGATGAGCCAGTTCATTGAGTCATCACTCTTTAAAGACAGACAGCTGGGTTCAGGAGAGTCTGGTCTCTGCTGCTGGATCCTGAAACAACAACACAAATAAATGTGCCTGTTGGAGAAAAACTGATGAAAAATATCTCCAACCTTTTAATAAACACAACAACTGACTTTTAGAGAGAAAAGTCTTTCTGACTGGTTTAAACTCTGACCTTTGACCTGTGGTCTGGCTCTTGGTTTTAGAGGGAGGGGCTCCCTCCTCTCTGTCCTCACACTGATCCATGCTGCTGAGCTCACATCCACATCAGCTCACACACACTTTGTAGCTTCACCTGCAGAGGAAACACACATCATTCATCTGCACAGCAGCTCACATGTCCATCATGTCTCCAGCTGCTCCTCCACTGATTGGCTCTTCTCCTCTGCTTCATATCAGTGTCAGTTGAATGCAGTCACACAGCAGTGAGGAAGAGGAAGCTGCCATCAGCTGCTGTACTTCTACTATCAGTCCACTAGATGGCGTCATGAAGCTGCAGCCCAGCAACATGATCCATGGACCACTGTTTCCATCCACTGACACACACAAGGACTGAGATCCACTGAGTTGATGTGACACAGTCTCTGTGTGGACAGTGTCCCTGTAGAAAACCACTGGACCAAACAAGCTACAGCTGATTATTACACACACAACAACTGGGCCAAGACTTATTTCACCTCACAGCTCCACTATCACAACAATGAACATCAGAAGTTTTTTTTTTTTTTTTTTAACCCTGGGTGACGTGGGTTAGGGTTAAAAAGCACAAAACATAAATTATGTCTAAGCACAACAACACACCTCATTTTTTAAATTATGTTTTGGCTAGTATTACATCATTTTAAATTATGTATTGCACTTAGATTAACATGTCTAGGTTGCTCCCTTTGCACTTGTAGCGTATATTTTATTGTTTTAGACATTGTAGGATACATTTTATCATATACTTCCTCTTGGTATCCTATTTATCTCCCTTGCACATTTCCCTTTGGAGCATCCTGGGAGAAGAATTTCCTTCGGGATTAATAAAGTTACATCTATCTATCTATCTGTCTATCTGTCTGTCTGTCTGTCTGTCTGTCTGTCTGTCTGTCTGTCTGTCTATAACATTATCACAAACAAATCAACATTAATTTCCACAACATTTAACAGCAGACATTCAATCTTTCAAAACTAACGTTTCAGAATCAGTCTCTCTCTCTGTGGCAGATCTCCGTCTCCGAGCTGCCCCTCACCCAGCTGCCCCTCATCCAGCTGCCCCTCACCCAGCTGCCCCTCATCCAGCTGCCCCTCACCCAGCTGCCCCTCACCCAGCTGCCCCTCATCCAGCTGCCCCTCACCCAGCTGCCCCTCACCCAGCTGCCCCTCACCTAGCTGCCCCTCACCCAGCTGCCCCTCACCTAGCTGCCCCTCACCCAGCTGCCCCTCACCTAGCTGCCCCTCATCCAGCTGCCCCTCACCTAGCTGCCCCTCACCCAGCTGCCCCTCACCCAGCTGCCCCTCACCTAGCTACCCCTCACCCAGCTGCCCCTCACCTAGCTGCCCCTCATCCAGCTGCCCCTCACCTAGCTGCCCCTCACCCAGCTGCCCCTCACCTAGCTGCCCCTCACCTAGCTGCCCCTCATCCAGCTGCCCCTCACCCAGCTGCCCCTCACCCAGCTGCCCCTCATCCAGCTGCCCCTCACCCAGCTGCCCCTCATCCAGCTGCCCCTCACCTAGCTGCCCCTCACCCAGCTGCCCCTCACCTAGCTGCCCCTCATCCAGCTGCCCCTCACCTAGCTGCCCCTCACCCAGCTGCCCCTCACCTAGCTGCCCCTCACCTAGCTGCCCCTCATCCAGCTGCCCCTCATCCAGCTGCCCCTCACCTAGCTGCCCCTCATCCAGCTGCCCCTCATCCAGCTGCCCCTCACCCAGCTGCCCCTCACCCAGCTGCCCCTCACCTAGCTGCCCCTCATCCAGCTGCCCCTCATCCAGCTGCCCCTCACCCAGCTGCCCCTCACCCAGCTGTCCCTCACCCAGCTGTCCCAGCTGTTCTCCAGCGGCTGTCCGGACGAGCTCAGGCCGCGTTTAGTGGCTCAGACAGCGGGAGAGCAGCGGCTCATCTCCGCCTCCTCCACAGGCCGACTCCACACAACATGGAGGACACGGTTCTACCCACAACATCCACACAACATGGAGGACACGGTTCTACCCACAACATCCACACAACATGGAGGACACGGTTCTACCCACAACAACAACACAACATGGAGGACACGGTTCTACCCACAACATCCACACAACATGGAGGACACGGTTCTACCCACAACATCCACACAACATGGAGGACACGGTTCTGTCGGTCCAGACTTTACAGCTGCAGCTCTGACTCAGCTACAGTAACATTATAATAACACAACAACAACACAACCACAAGTTAAAGGGCAGAGAACTCAGGTAACGACAGGTGTTAAGGAGGAAAACATTCAGACTGTTCACCTTACCTTCACACGGGGAAACAAACTGCCACACAACCGCTGAGTCAAGGTTAAACTATGAAAGTTGTCTCACCTGTTTGACATGAGGAAGAGGTCTTACCTGGACAAACCTGCTCTACTGCTCTTTGCTCCATCTCTCTCTTTCTCTCTCTCTCTCTCTGTTGATAATCTAAACAAGTGTAACCCTGCTCCATGAGCATGTTGTGGGTTAAAGGTTCATTATTGTGACATTCTGTGTAGTCTTGTTTATTTTGTGTTCACTTCCTGTTTTATTTTGTAGGAATGATGCTTGTGTATTTTGTCCAAAGTTACTTACTTAAAGTTACTTAAAGTTTCCCTCCAGTTTTTTCTCACACACCCTTTAATATTCCTCCACACTGCTCGTCCACTGCAATCCAAGTGTCCTGAAGGGAGATAGTCCAGCGTTACTGGAAACAACATCATTGAGGCAAGTCCGGTCACGTCTCTCTGCGTCGCCTGAACACAAGAGTGTGCCCCAGGCAAATCCAATCCAGGACTGTCCAGGCTGTAAAAATGTCCTAAATTACGTTGTTTCCAGTAAACTCTGGACTGTCTCCCTTCAGGACACTTGGATTGCAGTGGACGAGCAGTGTGGAGGAATATTACAGTTTTTTACGATTGAATAAACACTAAAATCTAAAGTTTTGCCCAATTATCAAAACCTTACACTCAAGGAGCAAAACTTGGCCCCAGATTTGCACCACTGTAAGCACAATGAGTCCGTTCACACTTTGTGCAAAACAATACACACCGTGATTTGAAACACTAACACACACGTCTATGCATTAGACACAGAAGTATATCAAGATGTCACTTCCTTGCAATTCTAAAGCACTGACTGTCAAATTACCACACCTATGAGCCAGTTGATTGAACACTGCCATCAGGTGTGCAAACACAAGATTGCTTAATTGTAGACACACCAATCAGGTTTAAGCACTGTAAAAATGCAGCAGGTGAGTTCATCAAGCTTAACCAAAATGGAAGGAAGAGGAAGAGGAAGAGTGAGGATGAGAGGGGGAATCGGAGAAGGAGGAGAAGAAGGAGGCAGAGGCCGTGCCAGAGGCCGTGGCCGAGGAAGAGGAAGAGGAAGAGGAAGAGGAAGAGGAAGAGGAAGACCTCAAGCAGGAGTAGGTGAAGCTCAAAGGAGAAGAGGTCCAACTTTAGCAATGAAATTCGCGCAACTCTTGTGGACCATGTTGTGAACCATGGATTGACGCTGAGGGAGGCTGGACTGAGAGTCCAGCCAAATCTCAGCAGATTCACCGTGGCATCTGTCATAAGGGCATTCAGACTGGAGATGTGGAAATGTGTTTACAGTTGTGCAAATCCGAGCGATGTTTTGCAAATTCACTGTGTGCTTCACCCATACTACTCTATGCACTTAGAAGCAGAATTAGCCGAAAGTGTTCAAGGTTTTCAACAGCAGAGTGTAACTGGTGCAAACAGAGTTAAGTCATATGCAACGTGTGTGTTTCATATGGTAAAAAAATATGGTTTTGATAAGTTAGTGTATCGTTTTTACAAGAGTGGTTCATTTTGCAAAGGAGTTAAGGTGTTTTGCTAATTGGGTATGTGGTTGTGCTATTCGTGTGTTGGGTTTTGCTAAACAAAACAAAACAATCAAAATTGTGTTTATTCAATCGTAAAAAACTGTAAATGGTTGTTGTGTAGTTTTATCTCTGCCAAGTATTTATTTTATTACATTTTGAGGAAATGATTCCATTATAGGGTGCTACGATGCTTTTAGCACATCTGAACATGTTGATGTGACTGATGAGTCATTTCAACCTCTGTCTCTGCCTCAGCTGACTTTTATTCCTAAACATCCTCTGGCTCAACTTCACTTTACTACACTCGTAGTACACTCTTATTAAAGTGCACTAATATACTCATTTTATACTAAAACTGAGGCAGTATACTTGAAAGTGTACTTTTATAAACTTAAAATGTTCCAGTTTAGTCCAAAGAAGTATTAAATGAGTATACCTCCTAGTACGCTACAAGTACATGGTCCATAGTATACTTGCTATACTTGTACTTATACTCAAGCATACTTAATATTTTCAAGTGAAAATTAGTTTGAAACAAGTGAAAATGATCTAAAAACAAGTTGATTTCTAGGTGATGAGTCTTATTTTAAGTGGAAAGAGATTAGTTTTGACTAGAAATGAGACATTTTGACAAGAAATAAGACAAATGTTCTAATTCTTGGGAAAGATTTAGAGTTGTTGCAGTGTTGCTGACCTCACCTGAAGTATCTGACAAACACACACACACACACACACACACACACACACACACACACACAGTGGTTTAATATAATCTTAACGTGACACTCATGTGTTTGTGTGTGTCTGTTGTGTAACTGTGATAATCAACAGTTGACAGTGACAAACAGCTGGCGGCCATTTTGAGTGTTTGTGAGCTGCTACAGAGCGACGTCCAGTGGTGGACAGTAACAGAGTACATTTACTTGAGTACTGTACTTATAGCTACATATCCGGAGGATTTGTACTTTACTTGAGTATTAGATTTCTTTGGTACTTATTACTCTTACTTGAATACATTTCCAAGACAAATATTAGTACTTTTACTGGAGTTAATTAGTAGTACGGCTGAAAAGTACTGGTTACTTTCAGGTCTTTGTCTAAAATCCTATTGGACACAAGCTGTGTTTGTCAGAGAAGGAAACCCTAACCCCTAAAAGCAGCACATCAGTGCAGCTGCTTTCAAAGAGTTCAAAGCTCCTTACATTCATTTACAAACTATTAGAGTCATTCATTGATGTGGAGAATAAGACATTTACTCTGACTCCTAATGTGACGTCAGCGCCCCCTACTGTCATCAACCTGCACCTGCATCACAGAGCAAAGGATTCTGGGTAATGGTCCCATCAACAGAGGATTTGCTTTGAGGTGAAGAGTGAGAAGAACTCTGTAAAGAAGAAGAAAATGAGCTGATGATGAGTGTCGTTCTTCAGAGACGTTTCACTGCTTCACTTCCACTAACACTGAGTCACAGCACATTTTTACAATCTTTAGTCAACAATATCCACTATTTCATGTTCTTCAGCTGCTGGGAGGAACATGGAGCTGGGCTTCCTATCAGTCATCACTGCAGTCCTCACATGGAAATGGATCGGGGAGTTTTTCTGCCACGTTGTCCTCCAACACTTACAAAACATTGATTAAAGCTGTGAACCATCATCCATGTTGTCCTTTTTAATGTTGCTGTAACCCAGTAGATGATTGGCTCTAATTATATGAATATAGAATATAATAATATTGTTTGTTGACCTCAACATTGATTTATTTCAGGCAGCAGAAAGCTCTTATCGTCCCCACAGAAACATGAACATGACCTACAGTTACTATTGTTTGTGCATTAAAGGAAGATTGAAGGCAGTGATAACCTGTTATGAGCTGTGATATATTGTGTAGATGCTGAACTCATTGTATTGCGTTGGTGTGTGTGTATTGCTTGCACTGATAATGTGCATTATAGACGGAGAACCTGCTAAACATGTTCATTACCAGCAAAAGCAATGTTCTGAATTTAAACATTGAAGTGTTTGATTTGTGCTTTTACTGTTTCACAGTTGATAACTTAAAGGATTCATGTAATGGTTAAAAAGAGATGAGACGAAATGAATCATATTTCATGGTTAAAAGTAAAACAAAAAGTATTGTAATTCATGGAAAACAGCTCAAATCATCACATTTCATGGCAAAAAAAAAGCTAGAATAATTTATGGTTGTTTTATGTGTAAAAGTAAATATTCCATTTGATAGGCTATAGATCTAAAACCTGTACAGTTAAAACAATGTTTTCCTTTAGTCACTATTGTATTACAGTACAGTACATTGTGTTGAACCATTTTTGATAATAACATTTTATATATCCCATATTCCTTTAGTGTTGTTTTTGGTGTTATTAAATATTGTCCTATAGTTTTCTTTTCTACAGAGCTTTATAATATTGGTTCACTTATTCTGATACTTACATTTATTTTCTGCCTCTTTAGTTCTTTGTTGAATAAATTCTCTGTAGAGTGTATTTGTCTTTTGACAGGCGTTTCCTAATCCCTTCATGATCCATGGTCCATCTATAGACTTTAGTTTGCTGCTGCTTTGTTGTTTCACTGGACACTTTTTTGTTAAATTATGATGTGAATATTCTTAAAATGTTCCATATACATTGTAAATATGGTTTTCATTATAAAGTGTTTCCAAGTCATTCCTAAACACATTGATGCTTTCCTCTGTCCTCACTCTGCTGTAATGTGTTTTATTTATTTATCTGGCTGCTTTGTCTTGTACTTGCTGCTGTAACAGAGTTAAGGAGTTAGTAATTCCACTAACTGTAATTCTGTTATTATGGAAGCTGCACTACACTTAGTTTATTATTATTATTTATCTGCCTGTTACAATATGAAGTCTTTCACTCCTTTATTTATTTTGTATGTATTTATTATGATCTATGAGTTAGAAGCTCTTATTTTGAAAGGCCACACTAACGAGCCCCTGCAGACTTGGCGGGTTGACCCGTTTCTAGGCAACAGTCTGCTGTGGGAGTCTCGTGGTAGGTTGACTTGTACTGAGCTCCGTTAATCTAACTTTCTATTTGAGGGTTAAAGGTGACTTTATTGATCATACATGTGAAGATCTGCTCCAGACAACAACTGCTGATGTTCTGTGATGATGCTGAGTGAGATACATGACAAGTTCATTGATACGGAAAAGCTTTTCACTCACTTTGATAGCTTCATGTTAGCTTGTGGCTAATCCTAGCAGCGTGACTGTTGAACAGGCAGAGAGTGTTGTGAAGGTTATTCTGGGCTGTGGTTCTGCTGGCTCCACTGGTTTTTGGATATAGGCTCATGCTGAACATTGTATTGATAAACTCATCAGTCATTCTGTGCTGATTGGGATGTAGCAGATCAGTAATAGCTAACGTTTAGCTTCATTGTTGCTGTGGAGCCGTGGTTCTGCTGGACTTCTTCCTGTCTCTGCCCAATCACAAATGAGAGGTTTCATCAGCAAAACTTCACACTCTTTTAGTTAAGAAACAAAAAACTAATTGATCACATCATTTTGTCTCTGGTCTTTGGTTTAGAATTAAAAACCAGATACAACTACATGAATTTGGCTTCTGGTTTCAAAATAAAATAACAATAACAGTAAAAAACTAAAAAGGCACCATTTTTTATATGCTTTTAATTTCTTGATTGTGACACCAATGATGTCAGAATTTCTTTTAGTTTTAAAATAAATCCCAGACTTGTGTTTTAACTCATTGAGTGCCGCGCTCCTTTCCAAAGTTTTAGTCAAGTGTACTGGCAATTTAGACCATTTTTGACTTTTTATGTAGAGCCATAGTGTATTCTATATTATTGCCACCAACACATACTGTAGCTCAATTGAAAGGTTTAACTTTATGCTTCAAATGACCACAAACCGTTTGTTTCTACGTGCCTCCGTTCCTGAGAAAAGTCAAGCTAAACATGGCTGGGTTTCACCAAAATCCCTCCTTTTTTTCTAGAAAAGGAGATAGAGCGTCTTTTATGAAAGGTGCTCTGTTTGTGCCTGTCGCTCTTCTGACACTCGCATTTCTGGATCAAAGGGCTCGTATAAGATAAATATATACAACAGTTGTTGTTCTATTCACAAAACCACCATCGGGGGCGGGGGGGGCGCCACTAAACAACAATAACACAGACGCACCGTGCCGTGTCACAGCTTCTCCCCGCTGAACGTGAGGGTCAGTCGGCCACCGCGGCTCGGGAAGACCGGTCCCGCCGGTGGTCGCGGTCCTTCTGTGGTTCGGGTCGGTGATGCCGGTCTGCTTTGGCCCAGAGACCATCAGATTTTACCGCGGGGGGACTTTGGGGAGGACACGGTGTTGCTCCAGCTGAAGACCGGGCGGACTGTCGGCTGAGAGCTTCCTGGTTCAGCTCCGAGCAGCTCGAGCAGCTGGAGCAGCAGCGCAGGTGAGAACAGAGCAGCTGCGCTGCATCTGCATGCAGAACTCGTTTGCAGAAGCCGAGTTATGATAAAAACTTCCAGATCATGAGCTGTCATGTGACTTTGATCGTCATCTATTTCAGTTCTCCTCGTCGTAGAGTCCCCAAATTTACATATAATGTGTATTAAAGTGTCTATTTTCATAATTTAAAAAAAAAGCAAAAAACGTAAAATTACGTTTTTGGCACTCAACGCATGGGAACGAAAAACGAGAAATTACGTGGTTGGCACTCAATGAGTTAAGTGAGACAGGACAAATAAAAAAAATTGATGACATGATTTCATTTCTAGTCTTTGGTTTATAATGATGATAAATGATGGATAATGATAATAAATGATGGATGATGTGATGAGACTCAGACCTGAAACAGTGAACATTTAACACTCACCTGTTCATATTCTTCTCAATGTAACGCAGTGCCACCTAACAACCACAAGGGGTCAGGGCATGAACTTCTCTGTCCTGTAGCTTTGACAGTGTTTAAAGAAAAGTCCAGTAAATAGCTGTTAAAAGCAGGAGGTCAGCTTGTGGAAACATCAGTGTGCTTCACCATGGTCTGACTGGAGTTTTCTTCACTAACAGCTTCTCCTTCATGGATGCTGACGACCTGTGAGCTCCATGAAGGCTCATGACAGAGGCTCATCACAGCTGCTGCTGCTACATCACATGCTGTCCACCTGGATTCATCAGCCAGCACATCTTCCCATGTGTCACAGCTGATCTACAGGGATGACTGTTGCTGCCCTACGGAAGCGCTCCTCTGTGTATCAGTGAGTTTTCATATTCAAATAATGTCGTTTATTTTGTCTCCAGGTAGGCTTATATACATACAGTGTACATGGTCGAAACATATAGCTTCTCTCTTTCGTTGTGCACTGTCTGATATGTTCTTGACACTTTTCTGTACGTGATAGCTACTTACTGCTGTGTACATTCAGCACAGTCATTTGAGTTTGAGTTTAATGAAATGCGCTATATTAAGACTCTGTTTAAAATGCTTGAAAATTCAACTGTTAAGTGTTATTGCAGGATATATTGAGACTTTTATTTGTTTACATTAAAAAATAAATGTCATTATGAAAACTCAGATGTAAATTTTGCATTTTGCATTATGCAATCTTTTCTTTACATTTTATCAACCTTGACCACATGTATTGTTCATTACAGATGTGGAAGTTGTGAAAATCATTGTTAATCATTAATAAATGCATAACATAAGATTTATTAGACTTAAAGGGATAGTTCGGGTTTTTTGATATGAATCTATATGGCATCCCCATCATCAGTTACGTGCTGTGACGGTGACTTTCCCCGGACTGTGTCCCGTGAGCGGAGTTCCGGCCTGGTTTCGGTGCTGACGAATGTAGTCCGGCTAGTTGGCTGGGGTCACGAAAATAAAGCGTTTTTCTTCTCAAAACAATATGCGTTCATAAGAGTGATACATTTGCATCACAAAACCGTTGTCCACGAAAAAGTCTGACCTCGCAATCGCTTGGCGCTATTTTCTCTCCCTCCGTATCACTGCGCGCTGCCGCCTGTAGACGGCTGTGTGTTTCTATCAGCTGTTTCACGGAGTTTACTGCTCGGATAGTTCACATAAACATTTCTGATTATGACACAAGTGATGAAGCCATCCCTTGTTTTAGCACAGAGCCAAAGGGAGAGCTTTATGAACCTGATGTGATGCTGAACTTCGTCAGATGGAGTTAAAACGGGCAGACAGAGAGAGAGAGAGGAGGGACAGGGAAGTGACAAGCTGAAGTTAGACCACAGCTGTAGCTGTGACGGACAGGGTGATGATCAGTAATGCAGCGCAGTCCGTTATGGAAGATCTGAGGCTCCTCTGACAGCTGCAGGTGAGCCGCAGGTGAGCTGCACGTCAGCTGGCTGGAGAGTAGTGCCGTTCTTTTTTTTTTCTTTCTTTTTTTTCCGGCAGCACCGTCCGGTGCAGGTGATGCACGCTGTCTGTCTGTGTATGTTTGTAGGTCTGATCTTCCACCATGAACTGCGCTGCAACGATCACCCACCTCTTTACCTAACTCCATCTGACGAGGTTCAGCATCACATCAGGTTCATAAAGCTCTCCCTTTGGCTCTGTGCTAAAACAAGGGATGGCTTCATCACTTGTGTCATAATCAGAAATGTTTATGTGAACTATCTGAGCAGTAAACTCAGTGAAACAGCTGATGGAAACACACAGCCGTCTACAGGCGGCAGCGCGCAGTGATACGGAGGGAGAGAAAATAGCGCCAAGCGATTGCGAGGTCAGACTTTTTCGTGGACAACGGTTTTGTGATGCAAATGTATCACTCTTTTGAATGCATGTTGTTTTGAGAAGCAAAACGCTTTATTTTCGTGACCCCAGCCAATAGCCGGACTACATTCGTCAGCACCGAAACCAGGCCGGAACTCCGCTAACGGGACGCAGTCCGGGGAAAGTCACCGTCACAGCACGTAACTGATGATGGGGATGCCATATAGATTCATATCAAAAGACCCGAACTATCCCTTTAAAGCAGAAGTGAGTGGTCCGGTCGTTTTCGCTAATGCTGCGTTCCAGGCAGGCTTTTGAAATAGTAAATTACAGCTTCAAGTCACAACTTACGACTTTGTAGCGTTCCAGGCAACCCACTCGTGTTTTTCCGACCTGTTTTACCGGTGAAAGTCACTATAACGGCCACTCGTAACTTCTGACCCGTGAACTCGTACCAGATCGAACTGGTACCACTTCACGGTCGGAAAAATACGAGTTTCCTTGAACGCACCATAACAGTCCTCGTCCCTACGTCACCACATTCACGGCGTTCCTTGGCTGCACACACAGCCCTGCATGCCGTTCTCTCTCCTCATTGGATAAAAACTGTAGGATACGATAAATGTTTTCTCTTCGGCTCAGCGCAGAGCAGAGGGACTGACAGACCCGTGTTTCAGACCAAACACTCTATGTAAGTGATTGCTGTCGGAAGATATAACTATTTAAGACTTATATTAACACAAATATATCACTCACTTCTGCTTTAATAAGGCATTGTTCTCGCTTTAGATCCAGTACCTGCAAAAGACCAGGATTCATCAGCCAGCACATCTTCCCATGTGTCACAGCTGATCTCCAGGGATTCAGGCAGCGTTCACACAGACTCTACACAAAGGTCAGAGACAGTCACATCCACCAGCACTGATACACAACTCTGAGGATTCATCTATTAGTATTAAGTTTGTAGTGGCAATTTAGCTACCAACAAAAAAAAGGCCACTTGAGGGAATCTGAAGTCGTTTTCAACTCCTGGTGGTGTGTGAAAAATGAGGTCCTCCATTGGCAATAAGTTTGACACTTTATTAATTTTACATCTTTAAAAAACACCTACAAAAGGCCGGGTGCTAATTAAACTTAAAAATGAGCTCATACAAAAATGCTAAGACGGTGATACAAAACTCATTCAGCCCTCTCACACACACAGACACGGTTGAAAAACTGTGTGGCTTCCCTGATCCTGATTCCCTGACACTACTGAGCTCTGTCTCCCTCATATAACCTTTGTCTACCTGATTACCACCCAAGCCCACAGGTGTGCAGGTAGACCCTACCAACCACAGTGCCTCACCACTGACACACCCACACTCATTCGTTCACACCCACACACACACACACACACACACACACACACAAATGCAAATTGGCTACAACACACCGGCCCCTAATTGTTACTGTATAATAACACAACAATTCAACACACTCAAACAACTGGAGCCAATTACTATGCATTTTTTAAAAGTCCCATTCAATAATATTCATGTGTCCATAGTCCAACTTTGACGCCAACGTATGACGTAAATCTTCATAAGAGCCTTCAACCAGCTTCCAGTGGAAGAAGGATCTTCATAATTAGTCGCTCCAATATGTTGTACTTGATCTGATCTTTGACAGACCGCACAAACCGTCGTGTGTCAGGAAAGGTCTGTATAGTACCCTCCCCAACAGCCAGGAGTCCACCACAAGATCAACATCTCCTGCGCCAAAGCTTCTCTTGTCCTCCATCCAACTTTGTTTCTCCTCAATAGAGGTGAATATCCCAAATGTGTGATAAGAGATCTTGAGCTTGCCTCCAGCGTAGTCTGAAAGCAGGTAATTTCTTCCACAATGTCCCAGCTGTTCATTAATGTGGCATAAAGTGAGAGTGGGGATGTGCTGATCTTCAACAAGAATGACAAGATGTTTCGTGTCATCTGGCATAGCTGTTTTGCTGCGCTGTCCTCCCATTCCCAAAAGCCCATTTTCCAGCACTGGGTCGAGTTTGTAAATGTAACTGCTTTTCTTCACTCCAGATGTTTCAATTTTCAGTGCGGCTGTTCCACCACTGAATCTTTCCTGTTGGCAACACTGAATGATGGCACTCTCAGCTGTCGTAGTATCTTCAAGAGGCAAGATTTGCTCACCCAACGTGGCTCTGAATTCTCTCATCTCCTTCTCAACTTTGTTCTTTTGTCGAGTCATGTCAAGCCCATTACTCAACACAGATGCTCCTATTTCGTTCCTCTTCTGAGTCAACTGTAACACCTTTGCGTTTGGTGCATCTTTGATTATCACAGTGTTTACCATGGCCTCACCTTTGACCTCTGGCTTTCCATCTGTTGAACCTTCATTACAATTGTGGTCATATTGCTTCAGTTCCTCTATGTGAGCAATGGATATTGGATTAGCAGTAATGGTGCGACAGATGCTGTTACTCTCACTGCCTCCTCTCAGTGGTCCATTGATAACCCAGCCCAACAGAGTTTTGATGGCATAGGGTCCCTCACCATTACTGTTTATCACCTCCCATGGCTGCATTACCTTTGGAACGTTGGTTCCGATTAACAGTTCCACATCAGCATCAATGACAGGAATTTCCACAGAGCTGAGATGAGACCAGGCACTCAATTCTTCCTGCCGTGGAATGTTATCACGGGTCACAGGCATCTTGCATTGTGTGTACACATCAGGTAAATTAAAGTAGGTGTTACTGTTGAGTGCAGCTATCTCCAATCCTGAGATGATGTGACTGTCCACAAACTTTTCTTGGTTCATTGTTTTCAATAGAAATTTAGCACCTCTTCCTCTGACATTTAGCTCCCTCATGAGTCGCTCGGAGCAGAAAGTGGCTGTGCTGCCGGGATCTAAGAACGCATAAGTGGTCAGTATCTTGCTACCTTTGTTGGCCTTGATCTGTACAGGTACAATAGCCAAGACACAATCCTGTGCTCCAGCCCCTATATGGCCACATGTCTTAGGAGAAACCGTGTGACTGCTCTCTGGTGTTTCCTGCTGTGCATCCTCTGACTTGATCTCTTTCTTTGAATGAATGTGGAGGATGGTAGGATGCTTTAGGTTACACAATTTGCAAGACAGACGCCTATGACAGTCTTTACTCATGTGTCCAACAGTTAAACACCCGAAGCAAGCACCTTTCTCTTTTAAAAAGTCAATTTTCTCTTGGTGCAACTTCTTCTCCATTATGGGACATGACTCCAGTTTGTGACCCTCTTCACACAGCAGACAAAACACATTTGTTGATTTATCAGGTAAGTTATTTTCCTTTTGCACTTGAGTCACAGGTTTAGCATTGACAGCCGTCACAGAAGTTGCAAAACTACTTCCTTTTCCATCGTATCGAGCATGAGAGACCTTGTTTCCACTTTTGTGATTTGGTGATGAAATGACTGTGTCCTGAATGTTTCCAAAAAGTGGATTAGAAACAATAGACACTTGTCTCTCAATGAAGTTGACAATGTCACTGAAGCCTGCTTGACGTTGGTGCCTCTCCTGCAGCTCATAAGCAGTGCTCCTCCATTTTTCCCTCAATTTATAAGGTAGCTTCAGGATAATGACACGCATATTGGAAGGCATGTTCATCTCTGACATGTAACTGATATCCTCCATAGCATTACAACAGACACGGAGAAACAATGAAAAAGCTTGCAAAGCCTTGATGTCCTCTGACTTCACCTGTGGCCATCCCAGGGCTTTCTCCATATATGCACTGGCTATTTTTTGCTCATTTCCAAATCGTTCCTTTAACAGTTCTTTTGCTCTTTCATATCCTCTGTCAGGTGGCATGTGTTGACAGCTCTTAATCAGTTCTTTTGGTTGTCCTTTTGTGTATTGTTCTAGGAAATACAGGCAGTCCATACTGCTGGCAGCCTTTCCTTCCACTCCGTGCTGAAAGGCTCTTATGAACGCAATGTATTCAAGTGGGTCTCCATCAAAGGTAGGTATATCTCTTGGAGGGAGTGACAATGAAGACTGTTGCTGTATCAGAAGGGCTGTAATGTCATTTTGACGTTGCATGATGGTTAACAGATTGCCTTGATTCACATCAGTTTGCATTAGGTCATTGTGTTGAATGGGTTCCTGTGTAAAATACATGGTGGGTTGCTGTGTGTGATGCACATGAGATGTTTCTTGAAATCTTTGAGGCATGCTTGGTTGTGGATTCATAACATAAGGACTTGGTCCACCATGTGCAACATTTTCCTTGGGTCGTGCACCCATGGATATGGCAGCTTTGTGGCCTCCTAATGGTGGATGATGGAGCTGATGGTCTGACTTTATGGGCTGTGCATCCATTGACGTGGCAGCTTTGTTATCTCGTAATGGTGGATGATGAAAATGATGGTTTAACTGATTGAACTGTGCCTCCACTGGCATTGCAGCCTTGCTGCCCCCTGATGGTGGATGATAGAACTGATGATCTGGCTTTTTCGGTTGTGCCTCCATTGGCATTGCAGCCTTGCTGCCTCCTGATGGTAAATGATGAAACTGATGGGCTGGCTTTTTGGGCTGTGCCTCCATTAGCATTGCCGTCTTGCTGTCTTCTGATGGTAGATGATAAAACTGATGGTTTGAACCTTGTGGAACAAATTCTATAGCAGAGGGTCTGAGGGATGATTTACGTTTTGATCTTTCCAGATACGAATTCATTCCATTTGAATGGGCTCTGGAGCTCTGACCATCCGATTCTCTGTACACAGTAACTTTTGCGGTGTGAGCAGCAATTTTACTTTGCAGTTCAAGAAGTTCCTTTTTCTTTCTGATTTGCTCCTCTTGAGCTTCCAGTTCATGTTTTTCTTTGAGGCAAGCTGCCATTGCAAGGAGAGCAGCCCTTTCAGCCTCTGCTTTTAGACATGCAGAGGAGGCTGAAGATCTTAAAGACCTGTAGCTGGAACGGCCAGCTGATGAACATGTTCTACGACCAACATTAGAAATACTATCAGCAGGAACAATATCATCATTGACCACAGAAACGGCAGCATTGTCAAGCACGTTTGTATTTGCAGCAGCATAATCGTTAAGCACATCCTTGTTTCCAGCATCATCATCATCAAGCACATTTGCAACATCATCATCAGGCACATCTGTATTTGCAACAGGACCATCATCACCTTCAACGTCGTAATCATCATCACCAACATCATCCTCTTGGTCATTTTTATCAAGCAACCACTCTTCAATTTTTTGTATTATTTCATTATTATTTTGCATTCGCGTTTCATACCATTCGTCTTGTTTTAATATTTCATCCGCAGGTAACATTGATTTCAATGATTGATGCAACTCTTTGATTTCCACACACAGCTTTAAGAACACTTCATACATTGTTTGCACCTCAGACACATTTTTCTTTGAAGTCATTAATTGTTGAACTTCCTTTTTTAAGTTATGGAGTTTCTTTATTTTGAGATTTCTTTCCTTTTGTTGTGATATTATTTTTGCTTCCAGTGCTTTAACTGTGAGTTTGATTAGTCTTTTATCACATCCACTTTCCATTTCACCTTGATTGACAGCTGCAGCCACGTCACCCATTTTGACTGATTTAAAGGCCAGAGGCTTTATTTGAATTGTAGCAGGATTTATACCTGTATCCTTTTTGTGAGAAGGCCAGTCTCTTCCACACGGCTTAACAATCCTTAATCAGTCCTACCGTGATTCTTCAGTGTTGCTTTGCCCAGGCTTTCTTTGTCTGCATCCACTTGATTGGAATCAGCTGGCATGGAATGGGGTGAGTGCAGCTTGAAGCTCAGTTTTTCAACAAAATGTAGTGGCAATTTAGCTACCAACAAAAAAAAGGCCACTTGAGGGAATCTGAAGTCGTTTTCAACTCCTGGTGGTGTGTGAAAAATGAGGTCCTCCATTGGCAATAAGTTTGACACTTTATTAATTTTACATCTTTAAAAAACACCTACAAAAGGCCGGGTGCTAATTAAACTTAAAAATGAGCTCATACAAAAATGCTAAGACGGTGATACAAAACTCATTCAGCCCTCTCACACACACAGACACGGTTGAAAAACTGTGTGGCTTCCCTGATCCTGATTCCCTGACACTACTGAGCTCTGTCTCCCTCATATAACCTTTGTCTACCTGATTACCACCCAAGCCCACAGGTGTGCAGGTAGACCCTACCAACCACAGTGCCTCACCACTGACACACCCACACTCATTCGTTCACACCCACACACACACACACACACACACACACACACAAATGCAAATTGGCTACAACAAAGTTTATTAAGTTACCAAGATGGTCGGCTACACAGCTGATGAGTTTCTAAGACTGAAATGGTCTGGGTATCATCACATAATCCATATTTGTTCTTTTTCTAAAGGAAAAAACCTGTAAATCTGCTGTTTCAAAATGAAAATGGAAAAAAACCTTTTGGCATCAGAATAGAAAAAACAAAAACTGTCAAAATGGTGCATCTTTGGTGTTTGACAGTTTCTTTTATTTAGATTTATTCACTCTTGATGTCCTCTTCCTGTCTGTGCACTGAGCTACTCTCTCTGTCAAATGAGAATGACAATGAGACACCATGTCTAAATGAGAGTACCTGTATAAATAAAGGTTAAATAAAAAGGATTAATTAGGAAAACTCAGAATTTGAATACATTTTTGTCAACTCAAGATTTTCTTTCTTTCTGTTAAGAAACAAAAACCAAATTGACCAAATGATTTTGTTTCTAGTCTTTGATTTATAATTAAAAATCAGATCCATCCATATGAATATGGTTTCTGGTTTCAGATTAAATAATGATAAAAAGGAATTAAAAAATAAATAAGAAGAAGAATTTCATGTCTTGATTGTGACACCAAAAATCTCATTCTCTTTCGGTTTGAAAGTAAATCACAGACTGATGTTTATTAGAGAAACATTTTTCATTTAGTTAAGAAACAAAAAACAAATTGATCACATGACTTTATTTCTAGTCTTTGGTTTATAATTATGTTTTTAAATGATAATAAATGATGGATGATGTGATGAGACTCAGACCTGAAACAGTGAACATTTAACACTCACCTGTTCATATTCTTATCAATGTAACGCAGTGCCACCTAACAACCACAAGGGGTCAGGGCATGAACATGAATGAACACTCATATGAAAGTGGTGTGTTCAGGTAGAAGGTCACATGACCAGGCTGGACTGCAGGCTCACTTCACTGTGTTTCAGAGTGGACTGGTTTCTGGCTCTAGTCTGAGCAACATGACTGGGAACACAGTCAGTCCACTGTTGAAGAACCATAACAACTGTAACCTACACACTACATGAGTATAGTAGTTACAGGAGAAGCTTATGCACTGCAAAAACCCCAAATCTTTACAAGAATATTTGTCTTATTTCTTGTCAAAATGTCTCATTTCTAGTCAAAACTAATCTCTTTCCACTTAAAATAAGACTCATCACCTAAAAATGAACTTGTTTTCAGATCATTTTCACTTGTTTCAAACTAATTTTCACTTGAAATAAGTAGAAAAATCAACAATAAATTGTTTGTTTGTAAAATTGCTTGTAATTAGAAATAAAAATTTGATCCACTATCAGATTTTTCTACTTATTTCAATTGAAAATCTGCTTGAAAGAAGTAAAAAGTGTCTAAAAACAAGCTGCTTTTTATGTGATGAGTCTTATTTTAAGTGTAATGAGATTAGTTTTGACTGGAAAAAAGACAAATGTTCTTGGTAAGAGTTTGAGTTTTTGCAGTGTGGGTTAAGGTAGGAGCCAGCCAATCATCTTCAATCAAACACTATGACAACTAGTATCATATATCGCCGTGACGACAGACAGGACGTTGGATGTGACGACAGAGAAGTGACATTGTCAGCGAGCCACACGGCTGCAACAAAGGATGTAAGGAGCCACCAGAGCAGCAGAGAGAGGTGAGTTCACTATTCACTACTATTAATGATGCACAGTAGAGTCTGTTGCAGAGCAGCGTCCATGTCAGAGATTACAAGAGTTTTTATTACAACAACTGTCACATTCACTGAAAAAGCTCGGGACTTTCGGGGTGACCTCCGTGTTATGTGGCCCACTGAATATGGCAGTAGTGGAACTCCCATCATGCCTCTGGGCCGAGCCGACGGCGTTGTGGATTTGATGCTGCGTGTTGATGAATGCTATGCTAGTGGATTAAATGGATGAGTAATGAGACTTTGACAGGAACCACATGGGGCTTTGAACCATGGATTTTCATCAACGACAACACTGACTAACAACAAAGATAATGTTCAGTAAAGTCAGATGTGTTAAACCTACAGTCACTGATGTTGTGCTTCATTTGTTTGAATCATCATCAGGAATCAGTGTTTAGTTGAAACTGTTTCCATTGTTACTAACAGGTGAATATTGTCTGTAACGGACTACAACTGGTCAGATGAAATGAGTACGAGAGCCTTTACTTTCTGACCTCTTTATGTTGACATGTATATTCACACAGTTGGTCTGCTGACACTTCTATACTTCTATATTTCCTGTATCCACTGCAAAAACAAGAATATTTGTCTTATTTCTTGTCACAATGTCTCATTTCTGGTCAAAACTAATCTCTTTCCACTTTAAATAAGACTCATCACCTAAAAATTAACTTGTTTTTAGATCATTTTCACTTGTTTCAAACTAATTTTCACTTGAAATAAGTAGAAAAATCTGCCAGTGAAAGCAAGTTTTTGTGCTTGTAATAAGGAAGAAAATCTTGCTCCATTTTTCTACTTATTTCAAGTGAAAATCAGCTTGAAAGAAGTAAAAAGTGTCTAAAAACAAGCTGCTTTTTAATGTGATGAATCTTATTTTAAGTAGAATGAGATTTGTCTTGACTAGAAATGACATTTTGACTAAAAATAAGACAAATATTCTTGGTGATATATTGAGTTCTTGCAGTGTCATTGTGTAGACTTCTGTCTGTTTCTCACTCTTCTCCACAGTTCTATGCTACAGTCAGGATTAGAGGTGAGTATTATAAACTCTTTCATATTGATTCAGTCATTGTCATTGTGTATTGTTCAAGTAGAATTAGTGTAAAAATCCTTCAGTGTGTCCAGATGTACATCTCAGAAATACAAGTCAGTAAAAACCAGTTTCTAAGAAGTGATTTTTTACTACAGCCCAGGTGCATGATGGGAAACACTGAAGGAGGAGGCGGAGCTACAATCCTCAGGTTGTAGGAGATGAGTTTGATTGACAGGTTTGGTTTTTTATGTGATGGTCAAAAGTGATTTCACATGTAGACGGATCAATGTAATTTATGATCAATAAGCATCGATGACAGTGAGGAGCTGCCAGTGCCGTCACCATGGTGATCCAGATGATGAGTTCTAAACCTGGTCTCTGTTTTCCAGGTCTTTAAAGGTGCATTTCAGCTCCTGGTTTTCCTAAAAGAACAATCACAGGTACAGTAACTCTCCTGCCTCTTTCTGAGCTTCTTCTCCTTTTCACATTCAGCTTCTCATTTATTTAGTTCAGTTTTTTAGTCGAAACCATCTCAAAAAGTCAAAGAATACTTTATTAATCCCTGTATGCATTAATGATCATGTAGACCAGCACATCAGAAGATTAGGTTGACTACAGGAGAACAGAGAAGCAGCAATAAGCAACGAGTAGCAGAGGTAGAAGACACAGGAGCAACAGGGAAGTTTGACAATGTGTTATTGTCAATTAGTGTGAGCAAAACAGAAGAAACTGCACACAACAGCAGAGACACTCATCCTCCCTCTGCATTAGTTGTTTCTCCAACTTTAGCTTTTTAAATCACAATCAGTGTTTACAGTTTGATGTGAGTGCACACAAGGGTTTTAGAGATTATTTTACAGGCTGCACCTTTAGAGGCCATGAGCAGAAAAAGTCTGAAAACTAGTTCCACACACACACACACTCACACACACACGTTGTGGTACTCTTTAGTCTGTTAACGTTGTGTTTTCATTAGTTTCATCTGGTTAAAGTGAATTGTAACAACACCCTGAGCTAATTAACACCAGCCTTTAATAACACATGTGCATCATGTTACTTCATTTACATCTCATATATTATTCATGACTTTATGATTTATGATACAGTCTCACTGTATTTAACTTGAATAGGTTTTAAATGAAGCAGCAGAGCAGCAGCAGTTTGAAGGAGACGTGATGTGAACTGCTGCTCCACAAACACAAACATCTATTACAGTCAAATCTGATTAATAATCAATAATTGTCATCGATTTAACCAGTAATCTGAATAAGACACTGACTATGATCATTAGACACAACTACACAACACAACACAGTACTGACTAAAATGAATTATTAGTAATAATTCATTTTTTTTACTTACTTTTTACAGTTTTTGTTTATTTGACATCAGATTATTTACAGGACAGAGATGAACTCAGCGTCATGGTAACAGAAACATCATTGTCTGGTAGGATTAGTAGCTGATGGTTTTTGTGCTGCTCTACATCAGCAGGAAATGCACATCACATATAAAACTGATTCACATTGTTTTATTTGATTCAGTGAAAACACAAAGAAAAAGAAATCACATGTAATTCATTCTATTCAGCGTCCGTACAACATGATGTTTGTTTCCAGTTGTGTTTATTGTTGTGTGTGTTTAGCTGTGAGCAGCTCACAAACAACCTGTAAAGTTGAACATGAACAGTGAATGTGTTTAAAATGTGTTTTTCTCCTCAGTGACGCTGGCGGCTCAGAGACTTTTAGCTTGGTGATATTAGGCCTCGTCCTTCATCAGCAGCTGAGTAAAAGTCACCGTGGTTTTTGTCCTGTAATAATCGACGCTTCCATCTTTAAAGGAAGAGGAAGAAGTTTACAAGAATCACTGAGAAGAGTTTAAAACATCTACTGATTTAATCCATGAATGTGAAAACATGAGTGAGAGACAGAGACAGAGACAGACATGTAGAGACTGAACTGTCTGTTCAACAGGGAGAAGGTTTCTGTGACAGGAGGAGACTCTGCTTCACTCAACACAGACTCACTGAGGAACCAGAGCAGAGTGTAAACCCAGGATAGAGAGGTTGATTCAATTTTCTTTTCTGTACACCTTTAATACAAACATCTACCTTTATTTTGAAGGAGCTTTGACACAAACATCTACCTTTATTGTGAAGGAGCTTTAACACAAACATCTACCTTTATTTTGAAGGAGCTTTAATACAAACATCTACCTTTATTTTGAAGGAGCTTTAATACAAACATCTACCTACATAGAGAACCAGCAGAGACACAAGAGTTTACAAATTTTTACATCATGTTTTTGTTTATTTCACATCAGATTGTTTACAGGACAGAGATGAATACAGTTTAATAATGAACTCAGCGTCATGGCAACAGAAAAATCATTGGGACGTGAAAAACAAGAAGAAGTTTACAAGAATCACTGAGAAGAGTTTAAAACATCAACTGGTTTAATCCATGAATGTGAAAACGTGAGTGAGAGACAGAGACAGAGACAGACATGTAGAGACTGAACTGTCTGTTCAACAGTGAGAAGGTTTCTGTGACAGGAGGAGACTCTGCTTCACTCAACACAGACTCAACCAGGAACCAGAGTAGAGTCCAAACCCAGGATAGAGAGGTTGAGTGAAGGTGGTGTTGAAGGTGTAGAGGTGGATCAGTGAGTCAGAGGAGACTCTGTAGAAGGACAGAGAGCCAGCAGGACAGTCCACATACACTGCTACTCTGTTAGAGACAGAGGAGGAGGAGGAGGAGGAGGAGGAGGAGGAGGAGGAGGAGGAGGAGGAGGAGGTGATGTCTGTTGATCTGTTATTGTGCCAGACACTGTAACCACCACCAGAGCACTCCAGACTCCAGGACTGATCGTTCCCTCCAAACCCACAGTCTTCACTGTTTCCTTTCCTTCTGATTCCTCTGTAACTCACTGATATATCAACGTTTCCTCTCCTCTCGACCTCCCAGTAGCAGCGACCAGTCAGACCAGTTGAACACAGCAGCTGAGGCCACTTGTCAAATCTGTCTGGATGATCAGGATATGACTGATGCTCCTCCACACCTGTTGCCTTCCTGTTGTTGTCAGACAGTTTGATGTATGTGTTCACTGTGTTTGTGTCGATTGTGAGTGGACAGGAATCTGATGGAGAGAACAAGACACAGCTGCAGTTATTGATCATGTGATCAGTTATTGACAGTTTGATGAAGACTCATGAGGTCAGTGATGTGACAGTGTGAAGATGGTTGAATGTGCTGCTTTGTTTCCATGAATCAAAGTAAAAACAGACTTACACTTCCTCAGACCTGGTGTCAACCATGGGACTCCAGCAGGCTCCACCCTGAAAGGAGGAGGGGGGTCAGAGCAGCACCTTCTCTGTCAGCATGTGTAGCTGGGTCAATCTTTACTTTGTTTTATTCATCTGATCATTCATTATAGTCATTATTTCTTTATTTTTATCATTCATTATGGTGAACATTCTCAAAACCTGCTCGATGCTAACACTATCTAAAACAAGTTAGAATTTCCTGCTTTGTTTTATATCACTTCTATTTCTAAGTTCCATCTTCACCTGTAGCAAGGGGGAGCGATATTGGGGTAACACACTAAGGGGGACGTGGGCGACGTCTGACCAAACTCCCGGCAAAACTCTGGCTGCTCTTGTTGTGGTAAGACGTGTTGTGAAGCTCTCACGTTGCTCTGTAAAATATGCACTTAAACTGTCATGTAATGCGGTTGAAACTGTGCGCTAAAGTAACGACAGCTTTTATTAATGTGTTGCCGTGTTTTTAATTGTGTTTTACGGTGAAAAAGCGGCTGTAGTTTGGGTTTAACGTGACGTCTGCCGTGTGTGTGTTTTGTGGCCTGTCGTAGGAGGCAGACTGTTTCTACCTGCAGCTGTGTGTTTCCTGACTCTGCCCCTGTGCTGCCTTTGCAGGTGCCTTTTGTCTGAAAAATGCTTTGAAATGTGATTTCTGAGATGTGTTTGTGGTAAATATATGAGAGTTGAGTCTGGTCAGAGCTGTAAAAACGTCACTAGAACACACATTATTTCAGTTTTTATTATTGTCCTTGTGTGGAGGAAAAGTATGGAATATTTTTATTTGATCATTTCATGGTGATTTTTATTCTGTTTTTCTAATGATTATTATTTACAAGTGGGTTATAGACATGTTCATTTCATGTGATTATTTTTGTTTCTATTCAGGAGAGTATCTTTTCTCTAAAATTATTATTACTATTTATTTATCCATTTATTTTTGTATTCCTTTATTTTTTATTGTGACATACAATACAGTAAAGAGCAGCAAAAGAGGAACAAACTCTGGCTGCTCTTGTTGTGGAGGCAGACTGTTTCTACCTGCAGCTGTGTGTTTCCTGACTCTGCCCCTGTGCTGCCTTTGCAGAATAAATGAACCAACTCAGATCCATGGTGTTGTCATCCTTCAGCCTATAAGCAACCATTTCACAACTGCTACACATGCACACATGGACATTACATGGCTCTCACACACACACTGTTTTATCACTGTGTTCACATGGAGGCTGGTATGTCTGGATGAACACTGAGCACAGAGAAGAAGGAGCTGGAGTCTTTATCTAGTGATGATACAGAGCAGGAGGAGACCAGGAGGAAACACTTCATCATGTCTTTTCTCCATGTGATGTCACTGCAGTGTGAGACACACACTTTCACTCTCTGACTCTCAAGCTGCACAAACACACGTCACAGCAAAGAAGATGAAGACACAACAGGTGGAGCTGACCAGCCCAGATATCCCACAATGCACCAGGAAAGAAGAAGAAAATGCTCTATTTCTTCACCCACGTTCAATTTGACTGTAGATGAACTGTCATTCAACTACTGTTCTACTCTCTGTGCTTTGCTAGGGATGTCATAATATCATAATATGACATTAGGCTGCCTTAAAGGGGAACTAAACCCCTCAGTTTTGGATGACGTGCTCTAAGCTTGAAATTCAAAAAATGCCTTGATTATGGGCGGGACTCAGGAGCACTCTCCGATCCCTCCTCCCCCCTGCGCCCCATTCACACCCGCGAAATCACACAAAAGAGAAAAAAAAAGTAATAAACACACATCGACACTTCTGCTAGCGCTAACGAGCTACTAACGAGCGACTCTAACAGCACTAGTAGCGCAGACACTACTAGGAGCCGTGACACAGCATCTACAGCTGATCCGCCGGCTCGTTAGCGGCTCGTTAACGGCTCGTTAGCGCCGGCCACAATAACGATTCCCGTTCAGGCAGCTGTTAGCAGCCGTTAGCCGCAGCAGAGCAGCTAGAGTGCCTAGCAACCGTTAGCGGCAGGCAGCAGCCGGTGCTGATTGGTCGGGGAGCTGGTGGCCGGTGACGAAAGCTGCCTCCAAAACGTCATCTGCCTCCATCTCAGCCAATAGAAAAATTAGATTGTAATAGCCGTGTTTCAACCCATAGAGGGCAGTCACTCTACATTTTTACTACAAAATACACCAAATTGAAATATTTTGACTAAAATGTCAAAAGTTGGACCAGAATCAACTGACAACACTACCTTATACCCAAATATATTTGTTTTCAGCAGAAAAAAGTGGTTTGGGGGTTTAGTTCCTCTTTAATAACAAGCCATGACATTTACTGCAGTATTGTAAACATGTCATGATATCAACATTTCAGGGTATTATAATAGCACAGGACAATAATTATTTCATTATCCACAAGTCAACAACAACAACATTTGGTCAAAAATAAAATACTGTAGTTTATCTGCCCCCCCTCCCCTCTCACCAGCCTCTCTCCCCTTCTCCCCCCCCTCACCTGTCTGCCCCCCCCCCCCCCCCACCTTCCTACGTGCCTCAAAGCCACCACCATCATCCCCGTTCCGAAGAAACCAGCGCCAGCCTGTTTCAATGACTACCGTCCAGTTGCACTCACTCCCATCCTCATGAAGTGCTTTGAACGGTTAGTCATGGAACACATCAAGTCTGTCCTCCCCCTCTCCCTGGACCCCTTTCAATTTGCATATCGGTCCAAACGCTCGACTGATGATGCCATCTCCGCTGCTCTTCACCCAGCCCTCACATACCTGGACTCAAAAGACTCATACATCAGAATGCTGTTCATTGATTTCAGTTCAGCGTTCAATACAATCATCCCCCAACAGCTCATCACCAAACTGGACCGGCTCGGCCTAAACACCTCACTGTGCAACTGGCTGCTGGACTTCCTGACTGGGAGACCCCAGGCGGTACGGGTTGGCAGCAACACATCCAGTACCACCATACTGAATACAGGGGCCCCCCAAGGATGTGTGCTGAGTCCCCTCCTCTTCACTCTGCTGACCCATGACTGCACACCGCTGCACAGCTCAAACCTCTTCATCAAGTTTGCGGACGACACGACTGTGGTGGGCCGCATCAGTAACAACGATGAGGCTAACTACAGGAGCGAGGTGAACCGCTTGGCCTTGTGGTGCAGAAACAACAACCTCTCTCTGAACATTGAGAAGACCAAGGAGATTGTTGTTGACTTCAGAAGAGTGCACACACAACATGCCCCTCTGACCATCACTGGTGCTGCTGTGGAGAGGGTGAGCAGCACCAAGTTCCTGGGCACATACATCACAGAGGACCTCTCCTGGACCAACAACTCCTCATCACTGGCCAAGAAAGCACACCAACGCCTCTACTTCCTCCGCAAACTGAGAAGAGCCAGAGCCCCGGTACCCATCATGCAGGCTTTCTATAGAGGCACTGTTGAGAGCATCCTGACTAACTCCATCACGTTGTGGTACGGCGCCTGTTCCGTGTCCTGTCGGAAGTCCCTCCAGCGCATCGTGAGAACAGCCGAAAAAATCATCAGTGCCCCTCTCCCCTCCCTCCATGACATATATCACACCCGTCTCCTCCGCAAAGCCCTTTGCATCGCCGGTGACCCCACCCACCCATCACACAGCCTCTTCAGCCTGCTGCCATCAGGGAGGAGACTGCGGAGTCTCCGAGCCAAGACCAGTAGGCTGGAGAAAAGCTTCTTCCACCAGGCAGTCAAGATGCTGAACTCTCTCCCTACACTGCCCCCCCTCCCCTCCCCGCTCTGGCCCCTGCCCACACAACCTGAACACTGAACTACATGCACACATTCACTACATACACATTCATCTTATTCCAGTACAGTACAGTACTAAAAAAATATAAAAAGACAATACTTGCACTACTGTCTTTTTGCACTTGACTGCTGCTGCTACTGCTATTGTGCCTTCTATGTATTTATTTTTATTATTTATTTTTATTACTTGTTTGGCTTAGTTTTTTATTCATATTTATTTTAGATTGGTATTTTAGATTCACATATTGCTTTATTGTTTTTTTTAAAATGTTTATTGTCTGTCTGTCTATTGTTTGCACCGAGGGTCTGAGAGTAACACAATTTCGATTCTCTTATGTCCCGTACATACTGTGGAATTGACAATAAAGCTGACTTTGACTTTGACTTTGAAGTTCAAAGATGTCTGCGACATCTGCGTGTCAGTTTTAAGCTAATCTGAGTAGACTTCAGACTTTCAATTTCTTTATACTGATCTTCAACAATTCAAGTAATTTCAAACCATTTCATATTCTTCATATATTATTTAATCTCTTCAAGATTCCTTCAGCAGTTTCTTAACTTAATTCAGCATAGTTTCAACAATTTATTCAGCTCATTCAGCTTCCAGCTTTCAGCATTCACCCGTATTTCCTTCAGGAAATGCATTCTCTAAACATGTCATATAGAGACCTTTTGTCTCAGTCTCAGTTACGTCTGAGCCCAGCTCTCAGTAGAAGCTGGTCGGTCCGTGTGTGTGTCTCAGGTGCGTTACGTCTGACCAGCTCTCAGTAGAAGCTGGTCGGTCCGTGTGTGTGTCTCAGGTGCGTTACGTCTGACCCCAGCTCTCAGTAGAAGCTGCAGCGACTGTTGTTGTTGCTGCAGGTAGCGCTACACATCAACAACAACAGCTGCTTGTTAGTCAGCAGTGACAACGCAGCCACACACGCACCAAACAGTCGCTGACACGGTGACACGGACGTTCGCAAGCGCCGTCATTTATATGGTTAAATGTCGGCGTCGCGCGGTTCTGTCTTCACCCAAGCCTAAAGGTCTTTGCACACTGAGTCCGTTTTTTTCGCACGCGTTTTTATTTTGTGTTCCAAATTTCGAGGAGGGAGACAAAAATCGTCAGGCAGTGATGCACTTTGTGGTTCTCTCACTTGTAGAGAAATGAAAGAGACAAAGTGTCAGTAGAGGAGCCAGTAGAGGATCTGCTGCTTGTTAATGAGCAGAGGAACTATCATCATCACTTCAACAGGTTATTATAGGATGTCAGTGGTCCAGTTGAATATATATTAATTATTAGGGCTGGGTATTGTGGCCAATTTCCTGAATCGATTCGATTTCGATTCCTAAGGTTCTAAATCGATTAATCACGATTCGATTCGATTTCATTAGAATCGATTCAATCTCCTCTTGAAAAATGAAAATGGCTCAACTCTGTGTTACAAAATACACTGTTCTTTATTTTTTTCTTTTCACCATAAACAACAGCTTTTAAGTGCAAACTTGTAAATGTGACAGTTTAAACTTGAACTGTAAATAAAACTGTTCCAATTCTCAAAAGGGCAATTTTGAAATTAGAAAGGAATTGCAAGTGAAAGTGAACTTGAACTGCAACATTCCATCACTGCAAATTGCATTATTTAATTAATTTATAAGGCATTGTTTCTTTAAGTGTAAAAATAATATTAATGGTAAAAAAACAACAACCCTCAAACTGTCTCAAGTCAAGTCTGCAGCAGCTAAAGCTCCCTCCCTCCCTCTTGAGGGAGGAAATGTGTAGAAACGGAGCCCATGGTAAATAAAGTGACGGTGAATGTGTGGAGCGGTTCCTGTGACGAGTCCGGCCCGGTCACATCGCCTCCTCCGGAGTCCGGGCGTCATGTGTTATGATCCGACGGTCATAAAGTGGAAGAGAAAAGTCTCGAGCTGCTCGTGTCCTTTATTCTGCGGTAATAACACGTATCATACAGTATGTAGGCTCACCTACGGCGTGAGGAACATGCGGTTCCTGTAGATGTGTGTGTGTGTGTGTCAGCGCACCGCTGCCACACACACACACACAGCGTCGGAGCGCTCAAGTGAAACAATCACCTGCAGATCACCTGTCCTGAGCTGATGTGAACTCCACTGGTAGTTTGGTTTGGTTTTTATTCATATCAAACACAGCAATAGCTACATTGCACAGCTACAAAGAGGAAGAAAGAAACTCCGCTGGTAGTTACTGTGAGTCAGAGCGTCGCTGCTTCATCACGCACGAGACTACCGGGGGAAAAAATCGATCTCACGCGCTGTGAATCGATATTACAAAATTTTAATGAAATCGATCCAGAACCGATTCAATCGATTTTTTTACCCAGCCCTATTAATTATTAGCTCACACAGTAAACAGAAGACGGACAATTTCCATGATCCTGAACAGCGGCTGGCGCACGCACACACACAGACAGTGACAGACACAGACACTCAGCGGTGACCCCCCCCCCCCATCTCCCTCTCCAGCCTCGATACGCTGATGTGATTGGTCAAAAGACTTTTCACGGATGCGAAAAACGCATTAAATCAAAGTTAATGAGCAGAGTAAATCGAACCTGTTCCGAAAAGTTTAATGACAGACGAAAGTTTGGGACTCGGTGTGTAAACATGATCGACACAACATGAGGTCAAATTTATTTTTGGACGTGCGGCAATTTCGGACAAAAAAAACGGACTCAGTGTGCAAAGACCTTAACTGAGGCGCAAAGCCCCGAGGAGGGCGGGTGGTTGAGTGAAAATGAAGCGTTCTGATTGGCCGAAAGCACACCGCTTACGCACAGATCTTCAGTGACAACAAGGCTGGTGACAACTTGATTGAAAACTGGAGAAATACGAGATCAAACAATATGCGTACTAGGAGGTCAGAATGCGTGACAAGTACGTACATGTTGGCCGGTCTCGCAGGCAGCAGCTTCTCCTGCTCTCTCTCTCCGCGCCGGTCAAACATCGACCCGTCTGTAGCTAGGGGAGCGCCGGGTCGATTGATACACTTTTCATTTAAACGTCTTTTTCAAAGATGACGTTATGTACACAAACATTTTTATCATGTGATCAACAACTCACATGTGTATTATCTTAGTTACAAGTGTAATTTAACACATATGTTGGATGATCGCGCTGTTTTATAACTTTGAACGTAAGTTGACATTTGTCTCAAACGCCCCACCTATGCGGGTCGTTTGAGACACAGAGGAGGGACGGTTGAAACAGCGTTTTAAACAGAAACTACTGTCATTACTCTCGTTTTTATGCAGCATATCAGACAACATACTAGTGTACTCGTTATTGCCAAAATGTCACATAATTTCTCACAATATAAATAGGTCAAATAAATATTTTTGTCCCGTGCGTAATTGTCAGGATCCGCATTTCGATTAAACTCGCCTTTTACTTATTTCCCTGTCCTAAGTCATGTTTATGGATACACAGTTGAACATATTGTCATTTTTCCCTCGGCATTTCCCCCTCACTTTGCTGACTATCTGTTGATTCATGTCATAAACACGTTTTGTTCATTAAAAATATCTGGTGTTTATTAAAAATATGTTGTTCATTCAAATCGGTTGTTGTTCATTGCAAAACAGTTAGGCTATTAATTCGGTGATTTATATACAGATATTGATCGCGCAGTGTGACCACAGTCACTACGCACGGTGGCGTGAGGGACATTTGAAACAGCTTTATCAATCGTCCCTGCAGCGACTACTGACACTTCAACCTGTTTTGCCTCTAAACTTCAAAACTATGACATTGCATACATTAGGACCTGTTTATGTACAAATTCATCTGTTGTTAGGTCATATTATTATTGCATGAAACACACAATACAACTTTTGATCACAAAAAAACTACCGCACCTAACATTTTACTTTCCCTAGTCAAAAACCAGTTCGCGCTAATAACTTTTGAATGGCGTAACGTAATTTCACAAGCTTTCCCAGGATTGGTCGGTGTTGAGTGCTGAACATAGTGACAAAATCTGACGGCTCAAGCTTGTGTGGTTTTCGAGGAAATCGCTGTGTATCAATCGTCCCGTGTATCAATCGACCCGGCGCTCCCCTACTCGGTTTTCCACACACACAGGTCTGTCTCTACCGCTGTATGTATGTGTGTCTTGTGTGCAGACGCAACTGACAAATATTTATAGATGGACAAGCAAACTTAATCATCATTTATTTTATTTTGAAAATTGACCGGAGTCTCTCGCCTTTTCTGTGCCCGACTTCCTGTCTGGTACGATCTGGTTCTATCCAGCTTGACGGCGCTCGTATTTTTTTCATTCAGCGCACTCAGCTGTTGTTTCAAGCCGCTACTGTCACATGATCAGCGACTAGTCGACGTCCAGCTCAAAACGTCATTGTGGAGCAGTAAAGTCGACTAGTTGACTAGTCTGTGCAAACCCTAGTGTGAACACAACTTGTGTTTGTCTGAAGAAAACTCCACAGGAAGCTGAAGAATGAGGCTGTGAGCAGGTTTCCACAGGAGCCACAGCAGCAGTGAGTGGATGAAGGAGCTCTAATAGAAACCATCTGATCACAGTGACAGGACGGATCAGGATCTCATGATCAATGACTCTGTTCTTCTCTGCTCTTCACACAGATCAGCTGCAACACACTGACTCACTGTGATCAGTCACATCATGTGGAATAAAGCAGCCGTCCTCAGGACCAGTCCTGAGCTCCATCAAACCTGTCCACACATTTTGACTGGACTTGAAGTCAGAGTCCAGAGGAAGCAGAGAAACTGTAGAGCAGAGAGAAGCAGGCTCAGCTCAGAGCACATGGACTCAGACAGGAAGTGAAGCTCCAGCTGCTGGAGACTTTCATTAAGGAGCCACTTTGTGGCTTCATCTGATCTGGAGTCAGCACACACACAGTCTGAAAACAGCTGTTTGACCACACACACATTCAGCCACAAACACTCATTATTACACTGTTCACTACACTCACTGTCTTCTGATTGACAGCTCCAGGCCTCTGGACAGTGAGGACATCTGGATGTCCCACTGTGATTGACTGTCTCCTCAACACAACAACACATCTCATCAGGACAAGACCAGGATCTCAGAGAGACTGAGCTGATTATTGATCATCAATATCTGACCAGACAGAGACCTGATGGTGCCGCCTGGTTTCTGTCTCTTATTTCCTCCTTGGTTGGAGACGCTGGGAGACGAATGTCTCTGAGCAGTGGACATGCTTTGATTCTTGTTGCTGTGTTGTTATTAGTGTGTCCACACTCAACAGGTGTCTAGAGTCTCTGGGACTGTTCAGGTCAAACACTCTGTTGGTTCAGGAGCAGTTCAACCAGCTGCAGCTGAAATGTTTCCTGATACACTCTGAAATAAAGTCTGATCCAAACATCTGGAGAGACTCAGAGCACAGCTGCCAACAGCTGCTTTCATCACTGACATCTCTTCTCCTGAATATGACACAGTGAGTCATGATGAGACACTGAAGTCATCATGAGGAGAAACTCCTGATCCCAGTAGTTCATCACTGTGACTGATGAAAGCTGCACAGCTCATGTTTGAAACACTCTGAGATTTTGGCTTCAGTATAAACTGTGTTGGGAAGCATTATCAACCAAAAAGTCATTAGTCGACCTAAATTTCAACATTTGGAGGCGTGGCTTGTCAATATTAAGTCAAAATCAATATGACTGAACCATGTGAAAGGTTGAAGGGCTTTTAATTTGAAGGGCCACATACAGGAAGTCGTGACACTCACTCGCTGTCAGTTTCTTTTTTTTTCTCTACACGGCAGGTCCCTGCGGCTGCGATATCGCTGTTTTGAGCAACTTGCCAACTTTTCCGATGTTGTTTCAGACGTGTCTGGTTTGGAGACTCAGACGTGAAAGCATGTACACACTGGGAACCGATTCTCAACAAGAACCGGTTCTCGATTCCCATCCCTATGCATGGATCACCTGAGACAGATGTTAATAGGGGAGAGTGGGTGCGAGCTAAAATGATTTATCAGTAAAATTTACACATTTCCCATTAATTCAGGATGTTTCCTAGCAATGGAAATTATCAGAATGTATTTAGAACGAAGGACAGTGAAAATATGATTGTTTTAAAAAAAGTGGTCTTGTTTCTCATGTTACCCCAGCTTAGGGGTAAACTGAGACAAACCAGAAAAATCAAGGGGGTAAACTGATCCACTTACTTTTTCCACTCTGAAACTACCATAACAACACATGTTGTAACAGTTAGAGTCCTGACAGCTTGACAACCACACTTCCCAAAACTAATGTCGGTCTAGTAACAGAATCATGGGCATTGGTCAATTAAGCACTTTTTTTTTCTAAACACAAAGTAACTCAAGAACAAAATCAAATACAACACAAAATGTTTTAATTAACATTTAAATGACAGACAGAACCAGTTAGATAGTCTGGGGGGTCCGTGTACGTTTCGTTAGTTTGATTTTTCCTTTAAACCGAACTGTCAGAAAACGAAAGTCAGCTGGTAATTTGGTTTTCCGTTTCAAACCAAAATCCAAAAAACCACAATTCAGGCTGGTTTTTTGGTTTTTTGGTTTTTGGTTTTAAAACGAAAAAACGAGGAAACCAAAATCAAATTACGGTCAAATTTTGATTGTCTTTTTGTTTTTGATCTTAAACAACACATTAACGCCGATGACAGACCGGAAGTGTCGGAACTTCAAAATAAAAGCCCAGTGAATTGTGTTATAGCCACAGACTGTAGATGAATGGCCTATAAAATCTTTTTTTTCTTTGTAAATGTTGTGTTTTCAGCACATGGATACATTTTCACAGCTGTGCTTATTTTTACACATAGCGAAGCTGATCGTTAACTCATCTTCCTCATGTACTGTTCTCCTCGCTGCGCTGGGTCTCTGTCTCCATTGCGCTGTAGCGCTTCGCTTCCATTCAGTCAGATCATTTTCACAGCGGACTTCTGTGACGGCTCCACCATGTCATGAGACAAACATGCAAGAAGTAGCGCAGTTTATTGTGTTTCACCGGCGAGGAGCCGTCATTACGCGCGACCATTACGCACGGCGATTCCCCTCATCTAAGCTGCCAGTAGTGCCCCGTGCCGGGAAGGGAGCCTGATGAAGTCCCGGACTGTAGCCGAGGTCTGGGACTGGATCTCATGTGACTGAAAAGAGTAGAAAAGAACCATAAAGGGGCCGCTGCCACCTGCCAAATATGCCCGGGGTTGGAGATCTCAGGGTCGGGTTGAGTCTCTGAGAAGAGCTGGTCTATCACCCAGCCCAAGCAGCATTATTCCATAAGGTGGCGAACGTTACTGCAGCAGATCGTAATATAGCTATATTCCTCAAATAACAAAACAATCAGCCGGTATTCAATTAATAGCCGGGTCTCATATAATGGCGTTCAAGCCATAAAAAAAAAAAAGAATTAAAAACTATCTGCCGCCGCCTGGGACAAAAAAAAAGATTCCATAGGCTATATAGGTTGTTACAGTACAGTCTATGGCTATAACTCAATTCACTGGGCTTTTATTTTGAAGTTCAGACACTTCCAGGCTGTCATCGGCGTTAATGCAGGAGTGAAGCTGACCTCACCCTCTGCTTCAGAGAGGGACAGCCTGTCCGGAGCCCGGTTGGGACCGGAGACGGGCCGCAGAACACGTTGTGAAAATGATCTGACTGAATGGAAGCGAAGTCCTCTTTTATGTGTGGGGAGCCGACAAAGTGGAATGTGACTAAAATTGAATGTAACCAATATTAAGCGAGCTGACTGAAGAGCACATAGCATAACAAAGCAAGGCAAGGCAATTTTATTTGTATAGCCCGTTTTTACAAACAGTTTGTCTCAAAGGGCTTTACATGTTATCGTAACAACATCCTCTGTCCTTAGACCCTCACATCCACTGAGGAAAAACTCCAAGCAGTGTGGCTACAGATCATGCTTGATCACGCGAGATTTCTGGCTTGGGAGACGAGATTCTAGTGTAAATCTTTGTGTATGGTGCTCACAGTGTCTCACTAATGGATTTATTATAATACATCCATGGTCACTTTACCCCAACACCCCCATTTTAGAAAAAACGCCCTCTCTTAGAAATTCAGGCTAATTTTCAGCCAGCATCATCACATGGTTTTATGTGTTGGTAGTTCATCATCATGTATCATAGAAGTTTTTCTACCTGAATCAATTTGCTTTGGCACAACAGTTGATTCAGTTGACAGCAAGAAAATTTACTTTTACATGCAAAAATCATACTTTTGTGAAAAAAACATGCTTTCCACAGCATCATGAGGTCCTCTCCTTCATGGCCATGGGGAAATGGGAGAGGCTTGAAAACATAATGGTCACATGACCAAAAATGTGCTCTGTTGCCTAGATACAGGGGGTGTCTCACATTACCCCACTCCCCCCAGGTGTGACCAGGTGCAGTGTTGGGAGTAACGCGTTACAAAAGTAATGCAATTACAGTAATGTATTACTATTTGCTGTAACGCAGTAATATAACGCATTACAAATAACATTTTGGTAATATTTTACCCGTTACAATCTAAGTAACACGCGTTACAACGCATTTTCATAAAAACATGTGAAAACTTATCAGTCGTGGATGCGGGGACTGTGTCCGCGTCTGATCAAGAGGTGGTACCTCCTGAAAAGGAGGTGATAATCAGTGCAGCAGTAGCAGAGTACATAATAGAAAGTTTCTCACGTTTACAAAAAGGAAAGCATAATTCATATCTACCAGACAGGTCGACTTGGAGCCGCTAACACGGGGCGCATGACGTCTGTCCGACCACCCATTTCTCTGACCATACATTTCTTTATTTTTGTGTCGATTAGTCCGACCTCCCACTTCTCCGACTTAAGTAGCCCTAACCCTTAACCTTACCCTAAACCTAACCTTAACACTGTAGAATGGGTAGTCGGAGAAATGAGCCGTCGGACTTTTGGGCAGTCGGACTGATGTATGCTCCCCGCTAACACGAGTGAGTTAGTTAATGCCGTGGTAAAGGCTCTTTCATCTCGGCTTTTCCTGGCGTCTGGGTCACTCCAGCTGCTGTAGCAGTGTGTTTGAAGCGCCGTTACGCAGCCGTGCAGCGCCCACGGTGCGATCCTAACCTCCCTCTCCAGCTCCGGGTCCGGGACCGAGACCTCACCTCTACTTTCACCCCGTCTTTGATCCCCTCTCGCCCGGGCTTTTAAATGGGAGTGTGGCCCGAGCTCTGCGCCATAGCGCTGTGCCGTGGCGGGCACCTCCGGTCCGATGATTGACAGCTGGTATCAACGCATTTACTTTCTCTCAGATATTCTCCCACGGTTCTTCTTTACCGTAGATCAACAATATGTTTATTTGCTCCTTTGTATTAATTCATTGGATTTCATTCTGCGTTTGCGGTCATGCAGCTCTCTGCTCTCCTTCTCTCTCTCCATGAAGGACATAATTACAGCGCGTAAAACTGTCATTTCAATCCTGCGGTTTGCATGTGCTGTTGTTTAGGCAGTTACTCTTAGTAGATTATCCGCAAAACGTAGTTTTAGTAGCTGCAGAGGCCTACATCACCCTCCACTGAATGTATTATCAGCTGCAATGAACTAAACTTTACAGGAGTGTTTTTCAACCTTGGGGTCGGGACCCCAAGTGGGGTCGCCTAGAATTCAAATGGGGTCGCCTGAAATGTCTAGTAATTGATAAAAAATATTTTTTAAACAAATTATTATTCTTTTTAAAATTATGATTAAAACACCACACGCAATCCTAAACAACTGTATTCTATACTTTCACTTTCTCGAATTTAAATCGAGTTGCAGCATATAGAAATATCTGAGCTGGTGCATCTTGATCGATGGGGTCACGAGCCAGAAAAAGTTGGGCGCCACTGCTTTACAGTCATATTTCTGCTGTTATTTTGGCTAAAGTAACTCAAAAGTAATACAAAAGTAGTGTAACACATTACAATTCTGAGACAGTAATATTGTAATGTAACTAATTACTTTCAAATGACAGTAACTAATAATATGTAATGTATTATATTTTGGATGTAACTTGCCCAACACTGACCAGGTGTGAATGGGGCCATAGAAAATGTTCCAGCTCCTCCTCCTCTATCAGACAGTGTGTGTGGCTGCAGCAGCCTCTCCATACCTGAGAGACTCCAGTCTCCAGTCTGGATCCTCCAGTCCAGCAGACAGCAGCTTCACTCCAGAGGCTCCTGGATGGTTGTAGCTCAGGTCCAGCTCTCTCAGATGGGAGGGGTTTGAGCTCAGAGCTGAGGCCAGAGAAGCACAGCCTTCCTCTGTGACCAGACATCCTGACAGACTGAACATATACAACAACACACAGGAACCCTCTGTCAACACCTGCTGCTGTGTTCAAGTGGCATCAGATAAACAGCTGGATGGATCCTCACCTGAGAGTCTCCAGTCTACAGTGTGGACTCTCCAGTCCAGCAGACAGCAGCTTCACTCCTGAGTCCTGCAGGTTGTTGTTACTCAGGTCCAGAGTCTCCAGTCTACAGTGTGGACTCTCCAGTCCACCAGACAGCAGCTTCACTCCTGAGTCCTGCAGGTTGTTGTTACCCAGGTCCAGGTGTCTCAGACTAGAGGACTGGGAGCTGAGGACTGAGGACAGAGCTTCACAGCTTCTCTCTGAGAGGTCACAGCCGCTCAATCTGAAGAGATGACCATGAGGAATTAAAGGAGAAAGGAGTTTATTATCTGTCCTGTTGAAAAGACAGAAGTGTTTTTATATAATGATGAATAAATCCAACTATCTCTACACTTACAGAGCTTTGTTGGAGGCTTTGACCACTGGCAGCAGCCTCAGAAGAGCCTCCTCTGAAGCAGAGTATTTCTTCAGGTCAAACTCGTCCAGATCTTCTTCTGATGACAGTAAGATGAAGACCAGAGCCGACCATTGAGCAGGAGACAGTTCATCTGTGGAGAGACGTCCTGATCTCAGGGACTGTTGGATCTCCTCCACTAGAGAACGATCATTCAGTTCATTCAGACAGTGGAACAGGTTGATGCTTTTCTCTGCAGAGGGAGTCTCTTCAATCTTCTTCTTGATGTACTGGACTGTTTCCTGATTGGAGTCACTTCCTGTCTGTGTCATCAGACCTCGTAGGAGATTCTGATTGGTCTCCAGTGAAAGACCCAGGAGGAAGCGGAGGAACAAGTCCAGGTGTCCATTTGGACTCTGTAAGGCCTTGTCCACAGCGCTCTGGTAGAAGTTTGTCTCTGCAGATTTGACTCCTGTTGTTTCAGTCTTCTTGGAGGTTGTTTGTTGTTGTGACATCAGGTTGAGTCCAGAGTTGATGAAGGTCAGATGGACATGAAGAGCAGCCAGAAACTCCTGAACACTCAGATGGACGAAGCAGAACACCTGGTCCTGGTACAGGCCGCTCTCCTCTTTAAAGATCTGTGTGAACACTCCTGAGTACACTGAGGCTGCTCTGATATCGATGCCACACTCTGTCAGGTCTGATTCATAGAAGATCAGGTTTCCTTTCTGCAGCTGCTCAAAAGCCAGTTTTCCCAGAGACTCAATCATCTTCCTGCTCTCTGGACTCCAGTGTGGATCTGTCTCAGTTCCTCCATCATACTTGACCTTCTTCAGTTTCAGATGAACCACCAGGAAGTGGATGTACATCTCAGTCAGGGTCTTGGGCAGCTCTCCTCCCTCTCTGGTCTTCAACAGCTCCTCCAGAACTGTAGCAGTGATCCAGCAGAAGACTGGGATGTGGCACATGATGTGGAGGCTTTGTGAGGTCTTGATGTAGGAGATGATCTCTTTGGCCTGCTGCTCATCTCTGAACCTCTTCCTGAAGTACTCCTCCTTCATTGGGTCAGTGAACCCTCTGACCTCTGTCACCATGCCAACACACTGAGGAGGGATCTGATTGGCTGCTGCAGGTCGTGTGGTTATCCAGAGGCGAGCAGAGGGAAGCAGGTTCCCCCTGATGAGGTTGGTCAGCAGCACGTTGACTGAGGTGGACTCTGTCACATCAGTCAGGATCTTAGTCTTGATGAAGTCCAGAGGAGGTCGACACTCGTCCAGACCGTCAAAGATGAAGACGACCTGGAACTGATCAAACCTGCAGATTCCTGCTTCTTTGGTTTCAGAGAAGAAGTGATGAACAAGTTCCACCAAGCTGAACTTTTTCTCTTTCAGCACATTCAGCTGTCTGAAGGTGAAGGGAAATGTGAAGTGTATGTCCTGGTTGTCTTCGTGTTCAGCCCAGTCCAGAGTGAACTTCTGTGTTAAGACTGTTT
The DNA here is from genome assembly GCF_905171665.1 of Trachurus trachurus. Lineage (NCBI taxonomy): Eukaryota > Metazoa > Chordata > Actinopteri > Carangiformes > Carangidae > Trachurus > Trachurus trachurus. The sequence goes on from NC_139892.1 coordinate 39,571,898, forward strand.
TCCCAATGCCAGCCACTCCCTTTGTCATCACTCTTCTGATTGGTCGGTCTCTTCCAGGTGGGGCTTTAAAGATGTCTTCTTGTCTGATGGTTGTTTCTGGTCTGTGTGGTTTCCTGGACGCTGTTTCAATCTGTCTGACCTCATGTTCATCATTGACCTCTTCAGCCCCTCCCTCTGTGATGTAGAGCTCTGTGTAGATCTGGTTCAGAAGGGTTGGGTTTCCTGCTTTAGCGATCCCCTCAAACACACACTGGAACTTCTCCTTCAGGACAGATTTGAGTTGACGTCCACAAACTGCACGAGGAGTTCCTGAATAAACAGAAACATAGTAAAATTCATAAAGAAAACATTTTAACATTTTAATCCCTCTGAATAACGACTATATGAACATGTTTCCCTTCATGTGTTGATGTCAGTGAACGTCTCATTTGTCCATCATGTTGAATCTTTAAGGCCCCCACACACTGCCCCGACGCCGACGGCCTCTTGTTCGACGAGTCTGTCGCCTCTCGTCGGCCACAGTCGGGAGAAAGGAAACAGTGAAACACACCAGACTTTATATGCTTAGTTGTGACACTAGCTGTGTGTGTTTTGAACGTTGTTTCAAGCTATGTGGGTTTGATTGAACATCTTTGGTGCTTAAATATTATATTGCCGCTTAATATATTGCTTTACTTCTCTTTTTATTTGATGTGCCATTTTTACTGTAGGACAGGCTAGGACACTGTTTGTTTACTGTGGTCACTTCCGTCCCTCCCACACACCGCGCTGATGCGCTTAGGGCACCGCCAATCAGAATCACCATAGTGAGCACACAGCCAATCAGAGTTGGCTGAAGCCCAGTGTCTTCCACCAAATGTGATGAACGTGATGTAATCGCGTGTCAAATGAAATCACGTCGCGCTACACGCTCCAGTTTCAACGCTTGTCCAATATGCAAAAAAACGCCTCGTCACAGCATCACGTCGCGTGACGAGCCCGCCCAAACAACAACATTTCTCCCACCATTTCATTCTCTCTTCGACCATGGCCGAGATAACCACCGTTGCGGGACAGGGACAGGAACAGCGGTGCGGGTCTCTGGCCGCAGCGGAGACAGGTACGTACTACTGTGTGACTGACCGCCTGTGAGTACTAATGGGGATCTGAATAATAAACTAAACTAAATTGCCAAGGGAACACCAGTACGTCCGTACGTCAGCACGTCGGTGACAATCTCAACGCTGATAGGCTGTCGCAGTGCGTCTTCACGCAAATTTGCCGCAAAAGTTCAATTATTTCAACTTGAGCGATGAAGCGTCATCGCGCCGGGCGACGCGATGGAAGCGATTTTCGTGGCCAACGCGTCCATCGCATCGCCCGGCGTGATGACGCGTTTTTGCATTGACTTAACATGTAATCTCGACGCGCAACAACGCATCATCACGTTTGGTGGGAACACGGCATTACACTGGCTTTAGAGAAATCCTCTTACCGCTCTGCAGACGCTCAGCCAGCTCCTCCTGCTTCATCCTCCTCAGGAAGTTCACTGTGATCTTCACTAATGCCTCTCTGCTGCTCCTCCTCTCTTCATCCTCACCGTCCAACACCTCCTCATCCTCCCTCTGACTCCCTGAGCATTCTGGGTAATCTGGACTCAGAGCCTTGTGGATCTTCTTCAGCTCGTTCTTGACAAAAGTGACCATGTTCTCCTCCAGCAGCTGGAACAGAAACTCTATGAGTGACAGCATCAAACTAAAACCATGGAGCCAAACATCAGATCCATGTTGGACAGACTGACAATCCACTGGTGTCAAAGTGCAGCATGGAGATGATGGTGAACACAACAGATGTAACAGCAGCTGTTGGACATGTCCTCACCATAAATATGGAGTCCAGGTGTGTTTGATGCTGCTGGGCAGACTGACCACTGGGAACCTCTGAGCTCTCCTGGTCCACTCTGTGGAGGAATCAGTGTCAAGTCAACATCAGGACAGAGAGATAATACAAGATGGACTTTATATGTCCCCTGAGGACGTTCACAACAGACAGAGACACTTTGGTTTCAGACCTGGTCCAACAACACGTCGTACAAACTGGTTCTTTTCTACAATAACCTGAGTCTGACTGTCAGTTACAGCTTACATCTGATCAACTGATCCACGTCCTCCTTTAAAGTCAATGACCAAGTCCTTTGACCGGTCGCTCTTTAAAGACAGACAGCTGGGTTCAGGAGAGTCTGGTCTCTGCTGCTGGATCCTGAAACAACAACACAACTCATGTTTAACAGTTTTAGGTTTTCAAAAGAATTCTCTGTAAAGTTATTTTAAGGGTTACAAATGTGAATGACTTCCTTTTCCTACATTTTGTAACAATGGGCATAATTCACCAATATCTCTTTAAGTTCATTCATCTTCTATACTGCCCTACAAAGCAAAAAGGCAGTAACTGCATTTTTGGTCGAAAATGAGTTATTATCATTTTCATGACATTCAAGGCATCCTTTGTTATGTGACAAAATATCTTATCTCAAATGTGTGTCGTTTTGGAGAAAAATGGTAGTCGTTTTTACAGTAACTGCAAAAAGCCCTAGTGAAACAAAGCAAGAAGGCAGTAACTACCGTTACTCTGTCAGTTACTGTACTTTTGCTTTGTTTTACTTAACGTAAAAACAACCGTGTTGCCGCAGAGTGAAGTTACTGTTTCCATGTTTCCCATACTGGTACTATTCAAAATAAATTGTCCTAATTTGGGCTTTATATATACAGTTTAGGAATGTGAGACACTTTAAACAGCAATTTCAGCACCAGAATTTCCGGGTGGAAAATATTGGCCTAAAATGGTCAGATTACTTTGGGTTTGGTATATCCATGTTCAGGGAAACAAATGGTTCCAATTAGTCCAAATACAGTGTTTCTAACACACCTAGAGCACAAGTTGTGACAGAATAGTTTTTGAAGAATCTGCAGTTACTGCCCTTTTCCTTGGTATGGTGCCACATTTTTGGCAAGTAATACAGAGCAAGAATACAGTAACTGCAAAATAGGGGTAAAACATCAAATCAAATATGAGAATTAATATGTACAAAGAATAAGCTAATACAAAGTAACAAAACTGCCTCATGTCCAATAATCTACCTACAACTACTTAGGCTGGACAACAGGATAACTTTAAAGTCATTTTTCTCAGTTCGGAACTCTGCGTAGTTACTGCCTTTTTGCTTTGTAGGGCAGTATACAGCTCATCCTCACTAGGGTTGTGACGGTTTCAGTGTGAGGGTGCGTTTAGGTTTATGGTCGGGGTGCCAACCAGGTCTCTCTCCTGGTACGTAAGATTTTTTATATTATTTTGTTTTTGACCTAACACACTTTATACCACACACATATATCCAAAACCCCACAAAAGCAATACACACACAGTGTACAGCTCAATTAATCAACCAAAAACCAGCACTTGATCAACATAAACAACAAAAACAATCTTTGCAATGCAGCAATCCAATAATCAAGTCCAACGCAAAATCAGTTCAATAATCAATGTTCAGTCTTTTATTTTGAAAGGGGAAAAAAGGAAGAAGAAAAAAACTCTTCAAAGAAAAAAACCCTTTCTGGAAACAACACAAAACCACAGGCCGAGTATAAGGAGGAAAAAAAAACCCTGTTAACGCAGGAGGGAAACAAACGACTCGGTACCTGGGAGGACAGTCAGTCTAGTCGGGTCTGTCTGTCTGTCTGTCTGTCGGGGTGAAGCCTCCGCGCCGGGAGGAGGGTTTCAGGCGGCGGGCTGCCGGTGTTGACGGTGGGGGAAGGAATCCGCTCAGGCCGCGGTGGTGAGGATTAACGCTCACGTTAACGGGAGGAGATCCAGAGATCCGGAAGACGGGATGTCGGTGTTGACGGCGGAGAAGGGCTCCATGCAGGTAATGCGGCGAGGATTAACGGCTCACTTTCTTTCTACCGAGCATAGGAGCTCCGACGCAACCGACCCACTCTCTGTCATCCAACCCGCACAGTGGCAGAGGCGGAGATTTAAAAGACCGGCGCCATTAGTGTCGGGACGAATCGGCGCCGCACAACGTACAGAGGGCGGACATGAGGGCGTGGACAGCCGGGCTGTCACACTCCTCCCCCCCTGAGAGAAGCCTGCACGTAGGAGGGCTTACTTTTTCCTTCCTCCCTCGTACACAACGGAAGTGGGGAAACCAGGAAAATCCTCCTCGTCACTGTCCTGCTGGAAGATGTCCAGGAGTCGTTGACGCTGCTTCCTGTCCACCTCTTCAGCCAGGGGATAACAGGGCTTAAGTTGGGCCACATTAACAATGCGGAGGTCCTCTCCTGTGTCCTCCAGGACAACTTCATAATTTAAAGGTCCAAGCTTCCTGGTGACGCGGTACGGGCCTTTCCAGCGAGGAGCCAATTTGGCGGTGAAGGACTTGTCAGCTCTCGAGTAAGGGTGAGTACGCAACCAAACACGATCATTTTCAGTGAGATTTCCTTCTCTTCTTCCTTTATCATAATTTTGTTTTTGTCGTTTCTTTGCCTTTTCCAGGTTGCTTTTCACAAGTTCCCGCAGCTCTGCAAGCTGGGTTGCGGTGGTGTAGGCAGGGGAGTCCGGACCACACAGCTGGGGACTCAGCTCAGCATCCATGGGTCCCTTCAGACAACGGCTGAGGTTGAGTTCTGCAGGGGTAACTCCGGTTGCTTCGTGCACCGCTGAGTTTAGTGCAAAACGGAATTCAGGTAGATATCTGTCCCAACTTTTGTGGTTTTCCCCCACATAGGAAGCGATCATAGCTTTAAGGTTGCGGTTGATCCTTTCTGTCAGGTTCGTCTGTGGGTGGTAAGGTGAGGTCCTCTTCCGCTGGAGGTTCCATCGCTCACAGATGTCGTCGAAGACAGAGGACATGAACTGCGGGCCTTGGTCGGACAGGATGAAGGTGGGAACCCCCCAGCGAGTCAGGATCTCCTTCCTGAGAACCTGGGACACTGTCTCTGCAGTGGCTGTCCGAAGGGGAAACATTTCGACCCATCTGGTGAAGTAGTCCACAAACACAATAAGGTAGAGGTTGCCAGCGGAGCTCCGAGGGAAAGGGCCCATTAGGTCAACTCCGAGCATTTCCCAGGGTTCGTGCACCATGGTTTGTTGGAGCTTACCTGGGGGTTTTCTGTTCTCAGGTTTGTGAAGCTGGCAGACCTGGCAACATCGCACATGATCCCTCACATCCATACTCATCCTGGGCCAATACACCAGAGCTTGCAGCCTTTTGTAGGTTTTATATCTCCCAAGATGGCCAGACAGGGGGTCATTGTGGTAGTGTTGGAGTAGCTGTGGTCGGAGTGAAGAAGGGATGTACACTTGGTACAAGGTTTTGTGAGGTAACTGCACCACTCTGTACACTTTATCCTCCAAAATTGTAAACTTGGTGGTCTGTGTTTCATGCACTTCTCCTGTGTCTGTGATTTTCTCATACAGGCTGTGGATATCAGTATCTCCCTGCTGGGCTTTCCAGATGGCCTCATCGGTAACTTGGAGGTGCTTGGTTGTATCCCTCTTGGAGCGCAGCACGACAGCACAGGTGGCAGGGGACTGCGGAAGAGCATCGACAGGGGCCCGGGATAGTGCGTCAGGGACGGTATTGTATTTTCCTTTACGATATTCCACAGTGAAGGAAAATTCCTGAAGCCGAAGGGCCCACCGGATCAACCGAGTGCTGGGCTTGTTGGTTTTGAAAACCCAGACGAGGGAAGAGTGATCTGTCACCACGGTGAAATGTCTGCCATCCAAATAATACCGCCATTTCTCTAGGGCCCAGATCACAGCGAGACACTCCTGCTCGGTGGTGGAGTAATTCCTCTCCGCCTGATTTAAGGTCCGGCTGGCGAAGGCGATCACCTGTTCCGTCCCCAGTCCAGTCTGCTGAGCTAGAACAGCTCCCAACCCAATGTCACTGGCATCAGTGTAGACGATAAAAGGGAGGGTGAAGTCAGGATGTCCCAGTACTGGGGGAGAAATCAGGAGTTTCTTCAGGGCCTCAAAAGCTGCCTGACATGAAGCAGTCCAGATGAACTTGGCTCCTTTCCGCTTGAGAGCATTGAGTGGCTCGGTCAGCTGGGAAAAATTTGGCACAAACCGATGATACCAACCCGCCATCCCAAGAAACCTTTGGAGCTCCTTGATGGTTTGTGGGATGGGGAAGTCTTGCACGGCTTTTGTCTTCTCAGCGTCCACTTCAACTCCAGCGGCGGAAACAACATGGCCAAGGAACTTCAGGGAGGTCCGGAAGAACTGACTCTTCTTCATGTTTACCGTGAGGTTAGCTTCTTTCAGCTTATCCAGAACAGCTTGCAGGTCATAACTGTGTTGTTCAAATGTCGTTGAATATATGATGATATCATCCAGATATACAAAACAGATTTTCCCTCGTAGATCCGCCAGAACGAGCTCCATCAGCCGTTGAAAGGTTGCGGGCGCGTTTTTGAGCCCGAACGGCATCACCTTGAACTGATAGAGGCCAAAGGGGCAGACGAAGGCTGTCTTTTCCTTGCTGTTGAGTTCCATCTCCACCTGCCAGTAGCCACTGTTGAGGTCCAAGGTAGTGAAAACAACAGCTCCGGCCAGGGATTCCAAAATCTCTTGGATGTTGGGCAAAGGATAGGCGTCAGTCTGTGTGGCTGTATTCAGCTTCCGGTAGTCGACGCAGAACCTTGGTTTTGGGTCGTTCTTTTTCGGCACCAAAACAACCGGAGCTCCATACGGTGAGATGGATGGCTCAATGATATCCTTCTCCAACATCTCCTCCACTTGTTCTTTAATGATTTGAAGTTTGGTTGGTGATACACGATAAGGTTTCTGTTTGATGGGCACGTCCTGTGTAAGATAAATTTTGTGTGTGAGCACGTTAGTACTGCCAAGTGCCGAGGTACAGACTTCAGAGTTTCTCTGTATTTGACACAACAACTGAATCTTTCCAAACTCATCCAGGGAAGCTCGGCTGATGGCGGTCTCCAGGAGGTCATGGCAAGGCGGCAGAGGTACCAGATCCACAGGAGCCACAGCAGAGAAAAAGGCAAGTTGATATTGATGCTCTACATTTGGTCTTGCTGGGGAATCTCGCAGAAACTGATACTGGCGCTTTTTGTTAGTTTTAAACCAGTAGCGACTGTCAGAGACGTCAAACTGCAGGCCGGAGAAGTAAATGAAGTTGAGCCCAACTACTGCAGGGAAAGCGAGGCTGTGGACAGGCAGGATAACGCAGGGTAAGGTTATTGATTGAGTCTGGACGGTGAGAGTCATCTCACTCCATCCTAATGGCTGTCGTCCCTCTCCATCTGCCAGGTAGAGAGGTCCCCTCGTCCAGGGCTTCATCGCATCCTGTGGCCTTTTGACTCCTGCCCACACACTCTCATTAATGAGGGTGTAGGAGGAACCGGTGTCCAGGATGGCAGCTCCTTTCCAGGGTCCAATGCTCAATGGCACCATCAGCTGGCAGGGAAGGGTACTGTCAGGGGGAGATGTAGGGGTGGCTGCTGCAGAGTGAGTATGGGGGACAAGGGATCCAAGGGTGGCATGAGCTCCGTGATTATATGAGGGTTTGTCTGCTTGCTGCTGCTGGGGTCTAGGGGAAGACGAAGCTCTGTTTTGGTTAAACTGGGGACAAGAGGCTGGGGCGTGGCTCCCTCTACAGCGCCAACAGTAAACTTGGGGGGGTCGGTTATGGCTGGGCTGGTTCTGTCTCCCAGGGTTTTCTCTGGAAGGGGGCGGTACAGTGGGGTCAGATGCAGTAGGTTTTGATGGGGGTTTCCTTAATGATTTCCTCTGTTCATACTGCAGCTGGTTCTCCCGGTCCTTTTCGAGTTGCTGACCCAGACGAACAAGCTCGTCCACGGAGATGACTCGGCTGCTCCTTAGCTGACTGGCAAGCTGCGGGTTTACATTTTTCAATATCAACTTAATGATTTCTTCCTCTTCAATGTGCGGTTTCCAGCGCTTACACAGGGCCTGGTACATGTATGCAAAGTCCCGAACACTTTCTCCTTCAGTCTGAACTCTGTTGCGCACTCGTTCGGCTAACTCATCTTCATAATCTTCCGACAGAAATGCAGCCCGGAATTGCACCTGAAAACCTCTCCAGGTCTGGACCTTGAGGCGGGCTACATCCCACCAGTCCCTCGCAGTCCCATGGAGCACGTTCCTCAGAGTGGCAAGGAGCTCCTCATCAGTGAGGGGGTTAAGGGCCAAGAAATCCTCACATCGCTCCAGGTACTGAAGGGGATCTGAGGGGTCGTTCAATCCTCCAAATGTAGGGAATTGTAGTTTGACAGGACATGGTCCCACAAACCTGCTCTTTGTTTCTCCTTGTATGCTGGATCCACCAGGCGACTCAAAATCTGCTGCCTGCAAGTCTGGATGGGCAGTGGAGTGTAGTCGGTGTCGGGCTGATGGGAGCTGTGGTAGCGGTGGCTGAGTCTGAACACTGGCATGCTCAAAGGAGGTGGAAATTTTAAGTGCAGTCACCTCCTCTGTCAGTGCTTTCATGGTGCCTTGGCAGCAGGATAGCTCCCCCTGCAGGTGAGTGATGGCGTCTGCCACAGGGGTGAAAGTGGAATGAAGATCCTTTAGTAGTTCTGTGTGATGATGTTTTAACCTCCAACCAAGAGCTGCATTGAATTGTGCCCGCATGTACTCAAACTGTTGTTCCATGTGCTGGAAACCGTTAAGCTGTTGCTCATGTATCAGATCAGTTAGGGTTTCCGTTGCTCGTTCAGCATTTGTGGTGATTTGTGCTGACAGTTGTTTCATGTTTGCCTTTAGCTCCTGCTGGTGGCGATGTCCATCCTCTGACAGCTGTTTCCGCTGCTGCTGAATCCCAGACTCAGAGGCTTGGGCCAGAGGGGGAATGACAGGAAGTTCCAAGTTTCGAGGAATTAAAAGCGGTGCGAAGTCAGGTTGTACGGTGAGGTCCATGTCCAGCAATGAATGGGAAGTGAGGGGCAACTCCTGAGCAGCGTTGGGCTCCAGGGAGCCATCTATTTCAGGCAAGGTGGGGTAGTGAGTGGCCATTTTGTTTCCTTTGTTCTCCTTTTGTTTTCCCACAATAAATCCTCTCCACACTTGACACCGTTGCTTTTGTGTTTTTATTTGCTTTTGGGTTGGTTGCTCCTTTAAGCACAAGGTTCTCTCTTTTTTTTTTTTGGTTTGGTTTGGTTTTGGTTTATTTTGAGGGTCCCATCTGGGGTGCCACTTTTTTATGTGACGGTTTCAGTGTGAGGGTGCGTTTAGGTTTATGGTCGGGGTGCCAACCAGGTCTCTCTCCTGGTACGTAAGATTTTTTATATTATTTTGTTTTTGACCTAACACACTTTATACCACACACATATATCCAAAACCCCACAAAAGCAATACACACACAGTGTACAGCTCAATTAATCAACCAAAAACCAGCACTTGATCAACATAAACAACAAAAACAATCTTTGCAATGCAGCAATCCAATAATCAAGTCCAACGCAAAATCAGTTCAATAATCAATGTTCAGTCTTTTATTTTGAAAGGGGAAAAAAGGAAGAAGAAAAAAACTCTTCAAAGAAAAAAACCCTTTCTGGAAACAACACAAAACCACAGGCCGAGTATAAGGAGGAAAAAAAAACCCTGTTAACGCAGGAGGGAAACAAACGACTCGGTACCTGGGAGGACAGTCAGTCTAGTCGGGTCTGTCTGTCTGTCTGTCTGTCGGGGTGAAGCCTCCGCGCCGGGAGGAGGGTTTCAGGCGGCGGGCTGCCGGTGTTGACGGTGGGGGAAGGAATCCGCTCAGGCCGCGGTGGTGAGGATTAACGCTCACGTTAACGGGAGGAGATCCAGAGATCCGGAAGACGGGATGTCGGTGTTGACGGCGGAGAAGGGCTCCATGCAGGTAATGCGGCGAGGATTAACGGCTCACTTTCTTTCTACCGAGCATAGGAGCTCCGACGCAACCGACCCACTCTCTGTCATCCAACCCGCACAGTGGCAGAGGCGGAGATTTAAAAGACCGGCGCCATTAGTGTCGGGACGAATCGGCGCCGCACAACGTACAGAGGGCGGACATGAGGGCGTGGACAGCCGGGCTGTCACAGGGTGGAGGGTGAGCTGGAGCCTTTCTCAGCTGACTTTGGGCAGGAGGCGGGGTTCACCCTGGACAGGTCACCAGTCTATCACAGGGCCAACATATACAGACACACATTCACACCTATGGCCAATTTAGAGTCACCAGTTAAGGCAAGGCAAGGCAAGGCAATTTTATTTGTATAGCCCGTTTTTACAAACAGTTTGTCTCAAAGGGCTTTACATGGCATCGTAGCAACATCCTTTGTCCTTAGACCCTCACATCGACTGAGGAAAAACTCCATGGAAAACCCTTTTAACAGGGAAAAATTGGAGAAACCTCAGGGTGAGCAACAGAGGAGGGATCCCTCACCCAGGACGGACAGACGTGCAATAGATGTTGTTACAGACAAGAAAACAGTTTACAGTTTGTCATAGAATGTGCGAAATATTGAAATGTTAGCAGGAGTTGATGAGGGCAGTCTCTGCTGGGGGGGGTCCTGCATGTCTTTGGTCTGTGGGAGGAAGCTGGAGAGAACCCACACATGTCGGGGAGAACATGCAAACTCTACGTCAGATTCATGAACGTGTTGTTAAATCAAGAATGCCAGAGAAGGTGAGTTGAGAAAGAAAGTTAAAATGTCCAAACAAAAATCTAAAGGGAGCGTCGGACTCTTTAGTGCTGAAGTGGAGCGACTGCTGCAGGAAGTGAACAAAAAGCAGCTGTTATATTTAGTAGCGTCAGCAGTGGATGCAATAACAGAAACAAAGATGCATGGGATGCTGTCAGTCATTCACTGAACGTGTGTCTGAGTTATAACTCAGTTTTTAATGAGAATCATTGAAATGTGACTCCACAGGAAGAACGTTCAACACAAACTCAAAAACTTTGAAATGTAGTTTTGTCTCTTACATCTGATCAGCTGATCCACCTCCTCCTTTAAAGTTATCTATCCAGCCCTTTGAGTGGTCGCTCTTTAAAGACAGACAGCTGGGTTCAGGAGAGTCTGGTCTCTGCTGCTGGATCCTGAAACAACAACACAACTGATAATTGTGCATGTTGGAGAAAAACTGATGAAAAATATCTTCAACCTTTTCAAGGGACAACAAGGAGTTTTTGAAAGCGAAGTATTTCATACTACATTTACGATGAGTCTCCGCACGCACGGTGAAATTCTTGGACCAGCGCAAGACGGCCATCTTGTCAAGAATGTTTTCATTAATCAACAATGAAAGTCAGAGGTTTGAAGACGATCAGATACCGTCGTAGTTCCGACCATTAACGGCGATTGGGCGGCGTTATTCCCATGACTCGCCGGGCAGCGTCCGCGAAACCGAAAGTAAAGAAACGCTGGTCGGCTCACCCAGCATTTCCACCATTAATTAAAATAACAAAATAACGATAGAGACAAAACGATACATTTATCTAAAATGGAGCCATTAACAAGTGGTAACGTAGATTCATCCACATTAACGAGAGACTTTTTTATAACCAAATAGAAACTCCTCGTTGTCCCTTTAATAAACACAACAACTGACTTCTAGAGAGAAAAGTCTTTCTGACTGTTTTAAACTCTGACCTTTCAAATAAAGCTCGCCTCTTGTTAAACTGACAACGACCAATGGACTCATCACTGGATCCAGACTGTGTCTTGTGCTGCTGCTTTGGCCTTGAACACAACACACACAGAGCTTTGAGTGTGAATAATGATGCAGCAGTGATCTGAGTCATGGACAGTTAGAGATGCTCATCTGACCTTTGACCTGTGGTCTGGCTCTTGGTTTTAGAGGGAGGGGCTCCCTCCTCTCTGTCCTCACACTGATCCATGCTGCTGAGCTCACATCCACATCAGCTCACACACACTTTGTAGCTTCACCTGCAGAGGAAACACACATCATTCATCTGCACAGCAGCTCACATGTTCATCATGTCTCCAGCTGCTCCTCCACTGATTGGCTCTTCTTCTCTGCTTTTCAGTTCATTTTGGTTTATTCCATTCATGTTTTACATTCTTCACAAGGTTGCACAAAATTACATAATGTAGCTGCACATTGTCACCATGAATGAAAAGGAGCAGGATGAAGAAAACTTTTAATACCCGCCCCTCTCTGTTGTTATAATTACATTGGCTTACTTCAACACCAATATTATACCCTATTTCAAAATGTTAAAGATGATGAAACAAAGTTGTGACAAGAAAACAAACAGAACACCACTCGTCTATCTATCTTTTTCTCTTTCTCCTTCTTCTTTTTTGTAGACGCTTATCTTTTCTTTTTTAAACATTTTCTTAAACTGAGACATACTTGTACAATTTTTCAATTCCTTGCTTTGTGAATGCCATACTTCTACACCTGCAACAGAAATACACATTTGTTTTAAGCTTAACCTTGCAAATGTATGTTTGAAATCAAGCTTCAGTCTGTTGCTTCATATCAGTGTCAGCTGAATGCAGTCACACAGCAGTGAGGAAGAGGAAGCTGCCATCAGCTGCTGTACTTCTACTATCAGTCCACTAGATGGCGTCATGAAGCTGCAGCCCAGCAACATGATCCATGGACCACTGTTTCCATCCACTGACACACACAAGGACTGAGATCCACTGAGTTGATGTGACACAGTCTCTGTGTGGACAGCGTCCCTGTAGAAAACCACTGGATCAAACAAGCTACAGCTGATTATTACACACAAAACAACTGGGCCAAGACTTATTTCACCTCACAGCTCCACTATCACAACATTCACTCATTTCACTCACACTGGAAATTCAAAGAGAGAAAAACACTCTCCAGCTGCCACTGACACTTATTGTCTCTGTCCATCCATTCATCGTCTGCTCCATCAAATGTCACAAAAAACAGACAAATGATGCCTTCAAGTTCCTCTCAGTCTGAGGCCACGTCTTCAAATGTCTCGTTTTGTCACAGCAACAATCAAAGAGACAAAAATATTCAGTTTACAGTCGAATGAATCAGAGAAAAAAAGGAAATCTTCAGTTTTTGAGGCTGAAAACTGAAAATTTCTGCTTGAAAACTGTTGATTGAACAACAGTTGCAGCTCTAAAAGATTCTCCACAACAACATTGATGATTTGTGTCCAATAACCATCTTTAATCATGTGTTTCTGAGCTCATCAGGTGTTTTTAATCTACAACCTGCAGCTGCAAAGTGACCAGTAGCTTCACCTGTCAGCTACATGAGCTGCAGTACAAGCAGGAAGTAGTACAACAAGGAAATACTCAAGGAGAGTACAAGTACCCCACAACTGTACTGCACTAAATGTACTCAGTTACTGTGAAGAACCTGATGCTGAACATCGATCAACTCTGGAAAATCAATCATCAATAAAGAAAACTGTCAGTATTGATCAGTGATAGGCAGTAACAGCTTCTGCTCTTATTCCAGCGGTTCTACCCACAACATCCACACAACATGGCGGACACGGTTCTACCCACAACATCCACACAACATGGAGGACACGGTTCTACCCACAACATCCACACAACATGGAGGACACGGTTCTACCCACAACATCCACACAACATGGAGGACACGGTTCTACCCACAACATCCACACAACATGGAGGACACGGTTCTGTCGGTCCAGACTTTACAGCTGCAGCTCTGACTCAGCTACAGTAACATTATAATAACACAACAACAACACAACAACAAGTTGAAGGGCAGAGAACTCAGGTAACGACAGGTGTTAAGGAGGAAAACATTCAGACTGTTCACCTTACCTTCACACGGGGAAACAAACTGCCACACAACCGCTGGGTCAAAGGTCACCTGTAGCACTCTGAACTGTGACTCACCTGTTGGTGGTGGTGTTATCTTATCTGGATTAATCACCTGCTGCTGCTCTGCACTTTGCTCCAAGAAATAAACTCCAAAGTGAACAAAGAACATTTATCACACACACAACATTCACATGAAGGTGAACTGAACCATCGACTATGACAATGACCTTTAGAGTTGTTGCAGTGTGCTGACCTCACCTGGAGTATCTGACACACACACACACACACACACACACACACACACACACACACACACACACACACACACACACACACACACACACACACACACACACACACACACACACACACACACACACACACACACACACACACCTACACACACACACAGTGGTCTAATGTAATCTTAATGTGACACTCGTGTGTTTGTGTGTGTCTGTTGTGTAACTGTGATCATCAACAGTTGACAGTGACAAACAGCTGGCGGCCATTTTGAGCGTTTGTGAGCTGCTACAGAGCGACGTCCAGTGGTGGACAGTAACAGAGTACATTTACTTGAGTACTGTACTTATAGCTACATATCCAGAGGATTTGTACTTTACTTGAGTAATAGATTACTTTGGTACTTATTACTCTACTTGAATACATTTCCAAGACAAATATTAGTACTTTTACTGGAGTTAATTAGTAGTACGGCTGAAAAGTACTGGTTACTTTCAGCTCTTTTTCTAAAATCCTATTGGACACAAGCTGTGTTTGTCAGAGAAGGAAACCCTAACCCCTAAAAGCAGCACATCAGTGCAGCTGCTTTCAAAGAGTTCATTCTCACTAACAAGAGTTCAAAGCTCCTTACATTCATTTACAAACTATTAGAGTCATTCATTGATGTGAATGTGGCATACAGGGCCATCAGTGGGGTGAATATACCTACATTTGTATTATTATTTACATGTTTAATATGATTTACATTCAGTACAGCTCATGTTTAGAGTGTGGTAATAATTGTGTGTGTTCATGGTGAGAAAAGAGTGGTTTATTGTTTGAAAAATGAAATGTTACCTAGCAGTATGCAGTACCTAACTCCGACCAGCAGAGGGCGCGTTCGCTACACGGTGTGTTCAGGAATAAGGAAGTCACGCGTGAATCTGTTCAGTGAATGAGAACACACACTTTGTCTAAAGTTAATATGTGTGTGTGGCGAACTGTGATGATAAATTTTTTTCTTTGCAGAACAAAATAAACAACTTTCAAATTAAATGTGTAGTGGAGGGTAGCTTCACTCTGCACCACGCTACATGAACAATAAGACATTTACTCTGACTCTGACTTTGACTTACAGTACATTTAAAAGCATGTACTTTTGGATACTTAAGTACCTTTAAAAGCAAGTACTTTTTTTACTCTTACTGCAGTAACATGTGGACTGAGCTACTTTTACTTGTAACAGAGTACATGTTGACCAGTAGTATGTGTATTTGTATTAGAGTACTCTGTCTATGTCAGAGCTTTGTGTGGTGCAGTTCAACAGGTGCAGGTGAGATTCTGCCTAATGTGACGTCAGCGCCCCCTACTGTCATAAACCTGCACCTGCATCACAGAGCAAAGGATTCTGGGTAATGGTCCCATCAACAGAGGATTTGCTTTGAGGTGAAGAGTGAGAAGAACTCTGTAAAGAAGAAGAAAATGAGCTGATGATGAGTGTCATTCTTCAGAGACGTTTCACTGCTTCACTTCCACTAACACTGAGTCACAGCACATTTTTACAATCTTTAGTCAACAATATCCACTATTTCATGTTCTTCAGCTGCTGGGAGGAACATGGAGCTGGGCTTCCTATCAGTCATCACTGCAGTCCTCACATGGAAATGGATCGGGGAGTTTTTCTGCCACGTTGTCCTCCAACACTTACAAAACATTGATTAAAGCTGTGAACCATCATCCATGTTGTCCTTTTTAATGTTGCTGTAACCCAGTAGATGATTGGCTCTAATTATATGAATATAGAATATAATAATATTGTTTGTTGACCTCAACATTGATTTATTTGAGGCAGCAGAAAGCTCTTATCGTCCCCACAGAAACATGAACATGACCTACAGTTACTATTGTTTGTGCATTAAAGGAAGATTGAAGGCAGTGATAACCTGTTATGAGCTGTGATATATTGTGTGGATGCTGAACTCATTGTATTGTGTTGGTGTGTGTGTTGCTTGCACTGATAATGTGCATTATAGACGGAGAACCTGCTAAATATGTTCATTACCAGCAAAAGCAATGTTCTGAATTTAACAGTTGAAGTGTTTGATTTGTGTTTTTACTGTTTCACAGTTGATAACTTAAAGGATTCATGTAATGGTTAAAAAGAGATGAAACAAAATGAATCATATTTCATGGTTAAAATTAAAACAAAAAGTATTGTAATTCATGGAAAACAGCTCAAATCATCACATTTCATGACAAGAAAAGCTAGAACAATTTATGGTTGTTTTAAAATGTGTAAAAAGAAATATTCCATTTGATAGGCTATAGATCTAAAACCTGTACAGTTAAAACAATGTTTTCCTTTAGTCACTATTGTATTACAGTACAGTACATTGTGTTGAGCCATTTTTGATAATAACATTTTATATATCCCATATTCCTTTAGTGTTGTTTTTGGTGTTATTAAATATTGTCCTATAGTTTTCTTTTCTACAGAGCTTTATAATATTGGTTCACTTATTCTGATACTTACATTTATTTTCTGCCTCTTTAGTTCTTTGTTGAATAAATTCTCTGTAGAGTGTATTAGTCTTTTGACAGGCGTTTCCTAATCCCTTCATGATCCATGGTCCATCTATAGACTTTAGTTTGCTGCTTTGTTGTTTCACTGGACACTTTTTGTTTAACAATGATGTGAATATTCTTCAAATGTCCCATGTACATTGTCAATATGGTTTTCATGATAAAGTGTTTCCAAGTCATTCCTAAACACATTGATGCTTTCCTCTGTCCTCACTCTGCTGTAATGTGTTTTATTTATTTGTCTTGTACTTGCTGCTGTAACAGAGTTAAGGAGTTAGTAATTCCACTAACTGTAATTCTGTTATTATGGAAGCTGCACTACACTTAGTTTATTATTATTATTTATCTGCCTGTTACAATATGAAGTCGTTCACTCCTTTATTTATTTTTTATTTATGTATTTATTATGATCTATGAGTTAGAAGCTCTTATTTTGAAAGGCCACACTAACGAGCCCCTGCAGACTTGGCGGGTTGACCCGTTTCTAGGCAACAGTCTGCTGTGGGAGTCTCGTGGTAGGTTGACTTGTACTGAGCTCCGTTAATCTAACTTTCTATTTGAGGGTTAAAGGTGACTTTATTGATCATACATGTGAAGATCTGCTCCAGACAACAACTGCTGATGTTCTGTGATGATGCTGAGTGAGATACATGACAAGTTCATTGATACGGAAAAGCTTTTCACTCACTTTGATAGCTTCATGTTAGCTTGTGGCTAATCCTAGCAGCGTGACTGTTGAACAGGCAGAGAGTGTTGTGAAGGTTATTCTGGGCTGTGGTTCTGCTGGCTCCACTGGTTTTTGGATATAGGCTCATGCTGAACATTGTATTGATAAACTCATCAGTCATTCTGTGCTGATTGGGATGTAGCAGATCAGTGTTTAATAGCTAACGTTTAGCTTCATTGTTGCTGTGGAGCCGTGGTTCTGCTGGACTTCTTCCTGTCTCTGCCCAATCACAAATGAGAGGTTTCATCAGCAAAACTTCAAACTCTTTTAACCCTCCTCTTGTCCTTCTCTGTTCCCTTCCTCCTTCCTTCCTTCTTTCTTTCCTTTCTCTCTTCCTTCTTTCCACAATCATTTTCCCTTCCTTCCTTCCTTCCTTCCTTCCTTCCTTCCTTACTTCTTCCTTCCTCTTTTGATCCAATTGACCCTCCATCTTTCTTTCCTTCCATTTTCCCTCCTTCTTTTCTCCCTTCCTAGAACAAATCTGTTCCCTCCCTCCATCCTTCCTTCTTTCTTTCCTTTCTCTCTTCCTTCTTTCCACAATCATTTTCCCTTCTTTCGGTCCTTCCTTCCTTCCTTTTGTCCTTCCTTCTTCTTCCTTCCTCTTTTGATCCAAATGACCCTCCATCTTTCTTTCCTTCCCTTTTCCCTCCTTCTTTTCTCCCTTCCTTCTTCCTTCCTAGAACAAATCTGTTCCCTCCCTCCCTCCATCCTTCCTTCTTTCTTTCCTTTATCTCTTCCTTCTTTCCACAATCATTTTTCCCTTCCCTCCTTCCTTCCGTCCTTCCTTACTTCTTCTTCCTTCCTCTATTGATCCAATTGACCCTCCATCTTTCTTTCCTTCCTTTTTCCCTCCTTCTTTTCTCCCTTCCTTCTTCCTTCCTAGAACAAATCTGTTCCCTCCCTCCATATATATTTCCTTCCCCTTTCCCTTCCTTCTTTCCTCCCATATTTCCCTTTGGTCTCCCTTCCTTCCTTCCTTTTTGGTCCAATCTGTTCCCTCCCTCCATCTATCTTTCTTTCCCTTTTCCCTTCCTTCTTTCCCTTTGTCCTTCCTTCCTTCCTTCCTTCCTTCCTTCCTTCCTTGACCCAGGTGGACAGCAGGAGGGTTAAGAGACAAAAAACACATTGATCACATCATTTTGTCTCTAGTCTTTGGTTTAGAATAAAAAAACAGATACATCTACATGAATTTGGTTTCTGGTTTCAAAATAAAACAATAATAACAGGAATTTTTCTTTTTTAAAATAGTTTTTTCATTTCTTGATTGTGACACCAATGATGTCATATTTTCTTTTAGTGTTAAAATAAATCCCAGACTTGTGTTTTTAAATGCTAATAAATGATGGATGATGTGATGAGACTCAGACCTGAAACAGTGAACATTTAACACTCACCTGTTGATATTCTTCTCAATGTAACGCAGTGCCACCTAACAACCACAAGGGGTCAGGGCATGAACTTCTCTGTCCTGTAGCTTTGACAGTGTTTAAAGAAAAGTCCAGTAAATAGCTGTTAAAAGCAGGAGGTCAGCTTGTGGAAACATCAGTGTGCTTCACCATGGTCTGACTGGAGTTTTCTTCACTAACAGCTTCTCCTTCATGGATGCTGACGACCTGTGAGCTCCATGAAGGCTCATGACAGAGGCTCATCACAGCTGCTGCTGCTACATCACATGCTGTCCACCTGGATTCATCAGCCAGCACATCTTCCCATGTGTCACAGCTGATCTACAGGGATGACTGTTGCTGCCCTACGGAAGCGCTCCTCTGTGTATCAGTGAGTTTTCATATTCAAATAATGTAGTTTATTTTGTCTCCAGCTAGGCTTATATACAGACAGTGTACATGGTCGAAACATATAGCTTCTCTCTTTCGTTGTGCACTGTCTGATATGTTCTTGACACTTTTCTGTACGTGATAGCCTACTTACTGCTGTGAACATTCAGCACAGTCATTTGAGTTTGAGTTTAATGAAATGTGCTATATTAAGACTCTGTTTAAAATGCTTGAAAATTCAACTGTTAAGTGTTATTGCAGGATATATTGAGACTTTTATTTGTTTACATTAAAAAAAAAAAATGTCATTATGAAAACTCAGATGTAAATTTAAGCATTTTGCATTATGCAATCTTTTCTTTTACATTTGATCAACCTTGACCACATGTATTGTTCATTACAGATGTGGGAGTTGTGAAAATCATTGTTAATCATTAATAAATGCATAACATAAGATTTATTAGCCTTAATAAGACATTGTTCTCGCTTTAGATCCAGTACCTGCAAAAGACCTGGATTCATCAGCCAGCACATCTTCCCATGTGTCACAGCTGATCTACAGGGATTCAGGCAGCGTTCACACAGACTCTACACAAAGGTCAGAGACAGTCACATCCACCAGCACTGATACACAACTCTGAGGATTCATCTATTAGTATTAAGTTTATTAAAGCAGAAGTAAGCTATCCGGTCATTTTCGCTAATGCTGCGTTCCAGGCAGGCTTTTGAAATCGTAAATTACAGCTTCAAGTCACAACTTACGACTTTGTAGCGTTCCAGGCAACCCACTCGTGTTTTTCCGACCTGTTATACCTGTGAAAGTCACTATAACGGCCACTCGTAACTTCTGACCCGTGAACTCATACCAGATCAAACTGATACAACTTCACAGGTCGGAGTTACGAGTTTCCTTGAACGCACCATAACAGTCCTCGTCCCTACGTCACCACATTCACGGCGTTCCTTGGCTGCACACACAGCCCTGCATGCCGTTCTCTCTCCTCATTGGATAAAAACTGTAGGATACAATAAATGTTTTCTCTTCGGCTCAGAGCAGAGCAGAGGGACTGACAGACCCCTGTTTCAGTCCAAACACTCTATGTAAGTGATTGCTGTCGGAAGATAGAACTATTTAAGACTTATATTAACACAAATATATCACTTACTTCTGCTTTAAGTTACCAAGATGGTCGGCTACACAGCTGATGAGTTTCTAAGACTGAAATGGTCTGGGTATCATCACATAATCCATATTTGTTCTTTTTCTGAAGGAAAAAACCTGTAAATCTGCTGTTTCAAAATGAAAATGGAAAAAAAAAACTTTTGGCATCAGAATAGAAAAAACAAAAACTGTCAAAATGGTGCATCTTTGGTGTTAGACAGTTTCTTTTATTTGGCTTTTATTTAGATTTATTCACTCTTGATGTCCTCTTCCTGTCTGTGCACTGAGCTACTGTCTAAATGAGAATGACAATGAGACACCATGTCTTAATGAGAATACCTGTATAAATAAAGGTTAAATAAAAAATGAAATGAAAAGATGAATTACAAAAACTCAGAATTTGAATTTTTTTTTTTTTCGACTTTTTGGATTTTCTTTCTTTCTGTTAACTCTTTGACTGCCAGCCATTCTCACAGCAGCTTCCTCCAGCTTGCCAGGCATTTTCCAGCTTTTTGACTGATTTCCGTAGACCCACCATATATTATGTACTGTTACTATATACACATTCAACCCATCAAAGGAAAGATGAGGGTCTCTACCTTCCAGCAAAAAAACCTGTTTGTTTCTATCTTGTTCCAGTCTTGTAAAATTGGCGGTTGAATATAGGTTAGTTTAGCCCAAAATGCCATTTTGGCACTAAAATCTTGAGAAAAAGAGGTTTTTGTGTCGGCTGTCATTTTCAGGTGTACCAGTACAATTGGCTCCTTTATATTTTGCTTTAGTGATGCCTCAGCATCTGTACAGTTGTTCTCTTGTAAACAACAACTAAATCAACACTGACAAATGACTTTTGATGACAACAGACAAAACATTTAGCTACTGACACACACTACTGCAGCCTTTTTCTTTCTTTTCTTTGAGTTACAACTTTTTCTTTCCTTTTTTTTAGTGTGTGTGCGTACGTGACGTGTGCGTGTGCATGTACGTGTGCGTGTGTGTGTGCGTGCGTGTGTGTCTGTGTGTGTGTGCGCGCGCGCGTGTGCGCGGATCAGTTCGACAGGTTTTTGTAGCCGAAACACGGCGCTTTAGATCAGATCAGCTTCCTCTGGTCAGCAGGCAGCGGTCTCACTCTCTCTGTCTCACACACACATCTACACACAGCCTACAGCTCTGGCTGACGTGCCCCCTGAACGCAGCCACAGACAGTCTGCTCACAACAGACACTCCCACCATCTTTAGCTCTCCTCGTCACGTTCGCCGCGGCGCCGTCCGCTCCTCATCCACACTAGATCGCGGGATTTTCAAGCTGCTATCTGGGTGATTTCTCGCAAAATCTGGCGACTTTCCAAACGCTCTTGACGACTAACGACGAGCGATCAACGGGGTTGTTGTTACTAACGTTTGTGCTTTGTATCACGGAGCTGCACGGAGCTTCGCCGAGCCGCCGAGCCGCCATGAGCCCCGCCGCCGCCCCCGAGGCTCTCACCGGCGGCCAGAGTGTCACGGAGCGGCGCCGCTGCAGTCAGACACCCGCACCGCTCCGTGAGGGGGAAAAACACGCTATATTTTTTATATCTCTCAATCCAAATGTGTTTTTCTGCACTTTATTTTGATGATACAAGTCTGATCTTCACAGAGGAGTAGGGCAAGACATTCAACATGGCGTTGCCATTAAAAAAACGCTAAGACGAGTTATCTCGTCTTTGGCAGACTACGCTTGGATTCGCTAAGACGAGATAACTCGTCTTTGGCAGTGAAAGAGTTAAGAAACAAAAACCAAATTGACCAAATGATTTTGTTTCTAGTCTTTGGTTTAGAATTAAAAATCAGATACATCCATGGTTTCTGGTTTCAAATTAAATGATGATAAAAGGAATTAAAAATAAAGTAGGAGGAGAATTTCATGTCTTGATTGTGACACCAAAAATCTCATTCTCTTTTGGTTTGAAAGTCAATCACAGACTGATGTTTATTAGAGATACATTTTTCATTTAGTTAAGAAACAAAAAAACAAATTGATCACATGATTTCATTTCTAGTCTTTGGTTTATAATGATGTTTTTAAATGATAATAAATGATGGATGATGTGATGAGACTCAGACCTGAAACAGTGAACATTTAACACTCTCCTGTTCATATTCTTCTCAATGTAACGCAGTGCCACCTAACAACCACAAGGGGTCAGGGCATGAACATGAATGAAGACTCATATGAAAGTGGTGTGTTCAGGTAGAAGGTCACATGACCAGGCTGGACTGCAGGCTCACTTCACTGTGTTTCAGAGTGGACTGGTTTCTGGCTCTAGTCTGAGTAACATGACTGGGAACACAGTCAGTCCACTGTTGAAGAACCATAACAACTGTAACCTACAGACTACATGAGTATAGTAGTTACAGGAGAAGCTTATGCACTGCAAAAACCCCAAATCTTTACAAGAATATTTGTCTTATTTCTTGTCAAAATGTCTCATTTCTAGTCAAAACTAATCTCTTTCCACTTAAAATAAGACTCATCACCTAAAAATGAACTTGTTTTTAGATCATTTTCACTTGTTTCAAACTAATTTTCACTTGAAATAAGTAGAAAAATCTGCCAGTGAAAGCAAGTTTTTTGTGTTTGTAATAAGAAAGAAAAACTTGCTCCACTATCAGATTTTTCTACTTATTTCAAGTGAAAATCTGCTTGAAAGAAGTAAAAAGTGTCTAAAAACAAGCTGCTTTTAATGTGATGAGTCTTATTTTAAGTAGAATGAGATTAGTTTCGACTGGAAAAAGACAAATGTTCTTGGTAAGAGTTTGAGTTTTTGCAGTGTGGGTTAAGGTAGGAGCCAGCCAATCATCTTCAATCAAACACTATGACAACTAGTATCATATTTCGCCGTGACGACAGACAGGACGTTGGATGTGACGTGAGAGAAGTGACATTGTCAGCGAGCCACACGGCTGCAACAAAGGATGTAAGGAGCCACCAGAGCAGCAGAGAGAGGTGAGTTCACTATTCACTACTATTAATGATGCACAGTAGAGTCTGTTGCAGAGCAGCGTCCATGTCAGAGATTACAAGAGTTTTTATTACAACAACTGTCACATTCACTGAAAAAGCTCGGGACTTTCGGGGTGACCTCCGTGTTATGTGGCCCACTGAATATGGCAGTAGTGGAACTCCCATCATGCCTCTGGGCCGAGCCGACGGCGTTGTGGATTTGATGCTGCGTGTTGATGAATGCTATGCTAGTGGATTAAATGGATGAGTAATGAGACTTTGACAGGAACCACATGGGGCTTTGAACCATGGATTTTCATCAACGACAACACTGACTAACAACAAAGATAATGTTCAGTAAAGTCAGATGTGTTAAACCTACAGTCACTGATGTTGTGCTTCATTTGTTTGAATCATAATCAGGAATCAGTGTTTAGTTGAAACTGTTTCCATTGTTACTAACAGGTGAATATTGTCTGTAACGGACTACAACTGGTCAGATGAAATGAGTGCGAGAGCCTTTACTTTCTGACCTCTTTATGTTGACATGTATATTCACACAGTTGGTCTGCTGACACTTCTATACTTCTATATTTCCTGTATCCACTGCGAAAACTCAAAATCTTTCCAAGAATATTTGTCTTGTTTCTTGTCAAAATGTCTCATTTCTGGTCAAAACTAATCTCTTTCCACTTTAAATAAGACCTAAAAATTAACTTGTTTTTAGATCATTTTCACTTGTTTCAAACAAATTTTCACTTGAAATAACTAGAAAAATCTGCCAGTGAAAGCAAGATTTTGTCCTTGTAATAAGGAAGAAAATCTTGCTCCACTATCAGATTTTTCTACTTATTTCATGTGAAAATCTGCTTGAAAGAAGTAAAAAGTGTCTAAAAACAAGTTCATTTTTAATGTGATGAGTCTTATTTTAAGTATAATGAGATTTGTCTTGACTAGAAATGACATTTTGATTGAAAATAAGACAAATATTCTTGGTGAGATTTTGAGTTTTTGCAGTGTCATTGTGTAGACTTCAGTCTGTTTTTCACTCTTCTCCACAGTTCTATGCTACAGTCAGGATTAGAGGTGAGTATTATAAACTCTTTCATATTGATTCAGTCATTGTCATTGTGTATTGTTAAGGTAGAATTAGTGTCATTGATTTCTGCTCAACTCAGCCACATGTGGTCTGTACCAGCCAAACTAATGAGCTGCTCCTGTAACATGTATTTAAAGTGGATGTGGACTGAAGGACACTTGAATTTGACCACTGAGACAGTTGAAGACATGAAATAAATCAATGTGTTTGTTGTGAACTGATGAACAGGTGGTGAACTTCAGTCAGGATGAGACGCTGCTGACACACACACACTTCACAGAAACCATCCCATCCAAGTACAAAACACTGACATGTGTCCAAACTGAAGCATCAAAGAATCTCCTGTTTATCACACACACAATATTACAGACACATGGTCAAAGTAACACAAGGGAGGTGAGTTACCGTAGCAACAATCAACATGTTCCCAGGTGAACTGAACCATACACAACGCAGAGAAGAAACAGAACCAGCAACGTGTCGCCCATTCTGCAGCAGCACAACAAGACCACAGTGTGTGTGTACTGAGACACACACACACACACACACACACTACACACACAAAGTTTGTTCAACTTAAAAAAAAAAACTTCTGTTTGTTTGTTTGTTTGTTTGTTTTGGAAGAGCGTTCATTTTCAGAAGACATCCTCCTCTCTGAAAAAGAAAAACCAACTCCGCCTCTTCCTGGTTAACAGTTGTAAAGAAGAAGTACGTGATGATGATGATGATGATGCTGGCGTAAATATTACGCATTTTATAGCTGCGTGTTGAGAAGTAAGTCAACCTGTTCATTTAAAACTAAAATATATATTTTTTATATATTATTTTACTGTGTAATAATTCAAGTCTTTTAGATGAGCTCCACCACAGCTTTCATCTCCTCACTCTCCCCAGATACCGTTGTGTGCACACCCTGTGTTTAAGCATATTTCTGTATTTTTATTATTATTGTTATTCTCATCATATTTAATCACTGGAGATTTGTCTTGAATATGAAGGTGCTGCTACAGTCACAAACCAGTAAGCTACTATACTGTGTATATTTATAGATACATATATGTAATAAGTGTGGGTAGCATGTTTCTGTTCCCTCTGTCTGACAGATCACATCTGCCCCCGTCACGTTTCCAATCAAGGACGTTGGTTTTTAAAAGTTTGAACTACATAAAGCATCTGAAGGGAAAACTCCACTCCTGCGTTCATCATCTTACATCTGTGTGTTTCTGTCTGAACGTTGCGTTTACTGAACGTCTGCTTGTTTCACAGTTCATGTTTTTTTTGGTTTTTTTTTGTAACACTTTACTTGAATATGTGTTCATATGACTGACATAACACCGTCATGACCACGACATGACACCTAAACATAAACAACGATGAATACTTCTGACAGCTGTCGTTTAGTGTCATTCAGTAAGTTGTGTCACTTTTGATGCCAAGTTGACATTGTGTGAGATGTTTTTGTTATGAGAACTTGACATAAAGCAGGGCCGTTGCTAGGAATTCTGGGCCCCCTTAAAGAATACTAAAGTGGGCCCCTCCCCCTAACTTTTCCATTTTTTTTCTTAGACTACGTATGTATTATAATTTTTTATTTAGCCTACCTTGTTTTGATGCTAATGCGGCATTACACTGCAAAAACTCAAGTATCTTAGCAAGAATATTTGTCTTATTTCTACTCAAAATGTCATTTCTAGTCAAAACAAATCTCCATCCATCCATCCATCCATTGTCCGCCGCATTATCCGAGTCCGGGTCGCGGGGGCAGCAGTCGGAGCAGGGATCCCCAGACTTCCCTCTCCCCGGACACTTCCTCCAGCTCTTCCGGGGGGACCCCAAGGCGTTCCCAGGCCAGCCGAGTGACGTAGTCACTCCAGCGTGTCCTGGGTCTTCCTCGGGACCTCCTCCCGGTGGGACATGCCCGGAACACCTCACGAGGGAGGCGTCCAGGGGGCATCCTATACAGGTGCCCGAGCCACCTCAGCTGACTCCTCTCGATGTGGAGGAGCAGCGGCTCTGCTCCGAGCTCCTCCCGGGTGACAGAGCTCCTCACCCTATCTCTAAGGGAGCGCACCGCCACCCTGCGGAGGAAACTCATTTCGGCCGCTTGTATCCGGGATCCCGTTCTTTCGGTCATGACCCAGAGTTCATGACCATAGGTAAGGGTGGGAACGTAGATCGACCGGTAAATCGAGAGCTTTGCCTTTCGGCTCAGCTCCTTCTTCACCACGACGGACCGATACAATGACCGCATTACTGCAGCCGCCGCACCGATCCGCCTGTCAATCTCGCGCTCCGTTCTCCCCTCACTCGTGAACAAGACCCCAAGATACCGTATTTTCCGCACTATAACGCACACCGGATTATAAGACGCACCTTCAATGAATGGCCTATTTTAGAACTGTTTTCATATATAGGGCACACCGGATTATAAGGCGCATACCGTAGATGACCATTTAGTAGCAGTTAATATGCTAAATCGACTTGGAGCCCAGGCGTTTATAAGAACCAGGCGCGTATTTGCAACAGGCTACAATTTATTTTTGCAATGAGCAGCACCAGACCATCATGCAAAGAACAAGGAGCTCACCATAGCACCACTGGAACAAAACTACTTTTTCCCCCGACGCATCTTTATTGACATCAGACAATAAATACAAAGACAGTTTGTCTGTGTTACCGCGACACAGGGAGCTGATCAGAGCAGTGTTACGAATGATAACGGAAGGGGGGGTCGATCGCGGTAATTTCAACACTGTACATTAGCGCATTTATCTATATCCCTATATCCCTCAGTCTAGCGCGCCTGTGTTTGTGTGTCTGTGTGTGTGTGTGTGTGTGTGTGTGTGCGCGCGCGCCTGCATGCGAGGGAGAGAGAGAGAGGAGGGGCTGACTGACAGAAGAGGTGAGAGCCGGTGCTGTTAAAAAAAAAACTTTTGTTTTCTGTGCAAGACTATGGT
Source organism: Trachurus trachurus (assembly GCF_905171665.1). Taxonomy (NCBI): domain Eukaryota; kingdom Metazoa; phylum Chordata; class Actinopteri; order Carangiformes; family Carangidae; genus Trachurus; species Trachurus trachurus. The sequence continues at coordinate 39,599,208 of NC_139892.1, forward strand.
AAACACTTAATCGCCCGGGTGTTTAATTGAACCGGCGTTTATTTTGCCAAATGAGCTCGGACCCCGGCGGCTATTAGAGCACAGGCGCGTATTTGCACGCGGGCGATTATTTGGTCATCTACGGTAGAATAGAAGATACTGCAGTCAAACTGGGGTTACGTTATGCATCCCCTAGATGGAGCTGAGTATGAATCAACCAATTAACCAATTGATCCATATATAAGGCGCTCCGTATTATAAGGCGCACTGTCGTTTTTTGAGAAAATTAAAGGCTTTTAAGTGCGCCTTATAGTGCGGAAAATACGGTACTTGAACTCCTCCACCTGAGGCAGGAACTCTCCCCCGACCTGGAGGGTGCAAGCCACCTTTTTCCGGTCGAGAACCATGGCCTCGGACTTAGAGGTGCTGATTCTCATCCCAGCTGCTTCACACTCGGCTGCAAACCGCCCCAGTGCATGCTGAAGGTCCTGGCTCGAGGGAGCCAACAAGACCACATCATCTGCAAAAAGCAGAGATGAGATCAAGTGGCTCCCGAACCGTACCCCCTCCGGCACTTGGCTGCGCCTAGAAATTCTGTCCATAAAGATAATGAACAGAACCGGTGACAAAGGGCAGCCCTGCCGGAGTCCAACACGCACCGGGAACAGGTCTGACTTACTGCCGGCCATGCGAACCAAGCTCCTGCTCCGGTCATACAGGGACCGTACAGCCCTCAGCAGAGGGCCTCCGATCCCATACTCTCGGAGCACCTCCCACAGGATGCCACGTGGGACACGGTCGAAAGCCTTCTCCAAGTCCACAAAACACATGTGGACTGGTTGGGCAAACTCCCATGCACCCTCGAGCACCCTGCGGAGGGTGTAGAGCTGGTCCAGTGTTCCACGGCCAGGGCGAAAACCGCATTGTTCCTCCTGAATCCGAGGTTCGACTATCGGCCGAATTCTCCTCTCCAGCACCCTGGAGTAGACTTTCCCCGGGAGGCTGAGGAGTGTGATCCCCCGGTAGTTGGAACACACCCTCCGGTCCCCCTTTTTGAAGAGAGGGACCACCACCCCGGTCTGCCAGTCCAGAGGCACTGACCCCGACTGCCACGCGATGCTGCAGAGGCGTGTCAGCCACGACAGCCCCGCAACATCCAGAGACTTGAGGTACTCAGGGCGGATCTCATCCACCCCCGGTGCCTTGCCACTGAGGAGCTTCCTGACTACCTCAGTGACTTCAGCTTGGGTGATGAATGAATCGACCTCTGAGTCCCCAGCCTCTGCTTCCTCGATGGAAGGCGTGTCAGTGGGATTGAGGAGATCCTCGAAGTATTCCTTCCACCGCCCGACGATATCCCCAGTCGAGGTCAGCAGCTCCCCTCCTCCACTGTAAACAGTGTTGGCGGAGCACTGCTTCCCCTTCCTGATGCGCCGGATGGTTTGCCAGAATTTCCTCGAGGCCGACCGGTAGTCCTCCTCCATGGCCTCACCGAACTTTTCCCAAACCCGAGTTTTTGCTTCCGCGACCGCCCGGGCTGCCGTCCGCTTGGCCTGCCGGTACCTGTCAGCTGCCTCGGGGGTCCCCCGAGCTAGCCAGGCTCGGTAGGACTCCTTCTTCAGCTTGACGGCATCCCTTACTTCCGGGCTCCACCACCGGGTTCGGGGATTGCCGCCGCGACAGGCACCGGAGACCTTACGGCCACAGCTCCGGACGGCCGCGTCAACAATGGAAGCGGAGAACATGGTCCATTCGGACTCAATGTCTCCGGCCTCCCTCGGAATCTGGTCAAAGCTCTCCCGGAGGTGAGAGTTGAAGACCTCCCTGACAGGGGATTCTGCCAGATGTTCCCAGCAGACCCTCACGATACGCTTGGGTCTTCCAGGTCTGACCAGCTTCCTCCCCTGCCAGCGGATCCAACTCACCACCAGGTGGTGATCAGTTGACAGCTCAGCCCCTCTCTTCACCCGAGTGTCCAAGACATACAGCCGGAGGTCAGATGACACGACTACAAAGTCGATCATTGACCTCCGGCCTAGGGTGTCCTGGTGCCACGTGCACTGATGGACACCCTTATGCTCGAACATGGTGTTCGTTATGGACAGACTGTGGCTAGCACAGAAGTCCAATAACAAAACAAAACAAATCTCATTATACTTAAAATAAGACACATCATATTAAAAGTAGCTTGTTTTTAGACACTTTTTACTTTTTGAAAAAAGTAGAAAAATCTGATAGTGGAACAAGTTTTTCTTCCTTATTACAAGCACAAAAAACACGTTTTCACTGGCAGATTTTTCTACTTATTTCAAGTGAAAATTAGTTTGAAACAAATGAAAATGATCTAAAAATAAGTTAATTTTTAGGTGATGAGTCTTATTTTAAGTGGAAAGAGATTAGTTTTGACTAGAAATGAGACATTTGGACAAGAAATAAGACAAATATTCTGGAAAGATTTTTACAGTGTACTATGAGTATTAGTCAGGGTCTTACACAGAATAAATCAGTCATACAAAGATTAGACTACTGGTGTTTGTATGGGCCCCACTGGGCGCTGGGCCCCTATATTATCATCACCTTTCTCCCCTAGACAACGGCTCTGCATAAAGACAACATAACTAATTGCCAAAAAATGTGTCAAGTTGTCAGAACAAAAACATCTCAAACAAAGTCAACTTTGCATCAAAAGGGACACAACTTACAGAACGACACTAAACGACAGCTGACAGAAGCAGGGTTTCCTCTACATGTAATTGATCGTGGCGCACCGCCCCGGCAAAATAAAAGCCGCCACACCTTCAGAGTGATGATTTTTTTTAATTTATTTTTTTTATGTTAAAACAATGTAAAGCAGGGTTTCCACAACCAGTTACCATTAGGTACTTTGCACCCCCCAGTTACAACTTTCGACTCATGCTTTTCAATCACAGCTGAGTTCTTTATTTCCTCGTCATTAAAAACGAAACTTATCAACCAGCACATCCAGGGTTTACCATTAATGAACGACTCTGTGGCGGCCAGGGGACAAGCGCTTCGCCCCTCAGCTCTATGTGTGTGTGTGTTCATCTCTCGCGCTCTGTTTCGATTAACAAACACAAATAGGCTACAAACGTACACACATTGGCCTCACGTGTTTGTCATTCCCGGTGTTTTATTTTGAAAATTGACCGGATTCTCTCGTGTTTCTTTGTGGCGACTTCCTGCTAAGACTGACGCGATCGCTCGCGGCTCGTGCACAAAATAGACCAAACGCCGAAACGATCGCTGCACGGCGCGAGGCGGCCGCGGAGGATTGGACCACCCTCGCCGCCATTGTTTTTTTTAAAATCCTGGAGGAAACACTGAAGTATTCATTGATGTTTATGACATCATGGTTATGATGGTGTTACGTCAGTCTTATGAACACGTATTCAAGTAAAGTGTTGTGCTGCCTAACTACCATGGCGACTGCACTGCAGGTGTTGGTGACGACACGCCGCCTGTCGACCACATGTACACAACGGCAATAAGAGGAAACGCTCCATCACACACGTGTTGGTCCCGACCAGACAGGACGGCCTCACCACCACCGCTCCATCCTGCAGAACTTTATTGTTATTCTGACAGCCAGCGGTGGGTTCTGATTGGCTGAGAGGTTTCTGGATCATTCTCCTTAAAACAAGCCATTGCCCCCCCCCCCCCCCCCCCCCCCCCACGCTGCAGCTGCAGCCGTGTCGTTACTGATGGATGCACAAGGCTCATTTGTGAGGAAACAACACTCTGCATGGACTTTGTAAGAGAATATTTTTGCACTATTAACGGTGACCATAATTGTCTTTAAGGGGGAAATGTTTGAACATGATTTTGTCAGAATTGGATGAGACGATGATCAGAGAGGAAAACAAACAACCCAGAGAGTTTCAGGATTATTTGTTTTTTATTTTTAGACAAGAAAAAGAAGGGAATCCTTATTAATAATATTATTAGTCTGAGTAGTTTTTGTTTTTCCAGAACGTGGCAGTGCCCTCTTTTACCTCTGATGTGTTTTTGTTACATGATGGACAAGTGTGTGAGTCACAGCAGGAGAATAATGACCATGACACCGATTACAACACGTCTTAATCTTTGTAAAACCTTGTTACACGATGATGTATTTTCATTGAGCCAAGTGCAATTTCTAATAGGAATTTGTAGCATTATACGAATTGGTTAAAACAAAACACACAAAACAATGTTGTACTTGACTGATTGACAGTGTTGGAGCAACGACGATGCTCATGTGTGACGTGTTCTCTCTGCAAATCCAGTCTCTTACTTTACTTTTCTGGAATCCCTGTATGATTAGTTTTTCTATACTGTTGTTGAGGATATTCATGTTGAGTCTGTTGAATAATGTCAGACCTGGTTCAGATGGCTGTACTAACAGCAGGCAAGTGCATGTGTACAGTGCAAATGTGAAAAACACTTACCTGGAAATAAACATATTTAAATAAAAAGTTCTCTGAATTAAAGTTAAAGTTCAACTAAAGAATATAGTTTCTGGTTTTTAACACCTGTTTGTTTTGAATAGATTAACTATACACTCTTAACGGCATAAACTGAGGGTTTAAACTCAGGGTTTCTTCAGCATCTCATTGTTCTGTACTTCTTAAATATATTTGTATTTTTCATCTTTTTCTTCTTTTCACCTCAGTTCTGCTTCTGCCAGGTGTTGTAATGCTCTAATCTATAGGCTATGTTATTAAAGTCAGCTTTATTGATGATTGCAAAGACATAGAGGACACAGAGAACACTATAGCTTATAATAAAAAACAAAACGTATGAAAGCTGTAAAGTATACACGAGAAAAAGACCCACAAGGTACATGAGAGGTTTTTTATTGATATGCTCTTTTTTTAATAATATACGTACACTATTGAATCAATAAGTGTTGTGTTATCTTTACATTTTTATTCCGTTACCGTGTCCTGAGGTTTCCTCTAAGCCAGATAAGACAGAAGTGGACTGTTTTCCACTTCTAAGCAAATAGAGGTCAATACATACAATACAATGATTTTTAGTAGCCCACAAGAGTAAACATAGTATTTATATTCTCTTTACTCTTGCTTGTTGTTTATTGCTGCCGTAACAAGTACATTTCCCATAAGTGGGATAAATTAAAGTCTCTTATAGTATGTTTGTTTGTTTCCATAATCCATAATCGACGCTTCCATCTTTAAAGGAAGAGGAAGAAGTTTACAAGAATCACTGAGAAGAGTTTAAAACATCAACTGATTTAATCCATGAATGTGAAAACGTGAGTGAGAGACAGAGACAGAGACAGACATGTAGAGACTGAACTGTCTGTTCAACAGTGAGAAGTGTGACAGTTGAGGTTCCTGTCACTATGCCTCCAGTTGATCATGTGCCCTGGCTACTTGGCCAAGGGGATGTCCCTTTGGGTGACTGGCAAGCGCGCATGACTCTTACCCGGGAGGTGTCGGTACAATCCCCGCCCGGGCCCTCTTCACCTTGCCACATTCTGGCGTTGTTGGCAGGATCCATGTAGCACTAGGGGTGGGTCCATGGATTCATAATGTGTGGCAGCCTGCGTGGAAGCACGAGGACGTGCTTGTGAATAGAGGGGGAGAGATGTGACAGTTGAGGTTCCTGTCACTATGCCTCCAGTTGATCATGTGCCCTGGCTACTTGGCCAAGGGGATGTCCCTTTGGGTGACTGGCAAGCGCGCGTGACTATTACCCGGGAGGTGTGGGTTCAATCCCCGCCCGGGCCCTCTTCACCTTGCCACAGAAGGTTTCTGTGACAGGAGGAGACTCTGCTTCACTCAACACAGACTAAACCAGGAACCAGAACCAGAACTGACTCCAAATCCAAACCCAGGATACAGAGGTTGAGTGAAGGTGGTGTTGTAGGTGTAGAGGTGGATCAGTGAGTCAGAGGAGACTCTGTAGAAGGACAGAGAGCCAGCAGGACAGTCCACATACACTGCTACTCTGTTAGAGACAGAGGAGGAGGAGGAGGAGGAGGAGGAGGAGGTGATACGTGTCACTCTGCTATTGTGACTGACCCAGTAACCACCATCAGAGCAGAACAGACTCCAGACTCATTCCAAACCAACAGTCTCCTCTGCCTCCTTTCCTGCTGATTCCTCTGTAACTCACTGATATATAAACTCCTCCGCTCCACTCGACCTCCCAGTAGCAGCGACCAGTCAGACCAGTTGAACACAGCAGCTGAGGACATGGGTCAAATCTGTCTGGATGATCAGGATATGACTGATCCTCCTCCACATGTGTCGCCTTCCTGTTGTTGTCAGACAGTTTGATCAGTTTACCCACTGTGTTTGTGTCGATTGTGAGTGGACAGGAATCTGATGGAGAGAACAAGACACAGCTGCAGTTATTGATCATGTGATCAGTTATTGACAGTTTGATGAAGACTCATGAGGTCAGTGATGTGACAGTGTGAAGATGGTTGAATGTGCTGCTTTGTTTCCATGAGTCAAAGTAAAAACAGACTTACACTTCCTCAGACCTGGTGTCAACCATGGGACTCCAGCAGGCTCCACCCTGAAAGGAGGAGGGGGGTCAGAGCAGCACCTTCTCTGTCAGCATGCACACATGGACATTACATGGCTCTCACACACACTGTTTTATCACTGTGTTCACATGGAGGCTGGTATGTCTGGATGAACACTGAGCACAGAGAAGAAGGAGCTGGAGTCTTTATCTAGTGATGATACAGAGCAGGAGGAGACCAGGAGGAAACACTTCATCATGTCTTTTTGGTTTGATTTTTATTCAAGTGCAATTTTTGATTTTTTAAAATATAATATAAAATGTAATAATGTTTCAAATTAACCTAGATATGTTTAAGCTTCCTTTTTTTCCCAGACATTTATGGCATTTTATGTGGTCTTCAAATATGAAAAGCAGAGTGATTTTGGTAAAAACTTTAAGAAATGAAAAGAATTCCATTTGCAATGAAAAAAAAAAGTATTAAATAGTTAATTTGCATTTAATGTTAATGGTTCAAAGGATGTCAGGCTGAATGGTCGGCCGACTCGGCCCCCACACATTTTTACTTCACCAAATCTGGCCCTCTTTGCAAAAAGTTTGGGGACCCCTGTCCAAGGGCATGAAAAAAAACTAAAAAATAAAAAAAAAAACTTTTCAAACATGATATTTTCAGAGAGTTACAGACATGTCCATTCCAGTGGACTACATGCGCCTAAGCCCTCACGGTAACACTTTATTTTAAGGGGTCCTTGTTCCTGTGTATCTACCTAATTAATTACAGTGTAATTACCTATGTAACCATATGTAATAACATGTACTTACATTGTAATTACATAGTGTATTTTGGTGTACTTACAGGTCCTTGTTACACTTGTAATAAGAAATGCTTTTTACAATACTTTGTCAAAGTGGCCTCTCTCTTTGGGGAAGGGGTACATCTGCAAGAAAAATGGGTGAAACCACAACCCATGTTGCCTGGGCAAACTTTTCCATCAATCTTCTTCCTGTCTCTTGAGTCTTGGAACATTTATGCTGTTACACAACTTAGTACATGTAACAGTTGTGTTAATACACCGTTGTTACTCTTTGATTCAGTGGAATGAGCACATTAAAATAAAGTGTACCTGCTGGGATACCTCAGTTCTTACACATTAGCTTAACATTGGATCGATAAGAAAAAGTAGCGAGTAGCGACCGGAATGAAGCTCAATGTAACCGAGTAAAAGTACCGCTTCTTCTGAAGAAATATACTCAAGTAAAAGTAACAAGTATGCTGCATTGAAACTACTCTTAGAAATACAATTTATCCAAAAAGTTACTCAAGTAAATGTAACGGAGTAAATGTAGTGCGTTACTACCCACCTCTGACCAGAGGGTTATTATCATCATTAGATGGAGCCTTGACGTGTGCGCGTAACCGATCTCTAAAACGTCTCTCTCTCCAAATATTTCTAATCGTTTGTCATGTTTAAATGACGTGTTTCAAAGGCATGTGTATTTTCAACATAAGAAAGAGTAATACCATTTAAAATTGTAATTTCCAACAGTGACAAACAACATTTCTGTGCGTTCCTACATTTATAGGCTACAAGCACTAAACACAGTCAGGAGCAGATGTAGATTTTGTGAGTAGCTACGAAAAGATCAGCACTACTAAAAGATGAATGCGGAAATCCACGTAAATTTCCACTGTTCACGTTTCATGAATAAGACCCAGTGAGTTTAGTATGAAACACTGAGTGTGAACACAACTTGTGTTTGTCTGAAGAAGAAAACTCCACAGGACGCTGAAGAATGAGGCTGTGAGCAGGTTTCCACAGGAGCCACAGCAGCAGTGAGTGGATGAAGGAGCTCTAATAGAAACCATCTGATCACAGTGACAGGACGGATCAGGATCTCATGATCAATGACTCTGTTCTTCTCTGCTCTTCACACAGATCAGCTGCAACACACTGACTCACTGAGATCAGTCACATCATGTGGAATAAAGCAGCCGTCCTCAGGACCAGTCCTGAGCTCCATCAAACCTGTCCACACATTTTGACTGGACTTGAAGTCAGAGTCCAGAGGAAGCAGAGAAACTGTAGAGCAGAGAGAAGCAGGCTCAGCTCAGAGCACATGGACTCAGACAGGAAGTGAAGCTCCAGCTGCTGGAGACTTTCATTAAGGAGCCACTTTGTGGCTTCATCTGATCTGGAGTCAGCACACACACAGTCTGAAAACAGCTGTTTGACCACACACACATTCAGCCACAAACACTGATTATTACACTGTTCACTACACTCACTGTCTTCTGATTGACAGCTCCAGGCCTCTGGACAGTGAGGACATCTGGATGTCACACTGTGATTGACTGTCTCCTCAACACAACAACACATCTCATCAGGACAAGACCAGGATCTCAGAGAGACTGAGCTGATTATTGATCATCAATATCTGACCAGACAGAGACCTGATGGTGCCGCCTGGTTTCTGTCTCTTATTTCCTCCTTGGTTGGAGACGCTGGGAGACGAATGTCTCTGAGCAGTGGACATGCTGATTCTTGTTGCTGTGTTGTTATTAGTGTGTCCACCATAGGCGGCGCTATCAATAGGCTAGGGGAAGCTTAGCTTCCCCTAGATTGTCACAGAAAATAAAATAAAATCATCACAAATAATAAAATGAAAAAATAAAATAATGTTTTTTTTTCCCGTTGTTGTTTTTAATTTATATTTTAGAAAGAGGTGGGAAATACATTAAAACACACATTTTTAAAGTATTATCTATGTCGATGATTTATTTATTTTTTATTTCGGTGGTATTTGTATTTGACTGGTTACCTGCGTCATTACGTACAGATGTTACTGGTTCAAAATTGCGGGGTTTGTCCTGCACTGCAGGATCGCGTGAACGCGTGACTTTTCACCACAACTGTTTTCCTCTAGGTGGCAGCACCGTACTAAATACTGCTCAGACGTTTTGGGGACAATGCTGACAGCCTGATAGCCGCGATTAGGAGTGGCGCTGTTCATGATACAGAATACAAGAGGATGAAAGGAGAACTAGCTGCAGACAGTAAATAATATAGTAGCCTAGTTTTTCAATGACCAAATGTAACGACGGGAGCTACAGTAGACTATAGCCCACGTCTCACTCTCTTTTTTTGGTCATCTGTCTCGTCATCTCCAAAATGTGTTTTTAAATGAGCCAACTACAGTACTGTGCAGTAGTGCCGCAGATTTCTCACTCCGCACCTTGTTTGAGAGTGCAGCTGGATGATTTCTTGTGAATGAACGGGTCTGTGTCACTTTGGGGCTGGGCGATAAAACATAGGATAAATAACTTTCCCTCGATAGAAGACGCGGCCGATACAAAGTCGATAGGTTTCATTCATCCATTTTTTGACAGACAAGACAAACAGCCAGTGATAATGAGAGTGGTGACACCGTCAGCCATGCAGCCGGCCTGGACTTTTTATTTTTAATTATGAAGGATCATCTGCGCAAGGCAAAGATGATAGCATCAACAAAACACGGCGTAACACACGCGGCTGTATGGGACAGGCTTTTATTTAATTCAGAACAAACCGCTTAGCAAAAATGGAAAATATACTCTATAATAATTAATTGATCTGTTGTTTGGCCACTGTTTGAAAATAACCCGAATTATGAGCAAATAATCTGATCCAGAGCAGCAGTCATAATCAGACTTCTTCTAAATAAACCTTAACATTCAATAACTGGGTCAGGTCGGACCATGGGTTACGCTCACGGACGCGTTGATGTTTTGTGATTTATCTGCTGCCTTGACTCTGCCCTTTATACATGTGCGTTCAGATTAACAATAAGACAAGCCATGGTTGAGTTTATTGAGTTAATAATCAGCATCTTAGTACCTCTGATCCGGAGCGATAGTGTTATGAAAATCGCTACAGTTGAACTGGTCTGGTTTTTAGCTGCTCAATCTCATTGTTTCAAAGAAAAGGGATTGATTTTTATAACGAAATGAAACGAAAACAATATTATATTGATACATTGTTGTAAAAAAAATCCAAAAGAAACGAAAATGAACTAAAGAAAATAACTTTCACACACACACATTAAAACAGTGCGATTGGTTGAAAGCTGATAATTAGCCATGTGCTTATAAGATGATTGGCCGAAACCAAGAACAAAGCCGCGTGAATGGCCAATCGCCATGTGTTAACGGACACACATCGACTCCTGATCTTTCCTCGTCGCAAGCCTTGATGTCTCCGCTGGTTCTATCTTCAACCTCAGACAGCATTAACATCTCTCACCAACACCCCGATGTAAGCTTGAGGCAGAGGGAGGAGGAGGAGGGGGGCTGTCGGGGTGGAGCTGCTGAAATGGAGAGCTGTCCCCCACAAGGTGCTAAAGTGAGGGAGAGGAGTGGAGAGACTGGCCGTCCTAAGAAACGCCGGTTGATTTGAGCGATTTAAGCAAAGCAAAGCCTGGGCTTTTATTATATGCTTGTGTTTTTTCTCTATTTTTGCCTGTTTTCACTCTGCACCTGCCCTAATGTGTGTCTCCCTTGTCTCTAGTAAATGAATATTTCCCACAATAAAATGAGTCTTTAGAACAAAGAACTGATTTTTTTCTCTAGCTTTATAGAGCTTTATAGGCTATAATAACCTTGCTTACTGCTTTTTGAATCACTTGACAAAATAAGATGCCTCAAGCAAACTTGGATATGAAAACATTTTATTGAAGAAGAAAAAACACACACACATTGTAGCATCAAGTACTGTAGGCTACTGTAGGCTACAGTAGGGTGAGGATAGGACCCTCAGATGATCTTCTCGGAGTTCGCAAGAACTCGTTGATCTTATCTATGCAGTCTTTCAAGTCCTTTCTGTCCATGCCTGGAAACTCCGTTCTCAGTGACTGCACTACAAAGTTCTTCACATGATGTTAATGCTGTCCGAGGTTGAAGATAGAACCAGCGGAGACATCAAGGCTTGCGACGAGGAAAGATCAGGAGTCGATGTGTGTCCGTTAACACATGGCGATTGGCCATTCACGCGGCTTTGTTCTTGGTTTCGGCCAATCATCTTATAAGCACATGGCTAATTATCAGCTTTCAACCAATCGCACTGTTTTAATGTGTGTGTGAAAGTTATTTTCTTTAGTTCATTTTCGTTTCTTTTGGATTTTTTTTTTACAACAATGTATCAATATAATATTGTTTTCGTTTCATTTCGTTATAAAAATCAATCCCTTTTCTTTGAAACACTGAGATTGAGCAGCTAAAAACCAGACCAGTTCAACTGTAGCGATTTTCATAACACTATCGCTCCGGATCAGAGGTACTAAGATGCTGATTATTAACTCAATAAACTCAACCATGGCTTGTCTTATTGTTAATCTGAACGCACATGTATAAAGGGCAGAGTCAAGGCAGCAGATAAATCACAAAACATCAACGCGTCCGTGAGCGTAACCCATGGTCCGACCTGACCCAGTTATTGAATGTTTAGGTTTATTTAGAAGAAGTCTGATTATGACTGCTGCTCTGGATCAGATTATTTGCTCATAATTCGGGTTATTTTCAAACAGTGGCCAAACAACAGATCAATTAATTATTATAGACTATATTTTCCATTTTTGCTAAGCGGTTTGTTCTGAATTAAATAAAAGCCTGTCCCATACAGCCGCGTGTGTTACGCCGTGTTTTGTTGATGCTATCATCTTTGCCTTGCGCAGATGATCCTTCATAATTTGTGATACATAATCATCAAGTCATAAAGCAAGACAGGCTTTATCATATTACAATAGTTTCTGTGATTTAGGCAGGGTATACAGTAGTTAGTTCTAGTTTAATAGCCTAGAGTTTAAGCTGTGGATTACTGCACAGATCACTGAGTCATCCGCCTGTCGTCCTCCGTTCTCACAGATGCCACCTGGTGGTTGTTTTGGCACATTGAGGCTTTTCATTAAAACCTCTTGTCTCGCCAAAGAAAAAAAATGCCTGAGTCTTGTGGCGTCTCGCGTGAACCACGCGTGAAGTCCGCAATTTTGAACCAGTAACATCTGTACACGCGGCGTAGCTACAACGCGCAGCGTAGAAGCTTACCCCTTTGCCTCGCTATGCTAGTCACTGACAGTCCAGCGAAATTAAAAGAAAAAAGCCCGGTAAAACGGACATTAGAAGGTTTTTGAATATCAAAATTAACGAGTCCGAGAGTCCCATGAAGCAGCAGCAATGAAGCCGACCACCGGCTGCCGCCTTCTCTCCTGCCACTGGCCTCCATCATGACGGCGGCTGCCTCCCCCCCGGATACCGGCCACTGCCCGCGAGTCACCGGTCTACCTCCGGACAGCCGCGGCCCCCCAAAACACCTGCGCACACCCTCCTCCAGTCACTGGCCTAAGTTACATCCAGACAGCAGCCCCGACCGCCCGGACACCTGCTGCCTCCCTCCTCCAGTCACCAGCCTATGGACACCTGTGTGAGCGCACATTCTCAGCGATACAGCAGTTGCGCAACTGGATGAGGACAATGGCACAGCAGATTATAGGTGCGTTTCCATTACCCCTTGAAATGCGCAAAACCTAAATATCGAAATTAAAAACTGGTAATGGAAACACCTACATTTCGAAAAAACTCAAGTATCGCAAAAAAGTTTTTACGCACTCATGAGGTGGTTTTTGAGACGTATCGATACAAACGTGTATCGCAAACGTGTAATGGAAACACTTTTTTCGCTTTTCTACACGTCACCGGAGTTGTGTGTGTCCACGCTGTGTTGGTTTATGTAACTTGAGGGGACAAATGAACCACATGTTTGTTGTCATGCATTGCTGACCTGGGCATTGTTTCTCATTAAATTAGATAAACCTTTCCTATCAACCCCCTTTTCCGTGCATGGTTGAAGGAGATTGGCTCGCATCCACGCTCCCACTCCCTCCTGCGCCGAAATGTCACCTTAAGTCACATAAACCAGTACGGGTGTGTGGACACAACCATAGGCTATATTGTTGTCAGCGCCTCATCACCGCTGGTGTTTAAAAAGCTCCGTTCTTTCTGCAGTCAGGTTAAAGCGCACATCCGCTGTGTTGGCAAACAAATAATCCCTCTATATCAATGGAGGCAACCGTGCTTGAGCAGCTTGGGTTGGAGGTGGTGTGAGTGCGGGCCAGCGGGGGACAGGGGAGGGGGCATTCGGGCTTCAGCGCGGTACGGAACAACTGGCCCGTGTGAGTGCGTCCTTGTGGCCGCTGCAGCGCCACACGGGCTTTGCCTTTCAGCAATCAAGCGCTGTTTTTGTCTTTGTTAAAAACAATAACAGCAGCAGCTGTAGACTTTCTTTTTTCTTTTTCTTTTTTTGTCCCGTAGCTTCCCCATTCCTTCTGCCCTAGCGCCGCCTATGGTGTCCACACTCAACAGGTGTCTACAGTCTCTGGGACTGTTCAGGTCAAACACTCTGTTGTTTTCAGGAGCAGTTCAACCAGCTGCAGCTGAAATGTTTCCTGATACACTTAAGCAATATCACAGGAGAGGGAGTGCTGTTGTACTGTATGCGCAATATACGGCCTTGTGCCTACGACCGAATCACAGCCGTGCTGATATACAGTACAACAGCACGACCTCGAGTGTGATATTGCTTTTATACAACAGTGCTACGAGCGCATTTTAGAACAGTAATAAACTACAAGAGAGTATGATTTGTTTGTTTATTTAATCATTTATTTGGCTCCGCCAACAGAAATAGTCCTGCAACTGGAAGGGAGACAAGGCTGTTGCCAAGCAATACATAAACATTTCATACTAGCTTGCTACTAGCTACAAGCTTTTCCACCGAGCTGCTTCCAGTGCTGGTTCTGGTTCTGAGCCCGTGTCTGATTAGCACCGGAGCAACAGGACCAGCGTGAAGACATACAGAGACGTTATCGATACCGTATTACATTTGTTTATCTGCTATGTAATCAATATAAACACAGTTGAAGCTAAGTAGCTGAGCTACGTGGCTAACAACAGCTAACGCTAATATCAAAACACATCGCCGTCAAAACATAGTTGCCCCCGCGGCGATTTTTTTCCAGCCGGGTTTAGTAGAGATTTATCTCCAATTAGACTGACCAGGTCAGGTCCAGGTTTTAATGTTCAGGTCCGTTTCTAACTGTAGTATCAGCAGAGAGATGGGGCAGCTCCTGTATGGGGAACATGGCTCTGACTTAGCTCCTGTCCACTGCTGAACAGCGGAGTGATAACGTCAATAAAAAGTCGCAGTGCTGTTATACTGTATATCAGCACTCATGGAACGTCTCTTGTCCAATCAAATTGCTCGGTTGGGACCGGTCGGAACTAACTGTTGTATAATCTGAAATAAAGTCTGATCCAAACATCTGGAGAGACTCAGAGCACAGCTGCCAACAGCTGCTTTCATCACTGACATTTCTTCTCCTGAATATGACACAGTGAGTCATGATGAGACACTGAAGTCATCATGAGGAGAAACTCCTGATCCCAGTAGTCCATCACTGTGACTGATGAAAGCTGCACAGCTCATGTTTGAAACACTCTGAGATTTTGGCTGCAGTATAGATGCTTATCAGTCACGTGACGTTCTTGTTGTGAGCGCCATCTTGGGTACCAACTGGGGACTGAGGCCCAGCTATGATCATTAGACTGTGTGGGCTTTGGTGAAGGATGTCTTAGTCTTTATTTCTCCATAACCACAGCCTAACTCTACATTATTACGCTTATTACATTATGAGTGAAATTATTAATTTCAGATGTAATGTTGATCAAAATACGACTTGTATCGATTTAAAAATTGCATTATTTAGCTAATCTGCAAGTCCAGCACTTCTCTACTGGTTTCCTCACCCTCCTTGGTCGTGTGTATTTGTTTTTAATCAAGAATTTAATAATCAATCAGTGGGTTGATGGATTATCATATACATGTTACAATGTGTGTATTTGTAGTCATATCTGTCATAAACAAGAGATTACGGTCAAAAATGTAAGGACTTTGTCACGGTTTACGGGACACGTTTGTGTCGCAGACTTGCGGTGCCACAGACGCTCTGACAGAGACGAGAGGAGAGCTGTGTTTTCAGCCACGATGGGGAAGGAGCTTAGCCTCGTAAACCCGCCTCTCCCGGAACTGCATTTCATTTCATTCTGAGGGAGAGTCTGGCCTCATCCCCGCTCTAAGCGTATGGGGTGGGCGGGAGCTGGGCGGGAGTAGTAGCGTTGACAGACAACCCCATTCAGCCAATCAGCAAGTTGGTGTAGTGACGGGGCTTTGCACCAGTCGGTCCCTGATTGGCCAACGTGCTGTGTCAATCACAGCGGGGACGCTGATTGGCTCGGCCTTCTGAGGGTTTCAGTCCAAACGCTTAGAATGGGGATGAGGCCAGACTCTCCCTCAGAATGAAATGAAATGCAGTTCTGGGAGAGGCGGGTTTACGAGGCTAGAAGGAGCCTCCACTCTCCCTGTGACAAGTTACAAGTCATTTATCTACATCACAATTAGTCCGAAGCTGTTTGATGACGGTAAAAATTAAACATAAGGTAAATATCCTGCATAGTTTCTCTTTTCTGTGCTGCGCTGATCAGAGCGGCGTCACTAGCAACGGTCTGTTATACAGAAATAACAGACTGTAAAAATCAAAATCAGGATGTAAATAAATATCAGAAATAAAAATAAATTATCGGAATGTGACATTCAAAAGAGCCGTGTAATAAAAAAAAAGGTTTATCCACTCTTTTTGTGAGATTTGATGTCACAGCCCATAGACTGCCTTTGGAAGTACCCAAGATGGCTCTGTGACCGGCTGCGACCGCTGTGTGACGTCACGTGATATCTATCTATAAACTGTGTTGGGACGAGTCAGACTGACAGAGGACGTCAATGGAATGGGCGGAGCTTCACTGTGGCCTACACCACCTCTGGATATGGTCTGAGTGATGGGGTCTGATGTCATCAATGCATGGATCACCTGAGACAGATGTTAATACCAGGTGTGACCAGGTGTGAACGGGGCCATAGAAAATGTTCCAGCTCCTCCTCCTCTATCAGACAGTGTGTGTGGCTGCAGCAGCCTCTCCATACCTGAGAGAGTCCAGTCTCCAGTCTGGATCCTCCAGTCCAGCAGACAGCAGCTTCACTCCTGAGGCTCCTGGATGGTTGTAGCTCAGGTCCAGCTCTCTCAGATGGGAGGGGTTGGAGCTCAGAGCTGAGGCCAGAGAAGCACAGCCTTCCTCTGTGACCAGACATCCTGACAGACTGAACACACACAACAACACACAGGAACCCTCTGTCAACACCTGCTGCTGTGTTCAAGTGGCATCAGATAAACAGCTGGATGGATCCTCACCTGAGAGTCTCCAGTCTACAGTGTGGACTCTCCAGTCCACCTGACAGCAGCTTCACTCCTGAGTCCTGCAGGTTGTTGTTACTCAGGTCCAGGTGTCTCAGACTAGAGGACTGGGAGCTGAGGACTGAGGACAGAGCTTCACAGCTTCTCTCTGAGAGGTTACAGCCACTCAGTCTGAAGAGATGATCATGAGGAATTAAAAAAGAAATGAGTTTATTATCTGTCCTGTTGCAAAAACAAAAGTGTTTTTATATAATCGTGAATAAATCCAACTATCTCTACACTTACAGAGCTTTGTTGGAGGCTTTGACCACTGGCAGCAGCCTCAGAAGAGCCTCCTCTGAAGCAGAGTATTTCTTCAGGTCAAACTCGTCCAGATCTTCTTCTGATGACAGTAAGATGAAGACCAGAGCCGACCACTGACCAGGAGACAGTTCATCTGTAGAGAGACTTCCTGATCTCAGGGACTGTTGGATCTCCTCCACTAGAGAACGATCATTCAGTTCATTCAGACAGTGGAACAGGTTGATGCTTCTCTCAGCAGAGGGAGTCTCTTCAATCTTCTTCTTGATGTAATGGACTGTTTCCTGATTGGACCGTGAGTCACTTCCTGTCTGTGTCATCACACCTCGTAGGAGATTCTGATTGGTCTCCAGTGAAAGACCCAGGAGGAAGCGGAGGAACAAGTCCAGGTGTCCATTTGGACTCTGTAAGGCCTCGCCCACAGCGCTCTGGTAGAAGTTTGTCTCTGCAGATTTGACTCCTGTTGTTTCAGTCTTCTTGGAGGTTGTTTGTTGTTGTGACATCAGGTTGAGTCCAGAGTTGATGAAGGTCAGATGGACATGAAGAGCAGCCAGAAACTCCTGAACACTCAGATGGACGAAGCAGAACACCTTGTCCTGGTACAGGCCTCTCTCCTCTTTAAAGATCTGTGTGAACACTCCTGAGTACACTGAGGCTGCTCTGATATCGATGCCACACTCTGTCAGGTCTGATTCATAGAAGATCAGGTTTCCTTTCTGCAACTGCTCAAAAGCCAGTTTTCCCAGAGACTCAATCATCTTCCTGCTCTCTGGACTCCAGTGTGGATCTGTCTCAGCTCCTCCATCATACTTGACCTTCTTCAGTTTTAGATGAACCACCAGGAAGTGGATGTACATCTCAGTCAGGGTCTTGGGCAGCTCTCCTCCCTCTCTGGTCTTCAACAGCTCCTCCAGAACTGTAGCAGTGATCCAGCAGAAGACTGGGATGTGGCACATGATGTGGAGGCTTCGTGAGGTCTTGATGTGGGAGATGATCTTTCTGGCCTGCTCCTTATCTCTGAACCTCTTCCTGAAGTACTCCTCCTTCTGTGGGTCAGTGAACCCTCTGACCTCTGTCACCATGTCAACACACTGAGGAGTGATCTGATTGGCTGCTGCAGGTCGTGTGGTTATCCAGAGGCGAGCAGAGGGAAGCAGGTTCCCCCTGATGAGGTTAGTCAGCAGCACGTTGACTGAGGTGGACTCTGTCACATCAGTCAGGATCTCAGTGTTGTGGAAGTCCAGAGGAAGTCGACACTCGTCCAGACCGTCAAAGATGAAGACGACCTGGAACTGATCAAACCTGCAGATTCCTGCTTCTTTGGTTCCAGAGAAGAAGTGATGAACAAGTTCCACCAAGCTGAACTTTTTCTCTTTTAGCACATTCAGCTCTCTGAAGGTGAAGGGAAATGTGAAGTGTATGTCCCGATTGGTTTTGTCTTCAGCCCAGTCCAGAGTGAACTTCTGTGTTAAAACTGTTTTCCCAATGCCAGCTACTCCCTTTGTCATCACTGTTCTGATTGGTCGGTCTCTTCCAGGTGGGGCTTTAAAGATGTCTTCTTGTCTGATGGTTGTTTCTGCTCTCCTGGACGCTGTTTCAATCTGTCTGACCTCATGTTCATCATTGACCCCTCCCGCCCCTCCCTCTGTGATGTAGAGCTCTGTGTAGATCTGGTTCAGAAGGGTTGGGTTTCCTGCTTTAGAGATCCCCTCAAACACACACTGGAACTTCTTCTTCAGGACAGATTTGAGTTTACGTCCACAAACTGGACCGGGAGTTCCTGAATAAACAAAAACACAGTAACATTCATAAAGAAAATATAACGTTTTAATTCCTCTAAATAGCGACTATATGAACATGTTCCCCCCATGTGTTGATGTCAGTGAACGTCTCATTTGTCCATCATGTTGAATCTTTAGAGAAATCCTCTTACTGCTCTGCAGACGCTCGGCCAGCTCCTCCTGCTTCATCCTCCTCAGGAAGTTCACTGTGATCTTCACTAATGCCTCTCTGCTGCTCCTCCTCTGCTCTTCATCCTCACCATCCAACACCTCCTCATCCTCTCTCTGACTCCCTGAGCATTCTGGGTAATCTGGACTCAGAGCCTTGTGGATCTTCTTCAGCTCGTTCTTGACAAAAGTGACCATGTTCTCCTCCAGCAGCTGGAACAGAAACTCTATGAGTGACAGCATCAAACTAAAACCATGGAGCCAAACATCAGATCCATGTTGGACAGACTGACAATCCACTGGTGTCAAAGTGCAGCATGGAGATGATGGTGAACACAAGAGATGTAACAGCAGCTGTTGGACATGTCCTCACCATAAATATGGAGTCCAGGTGTGTTTGATGCTGCTGGGCAGACTGACCACTGGGAACCTCTGAGCTCTCCTGGTCCACTCTGTGGAGGAATCAGTGTCAAGTCAACATCAGGACAGAGAGATAATACAAGATGGACTTTATATGTCCCCTGAGGACGTTCACAACAGACAGAGACACTTTGGTTTCAGACCTGGTCCGTCGTACAAACTGGTTCTTTTCTACAATAACCTGAGTCTGTCAGTTACAGCTTACATCTGATCAGCTGATCCACGTCCTCCTTTAAACTCAATGTAAAAGTCCTTTGAGTAGTCGCTCTTTAAAGACAGACAGCTGGGTTCAGGAGAGTCTGGTCTCTGCTGCTGGATCCTGAAACAACAACACAACTCATGTTTAACAGTTTTAGTTTTCAAAAGAATTCTCAGCAGAGTTATTTTAAGGGTTACAAATGTGAACTAGAAAATTTCCTCTGTTTTTGAATGGGCCACGGGGCTACTGCCGGTTTTGCCATCTCTGTCAACATGGGAATCAAACCCACGATCTTACTGTAACGTCAAGACAGAACTGATCAGACACATGATCATCTTTCTATAAGCACTGATATGGAGGAGCTGTAACCACATTAGGTTACGTGTGTGTGTGTGTGTGTGTGTGTGTGTAATCACATGAAGTTACCTGTGTGTGTTAGAGTGTGGGAGAGGAGTGCGCGCTTGTGCACGCATTTGTATGTTACCTGTGTGTTTTGATGTGTGTGTGTGTGTGTGTGTCTGTAACTGTAATCACATGAAGCTGGTTCTAGAGTCTGTGTGTGTGTGTGTGTGTGTGTGTGTGTGTGTGTGTGTGTGTGTGTGTGTGTGTGTGTGTGTGTGTGTGTGTGTGTGTGTGTGTGTGTGTGTGTGTGTGTGTGTGTGTGTGTGTGTGTGTGTGACTATGAGCTGCATCCTGTGTCAGTCTGATTTAGCTGTGTCTGTGTTTATAAACATTTAAACAAGCGCCAGGTGGATTGTTTATGAAGTTAACGAGCTCTGGCCTGAGAATCAGAGGTTACCACGGCAACTTGAGGTAGTTACCACGGTGATTGGGGCCCCCCAGGCTGAGACAGACAGAAACGTTGAGAAAAAGAGCCATTTTCTGCCTCTGCACCGGCCTCACATTTAGGCTTACTGTGACAAAAACGGTAACTCCTATCAGAACAAAACAGAGATCAACGTTGCTCTACGGACTTCCTGAAAAATGTGGTACGTTTTGGTGTTTCTACAGTAAATATTTTGGAGACGCTGGCAGTTTTAAAACATCAGTTCGTTCTGCTTCTCTCAGAAAATCTTTGTATTGGAGTCAATGAGGAGCAGAGACAGACGTGGCCGCACTTAGAGGCTGATAATTTAAATTCTGTAAGACTCTCTGATATTTTGAGCACATGACATGAGAGAGTCATGTGCTATGTGCTATGCTTGAGCACATGACATGAGAGAGTCATGTGCTATGTGCTATGCTTCTCACACCACATTTCTCATCTACAGGCTAAGGTCCGGGCTAAACTCGGTTTCCTTTATAGACATCGTCTCGCCTTCACTTCCTCTGCTAAACAGACTCTCATTAAATTGACAATTCTCCCCACACTCGATTTCGGTGACACCATCTATCGCACAGCTTGTAAGGGCACTCTTGCTAAACTGGACACACTCTATCATTCTGCTATCCGTTTTGCCACTAACGCCCCTTACAATACCCACCACTGTAGTCTTTACTCTCTGGTAAACTGGCCATCACTTCACACCCGCCGTCAGATCCACTGGCTCACTCTCATTTACAAGACCCTTCTTCAACGTACACCCCCCTACCTGTCTTGCTTGCTGCACCGACTCCCTGTCACATACAACACTCGGTCCTCCCATCTCATTCTGTTAACAACTCCTAAAACCAGATCTACATCCGGCCTTGCATCTTTCCAGTCAGCTGCTGTCTCTGACTGGAATGCGTTACAAAAACACCTTAAACTGGATAACTTCATCTCCATCCCCGCCTTCAAAAATGCCATCTCACACCTTTTTACAGATTCTTGCAGCTGCTTCCCTACTATTTAACTACTCAACTATCTAACCCGTTTCTTCAGTTTCTGCTTGTTGAACGCCCATACCTACCGCCGTTGGCCTAGGCCACTTTCTGTGTCACACTGCTCGCTAATGAATCCTGTAGTATCTGTAACAGACATTTACTCTCTTTTATGCTTGTAATAATCTTGTCTTCTATGCTTGAATATCCTTGTTATTAGCTTTTATGCCTTGTTTCTGCTGAATGTTTGTATTGTTGTGTATATTTGTTATTGTCTTTTAACCTATCTTTTCTCCCTCACAGCCCCCCCCCCCCCCCATCAAGAAGCTTATGCCTCTTGTCAGGCCATCATTGTAAATAAGAACTTGTTCTTAATTGATTTCGCCTGGTTAAATAAAGGTTAAATAAAAAATAAATAAATAAATAAAAAAGATAACAAGTTTGTCTACAATTTTCTGAAAAAATCATGTGTGTAGAGTGTAAATTGTGACCAGGCCAAGTGTGGAAAGAGAACAAATCTGGAGTTTTTCTGGGCTTTCTCCCACTCTAACCGATGATGTCACCCACTCTGACACGAACATTCCGTGCAATACACACCCATTATAATCTCATAATTTCTCCAAAAATGATCATGGTCATTGATCAGGGATTGATCAAAAACTATATGACCTATCAAAACGTAAAGTAATACGCCAATACACAAGACTTTGTCTACTGTTTAAAGTTTAAAGACCCCCTAAATGAAAAATTCACTTTCTTAAATGATTAACATGTCAATTTAGTGTGTGGGCTCTGCTACAAGGCATTTCAGGAGCAAAATTGCTAATCCACGCCATAACTGAGCATTTTAGACTCGAAAATGCAGTTTCAATACCAGACAAACTGGATTCAATTTTTCAAATTGGAGTCCGTTTTCGTGCGTCACAAAACTATAGCAACCAATCCTGTTGATTTTTCCCCCATCTCATTACATAAAATATGCACAGGGTACAAAGCGGGAGTAACGTACGTTAAACAGCGATGACAGCGACGTTGCTCTGTATTCGGGTGAGGAGTGGTTAAAGCAGAAGTAAGTGGTCCGGTCGTTTTCACCAATGCTGCGTTCCAGGCAGGCTTTTGAAATCGTAAATTACAGCTTCAAGTCACAACTTACGACTTTGTAGCGTTCCAGGCAACCCACTCGTGTTTTTCCGACCTGTTTTACCGGTGAAAGTCACTATTACGGCCACTCGTAACTTCCGACCGGTGAACTCGACTTCACGGTCGGAAAAATACGAGTTTCCTTGAACGCACCATAGCAGTCCTCGTCCCTACGTCGCCACATTCACGGCGTTCCTTGGCTGCACACACAGCCCTGCATGCCGTTCTCTCTCCTCATTGGATAAAAACTGTAGGATACGATAAATGTTTTCTCCTCGGCTCAGAGCAGAGCAGAGTGACTGACAGACCCGTGTTTCAGACCAAACACTCTATAGAAGTGATTGCTGTCGGAAGATATAACTATTTAAGACTTATATTAACACAAATATATCACTTACTTCTGCTTTAAGGACGGTGATACCAGCCTGTTACCGAGCAACTCAGAGACTCTGGGCATGGCCCCTGGATGCCAGCACCTAAACAACTCTATAATTCACCGCGGCGGCGGCTCTCTGCAGCCGTTGTTTGCTGTAGTAGTTCACCGCGACAGTGACACTTCACATATACAGCTAGAGGCAGTGTGTGCGGGGTCCGCCCACTATTCAGACATCCCGCTATTACGACATCCCTCTATCTAGACAAGCCGCTATTCCGACACGTTTTGGTATCGCTATTTCGACACGTCATCTTTTTTTTTTTTTTACAGCTGCGATACCCAGGCGCGTCTCTCTCTCTTTTTTTCTTTTCAGCATGCCTATCACCGGTTTGATGAGGGAGTGATGTTATTAATCTCAACAACTCAACTATCAAGTATCAAGTTGCAAACAAAACTGACACACATGATAAACAAACAGAACTATGCTGCAGTTTGTTTGTCAAGTTAACCTGTCACCTTCAGCACCACGGACAGTGAGGCGGATGAGCCGCGGAGAAGTAGCCCAGACTGAGAAGAAAGCAAGATACATGGCATCGGGCAATAAATCAGTCAGAAAAATTATCTTGCATTTTAATAAGCTACAATAAAAACAAAAACCTCCCAAATCTCAACAAAAAGGGAGCAGAAAGAAGAATAATCTTATGTAATCTGCCCCTTTATCCCAGAAAATCTTTAATTTTTTCTTTTACCTATGTTAAAACAATGTAAAGCAGGACGATAGTTACCATTACTTTGAACGCCTTTCCACTACACAGTTACAGCTCTACTGCACTCGGTTTAGGTAATTTTCCATTACAGCTGAGTCCTTCACTGTTCCTCTTCAGGGCCGTGTTGTCTCACTCTTTATTCTCTCGTCAGCTCCAAACACACGTGCACCTCGTTATCTCAGGTGACAGAATAATAACAGACTCAGTAGGCTGCAGATCAGTGTGCGCTGCTGCCTGTGTGTTTTTAAACTTGGCAGGTTTGTTTTTTCTTCTCTCTTATAGGCCTATGTGTTTGTGTATGAGAAACAGTGTCTCAGATGAAAAAGAAAAAAAAAAAATCAGAAGGACACGTCTGACTATAACGTAATAAATCAATGTCGGAAAAGTGGAATGCTACTCAGCTCATCGTCACTAGGGTGGAGGGTGA
The DNA here is from genome assembly GCF_905171665.1 of Trachurus trachurus. NCBI lineage: Eukaryota > Metazoa > Chordata > Actinopteri > Carangiformes > Carangidae > Trachurus > Trachurus trachurus. Next base: position 39,623,398 of record NC_139892.1, read on the forward strand.
GCTGGAGCCTTTCTCAGCTGACTTTGGGCAGGAGGCGGGGTTCACCCTGGACAGGTCACCAGTCTATCACAGGGCCAACATATACACACACACATTCACACCTATGGGTGATTTAGAGTCACCAGTTAACCTGCATGTCTTTGGTCTGTGAGAGGAAGCTGGAGAGAACCCACACATGCACGGGGAGAACATGCAAACTCTACGTCAGATTCATGAACGTGTTGTTAAATCAAGAATGCCAGAGAAGGTGAGTTGAGAAAGAAAGTTAAAATGCCCAAACAAAAATCTAAAGGGAGCGTCGGACTCCAAACATAAAAAGAACCTTAGTGCTGAAGTGGAGCGACTGCTGCAGGAAGTGAACAAAAAGCAGCTGTTATATTTAGTAGCGTCAGCAGTGGATGCAATAACAGAAACAAAGATGCATGGGATGCTGTCAGTCATTCACTGAACGTGTGTCTGAGTTATAACTCAGTTTTTAATGAGAATCATTGAAATGTGACTCCACAGGAAGAACGTTCAACAGAAACTCAAAAACTTTGAAATGTTGTTTCTCTTACATCTGATCAGCTGATCCACGTCCTCCTTTAAAGGTAATGAGCCCTTCCCTTGACATGTTGCTCTTTAAAGACAGACAGCTGGGTTCAGGAGAGTCTGGTCTCTGCTGCTGGATCCTGAATCAACAACACAACTAATAAATGTGCATGTTGGAGAAAAACTGATGAAAAATATCTTCAATCTTTTAATAAACACAACAACTGACTTTTAGAGAGAAAAGTCTTTATGACGGTTTTAAATTCTGACCTTTCAAATAAAGCTCACCTCTTGTTAAACTGATGACGACCAATGGACTCATCACTGGATCCAGGTCCGGGTCCGGGTCCAGGTCCAGGTCCAGCAGACTGTGTCTTGTGCTGCTGCTTCGGCCTTGAACACAACACACACAGAGCTTTGAGTGTGAATAATGATGGAGCAGTGATCTGAGTCATGGACAGTTAGAGATGCTCATCTGACCTTTGACCTGTGATCTGGCTCTTGGTTTTAGAGGGAGGGGCTCCCTCCTCTCTGTCCTCACACTGATCCATGCTGCTGAGCTCACATCCACATCAGCTCACACACACTTTGTAGCTTCACCTGCAGAGGAAACACACATCATTCATCTGCACAGCAGCTCACATGTCCATCATGTCTCCAGCTGCCCCTCCACTGATTGGCTCTTTTTCTCTGCTTTTCATTTCATTTTGGTTTATTCCATTCATGGTGTACATTCTTCACAAGGTTGCACAAAATTACATAATGTAGCTGCACATTGTCACCATGAATGAAAAGGAGCAGGATGAAGAAAACTTACAATACCTGCCCCTCTCTGTTGTTATAATTACATTGGCTTACTTCAACACCAATATTATACCCTATTTTAAGAACACTAGATGGCGTGATGAAGCTGCAGCCCAGCAACATGATCCATGGACCACTGTTTCCATCCACTGACACACACAAGGTCTGAGATCCACTGAGTTGATGTGACACAGTCTCTGTGTGGACAGCGTCCCTGTAGAAAACCACTGGATCAAACAAGCTACACACACAACAACTGGGCCAAGACTTATTTCACCTCACAGCTCCACTATCACAACATTCACTCATTTCACTCACACTGGAAATTCAAAGAGAGAAAAACACTCTCCAGCTGCTACTGACACTTATTGTCTCTGTCCATCCATTCATCGTCTGCTCCATCAAATGTCACAAAATACAGACAAATGATGCGTTCAAGTTCCTCTCAGTCTGAGGCCACGTCTTCAAATGTCTTGTTTTTGTCACAGCAACAATCAAAGACAAAATATTCAGTTTACAGTCAAATCAAACAGAGAAAACAAGGAAATCTTCTGTTTTTGAGGCTGAAAACTGAAAATTTCTGCTTGAAAAATGTTGATTAAACAACTGTTGCAGCTCTAAAAGATTCTCCACAACAATATTGATGATTAGTGTCCAATAATCAATAACCCAGAGTGTGTACTATGTGTAACCACAGACAGTGTCCAGCTGCTCCTCTTCTCATTCATTCTAATGAGTCAGTGAGCTGATGGAACCTACAGAGTCACAGGACAAACATGCTGTGGTTTCATCTTTAATCATGTGTTTCTGAGCTCATCAGGTGTTTTTAATCTACAACCTGCAGCTGGAAAGTGACCAGTAGCTTCACCTGTCAGCTACATGAGCTGCAGTACAAGCAGGAAGTAGCACAACAAGGAAATACTCAAGGAGAGTACAAGTACCTCACAACTGTACTGCACTAAATGTACTCAGTTACTGTGAAGAACCTGAAGCTGAACATCGATCAACACTGGAAAATCAATCATCAATAAAGAAACTGTCAGTGATAGACAGTTACAGCTTCTGCTCTTATTCCAGCGCTTCTACCCACAACATCCACACAACATGGAGGACACGGTTCTACCCACAACATCCACACAACATGGAGGACACGGTTCTGTCGGTCCAGACTTTACAGTTACAGCTCTGACTCAGCTACAGTAACATTATAATAACACAACAACAACACAACCACAAGTTGAAGGGCAGAGAACTCAGGTAACGACAGGTGTTAACGAGGAAAACATCCAGACTGTTCACCTTACCTTCACACGGGGAAATAAACTGCGACACAACAGCTGGGTCAAAGTGAAACTATGAAAGTTGTCTTACCTGTCTGACATGAGGGCGTGGTCTTACCTAATCTCTCGCTCTCTCTCTCTCTCTCTCTCTCTCCCTTTCTCTCTCTCTCTCTCCGTCTATGTGCATATTTTCTTAAGACTGAATGTTCTGAGCTCTCGAGGTCACAGTTCAAGATTCATTAAACTTAACATAATCAACTTTATTCGTTCTTGTTCTTCAATAAAACAACAAAAAAAGCTCCGGTTGAGATTTCACTTCTGTAATCTGAGTAGACAGACTGGTGTTTTTACTGCTGTTTATTTCTACTACTGAACCATAAAGAGTTAAAACATTAATGATAATATCGATCTCCAGTCCGCCGCTTGTCAGTGACTCTGTGTCTGAACTCATCTCCAGTTTCCTCCAGGACGCTGCAGGACTCCATGAAGCGACACGAGGGGGCGACACCGCTCCGTGTGGTGGAAACATGACACCAGACAAACAGATGACGACACATCCGACTCAACACATCCATGATCCGACTACGGTTTGTTATGGAAAGTCTCCGGAGGAGGAGAAGACGTCTGAGAGACACCGATGGAGACAACAGAGAGTTTAAACTGAAATATAAGTTCATTAAAAAAATATTTTAAACAACCCTCCTTTATTGCTCTTAGCGGTGAGCTCAAGCAATACACAACCTCCATCAGATTTTTAAGCAACCAGAAAGCAATAAAACTGTCAACATATGTGAAAACTTGAACATTTTTTTGTAAACTTATAAATTCCCCCTGGCGTATTATAATATAGATGTGCTTTATATATTGCATATTATTTTGAAAAAATGTTTTGTAATGTGAAACAAAGTTTTGAATAAAAAAAAATGATGTGAGTATTTAAAATAAGTAGGCTATTTATAGGATATTTCATAAAGTGCAAAGTGACAAGTAGAGTGCCTATCTAAAGTATGCAGGGATGTTCTGGGTATTTAAAATAAATCAAATACATTCAAGTACATAGGATATTTCATAAAGTAGAGTGCCTATCTAAAGTGTGCAGGGATGTTCTGGGTATTTAAAATAAATCAAATACATTCAAGTACATAGGATTTCACATAAAGTGTTCATTGTTCAGTGACAATAATCTGTAGGAGAGGAGAAGGGACCTGAGTGGAGCTCCACAGGGATGGAGCTACCCACCAAGGTGACCTAATGCAGTTCCAGTTTGATGCTGGCACTGCGTTGTCAGGTTGAGAATGCCCAGTAGGGACGAGGCCAGAGGTGGGTAGAGCAGCCAAAAACTCTACTCAAGTAAGAGTACAGTTACTTTAGAATAATGTTACTCAAGTAAAAGTAAAAAGTAGTCATTCAAACATTTACTTGAGAAAGAGTAGAAAGTACTTGGTGAAAAGTCTACTCAAGTACTGAGTAACTGCTGAGTAACCTCTGATTTGTTCCTTTAATGATCAGCGTGTAAATGTAGTAGGCCTCATCAAATACACAAACATATAATAGCAATGAAAGAATCCAGATATTGCCAAAGAACAACATTTAACAACTAAGACAATAGCCTAAATGACTTTTTTTCCCCTTTTTTTACAAAGTAACATAAATGAAGACAAATTCAGCCACAATAACTTACATAGGCCTATCTCTGAAAGATCTATGAACTGTCCATAAGCTCTTTGTGTGCACTATATAGCCTACTCAAGTAAAAGTAACAAGTATGCTGCATTGAAACTACTCTTAGAAGTACAATTTATCCAAAAAGTTACTCAAGTAAATGTAACAGTAAATGTAGTGCGTTACTACCCACCTCTGGACGAGGCTGCCCACCAGGGTCTCATCCCTACTGGTACCTACTGGTCTCCTATGTACAGGGCTCCACGACTGCTGACTCACAATCCAGTTTCTGACCTTACGAGTAAAACAGAGGTAGTCACACTGCAAAAACTCAAACATTTTACCAAGAATATTTCTTATTTCTAGTCAAAATGTCATTTCTAGTCAAAACTAATCTCATTATACTTAAAAAGTAGCTTGTTTTAGACACTTTTCCCTTCTTTCAAGCAGATTTTCACTTGAAATAAGTAGAAAAATCTGACAGTGGAGCAAGTTTTTCTTTCTTATTACAAGCACAAAAAACTTGGTTTCACTGGCAGATTTTTCTACTAATTTCAAGTGAAAATCTGCTTGAAAGAAGTGAAAATGATCTAAAAACAAGTCAATGTTTAAGTGATGAGTCTTATTTTAAATGGAAAGAGATTAGATTTGACTAGAAATGAGACATTTGGACAAGAAAAAGGACAAACATTCTCAGAAAGATTTAGAGTTTTTGCAGTGCAGTGGTGTTTTTGAGGTGCTCTGGACGTCTGTTCCATTCACTGATGGTTTTGCTGGTGTGTTAAAGTGTTAGTGTGTTAGCTAACAGTAGCTGTATAGACCTGAGCAGGTGTTACATCTCTGAGAGCTTCTTCCTCTTCTTCTTCTTCCTGACTGTGACTGTGAAGCTGCTGAAGCTCAGAGCTGCTGTCTGTGACTCCACAGGAGGAGGGGATGCCACCTTTAGCTGGAGCAGAGCTGGTCCACACCCCGCTGCAGCTCTATCCATATCTCCTGAGGTGCTGCAGGCTGCTGCCCAACACGGCCATGCAGCAACACTATCGACACGCCGTACGACAGGTGAGCTGCTCAGGTACACACACACACACACACACACACACACACACACACACACACACACACACACACACACACACACACACACACACACACACACACACACACACACACACACACACACAGGTGTAACGCTGCAGACGGATGCTCTACTCTCTCTAGTTTCTTTTTTTTTTTTTTATACTTTATTGCAGAATTCAAGTTCATATTCCAGCACATATCTTATCAGTCACTGGCACGTTCCTGCAACATTTATGACATTTTTTAAAACATTTTTTAGTGTGTGTGTGTGTGTGTGTGAAAAACATCAAAGAAAAAAGTGAAAAATAGATGGATTCAAAAAAAAAAAAAAAAAGAAGAATAAAAAATGAATATATATAATTTTAAGGGGAATATTAATAATAAAGGGGGGGGGGGGGTGGGACAAAGACAGTTGGGGGAAAAAAAAGGGCATAAGATAGAAACAAAAATTGCAACATACATAGATTTGTTCTCTTCAGAAATCTAATAAACCTTTCTTCAGAGCTGAAAACATCCGTTTATTTATTTATATAATCAAACCACTTATTCCATCTCTTCAGACATTCTGGTTCTTGTTTTCTGACTCTGTATGTAATTTTTTCCATTTCCAGAATACTGTTTACAGTTCATTTCCAGTTATTAAAAGAAGGTGAGATAGATTTTTGCCAATTTCTTGTGATTTGTTTCAAAGCTGTTATTCTAAGTATTCTGTATAAATATTTGTCTTTTTCTGTTGTAAGTTCGGCTGGTGTTATTCCTAAAACTAGACATTTCGGTTCCAGTGTTTTTTTAAACTGGAAAATTGAAAAGAAAGATTCCATAATTTTTTTCCAAAAAGGTTTTAGTGATGGACAAAATAGAAAATATGTGAGTGGTTCGCATGGTGCTCCCCACAATTTCGCCAACAGTCTGAGGTAATGGATGTTGTGAATTTAGACTGTATGTTTGGAGTAATGAAAAAACGTGTGTATACCTTCCATGAGAATTCCCTCCAATATCCAGAACTTGTTGTTTTGTGTATTGTGCTATAAGCATTTTTCCAATCGTCGTCTTCTATTTGTACTTGATTGATCTTGATTCCACTTTGTCCTAATTAGGTCTTGTGTTTCTTCACTGACTCCTAGTATTTGATATATTTTTGAGAGCGTATTCTTGATATCTAAATTCTAATTTTTTATCATAAAAGTTATTAATTGATGTTGTTCGTGGTGACCCTCACACACACACACACACACACACACACACACACACACACACACACACACACACACACACACACACACACACACACACACACACACACACACACACACACACACACACACACACACACACACACACACACCTCTGCTGACGGATGCTGGACTCTCTCTAGTGACGGTTTCTGAGCTGAGGATGCAGAGAGAAGCTGGATGGAGCTGCAGACTGGTTAGATGGACAGTCTGATGGTGTCACATGTTTATTGGTCGTGTTTAGTGTTGAGTTTAGATTTGATGATCCTGAATTGATTGATTGATTTGATCCTGATCAGATGTTGTTAGTGTTCAGTGAGTTTGTCGTTTGTTTTCCTGTTTGTTCTTTGTGTTTTTATTTCATTTCTCCACGTCGGGGCACCAGAGAATAAATATGTGGGGCTCCGGTGGGAGGGAGGAGTCACTACTGTCACTGTCATTTCATCTTCAACATCACGTGGAGGAAAACATTAAAGGACAATTCCGGGCAAATTCACCTCAGGCTGTATGTTCCTAACATTTTAGGTCTAACAGAAGGAATCTGAAGGTTTCCAGTTTAATTTCTCCTGTTTTGTGGTAGTTGTGTCTGTCCCTGCGTCGCCACGGCAACGATGAATGGGAGCGGATTGAAGTTCTGCTGCTTAGGCTGTTTCCATCCCTCAAAGCCACAGACAGCGTCAGATGGAGACTCAAACATGCAGCCAGAAGTTTATTTACTTCAACAAGCCGACATGTTTGTAAAACTAGATCTAATTCAAAGTCTGGCGGAGTCGAGACCCAAGTTGACGCTTGGTGTGTTCAGGTGCAGTGGGAAGCTCCCGTTTGTGTCGTAAACACAGGAATATCAACTCTGGACTTGAAGTAAAAAAAACTTCTTGGCGCATGTTTGAGTCGACGTCTGACACTGTCTGTGGAAAAAAATTGCGGCTTTGAGGGATGGAAACAGCCTCAGCAGCAGAACTTCAATCCGCTCCCATTCATCGTTGCCGTGGCGATGCGGGGACAGACCATAACTACCGCAAAACAGGAGAAATTAAACTGGAAACCTTCAGATTCCTTCTGTTAGACCTAAAATGTTAAGAACATACAGCCCAGAGTGAAATTGTCCTTTAAAGTAACAGTGATGATGATGATGATGATGATGATGATGATGATGATGATGATGATGATGATGTCACTACAGGTTATTATCCATGAGGGAGGTTTGATTGACAGCCAGCAGTAGTAAACACACGTCAACAAACACAAACTGTTGCAGCTGTTTATTTATTCATTGTTTGTATTTAGTGTTGTTTACTTTAATATTTAGTTTAGATTAGATTTTCCTGAATTGATTTATTTGATTTAACTCTGATCAGATTCTGTTAGTTTATTATTTGTGTAGTTCAGGTGTTCTCCTGTTTATTATTGGTGTTTTATTTCATTTGATCACGTCACCAGAGAATAAATGTGTAGGGCTGCAGTGAGGGACCAGCATGCACCTGGGTGGGCTGATGGGTTTTGTTTTGTTTTGTTCTTTTCTTGCTCCTTTCTGGTCAAATAAACCACATTTGTAGTTAAAACTGGACTTTGCATGGTCATGATGTTTCTCTCAGCTGTCTACACCACGACCCATGGTGCAGCAGTGGCCCTTTGATTCTTTAGGGTTTAAAGTTTGATTTGAAGCTTTTCTTAGTTTCCACAAACAGCCACTACAATGACTGATCGCCTGTCTGATCTCCTCCGGTCCCTGCTGCTGCTGCTGCTGCTGCTGCTGCTGCTGCATTCACACATTCACTCACAGATCAGGAAAACCTGAGAAAATCCAGGATTAAGTCTGAAATTGAGGATTATTTTCATTATTATCAGTTATTCTCGTCCAAAACGTCCAATTCTTCCATTTAGATTTTAAAAATGAAGGAAAGAAACACAGTGGAAAAACTCAAACCAGAGAAATAATAATGATAATCATGATGATAATATTATTAATAAAGTGTCCTGATTGATGAGTTTGTGTTTCCAGGGTTACACCAGTCACTCAGATGAGGACGACCCAGAGAGGATCCAGATGATCATCCAGAGAGCGATAACAGACGCTGACTGGATTCTAGATAAAGTGAGTTTATTATTATTATTAATAATAATAATAATAATAATAATAATAATAATAATAATAATAATAATAATAATATTGTCAGACAGAGCAACACACGTCAGTCTCTCCTCTCTGTGGTTGCAGTACACCAAGAAGAAGTGAGGAGAAGGAGGCAGCAGCTGCTCACATCAACTATGAAGCTCATTGTTTCTATCAGATCAATATTCATATCAGTGTAAAAACTGTTCAGACTGAAATGTGATTTAGTGACGTTTGATATTTTTAAATAAAGTTGTTCTCACTGACTGTGGCTCCTTGGTCTCATTGACAGTGTGAGGACAGAGGTTATTCAACATGAGGGTTGACACTTTTATTATTAAATGGTTTTATTGGTTCTTAACAAACAGGACACAACAAGTCAGGGTAAACGTCTCTCTCAGCCTCTTCACGTTATATGTAGAGGGCAGCAAAAAGAGCCTCTCATTAGTAGGATGTCACACACACACACAACTTATTTTTTATTTTCTTCTTTCTCTTTATCTTCATTTATTTCAGTTACATCCTGAGTCAGACTCCCATACAGGTCATTTTGTTGTCGTTCCACTTTGTGACCATAGGTGGCACTGTGATACCAGGTTCAGTGAGAAACTCCTGACTCAAGCCCATCCCATTCCCATACACTAGGAGGCAGAATAAAATGGTGTTTGAGACAGTCAGACACTTTCTTACTGTTCCACAGGTATGTAAAACGTGAAAAACAACTTGAAAATTGTGACTTTTGAGGTCACGTCAATGTATTTAGAATGGTTTGATAACTTTGGTGTATTTGTCAATGCAGCCACAGTATACTCACACTTGTTTGTGTTATTATTTATATACGTATTGAAGTTATATGCATTTATAGTTAAACTCAAGTATTTGCCTGATATTAATAAATATTGTCCTATAGTTTTCTTTTCTACAGAGCTTTATAATATTGGTTCACTCATTCTGATACTTACATTTATTTTCTGCCTCTTTAGTTCTTTGTTGAATAAATTCTCTGTAGAGTGTATTTGTCTTTTGACAGGCGTTTCCTAATCCCTTCATGATCCATGGTCCATCTATAGACTTTAGTTTGCTGCTTTGTTGTTTCACTGGACACTTTTTGTTTAACCATGATGTGAATATTCTTCAAATGTTCCATATACATTGTCAATATGGTTTTCATTATAAAGTGTTTCCAAGTCATTCCTAAACACATTGATGCTTTCCTCTGTCCTCACTCTGCTGTAATGTGTTTTATTTATTTGTCTTGTACTTGCTGCTGTAACAGAGTTAAGGAGTTAGTAATTCCACTAACTGTAATTCTGTTATTATGGAAGCTGCACTACACGTAGTTTATTATTATTATTTATCTGCCTGTTACAATATGAAGTCGTTCACTCCTTTATTTATTTTTTATGTATTTATTATGATCTATGAGTTAGAAGCTCTTATTTTGAAAGGCCACACTAACGAGCCCCTGCAGACTTGGCGGGTTGACCCGTTTCTAGGCAACAGTCTGCTGTGGGAGTCTCGTGGTAGGTTGACTTGTACTGAGCTCCGTTAATCTAACTTTCTATTTGAGGGTTAAAGGTGACTTTATTGATCATACATGTGAAGATCTGCTCCAGACAACAACTGCTGATGTTCTGTGATGATGCTGAGTGAGATACATGACAAGTTCATTGATACGGAAAAGCTTTTCACTCACTTTGATAGCTTCATGTTAGCTTGTGGCTAATCCTAGCAGCGTGACTGTTGAACAGGCAGAGAGTGTTGTGAAGGTTATTCTGGGCTGTGGTTCTGCTGGCTCCACTGGTTTTTGGATATAGGCTCATGCTGAACATTGTATTGATAAACTCATCAGTCATTCTGTGCTGATTGGGATGTAGGGTTAGGTTACACAAGTGTCTAAAAACAAGCTGCTTTTTAAATGTGATGAGTCTTATTTTAAGTATAATTAGATTTATTTTGACTAGAAATAAGACAAATATTCTTTGTAAGATTTTGAATTTTTGCAGTGTGGAGAAACACAGAGAACCAGCAGAGACACTGATAAGACATCGACGCCTATGGAGAGACATTTTAGTCAAAACTTGATGAATAAATAAAAAAAATCCTTAAATGAATAAATAAAAATCTGACAGGAAATGAATCTCAAAATAAATCCAGTAATAAATGTCGACATGTTCATGTTTGTTTATTCATTCATTTATTTACTGATTATTTTTACATCATGTTTTTGTTTATTTCACATCAGATTGTTTACAGGACAGAGATGAACACAGTTTAATAATGAACTCAGCGTCATGGCAACAGAAAAATCATTGGGACCTGAAAAACAAGAAGAAGTTTACAAGAATCACTGAGAAGAGTTTAAAACATCAACTGGTTTAATCCATGAATGTGAAAACGTGAGTGAGAGACAGAGACAGAGACAGACATGTAGAGACTGAACTGTCTGTTCAACAGTGAGAAGGTTTCTGTGACAGGAGGAGACTCTGCTTCACTCAACACAGACTCACTGAGGAACCGTAACCGATCCAGAACCCAGGATAGAGAGGTTGAGTGAAGGTGGTGTTGAAGGTGTAGAGGTGGATCAGTGAGTCAGAGGAGACTCTGTAGAAGGACAGAGAGCCAGCAGGACAGTCCACATACACTGCTACTCTGTTAGAGACAGAGGAGGAGGAGGAGGAGGAGGAGGAGGAGGAGGAGGAGGAGGAGGAGGGGGAGGAGGAGGAGGAGGAGGAGGAGGAGGAGGAGGAGGAGGAGGTGGAGGAGGTGATATATGTCTGTCTGTTATTGTGACAGACTCTGTAACCACCATCATCAGAGCATCTCAGACTCCAGGACTGATCGTTCCTTCCAAACAAACAGTCTTCACTGTTTCCTTTCCTGCTGATTCCTCTGTAACTCACTGATATAAAAACGTCTCCTCTCCACTCGACCTCCCAGTAGCAGCGACCAGTCAGACCAGTTGAACACAGCAGCTGAGGCCAGTAGTCAAATCTGTCTGGATGATCAGGATATGACTGATCCTCCTTCACATGTGTCGCCTTCCTGTTGTTGTCAGACAGTTTGATCTTTCTGTGCACTGTGTTTGTGTCGATTGTGAGTGGACAGGAATCTGATGGAGAGAACAAGACACAGCTGCAGTTATTGATCATGTGATCAGTTATTGACAGTTTGATGAAGACTCATGAGGTCAGTGATGTGACAGTGTGAAGATGGTTGAATGTGCTGCTTTGTTTCCATGAATCAAAGTAAAAACAGACTTACACTTCCTCAGACCTGGTGTCAACCATGGGACTCCAGCAGGCTCCACCCTGAAAGGAGGAGGGGGGTCAGAGCAGCACCTTCTCTGTCAGCATGTGTAGCTGGGTCAATCTTTACTTTGTTTTATTCATCTGATCATTCATTATAGTCATTATTTCTTTATTTTTATCATTCATTATGGTGAACATTCTCAAAACCTGCTCGATGCTAACACTATCTAAAACAAGTTAGAATTTCCTGCTTTGTTTTATATCACTTCTATTTCTAAGTTCCATCTTCACCTGTAGCAAGGGGGAGCGATATTGGGGTAACACACTAAGGGGGACGTGGGCGACGTCGGACCAAACTCCCGGCAAAACTCTGGCTGCTCTTGTTGTGGTAAGACGTGTTGTGAAGCTCTCACGTTGCTCTGTAAAATATGCACTTAAACTGTCATGTAATGCGGTTGAAACTGTGCGCTAAAGTAACGACAGCTTTTATTAATGTGTTGCCGTGTTTTTAATTGTGTTTTACGGTGAAAAAGCGGCTGTAGTTTGGGTTTAACGTGACGTCTGCCGTGTGTGTGTTTTGTGGCCTGTCGTAGGAGGCAGACTGTTTCTACCTGCAGCTGTGTGTTTCCTGACTCTGCCCCTGTGCTGCCTTTGCAGGTGCCTTTTGTCTGAAAAATGCTTTGAAATGTGATTTCTGAGATGTGTTTGTGGTAAATATATGAGAGTTGAGTCTGGTCAGAGCTGTAAAAACGTCACTAGAGCACACATTATTTCACTTTTTATTAGGGATGCACGATAGTTATCGGTCCGATAATTATCGGCCCGATATCAGGAAATTATGACGTCATTTCGATAAATCCGATATCATAACTTATCGGCCCGATAAGATTTATTATATATTTTTTGTCAGCACTGCGGTATGGGTCTTTTATTTTTTGGAAGCGCTCTCACTCAGAGCGCTCTGCTCTACTCCTACAGGAGACCTGCTGCCTGCAGTGAATGCTGCGTTCAGGTGGCCTCCCTATAATCGGAAAAACAATATTCTGACTGAAATCAGAGTAGTCCCTCATTTCGGAAAACAACTCGTCAACTCGGTCATAATTTTGGTAGTTGCCTGAATTGACTTGACTTATCCCAATTACCCTTATTACACATAAACCATAGAAATATGAACATAAAAAGGTCTGAAGAACGGCTCGCAAAACGGGAACTGGGAACTCCCGTCAACACGTGAACGCAGCACAATGTGCGTACTGGGTTAACACAGAACATGACGGCGCTAATGTGGGACGATAATAAAGAAGACAGTCCGCTTGATGTCTGTAATAAATGTTCCGAGGAAGCTCCACGAGGAGGGAAAATAGCGCGAGCAAACCTGGTCAGTCACCTGCAACATGACGTCGCTCCGACGGAGTTTTTAAAGCTACGAGGACGATGCTAACGACGCTAGCAACATAAAGCTAACTGTAAGAAGCCACCGGGACACAAACACACAGACACTCTCTCCCTCTCTCTACCCCTCAACCACACACACACACACACACACACACACACCCCTGCACCCCCCCCCACCCCCTCTCACACAGACACTCTGTCTGTCTGTCTGTCTGTCTCTCTCTCTCCCCCTCTCTGAAAAGTTATTCATTTCTTTTTTAACTTGTGGGATGCACTTTTCCCACTTTGTATTTATTCTAAATGAGTAAAATAAATAAATAAAATAATGCAAAGTATTTGCATTATTTTATTTATTTATTTTAAATAATGCAAAGTATTTGCATTATTTTATTTATTTATTTTACTCATTTAAAATAAACACAAAGTATTTGCATCAGTTCTAGAGTCTTTCATTTTTATATCAATAAGTAATGCAGCTTATTTAAATAGATGTTCATTTGAGATATCAAATAGTTTTGTCTGATATCTTTTAGCAGAATGTTTGAAAGGCTTGTTAATAGAATATCTTCATTTAAAGAGTCAAAACTGTTTTTGGTTTGTTTATAGTATTGATGTCATGATATATGTTAGGTCCTCACTAGTCTTTTTTTTATCTCCAAGTATGTTATCGGTTATCGGTTATCGGTTATCGGTATCGGCCTTCGGAAGCAGAAAGTTATCGGTTATCGGTATCGGTTTCAAAAAAATGTTATCGTGCATCCCTAGTTTTTATTATTGTCCTTGTGTAGAGGAAAAGTATGGAATATTTTTATTTGATAATTTCATGGTGATTTTTATTCTGTTTTTCTAATGATTATTATTTACAAGTGGGTTATAGACATATTAATTCCATGTGATTATTTTAGTTTCTATTCAGGAGAGTATCTTTTCTCTAAAATTATTATTACTATTTATTTATCCATTTATTTTTGTATTCATTTATTTTTTATTGTGACATACAATACAGTAAAGAGCAGCAAAAGAGGAACAAACTCTGGCTGCTCTTGTTGTGGAGGCAGACTGTTTCTACCTGCAGCTGTGTGTTTCCTGACTCTGCCCCTGTGCTGCCTTTGCAGAATAAATGAACCAACTCAGATCCATGGTGTTGTCATCCTTCAGCCTATAAGCAACCATTTCACAACTGCTACACATGCACACATGGACATTACATGGCTCTCACACACACACTGTTTTATCACTGTGTTCACATGGAGGCTGGTATGTCTGGATGAACACTGAGCACAGAGAAGAAGGAGCTGGAGTCTTTATCTAGTGATGATACAGAGCAGGAGGAGACCAGGAGGAAACACTTCATCATGTCTTTTCTCCATGTCATGTCACTGCAGTGTGAGACACACACTTTCACTCTCTGACTCTCAAGCTGCACAAACACACGTCACAGCAAAGAAGATGAAGACACAACAGGTGGAGCTGACCAGCCCAGATATCCCACAATGCACCAGGAAAGGTGGAGGAGAAGAAGAAGAAGAGTGGGTCTCATTCATGAAACGTTAGTAAATCCGTGTGTAGATTTGCACAAACTCACGCTACTGAAACTCTACTCCAGATTCATGAACGGTGCAGGAAACTCAGATTTGATCATAAGCATCGGCCCCGGTTCGAATCCCGCGTCGGGCAGTCGTTTCCTGCATGTCATTCCCTCTCTCTGCCTCCCCCTTTCCTGTCCGTCTCTACTGTGTACTAGGACTGTCAATGAATATTTGAAATTCCAATGTATATTAGAATTATAGTTCACTGATTCTTGAGAGTCGGGACAAAACACGTTCTGAAAAACTTTTTTTGAAAATGTACACTATATTGATTAGAGTTATATATTCATGTAGATAAAGATCTGTTCTATTTCACCATGTAAAGGTGCAGGCTGGAGGTTCAAAAACATTTTTAACAAATTCACATGTTTACCTTAAGGACTTGATTTGTGTCAACTCCGTCAGACACACTAAAGGTATATAATAATATAATTATAATAGCCTATCAAGAATATTAAGTTCTGATGCATGTTTTAATAGTGTTTAGTTACTCTGATATGCAATAAAAAGTAAGATATAAACTTAAGGTTTAATTTCACACTGTTATGAATACACAGATTTCTAAAAATGAGCATTTTCAAACATTATCTTTTATTTTGCCACTATAGAAAAAAATCCTAAAGTGAATAAGACACAAGAGGATGTAGATCTGATGATCCTTTATTACTTAAACAACAAAAACTGAAGAAAGAATTATTTGTTTCCCCAAAAAATTACAAAAACATGTATCTGACGGTGCTGATGAAGATCTGACGGAGTTGACAAAATTGTATTTGCATTTCTGATCAATGAGCAAAAGCTTTTTTTAAAGGGCCCATATTATGCAAAATCCACTTTGTACAGGTTTTGTAGTGGTCCTGTGTGTTCCCGTGGCCTTTCTATGACGCCTGGAGGTGGAAAAAGTCTGTTCACTCCCTTCATTGATTTCTACACTTTTTTGAGATCGTGTCTCCAAACGGGCGAATTGGAAGTGCTGGCAGACTTGACGTCAGGATGCGCTGAACTCAGGTGACTTCATCTCCCGATACTTCATAATAAACCCCCTGGGCCAGTCTGGAAAAACGTGAGCTCCGCCCGGTGAGGCATTTCCGTAACAGCGACAGTCGCGACCCCTCCCCCCTCCCCCCTCCCCATCCCCATCCACATACACATACACACACGCTCTCTCTCTCTCCCGTCCGTCATTTGACATGAAGATGCGGTAGATACGGGTGGAGCAGTCGGTACCGCGGCCGCCAGATGATCATTTTGAATCACTGATTGAAAAACAGCCGCCTGTCATTACAAATGAAACCGCGGATCAGAGAATACTGGAATGATACCGCTTCTCACCAGAGCAGCGGTCCTAATCACGGAATGAGAGACATCTGAACGAGGAAGTCTCCTCTCCCGGCGCAAAACCACGTCAATATTCTCCGGTAACTTCTCATCAGTCGCACCGTGCAGTTTGTGCTGCTCCTCAGTTTCACTTGTTTTTTTATTTGACAGTTTCACACAGAACTTTCTGATGGTAGTAGGAGTCCATGTTTCTCCTTCTGCCACAGTAAAAAAGGGACTTTTACATTTTTTCAGACAAGATAAGAGTCTCAGAAACTTTTTTTTTTTTTCGGAAATCAATGCCCAACCCCTGTCCCAATGTCAACATTAGCACATGTACCTGTAGTGAAAACCACACCCTCTCCCCGTGACAGGTGTGGAGTGGACGTGGTTTACTCATCTTATTTGCATTTCAAGGTGCAGACACAGAAATGGCTCGTTCTCAGGAGAGCTCTGGAGAGACACTTTTAGATTGCTGAGATCTAGAGCTGCAGATTGATTTGGGGACAATACACTAGGAATACAATATGGTAGGACAACTTAGAACCATGTGAAATAGTTGAAAAACAGCATAATATGGGACCTTTAAATAGATGGAAGTAACACTAAATTAAGAAATAGCAATCCCTTGTCTTACTGAACATATTTAACAAAACTGTAAATACACCATTTCAAACTATAACAAATTGCACAATTGCCCTTCTATAATGTCACATTACCTAGCATTTGATTGGAAGATGTGTCTGTTTTGGACAAATCTGCCACAGATGACACTGTACTGCATATATTACACTAATGATGGTGGAAAGGCAGGGTTTTGCACACGGTCCGAGTCAAAGAGACTGGATGCTGTGGCATTCTGGACACAGATCCTATGGATCATGTCTTAAAATATATCAAGACAAAATTACCACAGGTGCACTTTTGGTATGATGGTCCAAGTAAACTGATTTGAAAAAGCAACACTGAACTTCTTCCCTGCTCTATAAGAAGTGTGTATATTTTCAATAGTGAAAACTACACACTGTACCTTTAACATTTTACATCAATCAATAAATCAAACATGTAGAAAAGTGCTATATATAACACATGTGCTGGAAAGTCATCCAATAATAAGCAGATAGAAAAGAGAAGAAAATTATTCAATAAGCAGACCACAGTCTGGCCGTGCTCTACAAATCATAACTATATTGTAAAATAATGTAATTGCATTCTATATACCTACATTAATGTGCAGATAAACCCCTGAAATAACATTCTATTCCTTTACTATATTTGAAAAAAGTATAATATTAGCACATTTAAAGCAGAAGTAAGTGGTCCGGTCGTTTTCGCTAATGCTGCGTTCCAGGCAGGCTTTTGAAATTGTAAATTACAGCCTCAAGTCACGACTTACGACTTTGTAGCGTTCCAGGCAACCCACTCGTGTTTTTCCGACCTGTTTTACCGGTGAAAGTCACTATAACGGCCACTCGTAACTTCTGACCCGTGAACTCGTACCAGATCGAACTGATACGACTTCACGGTCGGAAAAATACGAGTTTCCTTGAACGCACCATAACAGTCCTCGTCCCTACGTCACCACATTCACGGCGTCCCTTGGCTGCACACACAGCCCTGCATGCCGTTCTCTCTCCTCATTGGATAAAAACTGTAGGATACGATAAATGTTTTCTCCTCGGCTCAGAGCAGAGCAGAGGGACTCAGACCCGTGTTTCAGTCCAAACACTCTATGTAAGTGATTGCTGTCGGAAGATATAACTATTTAAGACTTATATTAACACAAATATATCACTTACTTCTGCTTTAAGCAGTTATTGGTGGATTTGTCAACTCCGTCAGCTTACATGTCAACTCCGTCAGACATAAAACCTGACGGAGTTGACTCTGACGGAGTTGATGAAATGGCATGTTTTTTTCCTTCTGCAGAAAAAAGCCCTGCAGCTAGCTAGCTAGTTTTTTGGCTATTGCTAGCTGTCTCCATTATCTCAATAAAATACTTGCATTGAGTCCACTATGGTTCATAAGGGAGAGATGGTGTTGACATGCTCCGGCTGGGACCATAGGAAAATTGACATTGTTCATCTAAAATATAAAAAAATGTCAACTTTAACAGACCATGTGTGGTATTGATGCATTCACCACAGCCAGGAGAATGAAAAGGGATCCTCAGGGGATAGATGGCCATGCTATTGCCTGATTTAATGAGGTTTATGAAAGAATCTGACGGAGTTGACGGAAACAGAGGACACAACTTTGATGGGCAGATTTCTGTGGAAAATATTTTTAGATGTTCATGCATGTTGATGCATTGTTTTATACATTTATAACCCTTATCTTTGATTTGATATAAATGTTTTCACAATTGTAGAGGTTTTTAAAGTTTTTTGGGGGCTGGTGAATATTGTGACCTATTGCTGAGGACAGGAGAAATAACATGGGCCGTCTGACCACTGGTCATATAATTAAACAAATATCCCCCAAAAAAGGAATTATCTATGCTAAAACATAACATCAGTATTCACAATTCATTTAGATCTAACTTTGTGAGTATGTCAATCATTTTTTATTTCCTTATTTTTGATATAAATAAGTCTTTTCTGTGTGGGACATGTTTTGTCCCGACTCTCAAGAATCAGTGAGTGATTAAAATGAAATTCGAATATGAAAATATGATATTCGAATATTAATAATTTAGTAGTAACTCACACAGACACACACACACACACACACACACACACACACACACACACACACACACACACACACACACACACACACACACACACACACACACACCTGTCTGTGTGGTCACGTCTGGAGAGAAGCAGCTTCTCAGCGTTAATCGCGCATTAAAAAAATCGTGCCGTTCACTGAGAGCTGTGATGATGATGATCCTCTGCTTCATCGTGACTGAACTTGATCCGCGTTATAAGGATCATTACTGGATGTGGGAATAAAACATGCCGGCTCTTATCCCGTTTCCAGAGCGAGCTGTTTGCTCACGTCATCACAAAACTTGTTTGACATGAATTGATGAAGGCCGAGTAAAACGCAGTCTTTTTTCACGTAGGCCTATGTCGTTGCTGATTTGCATTGTGTAGCCGTTTGTTTTGTGTAATGTAAGCTGTTCAAAACGTGTTTGACATGCGCTGATAATAGTAAATACAGGCGACCTATAAAAGTCCATCTCTTTGTATTGATTTTTTTTTAAGAGGTAATATTCTAACCTCATTTCTGCCATTCGTTGACAGCCCTACTGTGTACTATCAAATAAAGGAAAAAATCCAAAAAATATACTTAGAATAAAAAAAGAACCATTTAATAAGTAAAGCCAGAATAGTTCCATAACATAGAAAAAAAAATACACACAACTACAGAGCTACAGCAGCCACAGGAGGAGGAGGCTCTTCACAGCCTCAGCTGTAGAGGAGCATGGTTGTATCAACACATGAAGTTGTATAGGCAGGTTATATTGTTACAGAAGCACCAGCCGTCTGTCACAGCTCCATCCAAACCGGTGCCAGCTGGATGAAGTGTGCGTCCACCGAGCGTGTAGCAACGTGTAGCAACACACACTCTGCATCGCATATGAGCTGCACATTTATGGAATCAGGTTTTATGTCAGATTATTATTATCATCATTAGATGGAGCCTTGACGTGTGTGTGTAACCGATCCCTAAATCGTTTGTCATGTTTAAATGACGTGTTTCAACATCAGAAAGAGTAATACGATTTAAAATTGTAATTTCCAACAGTGACAAACAACATTTCTGTGCATTCCAACATTTACACAAGCACTACACACAGTCAGGAGCAGGTGTAGATTTTGTGAGTAGCTACGAAAAAATTCTCTCTGACGGATTCGCGATAGTGTTGCCTCTTTCTCACTGAACACCATGCTGTCGCTCCTGCTCCTCTCTGCTCCTCTCTCTCTGTCTCACTGAGGGGCGGGGCTGCCTCGCACCGTGCGCTGTGTCTGTGAGAGCGCGTGTACGAGTGCATGCCGCTGCATCATCGATGTAACTCATATGACTGTATAACTCCATGTGCTGCAGACGTGAATGTGGAGCGAGCGAACCTTGGTGAGTTATAAAGCCATCAACATGACTTGGTGCCTGCTAACAACTTAGCCTACCACTTATTCCACATGCTTAAATATGAGTCATATTTCAGTGCTTGTTTGGCTAACACTAGCTACTTAGAGCACAAAATGAAAGCTCTTATTTGAGAAACACTGAAGCTGTTGCAGTCATCTTGTTAATGACAACTGTCTGTGGAGTGTGGAGGCTGTTTATCTTGTCACAAATCACAAAAACTTCTAATTGAGACAAACAAGTCCCAAGCAAGCCTGTCTAACATTAGGCTACCTGAATGTAGTGAATCACAGCAGCAACAGGAGGAATCACTCATTCAACTTGCCGTGAAAATTTCAATTTGTTTCCAGATCAAATTTATTCTGATTTTGCTGTTAAACTTTGCTGTTCTTACTGTAGAAACATGTACTGTAGATTAGCAGTGAATAAACTCACGTTGGCAATAATTTGTTGACACAAAAGAAATGGCAATTAAGACAGGATACAGACACCTTTTACGCAGTGGATAAACTTCAAATAGCCTATCAGGGCTTGAAGCAGGAAAAAATCCTGTGCCTGAAATCTTTTTCCGGGGGGGTTTTTAATCATGAAATATGAGCAGTTCAACAAAAAAAAAGAAGGAAATTTGATCATCCGTTACTATAAAATTTTAGTTGATTTGCAGCATTTTTAACAATGATTATTTAGCTTTTCAGCCAGCTGTCTCTTGAACTCTGGGGCAAGGCTGTGTGTGTTTAAGTAACTAGTGTGGTTGTTGGAAACCGATAATTTAGCCAATGCATTTTTGTCTTCCACTAACTTCTTGCACAGCTCCACAAGTGGCCGGGCCATTGTGAACGAGAGATCGATCGTGTTCAGCTATAAACACAGTCATACGAATTTTCTGTTCACACACACACGGTCGATCATAGATGTAGCCATATATATTATTATACAATGACAATTGGGGGGGGGGGGGGTCAATATTTTCTCCAGAGTGTAAAGGGAACTTAGTACAGCGCAGCGCATAATTTACATAAGTCTTACAGTATCCTTAGCCTACAGTATCTTGTTCAATGAAATGTCTACAGTCTCTGTGTAGATGATGATAAACCAAATTTTACACAATTTTACAGTTCATGCAGCACATATTGTACCACACAAACAACTTTTGCAGTCACCAACAAAATATTCTAGATCTAAACTGTCAGCAAGTCACACACACACACACACACACACACACACACACACACACACACACACACACACACACACACACACACACACACACACACACACAAACCCTAATTTCTGCAGATCCACACAATGCTGAACGAGAACCAAACACACTATCTACATAGCAAAGACGATGGCAGATGTGTTACCATACAATACATGCTCTAGTCCAGACAGATTCACATCCTGTACTGGTCCCAATATTGGAATTAATGGATAAGATAGGGCTCTATAGTTTATAGGCTCAAAAGCCTGAGCTATAGGGTGACTCTAATCTTTACTTTAATCAGAAGTGAGAAACGTATCAGACTATTTTAAGAAAACAGCACACAAAGTTTGATTTTGAGGTCACCAATGTTTTCAATATTAAAAAGGTAAAAGCCCAACTAAACCACCACTCAAAGACTATTAAAATTAAATTATAAAACTTTTTTTTTTTAAATGTGCTACATAAATAGGCTACACAAATAGCCTGAACACGCAAACATCCACATTAAACTTCTCATTCACTTCAATTAATGTTGTTTCCAAAAGGGGGCAACTGTCAAACCTGGCAACGCAGCATGCGGCTTTGTTTACTACCTGACGGCAGCACACGCTAGCAGGTTATGATAGCTCCGCTAACCAGAGTGACATACACAGGGCACAAACGGACAGACAGACACGCAGCGTGGTAAGGAATAGTGACGTTAAGGAGAAGCAGCTTGAAAATCAACATGAAGAGGGACGAGATGTTGATTTTCAAGGTCTCATTTATAAAACTGTGCGTGGGATCGTTACTAAAAGGGTACGTACGCCCAAAAGCCAGGTTTTGCGTGCGCAAAAAAATATTCAGACTTCTAAAACCCTGCGTACGCACACTTGCAAGCAAACTTCCCAAATCACAGAGTTCCTACAAGTGTGCGCAGCTGAATCCGCTTCACGTTCCGCACTGTACACGCCCTGTTTTAACCCTAGATGGTCAATGCAAACCACCACATGAATGCGGTCTGCATGTCAATGAGCCTGACGTGCTGTTGTTCTGTCGGTGTTGTGAATTAGCTGCAGGTGTTAAAGTGACAGCGTGACGTGTTGCTGCAGCTGTTAACGGCGTCAGCGGCTCAGAGCGCACGCGGTGTTGTTTTGGTGCGCTGCCCTCTCAAATGCTGGACCCGGTTCGGCACATAGTTACAACAATGACAACAGTTCTAGTGAATCTGAAACAAGTTATTAACCAGTCACCATCATGGGCCAGACAGTCGTTGGTCCCTGAAGACCCTCTCCCTCCTTTCTCCTCCAGCGGTGCCGCGGTGCAGCATTACGCACGGGGCTCACCGCTGTATTTATATATTTACAGTAGCCTAATTAGACTGATCAATAAAATTTGTTGAGTCAGTTAGTGGTATCCTCCATCCTGAAATATATTCTGAAGAATTAACGAACATGACGCTTTTCTTTATGCTGATTTTCTCTCGGTTTTTGTGATGAACAGGACTGATAACAAGAAAACAGAGTGTAACGATTGTGATTAGTGGCTTTTTCCCAGTCTTTGATATTTAATTGACTCTGATAGGACCGGATGCTTTATTCCATGCAGCCGCGCCGTCCTCTCCTCCTCCTGTGCTCTGGGAGTGGACAATATGACGGAGACGGTGGTGATTAAATATAGAGAAGGAATTTTGATTTTGAATTTTCAGTTAGATTTTAAGAAGTTGAAACACCAGTCCGATGCAAAATAACGCTGTTGAATTAAATCACCGTGGCAACATGGATCTAACGCATACGGGTTGAAATTAAATGTGTGACGGCCGATAATAAAAACATAATCTTTCTTCTCACTCTGCATTTCCTGAGTCCCGTTTTGTGCGTACGCAACGGTTATAAATGAGACCCGTTCCTAGCAAAAAACAAAAGGTAGGAGGCATACGTACTGAGCTGTAGACACCTGACACACACCCCCCCCCCACCCCACCCCGTGATTCGCACTATGGAGTGGTACCTGCAGCCGCCGCTCCCGGTGAGGTCGAGTGGGAGAGAGCAAGCACGGAACACTGTGACCCGGGTCTGAACTGAAGCATGACAGGCTAATACCCCCCCCCCCCCACCGCTGCAATGCACTAGTTTTCTGCACCACGGTACACAAAACAAGCACGGCTGGTTTAATAATTTATTTTTTTTTTTAATTAAAAAAAAGAAATCCTCCACCCTGCCGGAGGTCTTCAAGCCCTGGCCTATTCATTTGTCTTCAGAGATTATTTACAAATGGACTTTAACAAGAAAATACTTGTTAAAAATCTTTGTAGAAGGTGAGTCAGGGTTCCCACGCGTCCTGGAAAACTTGGAAACTGTTTGACCAATTATCCACTCATGGAAAACACATGGAAATTGAGAATAAGTAAAACCACTAATGATTTATTTTCCAAAGATAACTAAGTTATATTGTGAACCCTTGTGTGGGGTATTGTGAGTATCATCCAATCGATACAGTAGCATTGTGATTATTGAGAAAGCTTCATGATTTTGCTCTCAAATCACACCAGATTGCTACATTTCAATTTACAATGCGCACACATTTTCGGCCGGGGGGTTTAACCCCCCCGGAATCCCCTGGGAGGGGTTGGTCCCTGCCATACCTTGTCTAAAACTGAAATGACGCCACTGAGTTCAACCAGCTGCAGCTGAAATGTTTCCTGATACACTCTGAAATAAAGTCTTATCCAAACATCTGGAGAGACTCTTTCATCACTGACATCTCTTCTCCTGAATATGACACAGGGAGTCATGATGAGACACTGAAGTCATCATGAGGAGAAACTCCTGATCCCAGTAGTTCATCACTGTGACTGATGAAAGCTGCACAGCTCATGTTTGAAACACTCTGAGATTTTGGCTTCAGTATAAACTGTGTTGGGACGAGTCAGACTGAGACAGAGGACGTCAGTGGAGTGGGCGGAGCTTCACTGTGGCCTACACCACCTCTGGATATGGTCTGAGTGATGGCATTTGATGTCATCAATGCATGGATCACCTGAGACAGATGTTAATACCAGGTGTGACCAGGTGTGAACGGGGCCATAGAAAATGTTCCAGCTCCTCCTCCTCTATCAGACAGTGTGTGTGGCTGCAGCAGCCTCTCCATACCTGAGAGAGTCCAGTCTCCAGCCTGGATCCTCCAGTCCAGCAGACAGCAGCTTCACTCCTAAGGCTCCTGAATGGTTGTAGCTCAGGTCCAGCTCTCTCAGATGGGAGGGGTTGGAGCTCAGAGCTGAGGCCAGAGAAGCACAGCCTTCCTCTGTGACCAGACATCCTGACAGACTGAACACACGCAACAACACACAGGAACCCTCTGTCAACACCTGCTGCTGTGTTCAAGTGGCATCAGATAAACAGCTGGATGGATCCTCACCTGAGAGTCTCCAGTCTACAGTGTGGACTCTCCAGTCCACCAGACAGCAGCTTCACTCCTGAGTCCTGCAGGTTGTTGTTACCCAGGTCCAGGTGTCTCAGACTAGAGGACTGGGAGCTGAGGACTGAGGACAGAGCTTCACAGCTTCTCTCTGAGAGGTCACAGCCACTCAGTCTGAAGAGGAATTCAAGGAAAAACACTCACATACTCAATATGAAGGAAATAACAGGTTAGAATCATAAATACACAACATTTCAACACAAACCTGAGAGTTTACAGTGTTTCTTACTCAACATGTTCTAGTTTGTATAAATAGATTTATAGATAGATTTGATTATAAACTGTGACTGTGATGGTACCATTCCAATATTCTCCGGTCCGCGATTTCATTTGTAATGACGGACGGCTGTTTCTTCAGTCAATGATTCAAAATGATCATCTGGCGACCGTGGTACCGACCGCTCCTCCCGCACCGCTTTATGTCAAATGACGGACAGGATAAGGAAGAGGATAAGGAAGTACCGGGACGTGGAATCACGTGAGTTCGGTGCTTCGTGACGTCAAGCTGCACAGCACTTCCAATTCCCCCGTTTGGAGACACTATCTCAAAAAAGTGTAGCAATCAATTTAGGGAGTGAACAGACTTTTTTCACCTCCAGGCGTCATAGAAAGGCCACAGGAACACATAGGACCCACAAAACCAGTAGAAAGTGGATTTTGCATAATATGGGCCCTTTAAATAAACTAGAAAAAGCATTTCCAAAAATGGAAATGGTGTGAATGCTGAAAGCCATTGCTGAACCATGCTGAATTAGCAGAATAAATTGACAAAGACATGCAGAATGGCATACAAGAAACATGTCCAAGGAAGGAATTGAACCCATAACCTTCTGCACATCAGCCCACTGATGTAACCACTTCACCATAGTTACATTCAATGAGAGAAGAGTAAAAGAAATCCCTGTATAAGAGGCTCACTGACTTCTGAAGAGAGGTTGAGACTTGAGATTGAGATTTTTCAATGATGCTTAAAAAAAAGAAATTAAAGAGTATAAATGTGCCATTAGTTTGTCTACAGATCAGAAATTGAATGAAGTCTCTAGCAGAAAGTACGACATGAATGAGGCAGGAATCGAACCCATGACCTCATGATCAATAAACCTGTACTCTGCCGCTTCGCCACAGAGAGGACACACATAAGCATGTTGCCATTGTAATGTGATGATGTGCTGCAAACTGTGGCACGAGGAATGAATGAGTCTCTTAACGAACACCTGTAACCAATTGAGGGTGGGGAAGGGGAGCAGAACTCAACATAACATAAAAAGAGTGCTCCCCTTGGATTCGAACCAGTGACCTTGGGGTTGGCAAGCAGCCACCTTAACCACTGGACTACAGACAGAGTTGTTGAGAAGAGAGGTTGAGACTTTGATGAATGTGAGATTTTTCAATGATGCTTAAAAAGAAGAAGAAAATAGTATAAATGAGCCACAACAAGCAAGAAGAGGATTTTTTTGTGACCTGTGACTATTTTTTGGTGAATTAAAATGAATTAAAAAGCACTTAACAGCAAGTTACAAAGTTGAGCTCCTTCTCCTGCTGCTGTGAAAAAAATGCATTGGGCTGAATGAGAGCAGAGAGCTCCCTGGCTGCATTTAAAAAAATATTTTAAATTATTCTCTGAGTCTCTGAGCATTTTTGACGGCATTGTGAGACCTAAGACAAGCGTGGCTACAAACCAGTGAGGAATTCATGCGTCTAGAGTTTAATTTGTGGCCGTGCTGGCAATTTATCCAGAAAAAATCCTGAATGTTTTTTCGATCCCTCTCACTCTAGCGATGATGTCACTCACTCTAAGCCCTGCTCGTTAGACGCAACACACACCCATTATAAAGCTGGATTTTGTCAAAAAACTTAATGATTTTAAAGCGGCCAAATATCAGAAACTGTTGAAGATATCAATAAGCTGAGTCATAGAGGAATACTTAAAAAGTTTGTCTACAGCTCAGAATTTGAATGAAGTCTCTAGCTGAAAGTATGTGGACGCTTTAAAGGCTGAAAGAAGTAAGAAGATTTGAAGAGTTTCAAGACTGTTCCAATGCATTCTCTATGGGGAAAAAAAAATCAGAAATAGTTGAATATAGCAAAAAGTATGAATAGTTGAAAAGAGAAAAGTCATAGCACACCTGTCCCGAAAAGGCTGAACATTTTGATATTTGAATTGTTGAAATAGCACAAAGTATGAAGGACTAGTTAAATGCCGAAGAAAGGCAGAAAATGGCCGAACCGAATAACAATAGTGTGAATGCTTCCAGCAGTGTGAATGCTTCCAGCATTCACACTAATAATCAGCTGTTGTTTTTCAGTAGAACCTCCTTCTACGTCCATCACCAGCCTCTAATCTCTGCCACTAACAAACTATATGAATTAATGAACTAAAATACAAAAACAATGTTTAGACAGAGAAAATATTTTACCACTTAAACAATGAGCCATATTCTGCTGAAAGTGAAAAACCAGGTAAAACTGTCATAAAACCTGAGCAGTGTTCACTCTGGTGACAGTGAACGCTGCTCAGGTTCATCATTTATAAACTGATTAATTCAGTTCAACGTTTACTAAAAACGAACATGTCCAATGAAGCACAGCCTTCCTCTGTGACCAGACATCCTGACAGACTGAACACACACAACAACACACAGGAACCCTCTGTCAACACCTGCTGCTGTGTTCAAGTGGCATCAGATAAACAGCTGGATGGATCCTCACCTGAGAGTCTCCAGTCTACAGTGTGGACTCTCCAGTCCACCAGACAACAGCTTCACTCCTGAGTCCTGCAGGTTGTTGCTATTCAGGTCCAGGTGTGTCAGACTAGAGGACTGGGAGCTGAGGACTGAGGACAGAGCTTCACAGCTTCTCTCTGAGAGGTTACAGCCGCTCAGTCTGAAGAGATGATCATGAGGAATTAAAGAAGAAAGGAATTAAATATCTGTCCTGTTGAAAAGACAGAAGTGTTTTTATGTAATGATGAATAAATCCAACTATCTCTACACTTACAGAACTTTGTTGGAGGTTTTGCCTTTGACCACTGGCAGCAGCCTCAGAAGAGCCTCCTCTGAAGCAGAGTATTTCTTCAGGTCAAACTCCTCCAGATCTTCTTCTGATGACAGTAAGATGAAGACCAGAGCCGACCATTGAGCAGGAGACAGTTTACGTGTGGAGAGACGTCCTGATCTCAGGGACTGTTGGATCTCCTCCACTAGAGAACGATCATTCAGTTCATTCAGACAGTGGAACAGGTTGATGCTTTTCTCTGCAGAGGGAGTCTCTTCAATCTTCTTCTTGATGTACTGGACTGTTTCCTGATTGGACCGTGAGTTACTTCCTGTCTTTGTCATCAGACCTCGTAGGAGATTCTGATTGGTCTCCAGTGAAAGACCCAGGAGGAAGCGGAGGAACAAGTCCAGGTGTCCATTTGGACTCTGTAAGGCCTCGTCCACAGCGCTCTGGTAGAAGTTTGTCTCTGCAGATTTGACTCCTGTTGTTTCAGTCTTCTTGGAGGTTGTTTGTTGTTGTGACATCAGGTTGAGTTCAGAGTTGATGAAGGTCAGATGGACATGAAGAGCAGCCAGAAACTCCTGAACACTCAGATGGACGAAGCAGAACACCATGTCCTGGTACAGGCCTCTCTCCTCTTTAAAGATCTGTGTGAACACTCCTGAGTACACTGAGGCTGCTTTGATATCGATGCCACACTCTGTCAGGTCTGTTTCATAGAAGATCAGGTTTCCTCTCTGCAGCTGCTCAAAAGCCAGTTTTCCCAGAGTCTCAATCATCTTCCTGCTCTCTGGACTCCAGTGTGGATCTGTCTCAGCTCCTCCATCATACTTGACCTTCTTTACTTTGGCCTGAACCACCAGGAAGTGGATGTACATCTCAGTAAGGGTCTTGGGCAGCTCTCCTCCCTCTCTGGTCTTCAGCTTCTCCAGAACTGTAGCAGTGATCCAGCAGAAGACTGGGATGTGGCACATGATGTGGAGGCTTCGTGAGGTCTTGATGTGGGAGATGATCTTTCTGGCCTGCTCCTTATCTCTGAACCTCTTCCTGAAGTACTCCTCCTTCTGTGGGTCAGTGAACCCTCTGACCTCTGTCACCATGTCAACACAGTAAGGAGGGATCTGATTGGCTGCTGCAGGTCGTGTGGTTATCCAGAGGCGAGCAGAGGGAAGCAGGTTCCCCCTGATGAGGTTGGTCAGCAGCACGTTGACTGAGGTGGACTCTGTCACATCAGTCAGGATCTCAGTGTTGTGGAAGTCCAGAGGAAGTCGACACTCGTCCAGACCGTCAAAGATGAAGACGACCTGGAACTGATCAAACCTGCAGATTCCTGCTTCTTTGGTTTCAGAGAAGAAGTGATGAACAAGTTCCACCAAGCTGAACTTTTTCTCTTTCAGCACATTCAGCTCTCTGAAGGTGAAGGGAAATGTGAAGTGTATGTCCTGGTTGGTTTTGTCTTCAGCCCAGTCCAGAGTGAACTTCTGTGTTAAGACTGTTTTCCCAATGCCAGCCACCCCCTTTGTCATCACTCTTCTGATTGGTCGGTTTCTTCCAGGTGGGGCTTTAAAGATGTCTTCTTGTCTGATGGTTGTTTCTGGTCTGTCTGGTTTCCTGGACGCTGTTTCAATCTGTCTGACCTCATGTTCATCATTGACCCCTCCAGCCCCTCCCTCTGTTATGTAGAGCTCTGTGTAGATCTGGTTCAGAAGGGTTGGGTTTCCTGCTTTAGAGATCCCCTCAAACACACACTGGAACTTCTTCTTCAGGACAGATTTGAGTTTACGTCCACACTCTGGACCAGGAGTTCCTGAATAAACAAAAACAGTAAAATTCATAATGAAAATATAACATTTTAATTCCTCTAAATAGCGACTATATGAACATGTTTCCCTCCATGTGTTGACGTCAGTGAACATATCATTTTTCCATCTGTTGTATCTTTAGAGAAATCCTCTTACTGCTCTGCAAATGCTCAGCCAGCTCCTCCTGCTTCATCCTCCTCAGGAAGTTCACTGTGATCATCACTAATGCCTCTCTGCTGCTCATCCTCTGCTCTTCATCCTCACCATCCAACACCTCCTCATCCTCCCTCTGACTCCCTGAGCATTCTGGGTAATCTGGACTCAGAGCCTTGTGGATCTTCTTCAGCTCGTTCTTGACAAAAGTGACCATGTTCTCCTCCAGCAGCTGGAACAGAAACTCTATGAGTGACAGCATCAAACTAAAACCATGGAGCCAAACATCAGATCCATGTTGGACAGACTGACAATCCACTGGTGTCAAAGTGCAGCATGGAGATGATGGTGAACACAACAGATGTAACAGCAGCTGTTGGACATGTCCTCACCATAAATATGGAGTCCAGGTGTGTTTGATGCTGCTGGGCAAACTGACCACTGGGAACCTCTGAGCTCTCCTGGTCCACTCTGTGGAGGAATCAGTGTCAAGTCAACATCAGGACAGAGAGATAATACAAGATGGACTTTATATGTCCCCTGAGGACGTTCACAACAGACAGAGACACTTTGGTTTCAGACCAGGTCCAACAACACCTCGTACAAACTGGTTCTTTTCTACAATAACCTGAGTCTGACTGTCAGTTACAGCTTACATCTGATCAGCTGATCCACGTCCTCCTTTAAAGCCAATGATCAAGTCCTTTGAGTTGTTGCTCTTTAAAGACAGACAGCTGGGTTCAGGAGAGTCTGGTCTCTGCTGCTGGATCCTGAAACAACAACACAACTCATGTTTAACAGTTTTAGGTTTTCAAAAGAATTCTCTGCAAAGTTATTTTAAGGGTTACAAATGTGAATGACTTCCTTTTCCTACATTTTGTAACAATGGGCCTCATTCACCAATATCTCTTTAAGTTCATTCATCTTCTATACAGCTCATCCTCACTAGGGTGGAGGGTGAGCTGGAGCCTTTCTCAGCTGACTTTGGGCAGGAGGCGGGGTTCACCCTGGACAGGTCACCAGTCTATCACAGGGCCAACATATACAGACACACATTCACACCTATGGGCAATTTAGAGTCACCAGTTCACCTGCATGTCTTTGGTCTGTGGGAGGAAGCTGGAGAGAACCCACACATGCACGGGGAGAACATGCAAACTCTACGTCAGATTCATGAACGTGTTGTTAAATCCAGAATGCCAGAGAAGGTGAGTTGAGAAAGAAAGTTAAAATGCCCAAACAAAAATCAGCTGTGATATTTAGTAGCGTCAGCAGTGGATGCAATAACAGAAAAAAAGACGCATGGGATGCTGTCAGTCATTCACTGAACGTGTGTCTGAGTTATAACTCAGTTTTAATGAGAATCATGGAAATGTGACTCCACAGGAAGAACGTTCAACAGAAAGTCAAAAATGTTAAATTAAATGTAGTTTTGTCTCTTACATCTGATCAGCTGATCCACCTCCTCCTTTAAAGTTAATGAACCCTCCCTTTGACATGTCGCTCTTTAAAGACAGACAGCTGGGTTCAGGAGAGTCTGGTCTCTGCTGCTGGATCCTGAAACAACAACACAACTGATAAATGTGCATGTTGGAGAAAATCTGATGACAAATATCTTCAACCTTTTAATAAACACAACAACTGACTTTTAGAGAGAAAAGTCTTTCTGACTGTTTTCAACTCTGACCTTTGACCTGTGGTCTGGCTCTTGGTTTTAGAGGGAGGGGCTCCCTCCTCTCTGTCCTCACACTGATCCATGCTGCTGAGCTCACATCCACATCAGCTCACACACACTTTGTAGCTTCACCTGCAGAGGAAACACACATCATTCATGTGCACAGCAGCTCACATGTCCATCATGTCTCCAGCTGCTCCTCCACTGATTGGCTCTTCTCCTCTGCTTCATATCAGTGTCAGTTGAATGCAGTCACACAGCAGTGAGGAAGAGGAAGCTGCCATCAGCTGCTGTACTTCTACTATCAGTCCACTAGATGGCGTCATGAAGCTGCAGCCCAGCAACATGATCCATGGACCACTGTTTCCATCCACTGACACACACAAGGACTGAGATCCACTGAGTTGATGTGACACAGTCTCTGTGTGGACAGCGTCCCTGTAGAAAACCACTGGATCAAACAAGCTACAGCTGATTATTACACACACAACAACTGGGCCAAGACTTATTTCACCTCACAGCTCCACTATCACAACATTCACTCATTTCACTCACACTGGAAATTCAAAGAGAGAAAAACACTCTCCAGCTGCCACTGACACTTATTTTCGTCTATTTTTTTTAGTGTTTAATTGTAGGGGAGACCAGGGATGGTTGTAACATTTTTGTCATTTCTGCCTGAATCTTGGAGCTCTTTTAAACCAGTGCATTCAAAATGTCAGACCGAGTAGTTATATGTGTCTGATATTAAATGGCTGTTAACTGTTAACTGTACAACACAAACAGAAAGGGCATGGTTGAGTCTCAAACACGAGATGTGTGTCCTAGTTACTGTCAGCCATAGTCTGATCCTAACCTAAGCCCTGTACCCCGTCTTCATCATTGTCTATCGAGACCTAGGCTACTGAAATTCAAAGAAAACATAAATACAATTCAAGTTCATGTCGCAGTTGGTTGTAACATTCTTCATTGTTGTTGTGAGTGTTGTTACAACTAACCCCAGACTCTAAGTGTTTACCCATGTAACATCCATCCCCGGTCTCCCCTACTCAGTCACTTTGAAGAATCTGAGGCTGAACACGGTTCCAACACTGTCAGTCACCAATAAAGCCTCAGGACAACCCCGATAGCAACATGAGCTGATCAGTGTTGAACAGCCTCACAAACATGGAGGACTCGGTTCTGTCGGTCCAGACTTGACAGTTACAGCTCTGACTCAGCTACAGTAACATTATAATAACACAACAACAACACAACAACTAGTTGAACTCTGGTAATGACAGACGGTGACAAGGAAAACATGAAAAAACTGTTCCTAACTGTACCTTCACACGAGGAAATCAACTGCGACACAACCGCTGGGTCAAAGTTAAATTTAACTTCAAGTGGTGGGGGGGGGGGGGGGGGGGGGGGGGGGTGTTATTCCTGTAACATGAGACCAGATCGGTGTTATTCCTGGAGACGGATTCTGGATACAGTGTTGTCCCTCTGACTCCCAGTGGCAACAAACTATCCCCTGTGGCCCATGAAGCATTTATTCTATAGATGCAGTCTTAAAGAGATAGTTCAACATTTTGGCAAATTGGCCCACTGTCATAATCACTATAGTCATAGCAGTAGGTTCGTTACCTTTAATTTTCAGTGTAGGCCTAAGCTATTTTTAGAACGGCGGAGCAGAGCCGTGAGCTGCTCAGAGCTACGCTACGGAGGCTCATGGGATTTCTTGGTTTCCCTCATCAAACTCATCAAATACACAACCCAACAACTCCAACAAAGCTGTCGTGGACAAGTTGTGAGTTGCACATTCACCACGCTATGAGATAATAACACAACGTTACCAGACGGAGCTGTTCTAGAGGGAAATTCATGCAAAACCGCTGATGCGCGTTGCGTTCAGGGACAGTTTTTCAGCAAGCAGACTCTGTATTTACCTCGAAAACGGCTCAGTTTCGTAACGTTCCATTATTATTATTATTATAGCGATTATGGCAATGGGCCAATTTGCCAAAATGTTGAACTATCCCTTTAATGATCAGAGCGTAAATGTAGGCCTAATCAAATACACAAAAATATAATAGCAATGAAAAAATTCTGATATTGACAAAGAACAACATTTAACAACTAAGACAATAGCCTAAATGACTTTTTTTTTTACAAAGTAACATAAATGAAGACAAATTCAGCCACAATAACTTACATAGGCCTATCTCTGAAAGATCTATGAACTGTCCATAAGCTCTTTGTGTGCGGTCATGTGACTGCCTGGCTCTGTCTGATTGGTTACACGGAGTCAAACGTCGCGAGTGGCTACATCTGATTGGTGAAACGCAGTCATGTGACAGAGGCTCGGAAGTATCTCCATTAAAACATAAACAAACAATTTGCACGTTGGATCGATGAGAAAAAGTAGCGAGTAGCGACAGGAATGAAGCTCAATGTAACGGAGTAAAAGTACCGCTTCTTCTGAAGAAATATACTCAAGTAAAAGTAACAAGTATGCTGCATTGAAACTACTCTTAGAAGTACAATTTATCCAAAAAGTTACTCAAGTAAATGTAACAGAGTAAATGTAGCGTGTTACTACCACCTCTGGACGAGGCTGCCCACCAGGGTCTCATCCCTACTGGTACCTACTGGTCTCCTATGTACAGGGCTCCCCGGCTGCTGACTCACAATCCAGTTTCTGACCTTACGAGTAAAACAGAGGTAGTCACACTGCAAAAACTCAAACATTTTACCAAGAATATTTCTCTTATTTCTAGTCAAAATGTCATTTCTAGTCAAAACTAATCTCATTCTACTTAAAAAGTAGCTTGTTTTAGACACTTTTTACTTCTTTCAAGCAGATTTTCACTTGAAATAAGTAGAAAAATCTGATAGTGGAGCAAGTTTTTCTTTCTTATTACAAGCACAAAAACTTGCTTTCACTGGCAGATTATTCTACTTATTTCAAGTGAAAATTAGTTTGAAACAAGTGAAAATGATCTAAAAACAAGTTAATTTTTAGGTGATGAGTCTTGTTTAAAGTGGAAAGAGATTAGTTTTGACTAGAAATGAGACATTTTGACAAGAAAAAGGACAAATATTCTCAGAAAGATTTAGAGTTTTTGCAGTGCAGTGGTGTGTTTGAGGTGCTCTGGACGTCTGTTCCATTCACTGATGGTTTTGCTGGTGTGTTAAAGTGTTGTTAGTGTGTTAGCTAACAGTAGCTGTATAGACCTGAGCAGGTGTTACATCTCTGAGAGCTTCTTCCTCTTCTTCTTCTTCCTGACTGTGACTGTGAAGCTGCTGAAGCTCAGAGCTGCTGTCTGTGACTCCACAGGAGGAGGGGATGCCACCTTTAGCTGGAGCAGAGCTGGTCCACACCCCGCTGCAGCTCTATCCATATCTCCTGAGGTGCTGCAGGCTGCTGCCCAACACGGCCATGCAGCAACACTATCGACACGCCGTACGACAGGTGAGCTGCTCAGGCACACACAC
The DNA here is from genome assembly GCF_905171665.1 of Trachurus trachurus. Taxonomy (NCBI): domain Eukaryota; kingdom Metazoa; phylum Chordata; class Actinopteri; order Carangiformes; family Carangidae; genus Trachurus; species Trachurus trachurus. The sequence goes on from NC_139892.1 coordinate 39,658,514, forward strand.
ACACACACACACACACACACACACACACACACACACACACACACACACACACACACACACACACACACACACACACACACACACACACACACACACACACCTCTGCTGGCGGGCCAGGTGTAACGCTGCAGACGGATGCTCTACTCTCTCTAGTGACGGTTTCTTTTCTTTTTTTTATACTTTATTGCAGAATTCAAGTTCATATTCCAGCACATATCTTATCAGTCACTGGCACGTTCCTGCAACATTTATGACATTTTTTAAAACATTTTTTAGTGTGTGTGTGTGAAAAACATCAAAGAAAAAAGTGAAAAATAGATGGATTAAAAAAATAAAATAAAAAAAAGAATAAAAAATAAATATATATAATTTTAAGGGGAATATTAATAATAAAAGGGGGGGGGGGTGGGACAAAGACAGTTGGGGAAAAAAAAAAAAAAAGGGCATAAGATAGAAACAAAAATTGCAATATATACATACATAGATTTGTTCTCTTCAGAAATCTAATAAACATTTCTTCAGAGCTGAAAACATCCGTTTATTTATTTATATAATCAAACCACTTATTCCATCTCTTCAGACATTCTGGTTCTTGTTTTCTGACTCTGTATGTCATTTTTTCCATTTCCAGAATACTGTTTACAGTTAATTTCCAGTTGTTAAAAGAAGGTGAGATAGATTTTTGCCAATTTCTTGTGATTTGTTTCAAAGCTGTTATTCTAAGTATTCTGTATAAATATTTGTCTTTTTCTGTTGTAAGTTCAGCTGGTGTTATTCCTAAAACTATACATTTCGGTTCCAGTGTTTTTTTAAACTGGAAAATTGAAAAGAAAGATTCCATAATTTTTTTCCAAAAAGGTTTTAGTGATGGACAAAATAGAAAATATGTGAGTGGTTCGCATGGTGCTCCCCACAATTTCGCCAACAGTCTGAGGTAATGGATGTTGTGAATTTAGACTGTATGTTTGGAGTAATGAAAAAACGTGTGTATACCTTCCATGAGAATTCCCTCCAATATCCAGAACTTGTTGTTTTGTGTATTGTGCTATAAGCATTTTTCCAATCGTCGTCTTCTATTTGTACTTGATTGATCTTGATTCCACTTTGTCCTAATTAGGTCTTGTGTTTCTTCACTGACTCCTAGTATTTGATATATTTTTGAGAGCGTATTCTTGATATCTAAATTATAATTTTTTATCATAAAAGTCATTAATTGATGTTGTTCGTGGTGACCCTCACACACACACACACACACACACACACACACACACACACACACACACACACACACACACACACACACACACACACACACACACACACACACACACACACACACACACACACACACACACACACCTCTGCTGACGGATGCTGGACTCTCTCTAGTGACGGTTTCTGAGCTGAGGATGCAGAGAGAAGCTGGATGGAGCTGCAGACTGGTTAGATGGACAGTCTGATGATGTCACATGTTTATTGGTCGTGTTTAGTGTTGAGTTTAGATTTGATGATCCTGAATTGATTGATTGATTTGATCCTGATCAGATGTTGTTAGTGTTCAGTGAGTTTGTCGTTTGTTTTCCTGTTTGTTCTTTGTGTTTTTATTTCATTTCTCCACGTCGGGGCACCAGAGAATAAATATGTGGGGCTCCGGTGGGAGGGAGGAGTCACTACTGTCACTGTCATTTCATCTTCAACATCATGTGGAGGAAAACATTAAAGGACAATTCCGGGCAAATTCACCTCATGGCTGTATGTTCCTAACATTTTAGGTCTAACAGAAGGAATCTGAAGGTTTTCAGTTTAAAGGGATAGTTCAACATTTTGGCAAATTGGCTCATTACCTTTAATTGTAGGTGTAAGCTATTTTCAGTACGGCGGAGCGCAGCAGCTGGCTGCTCAGAGCTACGCTATGGAGGCTAAGGGAATTTCTTGGTTTCCCTCATTAAACTCATCAAACGATACGAAACGGAGCCGTTTTCGAGGTAAATACAGGGTAAATACGGAGACTGCTTGCTGAAAAACTGTCCCTGAACGCAACGCACATCAGCGGTTTTGTATGAATTTACCTCGAAAACGGCTCCGTTTCGTATCGTTCCGTCATTATCTCATAGCGTGGTGGTTGTGCAGGTCACAACTTGTCTACAAAAGCGCTGTGGAGTTTTGGGATTTTGTATTTGATGAGTTTAATGAGGGAAACCAAGAAATTCCCTTAGCCTCCATAGCGTAGCTCTGAGCAGCCTGCTGCTGCGCTCCGCTGTACTAAAAATAGCTTACACCTACAATTAAAGGTAACGAACCTACTGCTATGACTATAGCGATTATGGCAATGGGCCAATTTGCCAAAATGTTGAACTATCCCTTTAATGTCTCCTGTTTTGCAGTAGTTGTGTCTGTCCCCGCGTCGCCACGGCAACGATGAATGGGAGCGGATTGAAGTTGTGCTGCTTAGGCTGTTTCCATCCCTCAAAGCCACAGACAGCGTCAGATGGAGACTCAAACATGCAGCCAGAAGTTTATTTACTTCAACAAGCCGACATGTTTGTAAAACTAGATCTAATTCAAAGTCTGGTGGAGTCGAGACCAAAGTTGACGCTCGGTGTGTTCAGGTGCAGTGGGAAGCTCCCGTTTGTGTCAGAAACACAGGAATATCAACTCTGGACTTGAAGTAAATAAACTTCTGGCTGCATGTTTGAGTCTCCATCTGACGCTGTCTGTGGCTTTGAGGGATGGAAACAGCCTGAGCAGCAGAACTTCAATCCGCTCCCATTCATCGTTGCCGTGGCGATGCGGGGACAGACCATAACTACCGCAAAACAGGAGACATTAAACTGGAAACCTTCAGATTCCTTCTGTTAGACCTGAAATGTTAGGAACATACAGCCTGAGGTGAATTTGTGTTGAAATTGTCCTTTAAAGTAACAGTGATGATGATGATGATGATGATGATGATGATGATGATGATGATGATGATGATGATGTCACTACAGGTTATTATCCATGAGGGAGGTTTGATTGACAGCCAGCAGTAGTAAACACACGTCAACAAACACAAACTGTTGCAGCTGTTTATTTATTCATTGTTTGTATTTAGTGTTGTTTACTTTAATATTTAGTTTAGATCTGATTTTCATGAATTGATTTATTTGATTTAACTCTGATCAGATTCTGTTAGTTTATTATTTGTGTAGTTCAGGTGTTTTCCTGTTTATTATTGGTGTTTTATTTCATTTGATCACGTCACCAGAGAATAAATGTGTAGGGCTGCAGTGAGGGACCAGCATGCACCTGGGTGGGCTGATGGGTTTTGTTTTGTTTTGTTCTTTTCTTGCTCCGTTCTGGTCAAATAAACCACATTTGTAGTTAAAACTGGACTTTGCATGGTCATGATGTTTCTCTCAGCTGTCTACACCACGACCCATGGTGCAGCAGTGGCCCTTTGATTCTTTAGGGTTTAAAGTTTGATTTGAAGCTTTTCTTAGTTTCCACAAACAGCCACTACAATGACTGATCGCCTGTCTGATCTCCTCCGGTCCCTGCTGCTGCTGCTGCTGCTGCTGCTGCATTCACACATTCACACACAGATCAGGAAAACCTGAGAAAATCCAGGATTAAGTCTGAAACTGAGGATTATTTTCATTATTATCAGTTATTCTCGTCCAAAACGTCCAATTCTTCCATTTAGATTTTAAAAATGAAGGAAAGAAACACAGTGGAAAAACTCAAACCAGAGAAATAATAATAATGATAATCATGATGATAATATTATTAATAAAGTGTCCTGATTGATGAGTTTGTGTTTCCAGGGTTACACCAGTCACTCAGATGAGGACGACCCAGAGAGGATCCAGATGATCATCCAGAGAGCGATAACAGACGCTGACTGGATTCTAGATAAAGTGAGTTTATTAATAATAATAATAATAATAATAATAATAATAATAATAATAATAATAATATTGTCAGACAGACCAACACACGTCAGCCTGTCCTCTCTGTGGTTGCAGTACACCAAGAAGAAGTGAGGAGAAGGAGGCAGCAGCTGCTCACATCAACTATGAAGCTCATTGTTTCTATCAGATCAATATTCATATCAGTGTAAAAACTGTTCAGACTGAAATGTGATTTAGTGACGTTTGATATTTTTAAATAAAGTTGTTCTCGCTGACTGTGGCTCCTTGGTCTCATTGACAGTGTGAGGACAGAGGTTATTCAACATGAGGGTTGACACTTTTATTATTAAATGGTTTTATTGGTTCTTAACAAACAGGACACAACAAGTCAGGGTAAACGTCTCTCTCAGCCTCTTCACGTTATATGTAGAGGGCAGAAAAAAGAGCCTCTCATTAGTAGGATGTCATACACACACACACACACACATTATTTTTTATTTTCTTCTTTCTCTTTATCTTCATTTATTTCAGTTACATCCTGAGTCAGACTCCCATACAGGTCATTTTGTTGTCATTCCACTTTGTGACCATAGGTGGCACTGTGATACCAGGTTCAGTGAGAAACTCCTGACTCAAGCCCATCCCATTCCCATACACTAGGAGGCAGAATAAAATGGTGTTTGAGACAGTCAGACACTTTCTTACTGTTCCACAGGTATGTAAAACGTGAAAAACAACTTGAAAATTGTGATTTTGAGGTCACGTCAATGTATTTAGAATGGTTTGATAACTTTGGTGTATTTGTCAATGCAGCCACAGTATAGTCACACTTGTTTGTGTTATTATTTATATGTATTGAAGTTCTATGCATTTATAGTTAAACTCAAGTATTTGCCTGATATTAATAAATATTGTCCTATAGTTTTCTTTTCTACAGAGCTTTATAATATTGGTTCACTTATTCTGATACTTACATTTATTTTCTGCCTCTTTAGTTCTTTGTTGAATAAATTCTCTGTAGAGTGTATTTGTCTTTTGACAGGCGTTTCCTAATCCCTTCATGATCCATGGTCCATCTATAGACTTTAGTTTGCTGCTTTGTTGTTTTACTGGACACTTTTTGTTTAATAATGATGTGAATATTCTTCAAATGTTCCATATACATTGTCAATATGGTTTTCATGATAAAGTGTTTCCAAGTCATTCCTAAACACATTGATGCTTTCCTCTGTCCTCACTCTGCTGTAATGTGTTTTATTTATTTGTCTTGTACTTGCTGCTGTAACAGAGTTAAGGAGTTAGTAATTCCACTAACTGTAATTCTGTTATTATGGAAGCTGCACTACACTTAGTTTATTATTATTATTTATCTGCCTGTTACAATATGAAGTCGTTCACTCCTTTATTTATTTTTTATGTATTTATTATGATGTATGAGTTAGAAGCTCTTATTTTGAAAGGCCACACTAACGAGCCCCTGCAGACTTGGCGGGTTGACCCGTTTCTAGGCAACAGTCTGCTGTGGGAGTCTCGTGGTAGGTTGACTTGTACTGAGCTCCGTTAATCTAACTTTCTATTTGAGGGTTAAAGGTGACTTTATTGATCATACATGTGAAGATCTGCTCCAGACAACAACTGCTGATGTTCTGTGATGATGCTGAGTGAGATACATGACAAGTTCATTGATACGGAAAAGCTTTTCACTCACTTTGATAGCTTCATGTTAGCTTGTGGCTAATCCTAGCAGCGTGACTGTTGAACAGGCAGAGAGTGTTGTGAAGGTTATTCTGGGCTGTGGTTCTGCTGGCTCCACTGGTTTTTGGATATAGGCTCATGCTGAACATTGTATTGATAAACTCATCAGTCATTCTGTGCTGATTGGGATGTAGGGTTAGGTTACACAAGTGTCTAAAAACAAGCTACTTTTTAAATGTGATGAGTCTTATTTTAAGTATAATTAGATTTATTTTGACTAGAAATAAGACAAATATTCTTTGTAAGATTTAGAATTTTTGCAGTGTGGAGAAACACAGAGAACCAGCAGAGACACTGATAAGACATCGACGCCTATGGAGAGACATTTTAGTCAAAACTTGATGAATAAATAAAAAAAATCCTTAAATGAATTAATTAAAATCTGACAGGAAATGAATCTCAAAATAAATCCAGTAATAAATGTCGACATGTTCATGTTTGTTTATTCATTCATTTATTTACTGATTATTTTTTACATCATGTTTTTGTTTATTTCACATCAGATTGTTTACAGGACAGAGATGAATACAGTTTAATAATGAACTCAGCGTCATGGCAACAGAAAAATCATTGGGACCCAAAAAACAAGAAGAAGTTTAGAAGAATCACTGAGAAGAGTTTAAAACATCAACTGGTTTAATCCATGAATGTGAAAACGTGAGTGAGAGACAGAGACAGAGACAGAGACAGACATGTAGAGACTGAACTGTCTGTTCAACAGTGAGAAGGTTTCTGTGACAGGAGGAGACTCTGCTTCACTCAACACAGACTCAACCAGGAACCAGAACTGGACCAGAGACCAAACCCAGGATACAGAGGTTGAGTGAAGGTGGTGTTGAAGGTGTAGAGGTGGATCAGTGAGTCAGAGGAGACTCTGTAGAAGGACAGAGAGCCAGCAGGACAGTCCACATACACTGCTACTCTGTTAGAGACAGAGGAGGAGGAGGAGGAGGAGGAGGAGGAGGAGGAGGAGGAGGAGGAGGAGGAGGAGGTGATGTCTGTCCATCTCTTATTGTGCCAGACTGTGTAACCACCACCATAGCATCTCAGACACCAGGACTGATCGTTCCATCCAAACCCACAGTCTCCACTGCCTCCTTTCCTACTGATTCCTCTGTAACTCACTGATATATAAACTCCTCCTCTCATCTCGACCTCCCAGTAGCAGCGACCAGTCAGACCAGTTGAACACAGCAGCTGAGACCACGTGTCAAATCTGTCTGGATGATCAGGATATGACTGATCCTCCTCCACATGTGTTGCCTTCCTGTTGTTGTCAGACAGTTTGATCCTTGTGTGCACTGTGTTTGTGTCGATTGTGAGTGGACAGGAATCTGATGGAGAGAACAAGACACAGCTGCAGTTATTGATCATGTGATCAGTTATTGACAGTTTGATGAAGACTCATGAGGTCAGTGATGTGACAGTGTGAAGATGGTTGAATGTGCTGCTTTGTTTCCATGAATCAAAGTAAAAACAGACTTACACTTCCTCAGACCTGGTGTCAACCATGGGACTCCAGCAGGCTCCACCCTGAAAGGAGGAGGGGGGTCAGAGCAGCACCTTCTCTGTCAGCATGTGTAGCTGGGTCAATCTTTACTTTGTTTTATTCATCTGATCATTCATTATAGTCATTATTTCTTTATTTTTATCATTCATTATGGTGAACATTCTCAAAACCTGCTCGATGCTAACACTATCTAAAACAAGTTAGAATTTCCTGCTTTGTTTTATATCACTTCTATTTCTAAGTTCCATCTTCACCTGTAGCAAGGGGGAGCGATATTGGGGTAACACACTAAGGGGGACGTGGGCGACGTCGGACCAAACTCCCGGCAAAACTCTGGCTGCTCTTGTTGTGGTAAGACGTGTTGTGAAGCTCTCACGTTGCTCTGTAAAATATGCACTTAAACTGTCATGTAATGCGGTTGAAACTGTGCGCTAAAGTAACGACAGCTTTTATTAATGTGTTACCGTGTTTTTAATTGTGTTTTACGGTGAAAAAGCGGCTGTAGTTTGGGTTTAACGTGACGTCTGCCGTGTGTGTGTTTTGTGGCCTGTCGTAGGAGGCAGACTGTTTCTACCTGCAGCTGTGTGTTTCCTGACTCTGCCCCTGTGCTGCCTTTGCAGGTGCCTTTTGTCTGAAAAATGCTTTGAAATGTGATTTCTGAGATGTGTTTGTGGTAAATATATGAGAGTTGAGTCTGGTCAGAGCTGTAAAAACGTCACTAGAGCACACATTATTTCAGTTTTATTATTGTCCTTGTGTGGAGGAAAAGTATGGAATATTTTTATTTGATCATTTCATGGTGATTTTTATTCTGTTTTTCTAATGATTATTATTTACAAGTGGGTTATAGACATGTTAATTTCATGTGATTATTTTAGTTTCTATTCAGGAGAGTATCTTTTCTCTAAAATTATTATTACTATTTATTTATCCATTTATTTATTTATTCCTTTATTTTTTATTGTGACATACAATACAGTAAAGAGCAGCAAAAGAGGAACAAACTCTGGCTGCTCTTGTTGTGGAGGCAGACTGTTTCTACCTGCAGCTGTGTGTTTCCTGACTCTGCCCCTGTGCTGCCTTTGCAGAATAAATGAACCAACTCAGATCCATGGTGTTGTCCTCCTTCAGCCTATAAGCAACCATTTCACAACTGCTACACATGCACACATGGACATTACATGGCTCTCACACACACACTGTTTTATCACTGTGTTCACATGGAGGCTGGTATGTCTGGATGAACACTGAGCACAGAGAAGAAGGAGCTGGAGTCTTTATCTAGTGATGATACAGAGCAGGAGGAGACCAGGAGGAAACACTTCATCATGTCTTTTCTCCATGTGATGTCACTGCAGTGTGAGACACACACTTTCACTCTCTGACTCTCAAGCTGCACAAACACACGTCACAGCAAAGAAGATGAAGACACAACAGGTGGAGCTGACCAGCCCAGATATCCCACAATGCACCAGGAAAGAAGAAGAAAATGCTCTATTTCTTCACCCACGTTCAATTTGACTGTAGATGAACTGTCATTCAACTACTGTTCTACTCTCTGTGCTTTGCTAGGGATGTCATAATATCATAATATGACATTAGGCTGCCTTAATAACAAGCCATGACATTTACTGCAGTATTGTAAACATGTCATGATATCAACATTTCAGGGTATTATAATAGCACAGGACAATAATTATTTCATTATCCACAAGTCAACAACAAGAACATTTGGTCAAAAATAAAATACTGAAGCTTATCTGCCCCCCCCCCCCCCCCCCCTCACCTGCCTGTCTGCCCCCCCCCCCCCCCCCCCCCCACACACACCACCTCGCTCCTTCTCCCTCTTCAACTTTAAACCTGGTTCTGTATCTGCCGTCACACAGTCTCAGGTGCGTTACGTCTGACCCCAGCTCTCAGTAGAAGCTGGTCGGTCCGTGTGTGTGTCTCAGGTGCGTTACGTCTGACCAGCTCTCAGTAGAAGCTGGTCGGTCCGTGTGTGTGTCTCAGGTGCGTTACGTCTGACCAGCTCTCAGTAGAAGCTGCAGCGACTGTTGTTGTTGCTGCAGGTAGCGCTACACATCAACAACAACAGCTGCTTGTTAGTCAGCAGTGACAACGCAGCCACACACGCACCAAACAGTCGCTGACACGGTGACACGGACGTTCGCAAGCGCCGTCATTTATATGGTTAAATGTCGGCGTCGCGCGGTTCTGTCCTTTCACCCAAGCCTAAAGCCCGGAGGAGGGCGGGTGGTTGAGTGAAAATGAAGCGTTCTGATTGGCCGAAAGCACACCGCTTACGCACAGATCTGTGTGGCACCGGAGCATGATCTTCAGTGACAACAAGGCTGGTGACAACTTGATTGAAAACTGGCGAAATACGAGATGAAACATTATGCGTACTAGGAGGTCAAAATGCGTGACAAGTACGTACATGTTGGCCAGTCTCGCAGGCAGCAGCTTCTCCTGCTCTCTCTCTCCGCGCCGGTCAAACATCGACCCGTCTGGAGGCTGCTCGGTTTTCCACACACACAGGTCTGTCTCTACCGCTGTATGTATGTGTGTCTTGAGTGCAGACGCAACTGACAAATATTTATAGATGGACAAGCAAACTTAATCATCATTTATTTTATTTTGAAAATTGACCGGAGTCTCTCGCATTTTCTGTGCCCGACTTCCTGTCTGGTACGATCTGGTTCTATCCAGCTTGACGGCGCTCGTATTTTTTTCATTCAGCCACTCAGCTGTTGTTTCAAGCCGCTACTGTCACATGATCAGCGACTAGTCGACGTCCAGCTCAAAACGTCATTGTGGAGCAGTAAAGTCGACTAGTCGACTAGTCTGTGCAAACCCTAGTGTGAACACAACTTGTGTTTGTCTGAAGAAAACTCCACAGGAAGCTGAAGAATGAGGCTGTGAGCAGGTTTCCACAGGAGCCACAGCAGCAGTGAGTGGATGAAGGAGCTCTAATAGAAACCATCTGATCACAGTGACAGGACGGATCAGGATCTCATGATCAATGACTCTGTTCTTCTCTGCTCTTCACACAGATCAGCTGCAACACACTGACTCACTGTGATCAGTCACATCATGTGGAATAAAGCAGCCGTCCTCAGGACCAGTCCTGAGCTCCATCAAACCTGTCCACACATTTTGACTGGACTTGAAGTCAGAGTCCAGAGGAAGCAGAGAAACTGTAGAGCAGAGAGAACCAGGCTCAGCTCAGAGCACATGGACTCAGACAGGAAGTGAAGCTCCAGCTGCTGGAGACTTTCATTAAGGAGCCACTTTGTGGCTTCATCTGATCTGGAGTCAGCACACACACAGTCTGAAAACAGCTGTTTGATCACACACACATTCAGCCACAAACACTGATTATTACACTGTTCACTACACTCACTGTCTTCTGATTGACAGCTCCAGGCCTCTGGACAGTGAGGACATCTGGATGTCACACTGTGATTGACTGTCTCCTCAACACAACAACACATCTCATCAGGACAAGACCAGGATCTCAGAGAGACTGAGCTGATTATTGATCATCAATATCTGACCAGACAGAGACCAGAGTCCCCTACCCATAGGGCATCATCTTGCTCATTACTGTGTCACTGTGTACTGTCTCTCCCTCGTCTCCCCCTGTTTATCTCTACCCTGTTTCTTTTGTGTCTCTGTAAGCGTCTTTGGGTTACTGAAAAGCGCTATATAAATTAAATGAATTATTATTATTAATATTATAGCCCCCCCCCCCCCCCAAAAAAAAGGAACTAAGTAACTTTTACTCTGAGTAAATTTTAAATGAGCTACTTTTTACTTTTACTTAAGTAGATTTTGACACCAGTACTTGTACTTTTACTTGAGTAAAATTTCATCAAGGTAACAGTACTTTTACTAGTAGATTTTTTTGGTACTCTTTCCACCCCTGGTCAGTGGAGTGGGCGGAGCTTCACTGTGGCCTACACCACCTCTGGATATGGTCTGAGTGATGGGATCTGATGTCATCAATGCATGGATAGGGATGGGAATTGATAAGATTTTTACGATTCCAATTCCATTTTCGATTCTGCTTAACGATTCGGTTCTTTATCGATTCTCATCTGGAAAAAAAGGACAACAAACTTTGTTCACGTTTGTACTAGGGCTGCCCCCAAATAGTCGACCAAGCATTATCGACCAAAAAGTCATTAGTCGACCTAAATTTCAACATTTGGAGACATGGCTTGTCAAAATTAAGTCAAAATCAATATGACTGAACCATGTCTCTACACGGCAGGTCCCTGCAGCTGTTTTGAGCAACTTGCCAACTTTTCAGATGTTATTACAGACAGGGACGTGCACATGACTATAGAGGGGCAGGGGCTCAACATCAGAAAAGGGCAGTATCTACATTTTTTTCAGGCCTTAATATCAAAATAAATACATTAAAATAAATTACAGTTACTATTTAGTCGGAAGAGAAAGCCTGCACGCCTTCAGGACTGCAGTCAACACGCTGGACCAATTTCCCAACTTCCCGAAACAGAGTCATGACTTCTGAACTGGTAGGCTAAGGCTAATATGGTATTGGGTGCACAGTAACATGGCTTGCAGGAAAAAAAATCACGTGAGTGCAAGTGCAAAATAGAAGTAGGCTAAGCCTACAGGCTACAACACACAAAACCAAGGAGTGACTACTGTGACTGCTACTGTGCATATTTACCAACAGCAGAAATATTTACAACAGCAAAGTCACAATTACCAGTAACTCAATATCTGTAAACAAATTCAAATAGTGAAATCAAGCTGAGTGAGTGATTCCTCCTGTTGCTGCTGTTGTTCACTACATTCAGGTGATGTTAGACAGAGGACGGGGTGGGGCTTAACTCTTAACAAGCAGTTAGCTAAACAAACACAAATGGGCGCTTTTCTGAAATAAATATGACTCATATTAAGCTCGTTGAATAAGTGGAAGGTGACTTGTCAGAACCGACAAGGAAGTTATGTTCGTGGATTTATAACTCACAAGATTCGACACAAGTCGCTCCACTGTCACGTCTCATCTATGTGCGGCACACACAGAGTTATCGACGAGGCGGCAGCTTCTACCTCTCTCTCTCTCTCTCTCTCTCTGGACGTGCATGTGAGGGAGCGCGCACCGCGGGGCAGCCCCCCCCGCCCCTCAGTGAGAGACAGAGCGGAGCAGCAGCGGACAACACACACACACACACCAACGTACATACACAATACCGTGTATATTACAAGGAAAAGCGTACGGTAGATAACCGTGGCATTTTTACAGCGCGGTTGTTTACATCCTCATGCACAACAGGAATGCATTTATTGAAAAAAAAAAAAACATTAAAAAAGGGTACTTTTTAATACGAGGCAAAAAGGGCAGGGGCTCAAGCACCCTTTGGGCCCTATGTGTGCACGTGCCTGATTACAGACGTGTCTGGTTTGGAGACTCGGACGTGAAAGCATGAGGTGATCACTGCTGTTTTCAACGAGCAGCGGGTGTTACCGTGAGCCCCGTCCCAAAGCACTCACTGGCAGTCAGGCGGAGCTGCAGTCAGAGACCCGCACCGCTCCACGCCGCTGACCACCCACCACCAGCCTCAGCTCAGTCACTCACCTCATCTACCGTGTTTATAGTGATAAACAGGCACACTGCCTGTAATTAAACCCGACCGCCGTGTTGGACTCACCAGCATTAATTCACAGAGCGACCGCGGCAAGAAAAAAAAAAAGGACTGGAATTGATAAGGGAATCGTTTGCCAATTTTGCAAACGATTCCCAGGAATTGAAACACTGGGAACAGATTCTCAACAAGAACCGGTTTTCGATTCCCATCCCTATGCATGGATCACCTGAGATAGATGTTAATACCAGGTGTGACCAGGTGTGAACGGGGCCATAGAAAATGTTCCAGCTCCTCCTCCTCTATCAGACAGTGTGTGTGGCTGCAGCAGCCTCTCCATACCTGAGAGAGTCCAGTCTCCAGTCTGGATCCTCCAGTCCAGCAGACAGCAGCTTCACTCCTGAGGCTCCTGGATGGTTGTAGCTCAGGTCCAGCTCTCTCAGATGGGAGGGGTTGGAGCTCAGAGCTGAGGCCAGAGAAGCACAGCCTTCCTCTGTGACCTGACATCCTGACAGACTGAACACACAACAACACACAGGAACCATCTGTCAACACCTGCTGCTGTGTTCAAGTGGCATCAGATAAACAGCTGGATGGATCCTCACCTGAGAGTCTCCAGTCTACAGTGTGGACTCTCCAGTCCACCAGACAGCAGCTTCACTCCTGAGTCCTGCAGGTTGTTGTTACCCAGGTCCAGGTGTCTCAGACTAGAGGACTGGGAGCTGAGGACTGAGGACAGAGCTTCACAGCTTCTCTCTGAGAGGTTACAGCCGCTTAGTCTGAAGAGGAATTCAAGGAATAACACTCACATACTCAATATGAAGGAAATAACAGGTTAGAATCATAATTACACAACAACAATTTCAACACAAACCTGAGAGTTTACAGTGTTTCTTACTCAACATGTTCTAGTTTGTATAAATAGATTTATAGATAGATTTGACTATAAACTGTGACTGTGATGGTACCATTCCAATATTCTCCGGTCCGCGATTTCATTTGTAATGACGGACGGCTGTTTTTTCAGTCAATGATTCAAAATGATCATCTGGCGACCGTGGTACCGACCGCTCCTCCTGCACCGCTTTATATCAAATGACGGACAGGATAAGGAAGAGGATAAGGAAGTACCGGGACGGGGAATCACGTGAGTTCGGTGCTTTGTGACGTCAAGCTGCACAGCACTTCTAAGGCCCAATCCCATTTCCCCCCTTGGCCCTACCACTTACCCCTACCCCTCCGTTTTGCGCGTTCACGTGTAGGGGTAGGGGTGTCCCAATCCCCGTTAGGACAGAGGGGTAGGGGGAAGGGGTAGGGCTACATAGCCCTCCAAACGGAGATTTTTCAGAGGCACACTCCAAACGGAGGGGTATGAAAAGTTTCCCAGAATGCATCTTGCGGCAGCCGGCAGCGGTGGCTGTAAAACGAAAAGCTGTTTTATTTCTCACTGTAGCGCGGTTATTACGTCACTTTATTAAGTTTTAATATTTTTTCTTGCGAGAAAGTAACTATTTAGGTCCCAAATGTGCGATTAGTTTACCCAAATGACGGCGGGTTAGAAGTATGCTCCGACGTTTTTTCGGAGAAGTGAAGCTCCAGGAGGAGCGGCTCCTCACAGAGACAGCAGCCGGTCTGCAGCGCTGCTCCGCCGGCCAAATTACGTCCTTGTCCCGGTCCCGCCGGGAGAGAAGGCGGTCGTTAATTAACTTATCCGCGGGTTTTTAGAGGTTTACCACCAGCATGTTAAATTCTTTTTAGCATTTAAATGTTGGTCTTATTGATGAAATCTGACAATTGTGGCAGTAGCATTAGTTTATTTGGATGAAAAGTTATGCTTCATGTACCAGACAGAGGAGCAGGCAGCGCTGCCTCTGGGCTCTGTGTACAGAAATCACCACATTTACATCGGTAAATAAATGTTTTACAATAAACCGATCAGTCTGCATTAAGTTTTATCTTATTTTATTAAGTTATATGGAACACGCTATTTGATTTCTGGCAAAAGCTCGCCGCATCAGCTTACGTAAAAGCCAGTGAGACTACGTGATGACGTATGTGACTGTTGAAGGGGTGTCCCAATTCGGAGGGGTTGACTTTCTACCCCTACCCCTTGTAGCTCCGTTTCAAGGGGCGAGGGGCAAGGGGTAGGGGAAGGGGTAGGGGTAAAAAAGAGAAATGGGATTGGGCCTAATTCCCCTGTTTGGAGACACTATCTCAAAAAAGTGTAGCAATCAGTTTAGGGAGTGGACAGACTTTTTTCAGCTCCAGGCGTCATAGAAAGGCCACGGGAACACATAGAACCACTACAAAACCAGTAGAAAGTGGATTTTGCATAATATGGGCCCTTTAAATAAATAATCAGCTGTTGTTTTTAAGTAGAATCTCCTTCTACCTCCATCACCAGGCTCTAATCACTGCCACTAACAAACTATATGAATTAATGAACTAAAAATGTTGAGACTGAGAAAATATTTTACCACTTAAACAATGAGTCATATTCTGCTGAAAGTGGAAAAACCAGGTAAAACTGTCATAAAACCTGAGCAGTGTTCACTCTGGTGACAGTGAACGCTGCTCAGGTTCATCATTTATAAACTGATTCATTCAGTTCAACGTTCACTAAAAACATGAACATGTCCAATGAAGCACAGTCTTCCTCTGTGACCAGACATCCTGACAGACTGAACACACACAACAACACACAGGAACCCTCTGTCAACACCTGCTGCTGTGTTCAAGTGGCATCAGATAAACAGCTGGATGGATCCTCACCTGAGAGTTTCCAGTCTCCAGTCTGGATCCTCCAGTCCAGCAGACAGCAGCTTCACTCCTGAGGCTCCTGGGTGGTTGTAGCTCAGGTCCAGCTCTCTTAGATGGGAGGGGTTGGAGCTCAGAGCTGAGGCCAGAGAAGCACAGCCTTCCTCTGTGACCAGACATCCTGACAGACTGAACACACACAACAACACACAGGAACCCTCTGTCAACACCTGCTGCTGTGTTCAAGTGGCATCAGATAAACAGCTGGATGGATCCTCACCTGAGATTCTCCAGTCTACAGTGTGGACTCTCCAGTCCACCAGACAGCAGCTTCACTCCTGAGTCCTGCAGGTTGTTGCTACTCAGGTCCAGGTGTCTCAGACTAGAGGACTGGGAGCTGAGGACTGAGGACAGAGCTTCACAGCTTCTCTCTGAGAGGTTACAGCCGCTCAGTCTGAAGAGATGATCATGAGGAATTAAAGAAGAAAGGAATTAAATATCTGTCCTGTTGAAAGACAGAAGGGTTTTTATATAATGATGAATAAATCCATCTATCTCTACACTTACAGAGCTTTGTTAGAGGCTTTGCCTTTGACCACTGGCAGCAGCCTCAGAAGAGCCTCCTCTGAAGCAGAGTATTTCTTCAGGTCAAACTCATCCAGATCTTCTTCTGATGACAGTAAGATGAAGCCCAGAGCCGACCATTGACCAGGAGATGGTTTTTCTGTGTAGAGACGTCTTGAACTCAGGTACCGTTGGATGTCTTCCACTAGAGAACGATCATTCAGTTCATTCAGACAGTGGAACAGGTTGATGCTTCTCTCTGCAGAGGGAGTCTCTTCAATCTTCTTCTTGATGTACTGGACTGTTTCCTGATTGGACCGTGAGTCACTTCCTGTCTGTGTCATCAGACCTCGTAGGAGATTCTGATTGGTGTCCAGTGAAAGACCCAGGAGGAAGCGGAGGAACAAGTCCAGGTGTCCATTTGGACTCTGTAAGGCCTCGTCCACAGCGCTCTGGTAGAAGTTTGTCTCTGCAGATTTGACTCCTGTTGTTTCAGTCTTCTTGGAGGTTGTTTGTTGTTGTGACATCAGGTTGAGTCCAGAGATGATGAAGGTCAGATGGACATGAAGAGCAGCCAGAAACTCCTGAACACTCAGATGGACGAAGCAGAACACCTTGTCCTGGTACTGGCCACTCTCCTCTTTAAAGATCTGTGTGAACACTCCTGAGTACACTGAGGCTGCTCTGATATCGATGCCACACTCTGTCAGGTCAGATTCATAGAAGATCAGGTTTCCTTTCTGCAGCTGCTCAAACGCCAGTTTTCCCAGAGTCTCAATCATCTTCCTGCTCTCTGGACTCCAGTGTGAATCTGTCTCAGCTCCTCCATCATACTTGACCTTCTTCAGTTTTAGATGAACCACCAGGAAGTGGATGTACATCTCAGTCAGGGTCTTGGGCAGCTCTCCTCCCTCTCTGGTCTTCAACAGCTCCTCCAGAACTGTAGCAGTGATCCAGCAGAAGACTGGGATGTGGCACATGATGTGGAGGCTTCGTGAGGTCTTGATGTGGGAGATGATCTCTCTGGCCTGCTCCTCATCTCTGAACCTCTTCCTGAAGTACTCCTCCTTCTGTGGGTCAGTGAACCCTCTGACCTCTGTCACCATGTCGACACACTGAGGAGGGATCTGATTGGCTGCTGCAGGTCGTGTGGTTATCCAGAGGCGAGCAGAGGGAAGCAGGTTCCCCCTGATGAGGTTGGTCAGCAGCACGTTGACTGAGGTGGACTCTGTCACATCAGTCAGGATCTCAGTGTTGTGGAAGTCCAGAGGAAGTCGACACTCATCCAGACCGTCAAAGATGAAGACGACCTGGAACTGATCAAACCTGCTGATTCCTGCTTCTTTGGTTTCAGTGAAGAAGTGATGAACAAGTTCCACCAAGCTGAACTTTTCCTCTTTCAGCACATTCAGCTCTCTGAAGGTGAAGGGAAATGTGAAGTGTATGTCCTGGTTGGTTTTGTCTTCAGCCCAGTCCAGAGTGAACTTCTGTGTTAAGACTGTTTTTCCAATGCCAGCCACTCCCTTTGTCATCACTCTTCTGATTGGTCGGTCTCTTCCAGGTGGGGCTTTAAAGATGTCTTCTTGTCTGATGGTTGTTTCTGGTCTGTGTGGTTTCCTGGACGCTGTTTCAATCTGTCTGACCTCATGTTCATCATTGACCCCTCCAGCCCCTCCCTCTGTGATGTAGAGCTCTGTGTAGATCTGGTTCAGAAGGGTTGGGTTTCCTGCTTTAGAGATCCCCTCAAACACACACTGGAACTTCTTCTTCAGGACAGATTTGAGTTTACGTCGACAAACTGGAGCAGCATATCCTGAATGAAAACGCAAGGAATAAGATCAATAAGAAAATATAACATTTTAATTCCTCTAAATAACGACTAACATGTTTCCCTCCATGTGTTGATGTCAGTGAACGTCTCATTTGTCCATCATGTTGAATCTTTAGAGAAATCCTCTTACTGTGCTGCAGACTCTCAGCCAGCTCCTCCTGCTTCATCCTCCTCAGGAAGTTCACTGTGATCTTCACTAATGCGTCTCTGCTGCTCCTCCTCTGCTCTTCATCCTCACCATCCACCACCTCCTCATCCTCCCTCTGACTCCCTGAGCATTCTGGGTAATCTGGACTCAGAGCCTTGTGCATCTTCTTCAGCTCGTTCTTGACAAAAGTGACCATGTTCTCCTCCAGCAGCTGGAACAGAAACTCTATGAGTGACAGCATCAAACTAAAACCATGGAGCCAAACATCAGATCCATGTTGGACAGACTGACAATCCACTGGTGTCAAAGTGCAGCATGGAGATGATGGTGAACACAACAGATGTAACAGCTGCTGTTGGACATGTCCTCACCATAAATATGGAGTCCAGGTGTGTTTGATGCTGCTGGGCAGACTGACCACTGGGAACCTCTGAGCTCTCCTGGTCCACTCTGTGGAGGAATCAGTGTCAAGTCAACATCAGGACAGAGAGATAATACAAGATGGACTTTATATGTCCCCTGAGGACGTTCACAACAGACAGAGACACTTTGGTTTCAGACCTGGTCCAACAACACGTCGTACAAACTGGTTCTTTTCTACAATAACCTGAGTCTGACTGTCAGTTACAGCTTACATCTGATCAGCTGATCCTCGTCCTCCTTTAAAGTTAATGCTCCAGCCCTTTGACCGGTCACTCTTTAAAGACAGACAGCTGGGTTCAGGAGAGTCTGGTCTCTGCTGCTGGATCCTGAAACAACAACACAACTCATGTTTAACAGTTTTAGGTTTTCAACAGAATGTTTTTTAACATTGTGTTTTTCCAAAGAAACTTATTTTTAAGATTTTCATCAAGTGCTGCACATCTTCAGTCTGAGCAAACTATTTAATAGTTTATTATTATTTAATATATCCCATAATTAAATAACAATCCTTGATTTGTTTCTATTTTACTGTAGATAAAAGCTGTAAACTATGATGAAGATTTCTTTTACATCAGAAAATGTCATTCATCTGTTTGTTTTGTTCTGTAGATGAGTTGAAGTTTCTAGTTTCTTCATGCATTTTGCTCGTTCTCTCTCTCAGTATTTGTGCACGTCTGTTGGTCTGCTCCTGTAAAAAGCAGCTGCTGAGATTCTGCTTCAGCTCCTGTAACTGATCTGATCTTCTGTCTCTGCTCTCTGTGTCTGACATCACTCTGAACTCACTAGAAATCACTAATCGGCCCCTCGTCCTGTTGCACACCTCAAAGCTGCCACCAGGAGGCGACTTGATGCAGCCAACATCACCATGTTTTCTTCTACAGTGGGTACTAGTTTCATTTGGACGTCTCCCTCACGGAAAGCGTGATTCACGCGTTGCGTGAAATTGTAGGTCACATTGTAGCCACTAGGTGGAAGCATCATACTGAGATGCAGCTCAAAAGATTTTGGGATAATTCCACGTTTGACCACAACGTAGCTGCAATGGAGAGTGGTGCTGTGCTAGAGAGTGAATGGAGAGAGGGACCGCTATGCCGGTCAATCAGATCAATGTTGTTGTTTTTTATTGTATCACAGTGGTTACAGCAGGCGCGGCGCCAGGATTTCAATTTTGGACGGGCCACAGTAATTTTGGATGGGCCACTACTTAGGAAAAAATAACATTAACATACATAGAGCTGGAAATTATTCCTGAATGACTCGTTCGTGTGTTGCCTTGAAAGCACACATCTGCTGAGACCTATGGCTGAGACGAGCTTTGACAGCGCGGTGCGCCGCTCTCTACCGTTAAAAGTTAATCTAGCTCACCCAGCGGACCTCTCTCTCTCCTCGTCTCTCTCGCTCTCGCTCTCACTGTCTCTCTCCTGTTACCCTATATGTGTTTAACCAAATACACGAAAAGCCAAATCAAATCAGAAATGCGTAGCCCACTTCTTTTTAACTCACTTATTTTCATTAAGTAATAAAATATCTCAACATTTTGCCATCATTAAAGGTTGAATATGTAGAATATTTATTAAAAGCTATATTTTTTCAAAAATAATACATCCAGGGGGCGTTTAGAGGGGTACAGAATGAAAGTATTGCTTTTCCATAAAAAACATTTTTTTAGTCTGAATTATTATTTTTAATTTTTTTGACGGGCTCGACAATGACTTTCTGTCAACGTTCTGTTTACATTCGTACCTGCCTGCAGCCGACACGTGGCTCAGTTCTCCGCTGTTTTCCTGCCTCCTCCCGGTCGTATGCGTTTGTTTCCAACCAAGCCTTTTTAATAATAAATCGGTGGATCAATGGATTATCATATACATGTTAGGATGGGTGTATTTGTGTAGTCTTGTCTGTCATAAACACTGTTGCGGACTCTCGGTGCCAACTGAGCTCCTTTTTTTTTTTTTTTTTCAACTTGATGAGAGCAGTGACAGCGGAGGCTCTGAGCGCAGGTTTGGTTTTCAGCAGCAGTGTGGAGGGCAGAGAGCCTCCACTCTCTCTGTAACACGCAAGTCATTTATTATGCTGTTAATGAAACATAAGGTAAATATCCTGCATAGTTCTCCTCCTCTGCTGTCCTCTGATCAGAGCGGAGTCCCTAGCAACGGCCCGTTTTACCTAGCAACGGTCTGGCAATCGACTGCTGGAATTCTTTTTCTGTTGTTGTTCTGGTAATCTTACATATTCAACCTTTAAGTGAATGGTGTTTTGATGCATTTTAATTGACATTTTATTTATTTTTTCCTTTAGTTTACTGTATTGAAATCTGTTCAGAGGAACTGAATTTGAAATTGATACATTGAATTTAGATTAATAGGGAATTTAGATTATTAGGGTGCACCCAAAGATAGAATATTTAGCTAAATTACTGTAGATACCTGCCTGATATTATTGAACGTAATATCTGTTATTGTTTTGTTTTGTCTGAGAATTTTGTCTGTCTTATTTTAACTTATTTATTTATTTATCTGTCTATTTGTTTATCTATTTATTCTATTCTATTCAATTATTCATTTTTCTACAACTAAAGCCGGCATTATTTTAACATTTAAACCTTTGCCTCCTGAGTCTCATTCTCTCATTCATGGTGCTCCAGTAGTCGAACCTAACAAATAGATTAATCCACAAGTCCTGGTATTTTGAAATTTCTCGTAAGTGTGACAATATGACCGCACACAAAATCTCTGTGGTAAACAGGGTGGCCACTCCGCCAATTTGAGGAAACACATTTAGCTGGTGTCAGCCCTGTCATAGCCCGACCAGGGGCCTCATTTATCAAAGAGGGTGTAAAACTGCTACTAAAGTTTTGCGTACGGCGAAAAGACAAAAATGGCGTACACCCGAAATATTTACACCTTTTTCAGATCAATCAAACTGTGTGTACGCACAACTCTCCGCATTTCCCTTTGATAAATCACACCGGACCCAAGAATGGTGCACACGTGAACACACCTCTTACTCCACCCCCAGAACGCCTATATACAACTATATATGGTCAGCACGTGCATATTTAATTAGCCATGTGGCTCTGTGGAGCGGCTACAAAGTGACAACAAAGTGACAACGGAGACACTGGCCCTCATTTATTAAACTTGCGTACACCAGAAAAATGGGTGTACACCAAATTCACCGCAAGGATCGGCATTTATCAATCTGAGCGTGAGCGTACGGTACGCACAAATCTCACGCCAGCTCTGACCAGGTGTACGCACATTTGGAACCAGCGTAGAACATGCAGGAAGGAGTGCTGCTGTGTCAGAATGATTATTAAACCATAGTCTAATAACGCAGCGATGTGGACCACATGTTGTTGTTGTTTATATTGATAAAAAGATAAAAAGTAGCCAAAAAAAAAAGAAACGCTACAACCAAGTCCGTGTTGAAAATTTAACTCGACTTTTATTTTGAGCAACTGAGATGAATTAAAAACCACGACGTGACAGATGCTCGTTAATCAGCTGTGTGAACTGAAACAGTCAATGACAGACAGACCTGTTGTTGTTAGATCACACACACAAACTTCCAACATCTCCTGCACCAGAGCATGACCTCAGTCTCTCTCTCTGCCGGACACCGGAGCCCCCGGGGGAGGGGGGAGGGGGGGTTGGGTGGGGGCTCGGGGCTCCGCTACCTGTCCAGGTGCAGCTGATCTCCGCGGCAGAGTGTTTTTTTTTTTTTTTCCCCGTCACCGGGACCTGTCAGCGGGAGATCGAGCCGGTGTTTCACATCCCTCCATCAGCCGAACCATGCCAGCGGTGCTGATGGTCATAAGTCGCGTTCGCAATATGATTTCTCCTCAATCACTTGTGCACATTTCATGAGATCGCTGGGTTTCCTGACGTGGTCGGTGACACGTGCGTCTGCAGCCTCCATCCACCGGGATTGTGTTGTCTTGCTTTATCTTATAATGAGCAGACGAGGCGTGATAGCTGGTCTTTCCATGTTTACTTAACAGCTCATATTCAGTACAACATTATCGTGCTACCTGCATGGCTACGTACACACTCCAGTGCAGGCGGGGCTTCCATGCATGCTCCTCGCTACTGCGGCATGCTGGGTAATGTAGTTCTTATGCTATACTCATAACATCACATCTTTCCCCCTATAAAAGAAATGATATTTACCCCTTAAAACAAAGCCATGCTTTTTCTTTACGTTAGCATTTATCAATAACTCAATCAGCATTGTAACTTTACTTGTAAACAACTTTTCTATTTAAACACTTTTCCTGCAATAGAAAAATAATAAAGTGCAAACTTTCTAAGCATCATAACACACCTAGAATCATGTCAACATTTTTCATTTACATCAACATTCTTTTCTTTTTTTTTTTTTTAAATACATTTACTTATGTAACTTTGATGAACTTAAACGTCCATGTTGCTTCTTCGTCCAGCAACTTGCAAACAAGAGTCCTTAGCAACTCTCTATCAGCCTCTTAGGTGGCTGAACATGTCTTATAGGTCTGGACAGTCTTTCAACAGCTGGCGACAGTCTGGAAAGTCTCGCAGCAGCTGGTGACGCAGACGCTGCTGTCAGACTACAGTCAGTGTGGTCAGTCCCACTGTTAGTTGACTCTGTAGATTCAGCCGTGTCCTGCTGAACCATCTCCTGAGCTGTAGTGTCCTTTCCAGCCGGCTGTAGTTGAAGATCCGTGCGGTTCCTTCTCAGAGACAAACCACTCTCCGTCTGGATCCTGTAGGAGCGCGGGGCAACTTCCTCTTCCACTTGTCCCTTTTGTCTCCATGTGCCTGTAGAGATGTCTCTGAGACGCACCATGTCTCCTGGCCTCAGCATAGGCAGGTGTTTAGCCGTTCTGTCATGCAGCTGTTTTTGTTTCACTTTTCGTTCCTCCCTTGTGTTTCTGACTTTGTGTGCATTTTTCGGCGTCAGCAGGTCCTCATTTACTGGTAGGTTAGAGCGAATGCGCCTACCCATCAGCATTTGGGCTGGTGACAGTCCATTCTGTAAAGGTGCACTCCGGTAAATCAGTAAACTTTTTTGAAAGTCA
This sequence comes from Trachurus trachurus, assembly GCF_905171665.1. NCBI lineage: Eukaryota > Metazoa > Chordata > Actinopteri > Carangiformes > Carangidae > Trachurus > Trachurus trachurus. Next base: position 39,682,075 of record NC_139892.1, read on the forward strand.
TCTCTGTCCTCTGCTTTTTTCATCATTGTTTTTACTGTCTTTACAGAGCTTTCTGCCAAGCCGTTGGACTTTGGATAGGTTGGACTCGACGTAGAGTGTTGAAACCCCCATTCTTTAGCAAAGGCAGCAAACTCGCAGCTAGAAAACTGGGGCCCATTATCGGAAAACAGTTCACATGGGACACCATGTCTAGCGAAGACAGTCTTGAGGTAGCTGATGACTGCTTTGCTCGATGTTGACTGCAGCGCTCCAACTTAAGGATAGTTTGAGAAGTAGTCGGTGACCACTATGTAACTCTTACCATCACAGTCAAACAGGTCAGTGCCAACCTTGTAGTAGGGTCTGTGGGGCACTGGATGCATCATCAGTGGCTCAGCTTGTTGTTTTGGCCTGTAGGTGCGACAAAGTTCACATGACGCTGTCGTCTGGCTGATATCTAAATTGATTCTGGGCCAGTACATCACTTCTCTAGCCCTGCGTTTACACTTGACTTCTCCGAGGTGGCCTTCGTGAATCTTTTGGAGCATTTGTTTACGTAGTGAGGATGGAATAACGTATTTGCTCCCTTTCAACACTATGTCATCCACCACTGTGAGCTCTGCTCTACAGTTCCAATAGTCTTGTATTTGCACCGGGCAATCCTTTTTGTTTTCAGGCCAGCCTTTCTGTACTGTGCGCTTGAGTTCTTTCATTGTTTCATCTGCATTAGTCTCTCTTCGTATTTGTTCTGTTCTGTCTGCAGTTACTGGCAAAGACGTCACAATCATGTCCACATATGCCTGTATTCCTGCGCTGTTCTCGCTGTCGGCACGTTCCTCCTTATCCACTGCTCTAGACAAGGTGTCGGCGGTGAACATGTATTTTCCTTGTGTGTATATCATGTGCACGTCGTATTTTTGCAGCCTGATCAGCATGCGCTGTATCCGTACAGGACAGTCATTTAGAGGTTTGGCCATGATGGACACTAAAGGTTTATGATCAGTTTCTACCTCAAAAGCCTGACCATACACATATTGATGGAAACGCTCACATGCATACAAACTCGCTAACAGTTCTTTTTCAATTTGAGCGTACCTGGACTCGGCGCCGGTTAAAGCAGATATCAGCTTCACGGCCGTTTCGGCTAATGCTGCGTTCAAGGCAGGCTTTTGAAACCGTAAGTTACAGCTTCAAGTCACAACTACGACTTGGTAGCGTTCCAGGTAACCCGTAGCTCGTGTTTTTACCATCCTGTTGTCTGTGAAAGTTCCCTATAACGGCCACTCGTAACTTCCGACCCGTGAACTCGTACCAGATCGAACTGGTATGACTTCACAGGAAGGAAAAACACAAAGTACGAGTTTCTTTGAACGCACCATCAGTTAGCAGCCCCCGCCCTTGTCAGGCATCAATTGGTCCTCGTGCTACGTCACCACATTCACGCGCATCCCTTGGCTGCACACACAGCCCTTCATGCCGTTCTCTCTCCTCATTGGATAACACTTGTATCCCACAAGGAAAATTTTCTCCTCGGGTTACAGCAGAGCAGAGTGACGGAGAGACTCGTGTTTAGGCTGAAATACTTCATGTAAGTGATTGCTGACGGAAAATAGGACTATTTAGGACTTATATTAACAAAAACATTCCACTGATATCTGCTTTAAGGCTCTGGATGCATAAGCGACAGGTAGCCACTGCTCGTCGTGTTGCTGCAGCAGCACCGCTCCCAGGCCGTACTGTGACGCGTCTGCTGAGATCCTGGTACTCTTCTCTGGGTCGTAGAACTTTAGCACGGGTTCCTGTGTGAGGGTCTCTTTCAGTTTCAGAAAACATTGTTCCTGCTCATGGGACCAGATCCATTCATTCTTTTGTTCGAGAAGACTCCTGAGAGGTGCCGATCGTGTTGACAGCTGTGGGACAAACTTGGCGAGATAGGTGACCATCCCTAAAAACCGTCTGACCTCATCTTTATTGTTTGGTCTTTCCATGTTGTTGATCGCTGATGTTTTTCTCGGGTCAGGCTTCACCCCCTCTTCACTGAGAACATCTCCCACAAAGGTAAGTGTTTTCACTCCGAACTCACATTTGTCTTTGTTAAGTTTCAGATTAACTTCTCTTGTCTTGTCTAGCACTTGTCTCAGTCTTTCGTCGTGTTCATCTCGAGTAGCCCCCCAGACAATAACATCGTCCATCATCGTCTCTACTCCTGGAATGTGCTCAAAAATCATGTGAATAGTCTTATGGTATACTTCAGGCGCTGACAAGATACCGTACGGCAGACGAAGAAACCTGTACCTGCCCTCCGGCGTGTTGAACGTACACAGTCTCGAACTCTGCTCATCTAGTCTCAATTGCCAGAAACCTGACGAAGCATCTAGTTTACTGAACCATTTAGCTCCAGCAAACTGTGCCATGATTTCTTCTCTGGTTGGTAACTTAAAATGTTCTCTTCTGATTGCTCTGTTTAAATCCCTTGGATCCAAACAAATCCTCAGAGCACCTGTTTTCTTTTGCACAATAACCAGCGAGCTGACCCATTCCGTTGGTTCATCTATTTTCTTGATGACCTGTAGTTTTTCCATGCGCGCTAGTTCCTCTTTCAGCTTTTCCCGCAGGGCAAACGGGACTTTCCTGCAGGGGTGCACAACAGGAGACACACTTTCATCCACACGTATTTTATGTTTTCCAGGTAGACATCCAAGTCCTTCGAAACAGTCTTTATACTCCTCCATGAGTGAGTCATGATCATTTGCAGTATTTGGTGATGTCACAACAAACACTCTTTTGACCAGATTGAGCTTTGGATTGGTTGTACACTCATATCCACAATCAGTAGCTGTGCTCTTATCTGCCGACTTTTGTGTTTGAAGGTTGCGATGCATCCGCCTTTAACAGGAACACGTTCTCCAGTGTATCCAGTCACTTTTGTTTTTACAGGATGAATTTTGCTCTTCACTGTCAATGTTTTATAGTCTTCCAATGATAGCAGGTTTACGTGAGCACCTGTGTCCAACTTGAATGGTATTATTGTTTTGTTCACCTCGATAGGCACAATCCATTCCTCTTTTTCAGTTGTACAAACCTGCACCACATCCACAATAAACTCATCATAATCCTCTTCTCCCTCATCGACTGTGTGAACTTTTTGTTTTAGAGCTGCTTTGCAACATTTAGCATAGTGATTGCTCCTTCCACAGTTGTTACAGGATTTTCCAAATGCAGGACAAGATCTAGGCTTGTGGCTGCCTCCACATTTACCACATTTGAACTCTGAAGATTTCTCTTTTTGGTCTCTCTCTTTGGTAAATGTTTTCTTTTTCCTTTGTTCTTTATGTATTGCATGCACTGTTGTCTCACCTCTCCGAAGCTCTTTTGCTTGTGCTCGAGTGGTTTCAGCTGCTCTGCACATACTGACACATTTTTCCAGTGTCAGTCCTGACTCTCGGAGCAGTCTTTCTCTGAGTGCATTATCCACTGTTCCACAAACGACCTTGTCCCTCACTAATGAGTCTCTTAAAGTGCCGAATTCACATGTCTTACTTAGCGTGTGAAGCTCTGCTAAGTACTGGTCAAATGGTACTCCTTGCTTTTGGTCATGGGTGAAAAACTTGTACCTCTCAAAAGTCACGTTCTGTTTAGGCACGAAGTATTCTTCAAACTTTGTCATTAGCTCTGTCAAAGTCAAATTATCTTCATCTAGCTGAAAGCTATTATATATGTCCAATGCATCTTCTCCTATAACATGCAAAAGAATGTGAGCTTTCAGTTTTTCATCATCACCCCCAGCTCCGCTTGCTGCAAGATATATATGAAATCGTTGCTTGAAACGCTTCCAGTTATCAGCAAGGTTCCCAGTCAATTGCATGGAAGTGGGTGGACTTAGCTTATCCATGACTGTGTAACGGATGTGCACTCACTCCACCCATAAAAAACGTGCTAACCAACCTGCCAAGCGGTTGTCAACCTCTTGGCGAAGAGGTTAGTATCGTCGCCTCCGGTGCGGGAGGTCGTGGGATCGAACCCCACCTAGGGCAGGCCATGAGAAACACAACGCAGAGGGCCAGATATGACATCGGCTACAACTGCACGTCGGGGTATCGGGACTACAGCCCTCTCCTGGTGCTGGTTGTCCTCCAATACAGGTACGAGATCCTCTTCTACTTGTTCGATCCGTCCCTCGTCCTCGCTTTTACTTCCACTGCCGCTCGTAGCCATCACACATCGTAGCAACCTCCGTTAGCATAGCTTCATTAGCCCGTAGCACTCACGCGACCGGAGACTTTTTTTCTCTCTCTCTTCCGTGGCTCCACCGTGGCGAATCTTCCGTCCGAAGCTGCTCACGGCCACTTCTGACACCATGTGTTGTCTTGCTTTATCTTATAATGAGCAGACGAGGCATGATAGCTGGTCTTTCCATGTTTACTCAACAGCTCATATTCAGTACAACATTATCGTGCTACCTGCATGGCTACGTACACACTCCAGTGCAGGCGGGGCTTCCATGCATGCTCCTCGCTACTGCGGCATGCTGGGTAATGTAGTTCTTATGCTATACTCATAACATCACAGGGATGACGCTTATCAATCACAAAAACTATCAATCTATCAATGTCCAGATATTTAACGTTGCCGCCCTCTCCCTGTTCAACGCGGTAATGTCGGTAAAGTCCCTCTTCTTGGCCGTCTTCCGTGTCTCCATGTCGTAAAAGGGGCAGGGCGACGCCTCTAAAGCAGGAATATCGGGGCGTGACATTTAAATGACGCTGGTTTTCAGCCGCCGGATTTATCACCACCACGCCGGTTCTACGCCGAAATCAGCAGCGTACACACTTTTAGTAAATCACACGTGACACTTAGCGTACACTGATATTTACACCAGAATCTACACCAGATCCTGCGCAAGTTTGATAAATGAGGGCCAATGGGCGGAGGACGGAGGAAAAGAAGCGGAACTTCTCCGCTTCTCCAAAAGCAGATACACGGGCAATAAATCAGTCAGAAAAATGATCTTGCACTTTAATAAGCTACAATAAAAACAAAAACCTCCCAAATCTCAACAAAAGGGAGCAGAAAGAAGAAGAATCTTATGTAATCTGCCCCTTTATCCCAGAAAATCTTTTTTTTTTTCTTTTTTTTTTAACCTAGATGTTAAAACAATGTAGGAAGCAGGACGATAGTTACCATTACTTTGCATGCCTTTCCACTACACAGTTACAGCTCTACTGGACTCGGTTTGGGTCATTTTCCAAGCTGAGTCCTTCACAGTTCCTCCTCAGGGCCGCGTTGTCTCACTCTTTATTCTCTCCTCTCGTCAGCTCCAAACACACGTGCACCTCGTTAACTCAGGTGACAGAATAATAACAGTCTCAGTAGCTGCAGATCAGTTTGCGCTGATGCCGATGTGTTTTTAAACTTGTGGATGGTTTGATCCTTGTCGGACGTCACACACAGCCTAATCAAATAAGCAAAATCCTCAATCCGCTCTGTTTATCAATGAACATAAAGCCTAGTGTTATTATAGAGCGGGTTGATTGCCAGCATCAACGGTCCACCACTACCACAATTACTTCATAAAATCCTACTGTGCTCTTCTAAATGTACTCCGCTCCTCTCTCCCTCTCACACTGCAGTTCTCTGACTCAGCAACGGTGTCGCCAATTCCTCCTGTTCCTCAAAAAAGGCGTAAATCACGGTACGCCAGGGTCAAAATGGGTGTAAATGTCCGCACTTTCCCCCGTCAGGTTTTGGCTTGATAGATCCCAAATTTGGCAGAGAAAAGTGCGTACGCACAAAACGGGGGGGAAAGGGTGTAAAAAAAGGTGTATCCACAATGATAAATGAGGCCCCAGGTGTTCACTGATACGCCACAAATAAATTACGTCCGCCACAAATAGATTTTGAGAATGTCAAGATCGCCCAACGCTACGTTCAACAGAAACTCAAAAACTTTGAAATGTAGTTTTGTCTCTTACATCTGATCAGCTGATCCACGTCCTCCTTTAAAGTTAATGAACCCTCCCTTTGAGTGGTCGCTCTTTAAAGACAGACAGCTGGGTTCAGGAGAGTCTGGTCTCTGCTGCTGGATCCTGAAACAACAACACAACTGATAAATGTGCATGTTGGAGAAAAACTGATGTGAAATATCTTCAACCTTTTCAAGGGACAACAAGGAGTTTTGGAAAGCGAAGTATTTCATACTACATTTACCATGAGTCTCCGCGCGCACGGTGAAATTCTTGGACCGGCGCAAGACGGACGTCTGGCCAAGAATGTTTTCATTCATCAACAATGAAAGTCAGAGGTTGGAAGACGATCAGATACCGTCGTAGTTCCGACCATTAACGGTGATTGGGCGGCGTTATTCTCATGACTCGCCGGGCAGCGTCCGCGAAACAGAAAGTAAGGAAACGCTGGTCGGCTTGACCAGCATTTCCACCATTCATTAAAATAACAAAATAACGATAGAGACAAAATGATATATTCATCTAAAATGGGACCTGGTCCAACAACACGTTGTACAAACTGGTTCTTTTCTACAATAACCTGAGTGTGACTGTCAGTTACAGCTTACATCTGATCAGCTGATCCTCGTCCTCCTTTAAAGAAAATGAATCCACATCCGCCTTCAAACTCAATGTAAAAGTCCTTTGAGTCGTTGCTCTTTAAAGACAGACAGCTGGATCCAGGAGAGTCTGGTCTCTGCTGCTGGATCCTGAAACAACAACACAACTCATGTTAAATAGTTTAGATGCATGGAACATGAATACAGAAAAGTTTTGCAGTTTTATGCAACCTGGCTGAATATTTGTCAGCTTTCTGCAGACCCTGGATGACGATAACAGATAATGTGTTATTTGCATTTCAGTGCCCCAATCACTCCCACTATATGGCTATATTCATAAACTCTTGAATGGACCTAAATATTGTCCAAAGTGACACCAAAGTTACATGGGTGAGTAAATGACCTTATTTAATGCCAGAAATAAGGTCCAGGTTGTAAAAGACGTCACTTGTCCTTTAACATGTGGATGTTCAGGTAGGGACAATGTGTATCCGAGTTATAACTCTGATTTTTCGAAAGCTTTGAAATTTAGTTTTGTCTTACATCTGATCAGCTAATCCACGTCCTCCTTTAAACTTAATGCCTAAGTCCTTTGAGTTGTTGCTCTTTAAAGACAGACAGCTGGGTTCAGGAGAGTCTGGTCTCTGCTGCTGGATCCTGAAACAACAACACAACTGATAAATGTGCATGTTGGAGAAAAACTGATGAAAAATATCTTCAATTTTTTAATAAACACAACAACTGACTTTTAGAGAGAAAAATCTTTCTGACTGTTTTAAACTCTGACCTCTCAAATAAAGCTCGCCTCTTGTTAAACTGACGACGACCAATGGACTCATCACTGGATCCAGGTCCAGGTCCAGGTCCAGGTCCAGGTCCAGGTCCAGGTCCAGGTCCAGGTCCAGGTCCAGGTCCAGCAGACTGTGTCTTGTGCTGCTGCTCTGGCCTTGAACACAACACACACAGAGCTTTGAGTGTGAATAATGATGGAGCAGTGATCTGAGTCATGGACAGTTAGAGATGCTCATCTGACCTTTGACCTGTGGTCTGGCTCTTGGTTTTAGAGGGAGGGGCTCCCTCCTCTCTGTCCTCACACTGATCCATGCTGCTGAGCTCACATCCACATCAGCTCACACACACTTTGTAGCTGATGTAGACAAACACAAGGACTGAGATCCACTGAGTTGATGTGACACAGTCTCTGTGTGGACAGCGTCCCTGTAGAAAACCACTGGATCAAACAAGCTACAGCTGATTATTACACACACAACAACTGGGCCAAGACTTATTTCACCTCACAGCTCCACTATCACAACAACGAACATCAGGAGGTTTTTTTTAACGAGTAAACTCGTCAAAACCGTTTTTTTACAGATTACGATAATAGACACTCTGAGGTACCCTGTGTGTGAATATGGTTCCTCTGATATGTAAAACTGTTTTAAACTAAAATCAAAACATAATGTTTTTTATAAACTGTGTGATCTTGGTTTTGTTTGAGTACTCGTTCTCCTTGAATGCTGCTGTGGGGACAGCGTGCAGCGCTGTGCGGCTGTCGGCTACAGTGTTGCCACTTTCTCGCTGAATCTGGCGACTTTCCAAACCCTCTTTTGACAAAAGCGACCGACGACAAACCTGGCGAGTTTTTCCGGTGCTGTTACAAACGTTCCTGGTTTGGAGACTCGGATTATCACAGCTGTTTTCACAGCAGCGGGGGCTGTGCAGCGGGCGCTCTGCAGCGGGGGCTGTGACCGGCCGCCCCCGCCCCCAGAGCACCCACCGGCCTCCAGTCACACAGCAGTGTCACGGAGCTGCTCCGCTGCGGCCAGAGACCCACACCGCAGCACCGCTGCTCTCCAAGCTGCCACACCCCCCAGATTTGCCTACAAATATATTTATTTAGCCGTAGAAATGATTTGGGAGACGCCACACTGCAGAGTAGCGGTAAAATGAGCCGATTGCCACTTGACACAAAAGTGCGTTTTTCTCTGAAACTAGAGCGGGAGCTCCGTTTTTGGAGAAACCCAGCTCTCTTCTCCTACTTCGTACTCACGAACGAAACGGCGGAAAAACTCGCTGTTTTTTCGAGAAGCACGTTGGAAAGTCACTCTTCAACCACGTGAAAACCGTTTGTTTCTAGGTGATGTACAGAGTTCGGTTCGACGTGAGAAAAAGGTAAACAAATAGCCAAAAACATGTGGTCCTGAGCGGATGTGCTGAGGAATTAGTGTGGTCGCGAAAGAGTTAATGGCAGTGTAACCCACATGGTTACTGAACCCATTTTTGTAGTTTAGATGTAGTACCCCCGTTTCCCCACTTGGTGGCGCAGCACCCCTGCGAGTAATCGTCGACGCATTGAACGTGCCCCCGAACGTGACCTGTGCATGATCACAGTGTGCACCGTCCGCCATCTTAGATCAAGCTGAGACACCGAGCAGAGCGGTCGCACATGAACCGAGCTGAAGAAACGGGGTATGTAAAGTGAACAAAACCACGCTAAAACATCAGTAACTCTCGAGCAAAACCTTCATAAGTCTTCTGTTTATCAGGCAGAGTCGTTACGAGCGTGTGTGAAGGAGCGGGAGGCTGAGTTTACCGTGTTAAGTGTCCCTGAGAACTCCGACTGGTTTTTTGTTCGACGGATTAAGACTTCGGATCCAGAATTCCGAGCCAAGGGTTCGGTGGCGAGCCAATCCAGCGAGAGAAAGATTCAGACGGAGCGGGTCCCAGCCTGGCCAGCTGTGAACCCAATCCGAGGAGCCCGACATCGATTCACTTCACACAGATAAGAACCCATACACAAATCTACCCGGGTAGTAATTGAACATTGGACTGAACATTACACAGAACATAAACGCAATTGAACCCTGAACTCTGACCTTCGAAAAAGAGAAGGATGGACAATTTTCTTTGAACTTTTTTATTTTTTTATTTTGACAAATTAAAGAGCTCTTTTTTTCTGTATTTTATTTTATTTTATTATTTTCATCCATTGCAATTCAATAATTGTGACAATAAATTGTTCACTAGTACCAGCTCTTACGAACCTAGAGAATGTAGTGTTATTATTGTTATTAGCCAGAAAGACTACAGGCGCTACATAAAACTTGGCGAGCCAGCCAGGAGTTGGTGGTTGAACAGTTGATATTTTCTTTTGCTTTCATTGTGAAAAAAAAGTGAACTCTAAAAAAAAAAAAAAGAAATTGTGTTGATGTGACATTATGGATGTTATCAAGGCTGAAAACGTTAAAGTGCCAAACTCAGTCTTAGTTGGCGGTCTAACTGGCGAAGTGATAGACAACGAGGTCATTGATTACATAGGGAAGTGCGGTCCTATTGAAAGGATAATCAAAGCGAGCAGTTCAGAAGCTATCGTAGAGTTCAAGTCAGGTGAACCCATTCACTTTCTGCAGAGCAGCTTGCCCTGCAAGAGACCCACAAGTAACCCAAGCGTCGTTAACAGCATTCAGTCTGTCTCTGACTTATATGCAGCTGACAGAAGTTCAACCCTGACACACACTTATTTAGCTGAACTGAAAGACGTTGCTAAGCTAAGTGGTGCTGACTTTGAGAAAGTTTTGCTTGATGAGTTGACCAGAATCCGTGAGTCTACGAAACCCCAGACAGCTGAACCAGGTACGTCTGAAACCGATCACGAATCTCTGTTGACCAGTGACTCGACCTCAACACAGCTAGTGACAAACCCGACCCAAACTCCTGTTAAAAGGGTTACTGACGAAACTCACTCACATGAACATGACTCTTTTTCACTCCTTGTAGGTGCAGAGGCTTTCCCCTCACCTAAGAAACCAGGTTTGTACTTACCCTCTGAACATCTCACCACCTCTGGCGTCCAAAAGGTAGTGGTAGAACATGTCATTAGGAGTGGTGATGTGGCTTCCCAATACCATGGTCACACCAAGCTAAGGTCCTTTTCTGGGAAAACTCCCTGTCCCAGCTTAGAGTCTGACTATGATGCATGGCGCAGTACTGTTGACTTCTTTCTTGCTGATCCTTCCATGTCTGACAAACTCACTGTCAGGAGAATATTAGAAAGCCCTCTTCCAGCCGCAGCCAATGTCGTTCAGCATCTTGGACCGAACTCCAGTCCCAACGACTATCTCAGTCTTCTTGATTCGGCATACGGCATCGTGGATGATGGAGACGAGCTTTTTGCTAAATTTCTGAACACAAATCAGAACTCAGGTGAGAAACCTTCCAGCTACCTGCAGCGACTGCAGGCAGCTTTGAGTAAAGTGGTTAAGCGAGGTGGCATTGTCACTGCTGACTCAGAGCGCCAGCTCCTTAAGCAATTTTGCAGGGGTTGTTGGAACAACAGTCTCATCACAAGTTTACAGTTGGAGCAGAGGAAGTCCAACCCCCCCTCATTCTCAGAGTTGCTCCTTCTTTTACGCACAGATGAAGACCGCCAAGCTGCAAAGTCAAACAGAATGAAACAGCACTTAGGGTTTTCTAAAGCCAAAGTCCAGTCGAACCCTCTTTCTGTCAACGACTGTACCCTTGATGGTTCTGACATGGCAGCTGCAGCATCTGGGACTTCTTCTCTTGAGACCAGTAAACTCGAACAGCAAATTGCTAAACTACAAGCACAGGTAGCTTCACTCAAAATATCTTTGAGCAGCAACTCAGCTCAGTCTTTTCCTAAGTCGAACAAGAAAACAAAACCAAAGATCCCAACTGAACCAAAACCCTCACTTCCAAGTGAATGTACTCCTGAAAAAAGACCCAGACCAGGCTACTGCTTCAAGTGCGGGCAGGACGGCCATATCGCGCCCTCTTGCAGCAACGAGCCTGACCCTGAACTAGTTGAACTAAAACGAAAAGAGTTCAGGCGGAAACAACAAGCATGGGAACAGCAAAACAAACATCATTTAAACTAACCTCAGTTCCTGTTGAGGGACTCACAGGAACTGAAACTAAGCATGCATGTCCCAAAACTGATTCATCCAATCAAGCATTTGTTCACTCTCAAAACCTGGAACATCACATCAAGCTTCCAAGAGGACTTGTAGGGAACAAGTGTACTGCTAACATCAAAGTGGCAGGAGTGGAGTGTAGTTGTCTTCTTGACACTGGTTCTCAGGTAACCACGGTGTCCACTTCTTTCTACAACAGCCATCTGACAGAACATCCCATTCAACCACTCAATGGTCTTGATGTTGAAGGTGCCAGTGGTGCCATAGTTCCTTACTTGGGTTATATCCCTCTTGTCCTGAAGTTTCCAAAGGACTTTGTCGAATCTGAACCTGAAGTCGCTACTTTGGCATTGGTCGTTCCAGATATACGCACCAACTGCGAGCTTCCTTTACTAATAGGTACAAACGCTCTCGATGTCATGTATGACGAGCATTGTCATGAAAAAACTCCAAATGACCTCTCACCTGTTTATGGCTTTCGACAAATCCTTCACACCCTGAAGCTCAGGAAAGAGGTAAGTTCCACTGGGAAAATCGGCCTGATGACCCTGAAAGGCAGAGAACAGAGAGTGATACCTGCACAAGGGAGAATGCTTCTCGAGGGATTTGCTAAGGTAAACACTTCAGATGAATGTGTCATCATTGAACAGCCTAGCATGTCCACATTACCTGGTGGTATCTTTGTGGAGTGTTGTCTTGTGAGCATGCCCAAGGAACATCCTTTCAAGTTACCTGTATGGGTAAGAAACGAGAGTGAACATGACGTAACACTTCCTAGTAGTTGTGTTCAACTTCATGCTCCTGCATCAGTTCATGACAACTTGCCTGCTTCTCATGAGGACACCAACACTGTCCGGTGTTGTTCAGTTTCCCCTCAGTCAGCGTCTGAATCCACTGAGTCAGGTCTTGTCTTTGACTTCAATGAATCCCCCCTTTCAGAAGAGTGGAAGGAGAGGATAACGCAAAGCTTGAGCACTTATGCTGATGTTTTCGCTCAGCATGATCTAGATTTCGGACACACATCCAAGGTCGAACATCACATTCACTTAAGAGACGAAACACCTTTCAAACAGAAGTCTAGACCAATCCACCCTAACGATTATGAAGCTGTAAGGAAACATCTACAAACGCTTCTGGCGGCAGGAGTGATTCGCGAATCAGAATCGCCCTACTCTTCGCCAATCGTTGTGGTTCGGAAAAAAAACGGCGATGTCCGGCTTTGCATCGACTATCGAAAGTTAAACTCTTTGACCATCCAAGATGCTTATGCACTTCCACATCTTGAAGAGTCTTTCTCAGCGCTTGCCGGTTCCAAATGGTTCTCGGTAATGGACTTGAAATCTGGGTATTACCAGATAGCAATGAAAGAATGTGACAAACCTAAAACTGCTTTTGTGTGCCCCCTGGGTTTTTACGAGTTTAATCGTATGCCCCAGGGCATCACTAATGCTCCCAGCACCTTTCAGCGCTTAATGGAGCGTTGCATGGGTAGCCTTAACCTGAAAGAAGTGCTGGTTTTCTTGGATGATGTCATTGTGTTTTCAGACACCAAAGAGGAACATGAAAGACGGCTTTTACATGTTCTCCAGCAATTGCGGGAATATGGCTTGAAGTTGTCGCCGTCGAAGTGTCGTTTCTTCCAGAGCTCTGTGCGCTACTTGGGGCACATTGTCTCGAACAAGGGTGTTGAGACCGACCCTGAGAAGGTGAGTGCCCTTCGCACATGGCCACAGCCAAACACACTTACCGAGCTCAAGTCATTTCTTGGTTTTGCGGGATATTACCGCCGGTTTGTCAAGGACTACTCCCGGATAGTAAAACCCTTGAACGACCTTACTGGTGGTTACCCACCATGCAGGAAGGGTAAAAGGGCAACCCCTTCCTCCGCTGGGTACTTGAGCGTCAAAGAGCCCTTCGCTTGTCAAGAAGCTTTTCAAACCATCATAGAAAAGCTTACTTCTGCACCAGTCCTCGGATTTGCAAATCCAAAACTTCCTTATTTCCTTCACACCGACGCGAGTACCTCTGGGCTTGGTGCCGCTCTTTACCAAGAGCAAGATGGTGAACTACGCGTTATCGCTTACGCTAGTAGAGGGCTCTCTTCCAGCGAGAAACGCTACCCAGCTCACAAATTAGAGTTCTTGGCTTTAAAGTGGTCTGTGGTAGAAAAATTTCACGACTATCTTTATGGAAATGTGTTCACGGTTGTAACAGACAACAACCCGTTGACATATATCTTGAAGTCTGCCAAGCTTGACGCCGCTAGCTATCATTGGCTGGCCGCTCTTTCCACTTTTGACTTTCACATCAAGTATAGAGCTGGCAAGAGCAACCAAGATGCAGACAGTCTTTCCAGACGTCCTCATGACGATCTGCCAGATGATGACGTGTCCCTGGAGGAAAGAGAACGAATCAGACAGTTCGCTTCGCATCACCTTTCTTCTTCTCCCGAACATCTTGACTTATCGCCTGACACAGTTACCGCCTTGTGCAGCCGTCATCTTGTTGAAGCTGATGGTAACTTACCTTCTGTCGCCCTTGTGGAGTCATTGGCTTTGCATGCTGATGCAGTGCCAGATGCGTACGGAGAGGTTGAAGCATTAGGTTGTTCCATCATACCTACATTTAGCGAAGCAGATCTCCAACATCACCAGAGGTCCGATCCAGTCCTTGGGAAGATCATCGACATGCTGGAATCTGGAAATGGGACAAATCCCAAATCCATTCCTGATTCATTGGAACTTAAGCTAATGCTTAAAGAGTGGAAGCGGTTTGAGTTCAAGAGTAACCTCCTTTACCGAGTCCGACAATCAGATGGTGACATCACTTACCAGTTTGTGGTTCCTATGTCTCTTCGGTTCCCCATTCTTTCTTGGCTCCACGAAGATATGGGACATCTTGGCTTTGACAGAACTCTTGACCTCATTCGTTCGAGGTTCTATTGGCCAAAGATGGCTAAGGACGTAGAGAACAAAATCAAATCTTGTGGACGTTGTGTAAGGAGGAAAACACCACCTGAGAAATCCGCACCTCTTGTAAACATTCAAACAACGCGTCCCATGGAACTAGTCTGCATAGACTATTTGTCCTTGGAACCCGACAGCAAAAACACCAAAGACATCTTAGTTATAACTGATCACTTCACGAAATACACTGTTGCGCTTCCAACGAAGGATCAGAAAGCAACAACCGTGGCTAAGAGTCTTTGGGAGCAGTTTCTGATACATTACGGGTTTCCAGAGCGAATCTTAAGTGACCAGGGCAGAGACTTTGAGTCACAGCTGATCCACGAACTCTGTGCTCTCGCGGGTATCAAGAAAGTACGCACCAGTCCGTACCATCCCGGCGCAAATCCAGTTGAAAGGTTCAACAGAACTCTATTGAGTATGTTGGGAACGCTGAGAGAAAAAGAGAAGAATCACTGGCGTGATTACGTGAAACCGTTGACTCATGCGTACAACTGTACGAAAAACGATGTGACGGGTTTTAGCCCGTATGAGTTGATGTTTGGGCGCCGGCCCAGGTTACCGGTAGACATCGCATTTGGTTTACCTGTCCAGAGTGGAGCTCCCAAAAGTCATTCTCAATACGTGAAGAATCTGAAAGCGCGTCTTGAAGAAAGCTACCAGATTGTTGTCAAAAATTCTGCAAAGGTCGCAGAAAGGAACAAAAAAAGGTTTGACAGGGTAGTAAGGGAATCAACACTCCAGGAAGGTGATCATGTGCTTGTACGGAACCTGCGGTTAAGGAACAAACACAAACTTGCAGATAAGTGGGAGTCAACTGTGTACAAAGTCTTGCACAGAAAGGGAGACTTACCAGTTTATACAGTGCAGTCCATTGATGAAGACGGTCCCAAGCGAACGCTGCATCGGGATCACTTGCTTCCTTGTAGTAATCTGGTAGACGACGAGGAGCCTGAGCAGGTCGCTCCAAAGGTACGCCGTCCCAGAACGAGGAGCCAACAGTCTCAGTTTCAATCCCAAGAGAATCATTCAGAGTCTGAAGATGATTCATGCGATTGTCCAGTTTCTTTGTCTGTCATTCCTGAGAAAAGGTTCGTTCAGGTCCTTGAGCTTCCTACGGGGCAGAATCCCCCTGTGAATCCAGCTCCAGAGGCTGATTGTTCGTCAGATCATTCCACACATTCCGAACCTCCAGATGTACTTGCTGCCAGCAACTTACCTTTCTCACCTGCAGAGACAGGTGGAGTACTTCCCAACTTGGCTTTGGTGGAACCAGAGGTTGCGGTTGAGCAAGCCATTGAACCAGACCTGAACAGAGAAAGCATAGCCATGAGCGAAAGTCAATCAAAACCAACCGGAGATGTAGTTGACACAGCCGTAGTCGACAGAGATGTAGTTGACACACATGTAGTCGACAGAGATGTAGCTGACACAGATGTTGTTGAGACAAACATTGTCGCCCAAGACCAGAATGACAAAGATCGACAACAGACCAACACAGATATCACTAACCAAGACAAAAACGAGAAAAATGGACAGTTGACTGACATAGACACTGACGACCCAGACTTGACCACACGGAGGTCTGAAAGGTTCAGACGACCCCCCAAACGCTTTCATTATGATGAGCTAGGGAAACCTTTAATCTCCTTTGCCAAAAGTCTCTTGGAGAGTTTCAACAGAGCCCTTGATACTATAGGAGATGATAGTTACCATGCAGTCCAGGGAACTGAGCATGAAGGGACTCATACAGATTCAAGAGGGGAGGGTGTAACCCACATGGTTACTAAACCCATTTTTGTAGTTTAGCTGTAGTACCCCCGTTTCCCCACTTGGTGGCGCAGCACCCCTGCGAGTAATCGCCGACGCATTGAACGTGCCCCCGAACGTGACCTGTGCATGATCACAGTGTGCACCGTCCGCCATCTTAGATCAAGCTGAGACACCGAGCAGAGCGGTCGCACATGAACCGAGCTGAAGAAACGGGGTATGTAAAGTGAACAAAACCACGCTAAAACATCAGTAACTCTCGAGCAAAACCTTCATAAGTCTTCTGTTTATCAGGCAGAGTTGTTACGAGCGTGTGTGAAGGAGCGGGAGGCTGAGTTTACCGTGTTAAGTGTCCCTGAGAACTCCGACTGGTTTTTTGTTCGACGGATTAAGACTTCGGATCCAGAATTCCGAGCCAAGGGTTCGGTGGCGAACCAATCCAGCGAGAGAAAGATTCAGACGGAGCGGGTCCCAGCCTGGCCAGCTGTGAACCCAATCCGAGGAGCCCGACATCGATTCACTTCACACAGATAAGAACCCATACACAAATCTACCCGGGTAGTAATTGAACATTGGACTGAACATTACACAGAACATAAACGCAATTGAACCCTGAACTCTGACCTTCGAAAAAGAGAAGGATGGACAATTTTCTTTGAACTTTTTTATTTTTTTATTTTGACAAATTAAAGAGCTCTATTTTTCTGTATTTTATTTTATTTTATTATTTTCATTCATTGCAATTCAATAATTGTGACAATAAATTGTTCACTAGTACCAGCTCTTACGAACCTAGAGAATGTAGTGTTATTATTGTTATTAGCCAGAAAGACTACAGGCGCTACAGCAGCAAATAGTAACATCCATCGTCCTCTGGGGTCAAAATGACATCAACTGGTTTGACGGCTAAAAAGCACAAAACAACATTATCACACAAATTTATGTTTCATCTTTTTATTCAACTTCAGACCAACCTATTAATACTAATTTCACACTTTTTTTGTAATTCATACCCTATTTATATTAAATAATTCATACCCTATTTATATTAAATAATAAATAATAATAATAATAATACCTATTTTTTTTAGTTTCACAAAACAGAAAATCTGAATAATTTCAAATATAGTAAAGATCAAAGAGAAATGAATTGATGGATTAACAGACACTGGTATATGACAGCAAATAGTAAGATCCATTGTCCTCTGGGGTCAAAATGACCCCAACTGGGTGATGTGGGTTAGGGTTAAAAAGCACAAAACATAAATTATGTCTAAGCACAACAACACACCTCATTTTTTAAATTATGTTTTGGCTAGTATTACATCATTTTAAATTATGCATTGCACTTAAATTAAGTAGCACAGTATTTAACCTACAGTGGGTACTAGTTTCATTTGGACGTTTCCCTCACGTAACGCGTGATTCACGCGTTGCGTGAAATTGTAGGTCACATTGTAGCCACTAGGTGGAAGCATCGTACTGAGATGCAGCTCAAAAGATTTTGGGGTAATTCCACGTTTGACCACAACGTAGCTGCAATGGAGAGTGGCGCTGTTCATAGGCCATAGGCTACTTCATTTGCAGCTGTGGTCGAGAGAGCTAGAGAGTGGATGGAGAGAGGGACCGCTACGCCGGTCAATCAGATCAATGTTGTTGTTTTATTGTTTCACAGTGGTTACGTTCAACAGGATCAGTGGTTCTCAGTATCACTCCCGTCAGGAAGGCACGGACCACGCAGCTCTTGGTTTTTACAGATGCTTTATTCGACCACCACCGTCGAACTAAGAACACACATAACACACAATTAACATGTTTCACATATACGGACGCATAACACAGTAAGACAATTAAATACCTCGCTGGCTGCACCCCTGAGGGAATGAGTTCAGTCCACCATGAGGCCAAACTTCTGCTTTTTCTTCTTCGTCTTTCTTTGAGTGTTACAACAAAATAGTTCCGTGAACTGAAGTGCCACATTAAACCAAGTCCGTTATTAAACAAACAAATAAATAGTTTCTCTTAGGCTGAGGTATTATAAAGAAATTAAATATGCATAAAATAAAAGGCTTTAAATAAAATATTATGCAATTATAAAATTACAGCATACAATAATAATATTTATGGCAGTTAAACTCAGCCTTTTGGGGGTCCCCTGCATATTTTTCATCTCTCCTGTAGCCTGGCCGGGTCTGGCTCCAAGTTTGAGTAAATTGTCTCATATCTATTTTCTGCAAGTTCTGGTGAATATAAGTTATCAATCCACTCATAGCCCACGACCGCTCGTTTAAACAGTTTCTGAGCTGCTACGTCCGTGCCAGCAGCCTGGACCCGATGCTGCTGGACTCACGAGCGGAGCAATAATGCACATCTGTCAGCAGCTGCTCTTGAAGGGACAGATTAGATGCTGATTTTGTTAACAGTGACTTTGTTGCATCCAAACATTTAGCATATCTGTCGGGTGCTGTCTCTTATCCGGTACAAAGTGGGAGATGACAGAACTACTTTAATCGAGGGAAAGCTACATTGTTGCGAGTTGACATCGGCCGGCGTGTGCACATGCACGAAGCCTGTGAATATTCCCATTTGTCCCGGACTCCCGGTCATAGTTATCTCAAGGAAATTTAAATTGAATGCAACTGGACTTGGTTATTCGTCTAGGAAGACGTTTCACCTCTCATCCACAAGTTACAGTTGCATTCGATTTAAATTTCCTTGAGATAAGTGCACACTGTTTCTGCTGTCAATTCGGTCATAGTTCATTTGTAACGTGTTTTCTTCATTCTTCATTAGGCTAATGTTAACACTAGAACCACCCAGATGGTCTCACACAGACGTTTGTGTTTTTCTTACGTAAATGACTTTGTTTACATTAAAACTACAGGTCTCTCAGTCCGTGACTTTTCCATGTGTGATGGTTTCTGAAGCTTACAACTTACACAAATGAAACATTCGATTTCTGGGCATTTATACCTCGGGCCGACAAGAGCTTATTTTTTTCTTCAATTGTTGTTTTCATCTACAGTTATATTTATCATAATATGCCCAATTCGGGAGGGAGAGAGGGGGGAGAGAGTTTTCACTTAACGAAATGAAACGAAACAATGTCGCCTACAGTTTTGTCCTCCGGCTTATGACACTTATGAACTGAAAAGTGTGAGGAGAGGTAGCTACTGTAAGAACCGTTTTTTCTAAGCTGACTGAACAGCTGTGTGAAGTTCTGTGGGGGGCAGGGCTGTAGCCTACTTGAGTGAAGTATCCACACCTATTGATCAGAGATAAATGAAGGTGCTAATGTGTCGCTGATGTGTCTATTAAGCTGGTCCTACAGACCGCTGCATATAAACCCCACTGTAGCGATTTTCACCTAGCCTCGCTTTCAATAAAACACACACTAGCATTCTATAGCCTAATTGCAATCAGTGAAATATATGAAATCAATATAAAACACAATTTAAATATGAGAGTTGCTGTTGCTCTAGTTTAATAGCGCTGCAGCTGCATTTACCGTGCGCCCCTGTCTGTATGTGAACCTGTGTCTGTCTATGTGCAGGCAGAGATCAGAGATGGTGTTTTTTTAATAACCATGCTAGCGTTTCACCAGCTCTCATCTCCGCCAGTCAGCCTCTCAACCTGCCGCCTCTCTCGCGTGCGGGCGCACCGCACTAAACACACGAGACGTGGACACATTTATTTATTTATTCCTATTTATTTTTTTCTGTGGGAAACACTGATCAAGCTGTGCGTACGCACAACTCTCCGTAATATTCCATTGATAAATCACACCGGACCCAAGAATGGTGCGGACATGAACACACCTCATATTCCACCCCCAGAATGCCTCAGCACAACCATATATGGTCAGCACGTGCATAATTAAGTAGCCATGTGCGCTCTGTGTAAGTGACAACAAAGACAACACCCGGAATGATGCTTCGGCGGACCTGGCCTGCCCTCGCTTTTGTATATATAGCCTACGCACATATAGGCTATATCAGTGATCATAATAATGATGATAAGAGAAAATGCATTGTTCACTAAAACTGCACGTTGGTACCCCAGACTGAAATAAAACTTTGCTTACAGTGAGAGCTGCTCTACTAAGTGAACTATACCTTTCTTGCGTTACTAATGTTATTGTGTCTCGAGTGTTTCAGAGTCGGCCGGCTGTAAACCAGCTGACCCCGACTGACTTTTTTTGCGGTCACATCAGCACGGCTGCATCTTCGCTCGCGGCTGTTGTGGCATTTGCCCATATTGCCCTATGGCCAGTCCGTCCCTGCCACTCACCCAGCTGCCCCTCGCCCAGCTGCCCCTCACCTAGCTGCCCCTCACAGCTGCCCCTTGCCCAGACCCTGGTCCACCACTCTAAAGGGTTATTCTGCATTCTGCCCTCGCCAGACTGATGTCAAAACAGGTGAAATGGGCCAAAAATGCAACGCACACATCTGCACACAACACGCTATTACTACCTGCATCTGAAGACACATGCAGACTGATTCTGAATGAAGACTGATTCTGAAACGTTAGTTTTGAAAGACTGAATGCTGTTAAATGTTAAATGTTTTGGAAATGAATGTCGATATGTTTTATAACACAAATACAGTGGGTACTAGTTTCATTTGGACGATTTCACGCGAGATTCACGCGAGAGTCACGGGAGACTCACGCGGATTTTTTGTGGAGGAGTAATTGTGTTTTCACCAGAAGCTGCAATGTGCCCAAACAACCGCCAGGTGGCATCTGTGAGCAGCAGGACGCCTCTATAAGACAGCAGCACGGAGCAGTGAGGATATCCTGAAATAACATCCCCTCGATATCCTGAAATAACATCCCCTCGATAGAAATATGCTACAAAGTTGATAGGTTTCATCCATGTTTTGACAGAAAACACAAACAGCCAGTGATAATGAGACCGGTGACACCGTCAGCCAGCCGGCCTGTACTGCGAAGGAGATCAACTCAGCTTCATGCTCTGTGCGAGTTCACATCGAAGGAGGTGTGTGTGTGTTTTATTGAAAGCGAGGCTGGGTGTGTGTATGAAAATCGCCTTGGACCACGGAACGCATCTTATTTCCAAGTACAGTATAAGGAAATAAAAGTAGCGAAGCTCCGGACAGAGTTGCGGTGATTGTATCCACTTTATGATAGGCATTATGAAAACACATATATATTCCAGATCAAATCCGTTGGATTATCAAGGTGATTATCCATACGAGAGGTAGGCTGCCGGTTCTCACGGCCCGGACTTCTGCCAATGGTTTTTTTTTTTTTGGAGGGTGTGTGTCAGCGGCGCCGGATTCATTTTAGAGGTGGGGGGGTCATGGAGTTTGGGTTGTTACGGGGCACAGATTTACATACTCACTGTCAGTGCAATAGTCATATTGTAGCGTGCGTAATAACAGCATAATACGTAATCCCCCCCCATGCCAGCGTTTCCCAGACCATCATGCCTACCGTAACTTCTCAAAAAAAAAAAGCTGTGCTGGTCTGGCTGCATGTTTGAGCAAATAAAATGTTGTGAATACACCTCTTAAAGCCCGTTTGAGCAGTTTCTATAAACTGCTAGGTTCTCAAAGACCCGACCCGGTCCGATCCAGGTGTTGAAGCCTGGACCTGATGCAGCCGGACTCACGAGCAGTCTCTCGGCTGGACCACGGCAAAAAAAAAAAAAAAAAAGATAAATAAAAGAACCCCGTGGTCCGACCTGACCCAATTTTTAATCAGAATTTTAATAATAGAAACACCATTTGTGAATTTGAGATCTCTAAAATATTAGTAATATTACTTTTACTATGCATTTAGTTTTTCTGTAGGTAAATTAATCATCATGGATCAAGCAGAAAATCAGCCTTTGCAAAAGCCGAAGTAACAGTTTATGAGCACTCAGGTCTGTGGCGCATCAGTCTGCAGCGGCTACTTTTCACCTCTTATTCTTGTCATTCATGTTTTAATAATAGGAACAATGCTTAAGGACAACGCCTGCTGACGTTTGGACTTTATGTAGCTAAATAACTTTGTCTCAGTCCGTGACTGTGCTCGCTTCATGTAGACCACACAGACCACTCGTCCAGCTGTGGTCACATGAGTTATTAGGCTACAATGTTTCCATTTTGTTGTTTTCGCGCGTCTCTTCTTTTTCTCACAAGTTATGGTTTTTACTGGCAAAACGAGCCAGTTAGAAATGAATAAAGGAAAAGAAAAAATA
Source organism: Trachurus trachurus (assembly GCF_905171665.1). NCBI lineage: Eukaryota > Metazoa > Chordata > Actinopteri > Carangiformes > Carangidae > Trachurus > Trachurus trachurus. The sequence continues at coordinate 39,704,497 of NC_139892.1, forward strand.
ATATCCAGGAGACTTTTGTCCCGTCCTCAGGACGTGAGTGAGGGAGGATCAGCTGGTAGAGATGTCTGTCACTGTCAGCTGCACATCTGTCAGCAGGTCCGCTTGACCGCTCCACACTTCACAAACTTTAGGAATAAGCTAGATGTTGATTCTGTAAACAGACAGTGACATGCTGGAAATAAGCAGACACCATAGGCCTACTCGCCCTCGTTAATATTGATTATTGAATTACGTAACGTCATAAATCTCTCGCCGCTGTAGTCCGGTTCATCACCTGTCTCTGTGGGTGTGTAGGCTACGTCATCTCCAGGTGAAACAACTGTAACAACTGTAAAACAGCTGGAATTGATAATAACTAAAGGCATATCACCAAAGCTGAAAGGCTATTAACACGTCCTAATCAGGTTAATTCATTTTTTCCTCGCATTTTTCAAAGTAAACTTCCCTTGCTCACCGGCAGAGCAGAAGTTGCACTTTATGAGATGGTGCACTTGGTCCACAGTGTTTGTTGATGAAGCCTGAGAAGGTGACGAAGGTGAAGGTGACACTGATCGGACAATAATAAGCGGAGGGAGGACGACGGAAGCTGCAGAAGCTCTGCTCAGCTGTGCATTCACGTGGGCACCATATGGCCGGAGAGACTTGAATTGAGACTATTTACTGGGCTGCACTACAGGCAGAGCATTATATTTGATTTAAAATGAAAGATTATTCTATGTTTTACTGGTTTATTTCATTTGATGTGGGTGGGACCGGGGGAATTATTGAAACCGGGATAGCTTGTTGCAACTTTAGAAAATATAAGGGGAAATTACAAACATGGACCAAAACGGCTCAGTACGCACAAAAATCCAAAAGAAACGAAAAAGAACTAAACATCATGAAGTGGTCTCAATCTGTGTTTTATTTTATTTTATTAGGCTACATGAAACACAACGAAATTTCTTCTCTTTTTCCCATCGGCTTCTGTGTACATTTTTGTCCTCCGGCTTATGAAACTTATGAACTGAGAAGTGTGAGGAACCGGTTTTTCTGTTCAAAGCAAACAGCTGTGTGAAGTAGCCTACTGTGGGGGGCAGGACTTTTGTCTGACAATGTACTTGAGTGAAGTATCCACAAACACACCCATTGGTCAGAGATAAAGAGGATGCTAATGTGTTACAGTGTCCAGCTGTCGTCACAGCAAATATTACAAGCACATGATGCAGGTGCTAATGTGTCGCTAATGTGTTATAGACAGTTATAGACCCTTGTGTGGTCACAACAATTATTACAAGCACACCTATTGGTCAGAGATAATGGAGGTGCTAATATGTCGCTAATGTGTTATAGACGGTTATAGACCATTGTGTCCAGCTGTGGTCACAGCAATTATTACAAGCACACCTATTCGGTCAGAGATAATGGAGGTGCTAATATGTCTATTAAGCTCATTACTTTCAATAGAGCGAACATGGTTCGTTTGGAGCATTTGTTTTAAAAAAAGTAGTATTTTCTTCTTCTGGTTTTCATCTATTGATATTAGGTAGGCCTTCTGTTATGATGTCAGATGTTATGCTACATTTTAACACAAATATTTCTGATTTTAAAAAGAAATTAATATTATTCAATCTAGTTTTAGAGGCTGCATTTTTTTGATGAATAATGAATGATTTTGATGAAGTTATTACGTTACATCACGTTAATAAGATGTGTGGTATTGTTTCAGACTTCCCAAAAATATATATCTGTAGCCTTACTTTCTTCAAAACGTTTTATTTAAAAAAATTAAAAAAACATGTCACAGTACAGTAGACTACTGTATGCTATTTACAGCAAAATGAGTCCCTTGGATGACTTTCTCGGGGTGCGGAGACACTCATTGATCTTGTCAATGCAGTCTTTCAGTTCATGTATTTCCATCCCAGGAAATCTTTTCTTCAGGCTGTCCACCACAAAGTTCTTTACATTCTGTGGCAGTTCCTGCTTGCCCCTTGAACCATCCCAATTTGTGGTTTTACTCCAGGCTTTATAGTTGTCCTCAGAGATGATCCTTCTGAAGAGCAGGCATCCATATCGGCCCACTTGGCCGTAGCTCTGTTGGTGGAGTCGGGCATGTTCCTCTGGTGCGACCATACGCAAGCTCACGTCTGGGTGCTGGCGGCAAATCTGGACGCTGTCGTCCATGGTGGTCAAGGAAAGAGCCAACGGAGACATCTGTGCCTGTGAGGATTCTGGAGTAGAGGCGAATCTGGGGATTGGTCTCACAGGCGTAGCGAAGACCTGGGTTCTCTGTTCAAGAGCAGCTTGCAGTTGTCCAAACCCTGCTCTCACCTCTTCCACAATGGCTCCCTCTCTCTGGCACTCAGAGTGATTGGTTTCCTTGAGGCTGTTGTTTTCCTGTCTGAGGCTTTCGTTCTGCGCTCTCATGGCTTCCAGGTCAGCTTTCAGACTTGCAATCGCGGCGTCTTTATCCGCAAGCAGTGGCGCTACTCTCTGTTTCTCTGCGGCAAGCTCCGCCGTCCTCTGGGCCAGAAGGTTTTCCAAGTGCACCACCCTGGTTTTATCGCCACCCCGCTCGTCATTGCACTTAAGCACCTTTGTAACAGCTGCCTGTTATTTGAAATAGAGATAAGTCATGAGTCATGAGTCAGATAAGCAGCCATGCCTATAGACTTATAGTATTATACACATGTACTGTATAGTTTGCGCAATAACACTTACCGCCTTTTTGGAGATGAGACGCTTAGCTGGCGCTTTGGTGCGTGGCTCCAAAGATGATGCTGGCTGACGTTTAACTGCAGTCGTCTGTAACACAGAAACATTGCAAAGAAATTAGAACCTGGATTTATGAATAAATAAAATAAAAAGAAATACCTTGCATTAATAGCCTAACATTTATTTAATTAAAAAACTTACCAGTTTTTTCCCCTGAGCTGCAGGAGGTGAGTTTTTGTTGCTTGGGAAGAGACTCCTGGTAGCTTTGGAAGAGGGTTTTGGTCTTTCTGTCCCTCTATAGAAACGTCTGGTGTCCATGGTCGCTTAGTATGCAGCAGGTATAGACTAGATAGGTCGAGATCTAGAGCCTGGTGGGGTAGCTCGGGGCTTCGACCCTTTTGTACCCATTGTGGTCAGTGGGCGGAGCTTGACCCCTGCCTTGGTTCACTCACGTCCTCATTCCCCCATTGCTGCTCACCAAGCTCCTCCCACAACAATGGGTAGAAAAAGGCAGGCCCTGAATGTGATATTCAGATAATCAGAGATGGCTGTGATCAACTTGAAAACCAGTGACCTCATCAAGAGCCTGCGGAAGAAAGGTTGGGCGACACGCGCTATTGCCAAACATCTGGAGATGATTGGAGTTACAGCTTCCTTTGGCACTATCCGGCGTCATTACCAGCATGCTGTTGTGGAGAAGAAGAACCGGAAGCCGTATAAACTCACGAGGTATAGCCTTTTTTTTTTTTGTTCTTTAAATGTATGAGCATTAATAACAATATGCTATGAGTACCAAACTATGTATTGAAACAATGTCTCTCTACCAGTCAGGTGATGGAAATAACGGACTCCATCCTGAAAACAGACGACGAATTACCTGCAAGAAAAGTGAAAGCGCTTCTCCTAAAAAGGCACAACATAAACATCAGTTTATGCTCAGTGAGGAAGGCAGTTCGTCATCTTGGCTGGACTTTTGGGAAACCCAGGTAACACTATTTATTTCATTCAATGTATTTCATTCAATTCAATTCATTTTTATTTATTTATTTTAATATTTATATAGCCTTCTTATAGTAACATTTTGATGTACATATTCTGGTTACAGATTTGTTCCAATGACTCGGGACAAAAACAAAGAGTTGCGTCTAAAACAAGCACAAGAATGGCAGGCTGTTGGTGAGAAGTTCGATGATGTTCTCTTCACCGACGAGTCAACTGTGGCACTGGAACGTTTTGCATTGCAGTGCTGGAGAAAGACCAACTTCACGGGCGCGGCAAAGCCTAGAGTGAAACACCCGGTCAAACTGCACGTCTGGGGCGGAATTTCACGTTGTGGCCCCGGCCCGCTCGTCATTTTCGATGGTGAGTGATGAAGAGTTTAAAGCCTACATTAAGTGTTGATAATAAAGAATATAAATCCTATGCAAAATAAAATGTTACAATAAAACACATTCTTTAACCCGCAGGTATTATGGATCGACACTTTTACGAGGAAGAGATCATCAAAAAAGTGGCCAGTCCATATCTGAGAGAACAGTTCCTCATGTCCACACACAGATTCTTCCAAGGTTGGCTATCAGTCTTTTTTTCCGTAACAATCCTTGCCATGCTTAGCCTACAATAAAAGCAGCGTGATGATGATTAGGCCACTACTGATTGTTTGATTGTTAAATTGTCCTTTGCTGTCCATTTTTTCAGACAATGATCCCAAACACACTGCAGCCAGTGTCAGAGCCTGCATTCAGAGTGAGGGGATCAACTGGGTGAAAACACCAGCAGAGTACGTCATTTATTAACATTGTCTAAATAAATATTCTGGATAAACAAATAGTAGAAAATATGTTAACAGTGCTGAGTTGTCCATTTATTTATTTATTTTATTTTTTTATTGCAGGTCGCCGGATCTGAACCCGATCGAGTTAGTCTGGGCTTCAATGAAACGTTACATTCGCTGTGAGGCCAAACCCAAGAGCAGAGAGGAACTGATCTCCGCGATAGAGTCATTTTGGAAACATAAGCTCACCAAAGAGGCCTGCAACAGATACATTGACCACTTGGACAGAGTCATCGAGCAGGTCATAGCACTAAAGGGAGGACCGACTGGCATGTGACTGCATTGCAGACTGCGAAAAATGCCCAGGGCCGAAGGATCTCCTGCTGAAAGACTGATGTGCACACTACGCAGATTTGGGGACACAATCTGCTTTAAATTGCCTACTGCACTGTTCTGTATACCTATCGATTTTTTTTAAATAAAAATGTTTTATTGGAAGCACGTAGGCTTTGGGAAGTCTGAATTCCAGTCACTACACATCTGAAACGAACGTGATGTAAAGTAATAACTTTTTTTTTTTTAAATGCAGCAAACCAGAAGAAGAAAATACTACTTTTTTAAAACAAATGCTCCAAACGAACCATGTTCGCTCTATTGAAAGTAATGAGCTTAATAGACATATTAGCACCTCCATTATCTCTGACCGAATAGGTGTGCTTGTAATAATTGCTGTGACCACAGCTGGACACAATGGTCTATAACCGTCTATAACACATTAGCGACATATTAGCACCTCCATTATCTCTGACCAATAGGTGTGCTTGTAATAATTGTTGTGACCACACAAGGGTCTATAACTGTCTATAACACATTAGCGACACATTAGCACCTGCATCATGTGCTTGTAATAATTGCTGTGACGACAGCTGGACACTGTAACACATTAGCATCCTCTTTATCTCTGACCAATGGGTGTGTTTGTGGATACTTCACTCAAGTACATTGTCAGACAAAAGTCCTGCCCCCCACAGTAGGCTACTTCACACAGCTGTTTGCTTTGAACAGAAAAACCGGTTCCTCACACTTCTCAGTTCATAAGTTTCATAAGCCGGAGGACAAAAATGTAGGGGAGAGCAGGGTCGAAAGTAACATTTTTCAAATAAATGTCATTTAAAAAGATAGTATTACAGAAAGAGACATTTTTTTGTTGTGATCACCATCTCATATGTGTTCTCTATCAGGTGTTATTTTGTAAAAATGTGAAACGACGTCGGTGTAATTTGACTTTGAAGAGAAGCTGCGCTTTGTGACTTTCGTCCCTCACGGCAGGTTTGTGAGGTGCAGGGAAAGGATCAGGCGGTTCTTTGGTTTCAAAAATACTCTTACTTTATTTACTACAAAAGATTAAAACTTTGGGGAAGGGGGAAGGGGAAGAATAGGGTCGTGGTTCCTGGAGCGCGCTTGGCCGCGTCCACAGCTCGGCTTTAATTAAGGGGGGGACACCCCCCATTCAGGGAGTGACGACACATCCAGCTGAAGGTGATTCCCTCGTTAAGCCGCCGCTGCCAGTAGACGCAACAGCAGGACGAAAGTAACAGGGGGGTGGGTCAAAAGTAACACGACAATATAAACTGGACTTGTTCTTATTTTTCTTGTTTTTATTTAAAATGTCTGACAATGCTCTTGTTAATATGTGATTACAAACATATTGTGACCTTTATCTTATTTAAATTTTTTGGGGAGAGCCGGGTCGATTGATACACTTTTCATTTAAACGTCTTTTTCAAAGATGACGTTATGTACACAAACATTTTTATCATGTGATCAACAACTCACATGTGTATTCTCTTAGTTACAAGTGTAATTTAACACAAATGTTGGATGATCGCGCTGTTTTATAACTTTGAACGTAAGTTGACATTTGTCTCAAACGCCCCACCTATGCGGGTCGTTTGAGACACAGAGGAGGGACGGTTGAAACAGCATGTTTTAAACAGAAACTACTGTCATTACTCTCGTTTTTATGCAGCATATCAGACAACATACTAGTGTACTCGTCATTGCCAAAATGTCACATAATTTCTCACAATATAAATAGGTCAAATAAATATTTTTGTCCCGTGCGTAATTGTCAAGATCCGCATTTCGATTAAACTCACCTTTCTTCTTTTGTACGAGTTGTTGGACAACTGCATTTTCATTTCATTGACTTATTTCCCTGCCCTAAGTCATGTTTATGGATACACAGTTGAACATATTGTCATTTTACCCTCGGCATTTTCCCCTCACTTTGCTGAATATCTGTTGATTCATGTCATAAACACGAACATTAAAAATATGTGGTGTTTATTAAAAATACATGTTGTTCATTCAAATCGGTTGTTGTTCATTGCAAAACAGTTAGGCTATTAATTTGGTGATTTATATACAGATATTGATCGCGCAGTGTGACCACAGTCACTACGCACGGTGGCGTGAGGGACATTTGAAACAGCTGTATCAATCGTCCCTGCAGCGACTACTGACACTCCAACCTGTTTTGCCTCTAAACTTCAAAACTATGACATTTCATAATTTAGGACCTGTTTATGTACGAATTCATCTGTTGTTAGGTCATATTATTATTGCATGAAACACACAATACAACTTTTGATCACAAAAAACTACCGCACCTAACATTTTACTTTCCGTAGTCAAAAACCGGTTCGCGCTAATAACTTTTGAATGGCGTGACGTAATTTCACAAGCTTTCCCAGGATTGGTCGGTGTTGAGTGCTGAACACAGTGACAAAATCTGACGGCTCAAGCTTGTGTGGTTTTCGAGGAAATCGCTGTGTATCAATCGTCCCGTGTATCAATCGACCCGGCTCTCCCCCCTACATTTAATTTTTAGAACGAACGATCAATGACGCTCATTTGGATTTTTTTTTTAAACGTTTGTAGATCGCTTATTAGCATGCTCATTCTCTCAGCATTCTCAGTTCAAAAGTTTCATAAGCCGGAGGACAAAAATGTAGAAGCCGATGGGAAAAAGAGAAGAAATATCGTCGTGTTTCATGTAGGCTAATAAAATAAAACACCGATCCTGTGAGGAAGAAGAGAAAAAGCATGTGGTCCGACCTGACCCGAGTTATTGAATGTTTAGCCTACGTTTATTTAGAAGAAGTTTGATTAAACTTGTAAATGAATGCTGCTCTGGATCGATCAGATTCTTTCCTCATATTCTGATTATTTTTAAACTGTGGCCAAACAGTCTCGCTTTCAATAAAACACACTCGCATTCTATTACAATCAGTGAAATATATGAAAACAATATAAAACACAGTTTTTTGTTTGGATAAGCTTCATTTTTAAAAGCGCAATGTTCAACTGTCAGAAATTAAAAGCAGCCTCCTCTTGTTGTATTTGCAGCAACACTGTTGATTCAGGCTGTGATCAGCTTTTTTGTATGCTCGAGCCTAGGCTACTTTCCATTAAAACAACCTGCTGCTCTTGGCTGAAACAAAGTCACTGGTAACAAAATCAGCATCTAATCTGTCCCTTCAAATTGTGTGTTTGGAGCAGCTGCTGACAGATGTGCATTAATGCTTCGCTCTTGAGTCCAGCCGCATCGGGTCCAGGCTGCTGGCACGGACAAAGCAGCTTAGAAACTGTTAAACGAGCGATCGTCGGCTGAGTGGATTGTTACATTCACCAGAACTTGCAGAAAATAGATATGAGACAATTTAGCCTGCTCAAACTTGGAGCCAGACCCGGCCAGGAGAGATCAAAAATATGGAGGAGTCCAGGACCCCCATGAGAACCACTGATCCTGTTGAACGTAGGCTACAGACCACTGTGATACAATATAAACAACACCATTGATCACCGGCGTAGCGGTCCCTCTCTCCATTCATTGTCTAGCTCTCTCGACCACAGCTGCAAATGAAGTACCTATGGCCTATGAACAGCGCCACTCTCCATTGCAGCTACGTTGTGGTCAAACGTGGAATTACCCCCAAAATCTTTTGAGCTGCATCTCAGTACGATGCTTCCACCTAGTGGCTACAATGTGACCTACAATTTCACGCAACGCGTGAATCACGCTTTCCGTGAGGGAAACGTCCAAATGAAACTAGTACCCACTGTACTGTATGATAATGTTATGTTTGTGCTTTTTAGCAGTCGAACCAGTTGGGGTCATTTTCTGTTTTGTGAAACCCCCAAAAATAGGTATTATTTAATAAAAATTAGGTATGAATTACAAAAAAAGTGTGAAATTAGTATTAATAGGTTGTTCTGAAGTTGAGTTCCTTACCCTCTCTCAGGTTTTAGGCTCTCTAAAGAATCCTGTAATGTCTGTAAAAACCTTGGCTATTTACTCTTTTATGCTTGTAAAAAATCTTGTCTTTTTATGCTTGTAAAAAATCTTGTCTTTTTATGCTTGAATATCCTTGTTATTAACTTTTATGCCTTGTTTTCTGCTGAATGTTTGTATAGTTGTGCATATTTGCTATTGTCTTTTAACCTATCTTTTCTCCCTCACAGCCCCCCTCCCCCTCCCCTCAAGAAGCTTATGCCTCTTGTCAGGCCATCATTGTAAATAAGAACTTGTTCTTAATTGATTCTGCCTGGTTAAATAAAGTTTAAATAAAATAAAAATAAATAAAAAGATGAAACATAAATTTGTGTGATAATGTGTAATGTTGTGTGCTCCTTTGTCCCCTGTGTTACTAAATTCAGTAAAACACCCATAATTCAACCAAATTACTTCAACTTTATTTTAATTGTTAATACCATAATATTGAACAGCCTCAGTTTATCTCAGTGTAAATCTAATGACAGACACTGAGTCCACATCAGTCCTGCAGTGTAAATCTAACGACAGACACTGAGTCCACATCAGTCCTGTAGTGTAAATCTAACGACAGACACTGAGTCCACATCAGTCCTGTAGTGTAAATCTAACGACAGACACTGAGTCCACATCAGTCCTGTAGTGTAAATCTAATAACAGACACTGAGGTCACATCAGTCCTGTAGTGTAACTCTAATGACAGACACTGAGTCCACATCAGTCCTGTAGTGTAAATCTAACTAGAAAATTTCCTCTCGGGAAATTTTGAATGGGCCACGGCTACTGCCGATTTTGCCATCTCTGTCGACATGGGAATCAAACCCACGATCTTAAGGTCAAGACATAGCTGATCAGACAGACACATGATCATCTTTCTATAAGCACTGATATGGAGGAGCTGTAATCACATTAGGTTACGTGTGTGTGTGTGTGTGTGTGTGTGTGTGTGTGTGTGTGTGTGTGTGTGTGTGTGTGTGTGTGTGTGTGTGTGTGTTTATCTTGTGTAATAGGGCCAGGACTCAATTAAAACAATTAATCTAATTAATTAGAGGCTTTGTAATTAATTAATCGCAATTAATTGCATTTTAATCGCATATAAATATTTGACCTGAGAACAGTGAGAAGCATTTTTTTCACATGGATTTTAGTATACCATTGAATGACTGAATAGCTTAAGCAACAAAACATTGTTTTTTTTTTCAAGGTGGTACTTAACCAAGACCAACATGCAAATTATCGATTAATTCATGAATCGATATTTGATACCTTAATCACATGAAGGTGTGTGTGTGTGTGTGTGTGACTGTAATCACATGAAGCTGGCTCTAGAGTCTGTGTGTGTGTGTGTGTGACTGACTTGACACATAGTTAGTTAGTAGCTGCATCCTGTGTCAGTCTGATTTAGCTGTGTCGGTGTTTATAAACATTTAAACGAGCGCCAGGTGGATTGTTTATGAAGTTAACGAGCTCTGGCCTGAGGATCAAAGAGGTTACCACGGCGATAGGGGCCCCCGCAGGCTGAGACAGACAGAAACGTGGAGAAAAAGAGCCATTTTCTGCCTCTGCACCGGTCTCACAATTAGGCTTAGCCTGACAAAACGGTAACTCCTATCAGAACAAAACACAGATCAACGTTGCTCTAAGGACTTACTGAAACTTTTGGTACGATTTGGTGTTTCTACAGTAAATATTTTGGCGACGCTGGCAGTTTTAAAACATCAGGCCGTTCTGCTTCTCTCAGAAAATATTTGTATTGGAGTCAATGAGGAGCAGAGACAGACGTGGCCGCACTTAGAGGCTCCAAGTTTAAATTCTGTAAGTCTCTCTGATATTTTGAGCAGATGATGAGTGACAGGACAAGTTTGTCTTACAAATTCTGAAAAAATTATGTGTGTAGAGTGTAAATTGTGGCCGGTCCGAGTTTGGAAAGAGAAAAAATCTGGAGTTTTTCTGGCATCTCTCCCACTCTAACCGATGATGTCACGCACTCTGACACGAACATTCCGTCCAATACACACCCATTATAATCTCATAATTTCTCCAAAAATGATCATGGTCATTGATCAGGGATTGATCAAAAACTATATGACCTATCAAAACGTGGAGTAATACGACAATACACAAGACTTGTGTCTACTGTTTAAAGTTTAAATGGAGTCTCTAGGTGAAAGTATGCCTGAGCAGTAGACGTTTGTTAAACTCCAATGATTGGTCTTTTTCGCTCTTTTTTTTTCGCCCGTCCCATTGACTTACATGCAAAATTTTGCGCAGTTTTTCGCGACTTACGTCGCGAAAAATTCGTAAACTGTTAAAAAAAGTAAAAGCATAGCGATCCCGATCAAGACGCACGTTTTGATATATAATATGTCCTGCAACTCTTCGAGTTGCAGGACTAGTCGCGAATCGAAAAAGCGTCCGGAAGATGAAAAATAATAAAAACTAGAAAAAGATAGCATTTCCTGCAGAAAATGCGTGTGAATGCTGAAAGCAGCTGAACGCTATTGCTGAAGCAATGCTGAATGAGCTGAAGAAATTGTTGAATCAATGCTAAATTAGTTGACGAAACTGCTAAAGCAATGTTGAAAAGACTAATGCTAGAGTAGAGTAGAGAGTAGAGGAATACTTTATTCATCCCTAGGAGGGAAAAAGCTGAAACATATAACTTGTAGTGTGAGATGAATGCCTTTTTAAAGGTAAAAAGCAGTAGAAATGCTAAAGGGAGAAGAAAACATGTAAATTCTGCATGTTTAAATGTAATGGTTAAATAGTTGAAATCTGTAGCTAACCTGACAGGAAGGACAACTGATGAACCAGCACTAACATAGCTGAAGCAATGGCTGAGAATATATTTAAAAGTAGAAGATGTGAGACTTTGTATGAAATGGCTGGAAATTACTTGAATTGTCAAAGAAGAGTTTGAAAAATTCCTGAATTTGGAAAAAAGTTAATGCCTACTGAAATACATTGTAAACTGACAGCAGAAGAACATTGTTGAAGAATATAGATCGAGCATTAGCTGAGGAGTAGAACATGTAAACAGCGGGTTTAATGGTGTGAAATGGTTGAGAAGAGCCTCAGTAGTTTAGGATACGTGTAAAACAATGTGTTCAACATGACCAAAATGGGGAAATGTGTATTTTCAGTTTAAATAGCTAAAGAACAAAATTAACAGCAACGAGTCCATTAACTACAACAGGAAGATAGAGAGGTACATACAAAACAGTCAGACAACTGTAGGAAAAGTGTGTGTGTGTGTAGTAGTTAGTGTGTGTCTGTTTGTGTGTGTGTGTGTGTGTGTGTGTGTGTGTGTGTGTGTGGAAGGTATACAAAAAGTTCTGACCTGACAACTGTATGAAATGTGTGTGTGTTTGTTGTGTGTGTCTGTTTGTGTATGGTTAGTGTGTGTCCATTTGTGTGTGTGTTTGTTGTGTGTGCATGTGTGTCTGTTTGTGTGTAATTGTGTAAATTGTGTATGTGTTTGGTAAGTGGTTGTATGTTTGTTGGGTGTGTGTTTGTGTGTGTGTGGTAGTTAGTGTGTGTCCATTTGTGTGTGTTGGATGTGTGTGTATGGTGAGTGTGTGTCCATTTGTGTGTGTGTGTGTGTATGGTGTGTGTGTGTAGTAGTTAGTGTGTGTCCATTTGTGTGTGTGTGTGTTGGATGTGTATGCATGGTGAGTGTGTGTGTGTGTGTGTGTTGGATGTGTGTGTATGGTGAGTGTGTGTCCATTTATGTGTGTGTGTGTGTGTCCATTTGTGTGTGTTGGATGTGTGTGGGTGGGTGTGTGTGTGTGGTAGTTAGTGTGTGTCCATTTGTGTGTGTGTGTGTGTGTGTATGACCGACAGACAGTCAGACAGAGAGAATGTGTGCGTTGCCATGGTGACGTTGCCATGGTGAGGTTACCATGGTGAGGTTACCATGGTGAGGTTACCATGGTGAGGTTGCCATGTTGAGGTTACCATGTAACTGTTGGCTGGTGCCTTTAAGGTATGGTGGCAGCTTTAACCATAGGCTTTAACTGCTCTGTGACACCCTCAAACAGATCTAATGTACGACAAATCTGTACTTAGTACGAGCAAAAGGTTTACATTTTCCGAACCATAAGACCTTGCTGAACGCGTCCGTGTCACTTTAGTGTTTCTAGAGTAAAAATTGTTGATTGTGTCGCAGGTTGGAAACTTTGGGACGTTCAGAAAATCAGTGCCTACTTTTGAATGGGAGTCAATGAGAGGAGAGAGGGAACTGGCCGCACTCGGAGGCTCACAGTTTAAATTGTGTTCGTCTCTCTGGTTTTTTGAGCACATGAAGAGATCAAGGATGAGCTTGTCTACAAACGTGGCCGAAATTATGTGTGTAGAGTGTAATCTGTGGCCGTGCTGACAGCATAGAGAGAAAAATGTGAGAGGATTTTTAGACCCTCTGTCACTCTACCAACTGCCAACGTCCGAACATTCCGTCCCATTGACTTTCATGTTAAATCTGAATTTTGTCAGAAATTTTAATGATTTTAAAACTATACATATATCTGAAACTGTTGAAGATATCAATAAGCTGAGATATAGCTGAATAGTTGAAAGGTTTGTGAACAGTTTAAAAGTTGAATGAAGTCTGTAGCTGAAAGTATGCTGAAGCTATTAGAGGCTGAATGAAGCAGAAGATTTGAAGAGTTTGAAGACTGTTTCAATGTATTCCTATGGGAGAAAAATTGCAGAAAAAGTCAAATATTTTAAAAAGTATAAATAGTTGAAAAGATAAAAATCATAGCCTAAATGTCCTGAAAAAGCCGCACGTTTTGATGTATGAATTGTTAAAATGGCACAAAGTATGAAGGACTAGTTAAACAGCGAAAAACGGCAGAAGAACCCAGAATAATAATAAGAATAAAGATTTGAATAACAATACTGTGAATGCTTCCAGCATTCACACTAACTAGGAAAAAATCCACACAATAACAGTAGTGCCCGGGCTTTGCCCGGGCACTGGTCCCTGCAGCTATTTCATAGCTGTTGGGACCAGTGCCCGGTGCGATTGCCCGTGGCCCTAATGACAGACACTGAGTCCACATCAGTCCTGTAGTGTAAATCTAATGACAGACACTGAGTCCACATCAGTCCTGTAGTGTAAATCTAACGACAGACACTGAGTCCACATCAGTCCTGTAGTGTAAATCTAACGACAGACACTGAGTCCACATCAGTCCTGTAGTGTAAATCTAACGACAGACACTGAGTCCACATCAGTCCTGTAGTGTAAATCTAACGACAGACACTGAGTCCACATCAGTCCTGTAGTGTAAATCTAATGACAGACACCGAGTCCACATCAGTCCTGTAGTGTAAATCTAATGACAGACCACTCTACTCACCACAGACAAAGTCCCAGCTGTTCTCCAGCGGCTGTCCGGACGAGCTCAGGCCGCGTTTAGTGGCTCAGACAGCGGGAGAGCAGCGGCTCATCTCTGCCTCCTCCACATGCTGATTCAGGCGGTAAAGCTGCCTCCAGTCATCAGGAAGTGGAGCTGCACACAAAGAACCACTCTGTGTTCAACTACTGATCATCCACTAACTCTGCTTCTGCTCTTATTCCAGCGCTTCTACCCACAACATCCACACAACATGGAGGACACGGTTCTACCCACAACATCCACACAACATGGAGGACACGGTTCTACCCACAACATCCACACAACATGGAGGACACGGTTCTGTCGGTCCAGACTTTACAGCTACAGCTCTGACTCAGCTACAGTAACATTATAATAACACAACAACAACACAACAACTAGTTGAAGGGCAGAGAACTCAGGTAACGACAGGTGTTAACGAGGAAAACATTCAGACTGTTCACCTTACCTTCACACGGGGAAATAAACTGCCACACAACCGCTGAGTCAAGATTAAACTATGAAAGTTGTCTCACCTCTTTGACACGAGGAAGAGGTCTTACCTGGACAAACCTGCTCTACTGCTCTTTGCTCCATCTCTCTCTCTCTCTCTCTCTCTCTCTCTCTCTCTCTCTGTTGATAATCTAAACAAGTGTAACCCTGCTCCATGAGCATGTTGCGGGTTAAAGGTTCATTCTTCATGAAACATTTTTTTTTTTTTTTTTTAAAAGACAGAACAGTGAGACCATTAATTCACAGATATACAAAAAAAACCCTGTCCCCAGTAACACAAAGGCAGGCAGAACCGAAGTCCAGTAAAGGAACAAAAGTTATAACCAAACATTTCAAACAATGCACCACAAAACATCCAAAGTAAGGACATTTGTGTTTGGTAGATTATATCTTTGTTGTAACAATGCTTCTTGGAAATAAATCTTACAGCGTTGGAAAACCTGTTTATTACCCTTTTAAATGGTGCCACACCTGTAAGGAACATGTGTTTGTGGGTTGAGCAGCAGAGCGAAGTATCCTGGGTTGGGCCAAGTCAAACAGCTTATTCTGCCATTGACTCTTGTTTGGTGTTTGGTGGATTGGATGATTGAAATGTGAAGAAACAAGACATATCTGCAATTTAACAATTTATTTATTGTACCCTAACCCTATTTTACTTATTGTTAAACCATAAGGAGCACTGCAGCACTTTACAAATGTACTACCTCTTCTCATTTCATTTCAGCACAACTCCCCACAAGAAATCGTGTTCTGCTCTCTGCATTGTTGCACTCCATCCCATTTACTCACCTCTGACAGCTGACTCAAACCCCAACAACTCTTATGAGCACTGCAACACTTTACTTGATCACTGTAGCACTTTATTACACTGTATTGTGTTTGGTTTCGTTGTTTGGTTTTGTTGTGTTTCTCAATCCATTTTAGCACAACTCCATCAACAAACACTGCTCTGGTTCTTGCATTGCTGCACCTCCATCTCATTTATCCATCCCTGACAGTTCATCTCGCCCAGTTTTATTTCATTGTACTATACATCCTGTTTTTTGTTGTTGTTGTTGTTGTTGTTGTTGTGTATTACTGTCTGTTTGTTATTTTAGTTTTTAGTAGTATCATATTAATTGTCTCTCATTTAGTGTCATTGTCTGCTGGTTTCTGTTTGGATATGTCCCATTCTTTCGCTAATTTTTATGTTCCTGTTTTTATGTATTATGTTCCTTGTGTTCCTGTTGTATATTTTAATGGCTTTTAACATCTTGCCGGAGGACTGCAGTTGAAAACTAGAAAATTTCCTCTCGGGAAATTTTGAATGGGCCACGGCTACTGCCGATTTTGCCATCTCTGTCAACATGGGAATCAAACCCACGATCTTAAGGTCAAGACAGAGCTGATCAGACAGACACATGATCATCTTTCTATAAGCACTGATATGGAGGAGCTGTAATCACATTAGGTTAACTGTGTGTGTGTGTGTGTGTGTGTGTGTGTGTGTGTGTGTGTGTGTGTGTGTGTGTGTGTGTGTGTGTGTGTGTGTAACTGTAATCACATGAAGCTGGCTCTAGAGTCTCTGTGTGTGTGTGTGTGACTGACTTGACACATAGTTAGTTAGTAGCTGCATCCTGTGTCAGTCTGATTTAGCTGTGTCTCTGTTTATAAACATTTAAACGAGCGCCAGGTGGATTGTTTATGAAGTTAACGAGCTCTGGCCTGGTTACCACGGCAACTCCAGGTGGTTACCACAGCGATAGGGGCCCCGCAGGCTGAGACAGACAGAAACGTGGAGAAAAAGAGCCATTTTCTGCCTCTGCACCGGGCTCACATTTAGGCTTAGCATGACAAAACGGTAACTCCTATCAGAACAAAACACAGATCAACGTTGCTCTAAGGACTTACTGAAAATGTTGGTACGATTTGGTTTTTCTACAGTAAATATTTTGGCGACGCTGGCAGTTTTAAAACATCAGGCCGTTCTGCTTCTCTCAGAAAATATTTGTATTGGACTCAATGAGGAGCAGAGACAGACGTGGCCGCACTTAGAGGCTCAGAGTTTAAATTCTGTAAGTCTCTTTGATATTTTGAGCAGATGATAAGAGAGATAACAAGTTTGTCTTACAAATTCTGAAAAAATTATGTGTGTAGAGTGTAAATTGTGGCCAGGCCGAGTTTGGAAAGAGAAAAAATCTGGAGTTTTTCTGGCATCTCTCCCACTCTAACCGATGATGTCACGCACTCTGACACGAACATTCCGTCCAATACACACCCATTATAATCTCATAATTTCTCCAAAAATGATCATGGTCATTGAACAGGGATTGATCAAAAACTATATGACCTATCAAAACGTGGAGTAATACGCCAACACACAAGACTTGTGTCTACTGTTTAAAGTTTAAATGGAGTCTCTAGGTGAAAGTATGCCTGAGCAGTAGACGTTTGTTAAACTCCAATGATTGGTCTTTTTCGGTCTTTTTTTTCCGCCCGTCCCATTGACTTACATGCAAAAATTTTGCGCAGTTTTTCGCGACTTACGTCGCGAAAAATTTGTAAACTGTTGAGAAAAGTAATAGCACCCCGATCCCGATCGAACCGCACGTTTTGATATATAATTTGTCCTGCAACTCGAAGAGTAAGTCAAACCTGGGATGGACGCCTCTGCACTTGGCGTGTTACTTTGGACACAAAGATGTAGTGGAGGAATTACTTAAGGCGGGGGCCGACGTCAACCTGCCCAATAACATCGGAGACACGGCTCTGCACAAAGCCGCCTTCACAGGAAGAAAGTCTATCAATCAATCAATGAATCACGTCCTGCAACTCGAAGAGTTGCAGGACTAGTAGCGAATCGAAAATCGTCCGGAAGATGAAAAATAATACTAGAAAAAACATTTCCAAGAATGGAAATGGTGTGAATGCTGAAAGCAATGCTGAATGAGCTGAAGAAATTGTTGAAACAATGCTGAATGAGCTGAAGAAAGAAAGAAAGAAGAAAAGGACAGAAGGAAAGAAAGAAAATGGGAAGGGTAGATGGAGAAAGAAAGAAAGAACAAAAGGACAGAAAGAAAGAAGTCACAGAGAGAAGGGTAGATAGAGAAAGAAAAAGGTAAGAAAAACAGAATAATAGAACATAAAGAGAATAGAGAATGAATGAAAGAGACAGAGGGGTAGTAAGAAAGAAGGAAAGAAATTGGGGTGGATAAATGAAAGAGAGAGATATACAGAGAGCAGTAGAAAGAAAGAAAGAAAGAAATGGGGTAGAAACATAGAAAGAGAAAAGGAGTAGAAAGAAAAACAGAAAGAAACAAAGAAGTAAAAAGAAATGGGGTGAAAGAAAGAAAGAAAGAAAGAAAGAAAGAAAGAAAGAAAGAAAGAAAGAAAGAAAGAAGAAAAAGAGAGAGGGGGATGATAGATAGAAAGAGGTAGATGGATGGATGGATAGGGAGGGAAAGATAGAAAGAAGTTATGTAAAATACAAATGAAGGAGTAAAAGAAAGAAAGAAAAAGATAGAAAAAAAGAGACAAAGGGTTTATAGATAGATAGATAGATAGATAGATAGATAGATAGATAGATAGATAGATAGATAGATAGATAGATAGATAGATAGATAGATAGATAGATAGGACACATGTTAAAAGCTGCATCCTATGTCCTAGGCTCCACCTGTAATTGTACTGCTATTAATAGAGTTGGAAAGACTAAACGTCTGAACTTAAAGGGACAGTATGGGACTTTATTGGCTTTTTATTGACAAAAATCAAATATCGCTTTCATAAATACGTATTTCACTGAAGTGGAATCGCACCTGCATACAAACGAGCGCTTTCTCGTACCTTAGAATGAGATGTTACAAGTCGTTACAAACATACAGGGGGGGGTTCACCGAACCTTCTCTGCCATGTTGAATCGCCATGTTTTACGTTCAGTGTCACCGTGGCTGTAAGTAACCTCAAACTCGGGCCGCCGGAGCTTCTCGGCTCGGGGAGAAAGACAGCGCCTGTTAAAACTGTCACCACCGTGTAGCTAGTGTGAGGAAGGACGGAGGCACTGGTGTTGCCTTCAGGTGCAGTCAGACACCTGAATGATGCTGTGAGTGACGCCGTCGGCAAACCAACTGGATGTTATTTTACTCGACGAGAGAAAGCCGGTAAAACGTGGGTCAGGTAAACAATACGACATCCCCATGACAACATATTGTCACGCCTGTATTGTTTTGCCTCGTGCTGGCGGACCGTTTGTTTACATAGAGGCTTGTTTATCCTGATACATGCAGCGTGTGTTGTTTTTCTGACTTCTGCCCGAGTTTACGTAAACGCAACAGCAACACTACGTGCCGACATGCAACCGCACCGCTAGATGGGGGTAAATCTCACATACTGTCCCTTTAAATTCATGAGAAAAATATAAATTGTTGGAGATGTTTACATCAAAAGTATAAAATCATTGAGAGGTTGATGAATGTGAGCTGAAAACCTGTGTGTGTGTGTGTGTGTGTGTGTGTGAGTCTGACGGTCTCTCTGTCTGCGTGTACATGTGCAGAAAGCCACAGAACTCCTCTCTCCCTAATGATCTGATTGATTGGCAGCCTGCCCTCAGAAGTTACCATGGTGACTTTTAACTGCTTACATTTTACTGTGTGGAACAGTGTTGTGTTTGTGTGTTTGTCTGTTTGTGTATGTGTGCATGTTTGACTGTGTGTGAGTGTCTGTGTGTGTCTGTCTGTGTGAGTGTGATGCCTGTGTTTGTGCGTGGACATCCTCTGTCAGTCTGGTTTATCATGTGTCTGTGTGGGGCTGTGTTTAAAAACATCTTAACGAGCGGCCAGGCTGCACCTGCACTGTTCTATTTATAGACTTTGATAACGAGCTGGCCCCAACAGCTGGCCACTGCACTACACAGAGCAGAGCAGAGCAGAGCAGAGCAGAGCAGAGCAGAGAGATTTGAGCTCGGAGCAGCTTCTGAAAACAGCCCAGTAAAAGAGAACCGTACCTCTTATCAGAATGTGGCCATGACTACTGGGGCAAGGAGACCTTCCTGAGCACATTGATGTGCATTAAATGTTTGTAGGGCAAAAACTTTTCTCAGGGTCGCAAGGTAGAAAAGGGGGGCATTTCTGTTTTTCTAAAAAAATCAGCTCCTACTTTTATATTGAAGTGGATGAGCCACTGGAGCGGGTCTAGCTGCACAATTAGGCTCATAGAGACAATTCTGTAAGTCTGTCTGCTGTTTTGAGCACATCAAATGAGAGACGACAAGTGTGGTACAAACCAGTGAGGAAATCATGTGTCTAGAGTTTAATTTGTGGCCGTGCTGGCAATTTATCCAGAAAAAATCCTGAATGTTTTTTCGATCCCTCTCACTCTAGCGATGATGTCACTCACTCTAAGCCCTGCTCGTTAGACGCAACACACACCCATTATAAAGCTGGATTTTGTCAAAAAACTTAATGATTTTAAAGCAGCCAAATATCAGAAACTGTTGAAGATATCAATAAGCTGAGTCATAGAGGAATACTTAAAAAGTTTGTCTACAGCTCAGAATTTGAATGAAGTCTCTAGCTGAAAGTATGTGGACACTTTAAAGGCTGAAAGAAGTAAGAAGATTTGAAGAGTTTCAAGACTGTTCCAATGCATTCTCTATGGGGAAAAAAAATCAGAAATAGTTGAATATTGCAATAAGTATGAATAGTTGAAAAGAGAAAAGACATAGCACACCTGTCCCGAAAAGGCTGAACATTTTGATATTTGAATTGTTGAAATAGCACAAAGTATGAAGGACTAGTTACATGACGAAGAAAGGCAGAAAATGGCCGAACCGAATAACTAACCGAACTAGAAAAAGATAGCATTTCCTGCAGAAAATGCGTGTGAATGCTGAAAGCAGCTGAACGCTATTGCTGAAGCAATGCTGAATGAGCTGAAGAAATTGTTGAATCAACGCTAAATTAGCTGAAGAAACTGCTAAAGCAATGTTGAAAAGACTAATGCTAGAGTAGAGTAGAGTAGAGTAGAGTAGAGTAGAGTAGAGTAGAGGAATACTTTATTCATCCCTAGGAGGGAAAAAGCTGAAACATGTAACTTGTAGTGTGAGATGAATGCCTTTTTAAAGGTAAAAAGCAGTAGAAATGCTAAAGGGAGAAGAAAACATTGAAATTCTGCATGTTTAAATGTAATGGTTAAATAGTTGAAATCTGCAGCTATAACCTGACAGGGAGGACAACTGATGAACCAGCACTAACATAGCTGAAGCAATGGCTGAGAATATTTAAAAGTAGAAGATGTGAGACTTTGTATGAAATGGCTGGAAATTACTTGAATTGTCAAAGAAGAGTTTGAAAAATTCCTGAATTAGGAAAAAAGTTAATGCCTACTGAAATACATTGTAAACTGACAGCAGAAGAACATTGTTGAAGAATATAGATCGAGCATTAGCTGAGGAGTAGAACATGTAAACAGCGGGTTTAATGGTGTGAAATGGTTGAGAAGAGCCTCAGTAGTTTAGGATACGTGTAAAACAATGTGTTCAACATGACCAAAATGGGGAAATGTGTATTTTCTGTTTAAATAGCTAAAGAACAAAATTAACAGCAACGAGTCCATTAACTACAACAGGAAGATAGAGAGGTACATACAAAACAGTCAGACAACTGTAGGAAAAGTGTGTGTGTGTGTGTGTGTGTGTGTGTGTGTGTGTGTGTGTGTGTGTGTGTGTGTGTGTGTGTGTGTGTGTGTGTGTAATATACAAAAAATTCTGACCTGACAACTGTATGAAATGTGTGTGTGTTGGACGTGTGTGTCTGTTTGTGTGTGTGTTTGTTGTGTGTGCATGTGTGTCTGTTTGTGTGTAATTGTGTAAATTGTGTATGTGTTTGGTAAGTGGTTGTATATTTGTTGGGTGTGTGTGTGTGTGTGTGTGTGGTAGTTAGTGTGTGTCCATTTGTGTGTGTGTGTGTGTTGGATGTGTGTGTGTGTGTGTGTGTGTGTAGTATTTAGTGTGTGTCCATTTGTGTGTGTGTGTGTGTGTGTGTGTGTTGGGTGTGTGTGTATGGTGAGTGTGTGTCCATTTGTGTGTGTGTGTATGGTGAGTGTGTGTCCATTTGTGTGTGTGTGTGTTGGGTGTGTGTGTATGGTGAGTGTGTGTCCATTTGTGTGTGTGTGTGTGTGTGTGTGTGTTGGATGTGTGTGTATGGTATGGTGTGTGTGTGTGTGTGTGTAGTATTTAGTGTGTGTCCATTTGTGTGTGTGTGTGTTGGGTGTCCATTTGTGTGTGTGTGTGTGTTGGATGTGTGTGTTGGGTGTGTGTGTATGGTGAGTGTGTGTCCATGTGTGTGTGTGTGTGTGTGTGTATGGTATGGTGTGTGTGTGTGTGTGTGTATGGTGAGTGTGTGTCCATTTGTGTGTGTGTGTGTGTGTGTGTGTGTGTCCATTTGTGTGTGTGTGTGTGTTGGATGTGTGTGTTGGGTGTGTGTGTATGGTGAGTGTGTGTCCATGTGTGTGTGTGTGTGTGTATGGTGAGTGTGTGTCCATTTGTGTGTGTGTGTGTGTGTGTGTGTGTGTGTGTTGGATGTGTGTGTATGGTGTGTGTGTGTGTGTGTAGTAGTTAGTGTGTGTCCATTTGTGTGTGTGTGTTGGATGTGTGTGTGTGTGTGTGTGTAGGATGTGTATGCATGGTGAGTGTGTGTCCATTTGTGTGTGTGTGTGTGTGTGCTGGATGTGTGTGTGTGTGTGTGTGTGTGTGTGTGTGTGTGTGTGTGTGTGTGTGTGTGTGGTAGTTAGTGTGTGTCCATTTGTGTGTGTGTTGGATGTGTGTGTGTGTGTGTGTGTGTGTGTGTGTGTGTGTGGTAGTTAGTGTGTGTCCATTTGTGTGTGTGTGTTTGTGTGACCGACAGACAGTCAGACAGAGAGAATGTGTGTGCGTTGCCATGGTGAGGTTACCATGGTGACGTTGCCATGTTGAGGTTGCCATGGTGAGGTTGCCATGTTGAGGTTACCATGGTGAGGTTACCATGGTGAGGTTACCATGGTGAGGTCACCATGGTGAGGTTGCCATGTTGAGGTTACCATGTAACTGGTGGCTGGTGGCTTTAAGGCATGGTGGCAGCTTTAACCATAGGCTTTAACTGCTCTGTGACACCCTCAAACAGATCTAATGTACGACAAATCTGTACTTAGTACGAGCAAAAGGTTTATATTTTCCGAACCATAAGACCTTGCTGAACGCGTCCATGTCACTTTGGTATTTCTAGAGTAAAAATTGTTGATTGTGACGCAGGTTGGAAACTTTGGGATGTTTAGAAAATCAGCGCCTACACTTGAATGGGAGTCAATGAGAGAAAGAGAGGGAACTGGCCGCACTCAGAGGCTCCGAGTTTAAATTGTGTTCGTCTCTCTGGTTTTTTGAGCACATGAAGAGATCGAGGATGAGTTTGTCTACAAACGTGGCGGAAATTATGTGTGTAGAGTGTAATCTGTGGCCGTGCTGACAGGATAGAGAGAAAAATGTGAGAGGATTTTTAGACCCTCTGTCACTCTGCCAACTGCCAACGTCCGAACATTCCGTCCCATTGACTTTCATGTTAAATCTGAATTTTGTCAGAAATTTTAATGATTTTAAAACTATACATATATCTGAAACTGTTGAAGATATCAATAAGCTGAGATATAGCTGAATAGTTGAAAGGTTTGTGAACAGTTTAAAAGTTGAATGAAGTCTGTAGCTGAAAGTATGCTGAAGCTATTAGAGGCTGAATGAAGCAGAAGATTTGAAGAGTTTGAACACTGTTTCAATTCATTTCCTATGGGAGAAAAATTGCACAAAAAGTTAAATATTTTAAAAAGTATAAATAGTATGAAAGAGAAAAGTCATAGCACAAATGTCCTGAAAAAGCTGCACGTTTTGATATATGAATTGTTGAAATAGCACAAAGTATGAAGAAGGAGTTAGATCCTGAAAAAGAGCGGAAGAAGTAAGAATAATAAGTATAAAGATTTGAATAACAATAGTGTGAATGCTTCCAGCATTCACACTAAATAACTAACTAGAAAAAGCATTTCCAAGAATGGAAATGGTGTGAATGCTGAAAGCAGCTGAACACTGTTGCAGAATTAGCAAACAGTGCAAGCAGTGATCACCATACAAATGTTTGAACGAGGTAGGAATCGAACCCACAACCTCATGGTCAGTAGACTTCCACTCTGCCTCAAAGCCACAGTATACACACAGTTACAGAGACTGTTGTCTGCTGATGAGCTGCACTCTGTCTCACTCTGAAGTTAACGAGCCCAAAGTTGCACCTGTTGGAAACACAGTGTGTCAACACCAAGAAAGCTTGAGAGTCAAGCTTGAATGACTTAGAATGAAAATTTCTGTGAATTTCAGGCTGAGAGCAGCAGTTTCAACATGAAGCAAGTTATCAGAAGTCAACAGAGGACGACTGGGAAAATAATTCACTATAATTGTTGTTGAGGCAAGATTTGAACCAGGAATTGAACCCACATCCTCATGATCACTAAACCTTTACTCTGCCGCTTTGCCACAGAGAGCACAGACATAGGCATGTTGCCATTGTAATGTGATGATGTGCTGCAAACGGTGGCAGTAGCAATTAATGCGTCGCTTAACGAACACCTGTAACCAATTGAGGGTGGGGGAGGGGAGCAGAATTCAACATAACATAAAAAGAGTGCTCCTCTTGGATTCGAACCAGTGACCTTGGGGTTGGCAAGCAGCCACCTTACCCCCGGACTACAGACAGAGTTGTGGAGAGGAGAGGTTGAGACTTTGATGAATGTGAGATTTTTCAATGATGCTTAAAAAAAACAGAAAATAGTATAAATGAGCCACAACAAGTAAGTAGAGGACTTTTTTGTGACTTGTGACTATTTTTTGATGAAATCAAACAAAGTATAATGCCCATTACAGTGAATTAAAAAGTTGAGCTCCTGCTACTCTGCTGTGAAAAAAATGCATTGGGCTGAATGGCAGAGAGAGAGCACCCAGGCTGCATTTAAAAAATATTTTAAATTATTCTCTGAGTCTCTGTGCATTTTTGACGGCATTGTGAGACAGAAGACAAGCGTGGCTACAAACTGTTTCCAAAATCATGAGTGTAGAGTGTCATTTGTAGCTTTGCTGGCAGTTTCAGAAGAAAAGTTCCAGTCGCTTTTTTGGATCTCCTGCACTCTACGATGACGTCACCCACTCTGACCCAACCCCATACACACTCATTGAAAAGTGTGAAATTTGTCAGAAATCCTCATGTGCTTTTAAAGGATTTATCTCAAAAACGGTACAAGCTATGAAAAAGTTGTAAATACAGGATGAATACATTAGAAGTTTGTCTACAGCTCAGAATTTGAATGAAGTCTCTAGCTGAAAGTATGTGGACGCTTTAAAGGCTGAAAGAAGTAAGAAGATTTGAAGAGTTTCAAGACTGTTCCAATGCATTCTCTATGGGAAAAAAAAATCAGAAATAGTTGAATATTGCAAAAAGTATGAATAGTTGAAAAGAGAAAAGACATAGCACACCTGTCCCGAAAAGGCTGAACATTTTGATATTTGAATTGTTGAAATAGCACAAAGTATGAAGGACTAGTTAAATGACGAAGAAAGGCAGAAAATGGCCGAACCGAATAACAATAGTGTGAATGCTTCCAGCATTCACACTAATTATGGAAGAAAAAATCCACACAATAACAGGCAAAAATCCACACAATAACAGGCAAACAGGCCTGCAGCTATTTCATAGCTGTTGGGACCAGTGCCCGGTGCGATTGCCCGTGGCCCTAACTAGCCTCTGGCTAACACTGGCACTTTGACAGAAATGTGAATAAATGTGCACTGTCCTCTCAAAATAAAAACTAAAATGAAAAATAAATATATATATACTGTATATTCATTTAACAAACAGGAGCTTCAGTATGTGGAAGAACCATACACAGCCACAGCAGCCTGGTAATGACAGGTGTTAAAGGAATAGTTCACCAAAAAATGAAATTCAGTCATCAGTGCTGATGAATACTCTGAGTAGTTTTTTATTCCTCAAAGTACATCTGGAGACCCGGGAGGCCGCTTCCTAGTCCAACCAAAACTTTATATGAGAGTAATAGGGCCCGACACAAAAACGTCCATAAAACTACACAACAACCATTTAATATTCCTCCACACTGCTCGTCCACTGCAATCCAAGTGTCCTGAAGGGAGATAGTCCAGAGTTTACTGGAAACAACGTCATTGAGGCAAGTCTGGTCACATCCGCGTGCGTAGCCTGAACGCAAGAGTGTGCCCCAGGCAAATTCAATCCAGGACTGTCCAGGCTGTAAAAATGTCCTAAATGACGTAGTTTCCAGTGAATTCTGGACTATCTCCCTTCAGGACACTTGGATTGCAGTGGACGAGCAGTGTGGAGGAATATTAAATGGTTGTTGTGTAGTTTTGTGGACGTTTTTGTGTCGGGCCCTATTACTCTCATGTACAGTGTTTGTTGGACTATGAACCGGCCTCCCGGGTCTCCAGATGACCTTTGAGGAATAAAAAACTACTCCAGAGTATTCATCAGAACGAGGAAAACATTCAGACTGTTCACCTTACCTTCACACGAGGAAATAAACTGCCACACAACCGCTGAGTCAAGGTTAAACTATGAAAGTTGTCTCACCTGTTTGACACGAGGAAGAGGTCTTACCTGGACAAACCTGCTCTACTGCTCTTTGCTCCATCTCTCTCTCTCTCTCTCTCTCTCTCTCTCTCTTTCTGTGTTGATAATCTAAACAAGTGTAACCCTGCTCCACATGAGCATGTTGCGGGTTAAAGGTTCATTCTTCATGAAACATTAAAAAAAAAAAAGACAGAACAGTGAGACCATTAATTCACAGATATGCAAAAACCCTGTCCCCAGTAACACAAAGGCAGGCAGAACCAAAGTCCAGTAAAGGAACAAAAGTTATAACCAAACATTTCAAACAATGCACCACAAAACATCCATACAAATAACATAGCACAAAAAGTAAGGACATTTGTGTTTGGTAGATTATATCTTTGTTGTAACAATGCTTCTTGGTAGGGATGTCCGATATTGACTTTTTTGCCGATATCCGATATCCGATATTCTCCAAATTCTTAATTTCCGATTCCGATGTCAACCGATATGGTATACCGATATGCAGCCCCCCCCCCCCCCCCCCCCCCCCCCTCTCATCACATTATCTCCTGCCATACATTGTCTATAAAAAAATAAGGACACTACTTCAACTTATGGAAAAGTTCCATATTTATTAACATTTTGTCTCAAACAACAGATTGGATCATCACACTCTTCCTGAGATCATCCTGACAATGCCCATTACAACTAGGACAAATCTGACTTCTTCACAAATTGTAAAAAAAAAAACACTGTTGTCCTGTACAACTTCGTACAGCATTTAAAGTAAACATGTGTAGTGTAGGACAGCCTACTGTAAACTGCTAATTTCTTTGAGGTACAACAAACAACACTTTTGGAATGAGGTAAAGTGCACACAAAGGAAATAAAAGTGCAAATATATAACCTAGAGACAGACTCAGTCCTTAGCCCATTACTTGGGCTAATACAGTAATTGTCAATTGAAAATATAAACTGGGCTCAATCAGCCCTGCTAAACATGAGCAAAAACAAAACCTGCAATATTAATGTGGTGTGCAATAAAAACAAGAAAGGCACACAGTTCAGTTCAAACCTTCCAGAGTAGTAAACAAAGTTCTCCTTTTGTCCAGAGAATTATGCTGAAAGATTGATGGGCCATATGTAACTCTCCATAACTTGGCTAAAACAATCATTAAAAAAACGTTTCTTTCTGCCCTCTCTTTCATATGAGTAACAAAAAAATGTGCAAATAAAAAAAGGCACAAAAATAAATACAGCTTCAGTTGAAAAAAGCAAACATAAATTAGAGTGCAACGACTTAAAGTGCTCTCATTCTCATCCTCGTACTACTGTTTAAGAGGGAGATTTTTCTGAATGAAAATAAGCATCTCAGCATTGTCGCAATGTATATGATTCCTCTTCTCGTCGATGACATGCGAGACAGCACTGAACAGCCGGTCGCTGTCTACACTGGTGCAGGGTGCAGTGAGGTACTTGCGTGCTACACGGGCAAGAGCAGGGAAGCGGGCCTGGTTGCTCTTCCAGTAGCTCAATGGGCATTCTTTCTTGAGGATGATGATTTCTCCCAGGTATGTATGCACCTAAAGAAAAAGTAAAAACAAAAATAGAATTTTCTATTAACTATTCTTCAAAGCACTGACAGCCAAATATTTGTTTTTCTTCATCTAATGTACACTTTAATATGAAGCACTCAGCGAATGAAAATAGTTTATTAATTACTCACCTGTGAAGCTGTTTCGCCTGTAGTTGCTTGAGTGATGATATCATTCTCTGCCAGGATTTCTTGGTACATGTCCTGCAGGCTTTCATTTCGGGCCTTCTTAGGTGGTGGGTTCCCGTCCTCCTGGCTTGGGTCCCCGTCCTCCTGGCTTGGGTCATCTGCACTGGCACCAGCAGCCTCTTCCTGCTGATCATTACCACCACCAGCCATTTCATCCACAACACTCAGCAGCATATTCAGTGCTTCCCCCTTCTTGTCCGAGTCAAAATACCGATCTTTGTAACGAGCATCAACCATAGTTGCAATGGCATACAGTGGTTCACTTTGCACACCATTAAAGCGATTACAGACAGCTTCGAGTAGAGTACGTTTGGCTGTTTGCACACCCTTGTCTGATTCATCAACCCTGGCCAGCAGTCGTGTGAGGGACATCACAGCAGGGATGACATCTGCAGCAGTGGCCTCCGCAGAGCTGATGTCTCTGGTAAGTTGTTCAAATGGTTCCAGGAGGTTGGTCGTCTTCTCCAGAATCCCCCATTGAGTTGCATTCAATGTTGCAGGGAGTTCAAAATCTGCAGCATATGCACTCAATGCCCTCTTCTGCTCCACCAGGCTTTGCATCATATAATAGGTGGAATTCCACCTGGTGGATACATCCTGTTGCAGCTTTTTCACAGGCATGTTGCGTTCTTTTTGTATGTCTTCAAAACGACTGCAAGCCAGCGGTGAGTGTTTGAAGTGGCCTACCACACGTCTACCCACAGCCAGGGCATCTGCTATGCTGCGTTGAGACAGGGCACCTCCGTTCACTGCCAACTGCAAGGTGTGTGCCATGCAGGGCAGACTTTGCACACCAAACTCCGACGTAGCTTTAGCCATATTGCGTGCGTTGTCCCGTACTATTACATGCACCCTCTCCTTGGAGATTTTCCATGTCTCAAACATCTTTTCAAAAGCACACGTGATCGCTTGTGCCGTGTGAGACCCACGGCACTCTTGAGAATGAAGCACAGCCTCGACGAGCTTAAAGTCCGAATCTAGCCATTGAGCAGTCAAGCTCAGCATGCTAACCTGGCTAACGCTTGAAGACCAGATATCTGTCGTGAAGCTAATGGCTACAGCATCAGAAATGAGCTTCTCGACGTGTGCATAAACAACACTGTACAACTCGGGGAGGCAAACATCTGAGAAATACTTGCGATTGGGCATGGCAAAGCGTGGCTCGAGGAACTCCACAAGTTTGCTGAAGCCGGCGTCTTGCACGACGGAAAACGGCTTATTATCCAGCGCAATGCATTCCATGATTTTTTGGCTGATAGCTTTCGCCCTTGGGTGTTCCTTGTTGTATTTCACTTTTTTTTCTGCTGACTCTTTGAGCGACAGTTGCGTTGTTTTCTTCAGGGAGTCCTTTCCTCGTTGTTGTTTTGCCTTACTTTGCTGCAAAAACGCTTCGTGTGCCTCGGGGTGGTTCTTCTTGATGTGAGAGATTAAATTCGAAGTGTTGAATGACGAAGCCTTGGCCCACCCTCGCATGACATGCGCCTCACAATCTTTACAAATCGCAAATCTCGTATCCGCAGGTGAAACGTTAAAAAAATTCCAGACCGCAGACATTTTGTGTAGCAACGAGCGAGCAACCTGTTAGCCACACTAGCCACACTCTCCTGTTGTTGTTTTGGTTCGGGGTGCGGTTTGATGATGTCATCAATTGCGCGCAGGTAAATGTCAGGACCCAACAAGCAGCAGCAGCGGCAGCAGCAGCAGGCAGCAGCACAACCCAGGCATTATGTAATTGGTTTTCATTATCGGTGGAAAAACCAATAACGATATGAACAGATATTACAAAAATAGGCTAATATCGGCCGATATTATCGGACGGCCGTTATTATCGGACATCCCTACTTCTTGGAAATAAATCTTACAGCGTTGGAAAACCTGGGGAGCATACGTCAGTCCGACTGCCCAAAAGTCCGACGGCTCATTTCTCCGACTACCCATTCTACAGTGTTAAGGTTAGGTTTAGGGTAAGGGTAAGGGTTAGGGCTACTTAAGTCAGAGAAGTGGGAGGTCGGACTAATGGACGCAAAAATAAAGAAATGTATGGTCGGAGAAATGGGTAGTCGGACAGACGTCATGCGCCCGGAAAACCTGTTTGTTACCCTTTTAAGTGGTGCCACACCTGTAAAGAACATGTGTTTGTGGGTTGAGCAGCAGAGCGAAGTATCTGGGTTGGGCCCATGAAAAATGTGCCAAATCTTCTCTGCCAAGTCAAACAGCTTATTCTGCCATTGACTCTTGTTGAGGGAGATGCCATCCCACAGCAGTGTGACCAGGCTGGTGAACAGCGTGAGGAGGAGGTACCAGGCTGTTGTGGCTGTGTATGGTTCTTCCACACGCTACTCTATGTCTTGTTTCTTCACATTTCAATCATCCAATCCACCAAACACCAAACAAGAGTCAATAGCAGAATAAGCTGTTTGACTTGGCTCAACCCAGATACTTTGCTCTGCTGCTCAACCCACATTTAAAAGGGTAATAAACAGGCTTTCCAATGCTATAAGATTTATTTCCAAGAAGCATTGTTACAACAAAGATATAATCTACCAAACAAATTTCCTTACTTTTTGTGCTATGTTAAAATACTACAAGTGATTATATATATTACAAACTAAATTAAATATAACCTTGATAATGTCGCACAAGTTAAAGGTGTTCAGAAATGGCCGCTTGTCCTGTTTGTCGCGCCTCTTTCTACAGGATTCCACGAGTTGCCACACGAGTTTACCTGAGTAAGGAAAACAAATTTGATTGGTTGTTATCGAGCGGGCGGGATATTCAATGTTCGAGGCGAGACCGAGCTCCGTGTGTGTGTGTGTGTGTGTGTGTGTGTCTCAGACGTTTGATTGACGGATGATGGATCCAATATCAGTGGCTGATGAATCGTGAGCAACGTGACGTATAATCCGTGTGTCTGCATTATCCAATGAGAAAAAACACTACCCCACTTTCATGCAGGATTTACTGGAAAATAGAATTATGCACAAAGTTTGGGCTCCATCGTCTGATAGATGAATTATTACACTAATGTTAGGACCCATACTGGGCTCAAATTCAACTTTCTTTTCTGAACACCTTCAAACACATAATATATAAGTAGGCTACATCATGTAGGACAATAAACAATCAAATGCACATGGTAACAACATAAAACCCCTGATTAAAAGTAATATAAACATACCATAAACACAATGTTACAAGTGAGGAATCCAGCTGAAGTTATAAAGCAGAACAAATACAGCAGGTTTCAGCAAATAAAAGCCAGTCTCAATAAGAAGCCAGGTATATTTCTATTTGTTGAAAGTTCCTGTGAATGTACAATCTCTCAAAGCCCACGATCGGGTGGGGCCTATATACAGTCTGTGACCCGAGCACAGATTTAGAAGAAGTTTAATTATTATTATGGATCTGCTGATCAGATCCCTGGTCAGTTCCAGCAGGTAGAATAAGTGCAGCTCAGGAACAAAGATGAGCAAAGAGCAGGTGTGTTTGTTTTCCTGGATGTCTTGACTCCAGAAGAGGTGAAGACACATGTCCATCCATCCAGTCTCCTGGTCTTTCCTGTAGCTCTTTACCAGTGCAACACAGCACTGTTCCAGTGGCTAATA
The DNA here is from genome assembly GCF_905171665.1 of Trachurus trachurus. Taxonomy (NCBI): domain Eukaryota; kingdom Metazoa; phylum Chordata; class Actinopteri; order Carangiformes; family Carangidae; genus Trachurus; species Trachurus trachurus. Next base: position 39,736,216 of record NC_139892.1, read on the forward strand.
GCAGGGCTGTCCCCTAGAACCACTGCTGCTTTGCCTTGGAGAGAGCTTCACCTCAGCCCCGACTGCTTTCCCTTTGCCCCTGCCTGTCACTCATGCTTGTAGCACCCTATAATGTAATCATTTCCTGAAAATGTGATCAAATTTGTACTTAACTCGATCGAAATCGAGTAATAATGTATTACATTATCAGTAAAAATGTTATTACAATATCAGTCAGGCCATTTTATTACATTATTGGTGGAGTTATTACATTATTGGGTTTTATTACATTTTCGATCGAGTTAAGTGCAAATTTTATTACATTTTGAGGAAATGATTCCATTATAGGGTGCTACGATGCTTTTAGCACATCTGAACATGTTGATGTGACTGATGAGTCATTTCAACCTCTGTCTCTGCCTCAGCTGACTTTTATTCCTAAACATCCTCTGGCTCAACTTCACTTTACTACACTCGTAGTACACTCTTATTAAAGTGTACTACAAGTATACTCATTTTATACTAAAACTGAGGCAGTATACTTGGAAGTGTACTCTTGTAAACTAAAATGACCTCATGAAGTATACTTTAATACACTAAAATGTGGACTAGAAGTATATACTGAGTACACTAGGAGTATATAGATGAGTGTACTAGTTGTAAACTTGAAAGTACTTTTATAAACTTAAATGTTCCAATTTAGTCCAAAGAAGTATTAAATGAGTATACCTCCTAGTACGCTACAAGTACATGGTCCATAGTATACTTGCTATACTTGTACTTATACTCAAGCAGTACTTAATATTTTCAAGTGAAAATTAGTTTGAAACAAGTGAAAATGATCTAAAAACAAGTTCATTTTTAGGTGGTGAGTCTTATTTTAAGTGGAAAGAGTTTAGTTTAGACTAGAAATGAGACATTTTGACAAGAAAGAAGACAAATATTCTAATTCTTGGAAAGATTTTGAGTTTTTGCAGTGTGCTGACCTCACCTGAAGTATCTGACAAACACACACACAGTGGTTTAATATAATCTTAACGTGACACTCGTGTTTGTGTGTCTGTTGTGTAACTGTGATAATCAACAGTTGACAGTGACAAACAGCTGGCGGCCATTTTGACCGCTTCTGAGCTGCTACAGAGCGACGTCCAGTGGTGGACAGTAACAGAGTACATTTACTTGAGTACTGTACTTATAGCTACATATCCAGAGGATTTGTACTTTACATGAGTATTAGATTTCTTTGGTACTTATTACTCTACTTGAATACATTTCCAAGACAAATATTAGTACTTTTACTGGAGTTAATTAGTAGGAAGGCTGAAAAGTACTGGTTACTTTCGGGTCTTTTTCTAAAATCCTATTGGACACAAGCTGTGTTTGTCAGAGAAGGAAACCCTAACCCCTAAAAGCAGCACATCAGTGCAGCTGAGCAGCAAAGAGTTCATTCTCACTAACAAGAGTTAAAAGCTCCTTACATTCATTTACAAACTATTAGAGTCATTCATTGATGTGAACGAAGACATTTACTCTGACTCCTAATGTGACGTCAGCGCCCCCTACTGTCATAAACCTGCACCTGCATCACAGAGCAAAGGATTCTGGGTAATGGTCCCATCAACAGAGGATTTGCTTTGAGGTGAAGAGTGAGAAGAACTCTGTAAAGAAGAAGAAAATGAGCTGATGATGAGTGTCGTTCTTCAGAGACGTTTCACTGCTTCACTTCCACTAACACTGAGTCACAGCACATTTTTACAATCTTTAGTCAACAATATCCACTATTTCATGTTCTTCAGCTGCTGGGAGGAACATGGAGCTGGGCTTCCTATCAGTCATCACTGCAGTCCTCACATGGAAATGGATCGGGGAGTTTTTCTGCCACGTTGTCCTCCAACACTTACAAAACATTGATTAAAGCTGTGAACCATCATCCATGTTGTCCTTTTTAATGTTGCTGTAACCCAGTAGATGATTGGCTCTAATTATATGAATATAGAATATAATAATATTGTTTGTTGACCTCAACATTGATTTATTTCAGGCAGCAGAAAGCTCTTATCGTCCCCACAGAAACATGAACATGACCTACAGTTACTATTGTTTGTGCATTAAAGGAAGATTGAAGGCAGTGATAACCTGTTATGAGCTGTGATATATTGTGTGGATGCTGAACTCATTGTATTGTGTTGGTGTGTGTGTGTTGTTTGCACTGATAATGTGCATTATAGACGGAGAACCTGCTAAATATGTTCATTACCAGCAAAAGCAAAGTTCTGAATTTAAACATTGAAGTGTTTGATTTGTGTTTTTACTGTTTCACAGTTGATAACTTAACGGGATAGTAGCATTTTTTTAAGTGGGTTTATATGATCTCCAAATAGCCCCTAAGTACTTTAATTGCAGTAGCAGACTCTCTGCACTCCTCCCGTTAGCAACGCCAGCCCATAATAGCCCTGCCCAGAGATTTACAACATACAGTGTTGTGAACAGACCCAAAGAAACGGCCTATTTTCGCAGCCTTAAAGAGGTTTTATCTTTTTTCCAGCCCTTCAAAGTTCAGGAAAAACGCAGTTTTTATTTGGACCTAACCAACTGCTGATCGGCGGGCGCTAACCCTGGGCGGAGGGATACGTGAGTTGGTTAGATCTGGAGGAGTGCAGAGAGTCTTCTACTGCAATTAAAGCAGAAGTGAGTGATATATTTGTGTTAATATAAGTCTTAAATAGTTATATCTTCCGACAGCAATCACTTCTATAGAGTGTTTGGTCTGAAACACGGGTCTGTCAGTCACTCTGCTCTGCTCTGAGCCGAAGAGAAAACATTTATCGTATCCTACAGTTTTTATCCAATGAGGAGAGAGAACGGCATGCAGGGCTGTGTGTGCAGCCAAGGGACGCCGTGAATGTGGCGACGTAGGGACGAGGACTGTTATGGTGCGTTCAAGGAAACTCGTATTTTTCCGACCGTGAAGTTGTACCAGTTCGATCTGGTACGAGTTCACCGGTCGGAAGTTACGAGTGGCCGTTATAGTGACTTTCACCGGTAAAACAGGTCGGAGAAACACGAGTGGGTTGCCTGGAATGCTACAAAGTCGTAAGTTGTGACTTGAAGCTGTAATTTCCGATTTCAAAAGCCGGCCTGGAACGCAGCATTAGCGAAAACGACCGGACCACTCACTTCTGCTTTAAAGTACTTAGGGGCTATTTGTAGATCATACAACCCCACTTTAAAAAAATGCTACTATCCCTTTAAAGGATTCATGTAATGGATAAAAAGAGATTCAACAAAATGAATCATATTTCATGGTTAAAAGTAAAACTAAAAGTATTGTAATTCATGGAAAACAGCTCAAATCTTCACATGACATGGCAAAAGAAAAAGCTAGAATAATTTATGGTTGTTTTAAAATGTGTAAAAATAAATATTCCATTCGATAGGTTATAGATCTGAAACCTGTACAGTTAAAACTATGTTTTCCTTTAGTCACTATTGTATTACAGTACAGTACATTGTGTTAAGCCATTTTTGATAATAACATTTTATATATCCCATATTCCTTTAGTGTTGTTGTTGGTGTTATTAAATATTGTCCTATAGTTTTCTTTTCTACAGAGCTTTATAATATTTGTTCACTTATTCTGATAGTTACATTTATTTTCTGCCTCTTTAGTTCTTTGTTGAATAAATTCTCTGTAGAGTGTATTTGTCTTTTGACAGGCGTTTCCTAATCCCTTCATGATCCATGGTCCATCTATAGACTTTAGTTTGCTGCTTTGTTGTTTCACTGGACACTTTTTGTTTCATAATGATGTGAATATTCTTCAAATGTTCCATATACATTGTCAATATGGTTTTCATTATAAAGTGTTTCCAAGTCATTCCTAAACACATTGATGCTTTCCTCTGTCCTCACTCTGCTGTAATGTGTTTTATTTATTTGTCTTGTACTTGCTGCTGTAACAGAGTTAAGGAGTTAGTAATTCCACTAACTGTAATTCTGTTATTATGGAAGCTGCACTACACTTAGTTTATTATTATTATTTATCTGCCTGTTACAATATGAAGTCGTTCACTCCTTTATTTATTTTTTATGTATTTATTATGATCTATGAGTTAGAAGCTCTTATTTTGAAAGGCCACACTAACGAGCCCCTGCAGACTTGGCGGGTTGACCCGTTTCTAGGCAACAGTCTGCTGTGGGAGCCTCGTGGTAGGTTGACTTGTACTGAGCTCCGTTAATCTAACTTTCTATTTGAGGGTTAAAGGTGACTTTATTGATCATACATGTGAAGATCTGCTCCAGACAACAACTTCTGATGTTCTGTGATGATGCTGAGTGAGATACATGACAAGTTCATTGATACGGAAAAGCTTTTCACTCACTTTGATAGCTTCATGTTAGCTTGTGGCTAATCCTAGCAGCGTGACTGTTGAACAGGCAGAGAGTGTTGTGAAGGTTATTCTGGGCTGTGGTTCTGCTGGCTCCACTGGTTTTTGGATATAGGCTCATGCTGAACATTGTATTGATAAACTCATCAGTCATTCTGTGCTGATTGGGATGTAGCAGATCAGTGTTTAATAGCTAACGTTTAGCTTCATTGTTGCTGTGGAGCCGTGGTTCTGCTGGACTTCTTCCTGTCTCTGCCCAATCACAAATGAGAGGTTTCATCAGCAAAACTTCAAACTCTTTTAACCCTCCTCTTGTCCTTCTCTGTTCCCTTCCTCCTTCCTTCCTTCTTTCTTTCCTTTCTCTCTTCCTTCTTTCCACAATCATTTTTCCCTTCCTTCCTTCCTTCCTTCCTTCCTTCCTTCCTTCCTTCCTATTTTGATCCAATTGACCCTCCATCTTTCTTTCCTTCCCTTTTCCCTCCTTCTTTTCTCCCTTCCTTCTTCCTTCCTAGAACAAATCTGTTCCCTCCCTCCATCTTTCTTTCCTTCCTTTTCCCCTTCCTTCTTTCTAAAATCCCTTTTCCCTCCCACCCTCCCTGTCTTCCTTCCTTCCTTCCTTCTTGACCCAATCTGTTCCCTCCCTCCATCTACTGTATCTTTCCTTCCCCTTTCCCTTCCTTCTTTCCTACCATATTCCCTTTGTTCTTCCTTCCTTCTTTCCCTTTGCCCTTCCTTCCTTCCTTCCTTCCTTCCTTCCTTCCTTCCTTCCTTCCTTCCTTCCTTCCTTCCTTCCTTCCTTCCTTCCTTCCTTCCTTTTTGGACCAATCAGTTCCCTCTCTCCATCTATCTTTCTTTCCCTTTGTCCTTCCTTCCTTCTTTCCCCAGGCCCTTCCTTCCTTCCTTCCTTGACCCAGGTGGACAACAGGAGGGTTAAAGGGATAGTTCAACATTTTGGCAAATTGGCCCATTGCCATAATCCCTATAGTCATAGCAGTAGGTTCGTTACCTTTATTTGTCGGTGTAAGCTATTTTTAGAACGGAGGAGCGGAGCGGCAGGCTGTTCAGAGCTACACTATGGAGGCTAATGGAATTTCTTGGTTTCCCTCATCAAACTCATCAAATACAAAATCCCAAAACTCCAAAACGTTTTCGTGGACAAGTTGTGAGCTGCACAATCACCACGCTATGAGATAATAATAGAACGTTACGAGACAGAGTTGTTTTAGAGGTAAATTCATGCAAAACCGCTGATGCGTGTTGCGTTCAGGGACAGTTTTTCAGCAGGCAGACTCTGTATTTACCTCGAAAACGGCTCCCTTTCGTAACGTTCCATTATTATCTCATAGCGTGGTGATTGTGCAGGTCACAACTTGTCCACGTAAGCGTTTTGAACTTTTGGGATTTTGTATTTGATGAGTTTGATGAGGGAAACCAAGAAATTCCATTAGCCTCCATAGTGTAGCTCTGAACAGCCTGCCGCTCCGCTCCTCCGTTCTAAAAATAGCTTACACCTACAAATAAAGGTAACGAACCTACTGCTATGACTATAGGGATTATGGCAATGGGCCAATTTGCCAAAATGTTGAACTATCCCTTTAAGAGACAAAAAACACATTGATCACATCATTTTGTCTCTAGTCTTTGGTTTAGAATAAAAAACCAGATACATCTACATGAATTTAGTTTCTGGTTTCAAAATAAAACAACAATAACAGGAATTTTTCTTTTTTTAAATAGTTTTTTCATTTCTTGATTGTGACACCAATGATGTCATATTTTCTGTTAGTGTTAAAATAAATGACAGACTTGTGTTTTTAAATGATAATAAATGATGGATGATGTGATGAGACTCAGACCTGAAACAGTGAACATTTAACACTCACCTGTTCATATTCTTCTCAATGTAACGCAGTGCCACCTAACAACCACAAGGGGTCAGGGCATGAACTTCTCTGTCCTGTAGCTTTGACAGTGTTTAAAGAAAAGTCCAGTAAATAGCTGTTAAAAGCAGGAGGTCAGCTTGTGGAAACATCAGTGTGCTTCACCATGGTCTGACTGGAGTTTTCTTCACTAACAGCTTCTCCTTCATGGATGCTGACGACCTGTGAGCTCCATGAAGGCTCATGACAGAGGCTCATCACAGCTGCTGCTGCTACATCACATGCTGTCCACCTGGATTCATCAGCCAGCACATCTTCCCATGTGTCACAGCTGATCTACAGGGATGACTGTTGCTGCCCTACGGAAGCGCTCCTCTGTGTATCAGTCAGTTTTCATATTCAAATAATGTCGTTTATTTTGTCTCCAGCTCAGTGGCGTAGCCAGAAAAAAGACATTGGGTGTGCACCTGCAAAGACTGGGTGTGCCAAATTTATTGTCAACAAACTGAGCGTTACACCTCCATAAATATTCAAAAGAATTCCAACATTATATGTTGTGTGCATTCTCATCAGTAATAACAAACCTTTAACAAGCATCAGACATAGACTGCACATAATAACTTGGGTTTAACAGTCGCATCATGGCAAGCCTGTATGATCATACTTATCATACTAATCTATATGCAACGCTGAGTAAAAAAAACTGCTTAGTAACTGCTCTTATAGTCAACAGTACAACAGGTCTAAACATTCACACATATGAATGAACAAACAAACAAACAAAACAAATGAACAAAGTCATAAAAAAACACACTTTTGCGTGTCTGGTTAGCGCACCTACAATAGGTGATCTACTAAGAGTAACGCGCTAAATGACAACACGCGCAAACCGCAGTATTTAAATGAGGGTTTTGCGCATAATCGTTTCCGCCATGGAGAGTGTGGACAGAGAGCTGGATGGATACAAACGCAGAATAAACATTTGATCCGACGCATTAATAGAGAAAGGGACAAATAAAGATATAGTCGAGCTGCATCATAAGAAACGTGGGAGATGATCTATGAGAAAGTTAAATGTGGTTGGTAGAGCAAGAAGAGAAGAGATGAAGTGAAGAGAAGAGAAGAGAAGAGAAGATGGGGAGATATAGGTATGCGGTAAAGAACAAAAGACGATTTTAGTTTATAATAAAACCTCAGCAAACGAGGGAGAGTTGCTCTGATCAGTGTTGAGCAGCAGCTGAGCAGGTAACTGGGAGACCTGCTGTCATTCATTGAGCTGGAGCTGCGCGCTATGGCACAGAGCTCAGATGGGACACTCAGGCCACTCGGATCTAAACGCGCTGACCAGAGGGATCACGGACGGAGTGAAGGCAGCGGTGACGTCTCTCAGTCCCGGTCCCAGAGCTGAGCAGCCAGGTACTGGAGAGGGAGGAGAGGAGAGGAGCGCACTGGACGAGAGAGATGCGGCGTGCGTAACGGCGCTTAAATGACTTTGATCGCATGATCAACAAAGCTATTTAACCATCTGAACACAACTACTGGGCTCATCATTCATCACATATGATTATGTAACAGCTTGGCCTGATGGTTTTATATCGCAAAGCAGAAGAGGACAACGATATCGCTGTAATTTAATTAAAAGGGCAAGATGGCGTGGTCTGGCCTTGAACTCGAATTATTCCATTAGTCCAGTTTCTCCGCGAGCCGGTGCAGGTGTCGCAACGCATCACCTGACGGCAATTTTTACAAATGTATTGACTGATCGATAACATGTTGTAGACTATAACAAAAACAAAAAATGCATCAAATTTTTGGGTGTGCCAGCTTTCTCTGTGGGTGGCACTGGCACACCCTGGCACACCCGTGGCTACGCCAGTGCTCCAGCTTGGCTTATATACATACAGTGTACATGGTCGAAACATATAGCTTCTCTCTTTCGTTGTGCACTGTCTGATATGTTCTTGACACTTTTCTGTACGTGATAGCCTACTTACTGCTGTGTACATTCAACACAGTCATTTGAGTTTGAGTTGAATGAAATGTGCTACATTAAGACTCTGTTTAAAATGCTTGAAAATTCAACTGTTAAGTGTTATTGCAGGATATATTGAGACTTTTATTTGTTTACATTAAAAAAAAAATGTCATTATGAAAACTCAGATGTAAATTTTGCATTTTGTATTATGCAATCTTTTCTTTACATTTGATCAACCTTGACCACATGTATTGTTCATTACAGATGTGGAAGTTGTGAAAATCATTGTTAATCATTAATAAATGCATAACATAAGATTTATTAGACTTAATAAGGCATTGTTCTCACTTTAGATCCAGTACCTGCAAAAAGCATAGTTAACTGTTAACAAGTGCATAGTTAACTGATAATAAGGGCCTAATAATGCACAATAAAAGATGTATCAGCCTTAATAAGACATTGTTCTCGCTTTAGATCCAGTACCTGCAAAAGACCTGGATTCATCAGCCAGCACATCTTCCCATGTGTCACAGCTGATCTACAGGGATTCAGGCAGCGTTCACACAGACTCTACACAAAGGTCAGAGACAGTCACATCCACCAGCAGTGATACACAACTCTGAGGATTCATCTATTAGTATTAAGTTTATTAAAGCAGAAGTAAGCTATCCGGTCATTTTCGCTAATGCTGCGTTCCAGGCAGGCTTTTGAAATCGTAAATTACAGCTTCAAGTCACAACTTACGACTTTGTAGCGTTCCAGGCAACCCACTCGTGTTTTTCCGACCTGTTATACCTGTGAAAGTCACTATAACGGCCACTCGTAACTTCTGACGCGTGAACTCGTACCAGATCGAACTGGTACGAGTTCACAGGTCGGAGTTACGAGTTTCCTTGAACGCACCATAACAGTCCTCGTCCCTACGTCACCACATTCACGGCGTTCCTTGGCTGCACACACAGCCCTGCATGCCGTTCTCTCTCCTCATTGGATAAAAACTGTAGGATACGATAAATGTTTTCTCTTCGGCTCAGAGCAGAGCAGAGGGACTGAGAGACCCCTGTTTCAGTCCAAACACTCTATGTAAGTGATTGCTGTCGGAAGATATAACTATTTAAGACTTATATTAACACAAATATATCACTTACTTCTGCTTTAAGTTACCAAGATGGTCGGCTACACAGCTGATGAGTTTCTAAGACTGAAATGGTCTGGGTATCATCACATAATCCATATTTGTTCTTTTTCTGAAGGAAAAAACCTGTAAATCTGCTGTTTCAAAATGAAAATGGAAAAAAAAAACTTTTGGCATCAGAATAGAAAAAACAAAAACTGTCAAAATGGTGCATCTTTGGTGTTTGACAGTTTCTTTTATTTGGCTTTTATTTAGATTTATTCACTCTTGATGTCCTCTTCCTGTCTGTGCACTGAGCTACTGTCTAAATGAGAATGACAATGAGACACCATGTCTTAATGAGAATACCTGTATAAATAAAGGTTAAATAAAAAATGAAATGAAAAGATGAATTACAAAAACTCAGAATTTGAATTTTTTTTTTTTTCGACTTTTTGGATTTTCTTTCTTTCTGTTAAGAAACAAAAACCAAATTGACCAAATGATTTTGTTTCTAGTCTTTGGTTTAGAATTAAAAATCAGATACATCCATGGTTTCTGGTTTCAAATTAAATGATGATAAAAGGAATTAAAAAATAAAGTAGGAGGAGAATTTCATGTCTTGATTGTGACACCAAAAATCTCATTCTCTTTTGGTTTGAAAGTCAATCACAGACTGATGTTTATTAGAGATACATTTTTCATTTAGTTAAGAAACAAAAAAACAAATTGATCACATGATTTCATTTCTAGTCTTTGGTTTATAATGATGTTTTTAAATGATAATAAATGATGGATGATGTGATGAGACTCAGACCTGAAACAGTGAACATTTAACACTCACCTGTTCATATTCTTATCAATGTAACGCAGTGCCACCTAACAACCACAAGGGGTCAGGGCATGAACATGAATGAACACTCATATGAAAGTGGTGTGTTCAGGTAGAAGGTCACATGACCAGGCTGGACTGCAGGCTCACTTCACTGTGTTTCAGAGTGGACTGGTTTCTGGCTCTAGTCTGAGCAACATGACTGGGAACACAGTCAGTCCACTGTTGAAGAACCATAACAACTGTAACCTACAGACTACATGAGTATAGTAGTTACAGGAGAAGCTTATGCACTGCAAAAACCCCAAATCTTTCCAAGAATATTTGTCTTATTTCTTGTCAAAATGTCTCATTTCTAGTCAAAACTAATCTCTTTCCACTTTAAACAAGACTCATCACCTAAAAATTAACTTGTTTTTAGATAATTTTCACTTGTTTCAAACTAATTTTCACTTGAAATAAGTAGAAAAATCTGCCAGTGAAAGCAAGTTTTTTGTGCTTGTAATAAGAAAGAAAAACTTGCTCCACTATCAGATTTTTCTACTTATTTCAAGTGAAAATCTGCTTGAAAGAAGTAAAAAGTGTCTAAAAACAAGCTGTTGCAGAGCAGCGTCCATGTCAGAGATTACAAGAGTTTTTATTACAACAACTGTCACATTCACTGAAAAAGCTCGGGACTTTCGGGGTGACCTCCGTGTTATGTGGCCCACTGAATATGGCAGTAGTGGAACTCCCATCATGCCTCTGGGCCGAGCCGACGGCGTTGTGGGTTTGATGCTGCGTGTTGATGAATGCTATGCTAGTGGATTAAATGGATGAGTAATGAGACTTTGACAGGAACCACATGGGGCTTTGAACCATGGATTTTCATCAACGACAACACTGACTAACAACAAAGATAATGTTCAGTAAAGTCAGATGTGTTAAACCTACAGTCACTGATGTTGTGCTTCATTTGTTTGAATCATCATCAGGAATCAGTGTTTAGTTGAAACTGTTTCCATTGTTACTAACAGGTGAATATTGTCTGTAACGGACTACAACTGGTCAGATGAAATGAGTACGAGAGCCTTTACTTTCTGACCTCTTTATGTTGACATGTATATTCACACAGTTGGTCTGCTGACACTTCTATACTTCTATATTTCCTGTATCATTGTGTAGACTTCAGTCTGTTTTTCACTCTTCTCCACAGTTCTATGCTACAGTCAGGATTAGAGGTGAGTATTATAAACTCTTTCATATTGATTCAGTCATTGTCATTGTGTATTGTTAAAGTAGAATTAGTGAGAAAATCCTTCAGTGTGTCCAGATGTACGAGACATCTCAGAAATACAAGTCAGTAAAAACCAGTTTCTAAGAAGTGATTTTTTACTACAGCCCAGGTGCATGATGGGAAACACTGAAGGAGGAGGCGGAGCTACAATCCTCAGGTTGTAGGAGATGAGTTTGATTGACAGGTTTGTTTTTTTATGTGATGGTCAAAAGTGATTTCACATGTAGACGGATCAATGTAATTTATGATCAATAAGCATCAATGACAGTGAGGAGCTGCCAGTGCCGTCACCATGGTGATCCAGATGATGAGTTCTAAACCTGGTCTCTGTTTTCCAGGTCTTTAAAGGTGAATTTCAACTTTTCCTAAAAGAACAATCACAGGTACAGTAACTCTCCTGCCTCTTTCTGAGCTTCTTCTCCTTTTCACATTCAGCTTCTCATTTATTTAGTTCAGTTTTCTTAGTTGAAACCATCTCAAAAAGTCAAAGAATACTTTATTAATCCCTGTATGCATTAATGATCATGTAGACCAGCACATCAGAAGATTAGGTTGACTACAGGAGAACAGAGAAGCAGCAATAAGCAACGAGTAGCAGAGGTAGAAGACAAAGGAACAACAGGGAAGTTTGACAATGTGTTATTGTCAATTAGTGTGAGCAAAGCAGAAGAAACTGCACACAACAGCAGAGACACTCATCCTCCCTCTGCATTAGTTGTTTCTCCAACTTTAGCTTTTTAAATCACAATCAGTGTTTACAGTTTGATGTGAGTGCACACAAGGGTTTTAGAGATTATTTTACAGGCTGCACCTTTAGAGGCCATGAGCAGAAAAAGTCTGAAAACTAGTTCCACACACACACTCACACACACGTTGTGGTACTCTTTAGTCTGTTAACGTTGTGTTTTCATTAGTTTCATCTGGTTAAAGTGAATTGTAACAACACCCTGAGCTAATTAACACCAGCCTTTAATAACACATGTGCATCATGTTACTTCATTTACATCTCATATATTATTCATGACTTTATGATTTATGATACAGTCTCACTGTATTTAACTTGAATAGGTTTTAAATGAAGCAGCAGAGCAGCAGCAGTTTGAAGGAGACGTGATGTGAACTGCTGCTCCACATACACAAACATCTATTACAGTCAAATCTGATTAATAATCAATAATTGTCATCGATTTAACCAGTAATCTGAATAAGACACTGACTATGATCATTAGACACAACTACACAACACAACACAACACAGTACTGACTAATATTACTACTAATAATTCATTGTTTTACTTCCTTTTTACAGTTTTTGTTTATTTGACATCAGATTATTTACAGGACAGAGATGAACTCAGCGTCATGGTAACAGAAACATCATTGTAGAAGCTAAAATATATTTTCCCTGCCATTTGCTGTAGGCTTGACGTCATTGCGTTGATGATGTCATTTGCATTCACACATTGAGGGGGTGTGGTTATTTTCTTTACTTAGTGAGTGTGTGTGTGTGGTGGCGGGAGTTTTGAACACAAAGAGAGAGGGAACTAAGCTCATATATTTTTTGTTGACCGTCAATTTACCATTATTTTCACCTTATCATCTCACCAGTATCATTATTATTATTTATTGAAAGGGCACGTATTAATTTCCCTTTTGATATAACTGCTTGTTGGCTCTTTTTGATTTTTGTCACAATAAAACACTTTAAATTCATCGTGGACCCATGGAGTTTTTGGACGCGTCACAAAAGAGCTTTAAGTTCCTCAGCGGCTGAAGTTTATTGAAAGACAGCCACAACATTAGTCAACAAAAAATATTAACGTTGAAATAAAAGACTTTGGATCGCGGAGTTGGATTGGATTCTCATGGGATTGGATTCAGCTCACCGACATGGGAAAAAGAAATCACAGCGGAGCACTGCGTAAAACAACAAAGGAGTGAAAAGCAATCACAGCGGCGGCGCATCACAGCCATCAGAAGCGGTATGTTGAGATTCCTTCTGTGTATTGGATGAATTTGGAACACAGTGTGGACTTGAATTGGATGCTGCTTGTCCAGTGAGGACTGGGACTGTTGTTTTTGGCTTGTGTGTTTGTGCGCTGGATGCACGCGCCGGTTCGGCGGAGTTTGGAAGCCGTGTGGATTGTTTGTGGCACCGTGGCTGCTTGTTGGATCAAAAGAGCGCACGGACTCAAAGTTGCGCTGTGGAAGGATTGTGAATGGATTCATGATTCATCTGTTGCGTGGTGTTTATGCTTTGCTGTGTATATTGATGAGCTGTGCATGCTGGAAATGTCAAAATGAGTGAAACAAAGGATGCGAGTGATGAAATGGAGAAGAGGACGGTGAAGCTTACAACCAAAGCGCTGGCTTATAAAATTTATACGCTTCAGCATGAGCGTCATACGGCGGTGAAGAAACTTAAAGGGCTCACACGTGAAATTAAGGAGCTCATGAAAAGGGATGCAAATGCAAAGGATGTGCAATGGAATTTGGAGAGATTGATTCAACTGTTTGAAAGTGCAAAAGCTGCCCATGAATCAGTGATTGTATTGCTTCCTGAGGAGGATCGAGAAACTCAAAATGACTGGTTTGCACGCATAAACAAATACCACACAGGCTTTGTGGAGGATGTGAAACAATGGCTTTTTGACAATGAAAGACACTCTATGCAAACAGGTCATGTGACTGTGAATTTACGTGCTGCAGATTCAGACACTTCTTCCATCTTACCTGAGAAAGCACCTGTTGAATCAAAGGAGGAAATTCCTCCACAGGACAATCCTCCCCCTGACCTAACCTCAAAAGCAACATCTGATGTGCAGGAACTAATTCAACCGAGTGACAGTGTGTCTAATGTTGCAAGCAGCAGGAAAAGCAAACACAGTGCTTCCAAGTCAAGCTCTAAAGCATCAAGTACTTCATCTGCACGCATTAAAGCCGAGGCTGATGTAGCTGCTCTTGTTGTACGACAGAAAATGCTGAAAGATAAACATGCTCTGGAGGAACAGGAGGAGTTGATAAGGAAGAAAAAGGAGCAGCTGGAGCTGGAGGCCGACATTGCTGCTACTATGGCCAAGGTGCATGTACTTGGAGCATCAAGAGGATCCAGTGTACAAAGTCATCCAACTAAAATGTCTGATGGTATGATGTCATATTTTGAAAGGTATCAAGGAAAGAGAGCACTTGATGTTGAAGCAAAAGCTTTTGTGCCAAATACACAAAACATACAACTACATGGACAAAGTCTCCCAGATCAAAACATCACTAATCTACAACCCATTGCGACTGCGCACACAGCTGCAACTCACATCCAACCTTCCAATACAGATCCCAGAGCACTCAACTCAACCATCATGAATGCAGGTAATCATGCACATGTGACAACACCAGCCATCTTACCTACCTCCAACAGTGGTGAACAGAACAACATATACTCAGTCATGGACAAACAAAATGAAATCACTGCTCTGTTAATTCATCAACAATGCCTTTCTTCTATGCCAAAGAGGGAAATTCAAGTTTTTGATGGTGATCCCCTTCAGTACCAAACATTCATTAAATCCTTTGAACACAGTATTGAAAGCAAAAATGAAAACTACAGAGACTGTTTATATTACTTGGAGCAATACACAAGAGGACAGCCGAGGGAAATAGTAAGGAGCTGCCTACACATGGATTCAGACAGAGGATACAGGAAGGCTAAAGCTTTACTTCAGGAGCATTTTGGCAACGAGCACAAAATTGCTAGAGCTTACATGGATAAGGCTCTTGCATGGCCATCAATAAAACCTGATGACACAAAATCCCTTCAAGCATACACCCTTTTTCTTCAAGGATGTTGCAACGCCATGGAAGATGTCAACTACATGAAGGAGCTGGACATGCCTTCAAACATGCTCATCATCATAAAGAAATTGCCCTATCGGCTGAGGGATAAATGGAGAACTGTGGCTTGTGATTTCCAGGTAAAATACAATCAAAGAGCTACCTTCAAGGATGTGGTGGATTTCCTGGAAAGACAAGTGAGGATTTTGACAGACCCAGTGTTCGGAGATATAAAAGACACTCCAGCAGTGAGCAAAGAGGTAAGAAGGTTCAAGTCACAACCTCAACCTAGGATAAAAGGAAGTATCTTTGCTACCACTGTGACACTTAAAGAAAATAATGGAAAAGGCACGAAGGAAAGAGAAAGTTTGTGTGGTCTGAAAAGCTGTTTGTTTTGTGAAGGTGGACATGGTTTGGATATGTGTTCAAAATTGGAAAAAAAGACACAGGATGAGAAAATCGCTTTCATGAGAGAAAATGGAATATGTTTTGGCTGTTTGGGTAAAGGGCACCTCAGCAGAGACTGCAGAAAACGACTCACCTGTGACATATGTGGTTTAAAGCATCCCAGGATGTTGCATATTCACCAAAGAAAAAAGGAGATGGACACACAGCAAACAGAGACAAAGGACACAGCTAAAAGGAGTGCTGTAGCCTCAGTCCAAACCAGTGGACTTACTGGGGCCGGTGAGGATAACTGCAAACTCTCAATTGTGCCTGTACAAGTGAAAGCCAAGAAGGGAAGTGCAATAGTACAGACATATGCATTTCTCGACCCAGGTAGCACTGCATCGTTTTGTACAGTGGGCCTGATGACCAAGCTTAAGCTCCAAGGAAGAAGGTCAAGTATTCTTTTGAGAACCATGGGTCAAAGAAAGGTCGTTGGAACCAACATTGTTTCAGGTCTTGAAGTTGCTGGTCTGGATAGCAGCCATTTTTGTGATCTTCCAGGTATATACACCCAGAAGACTATGCCTGTGCATCAAGGAAACATCCCACATCAGAAAGATATTGAACAGTGGTCTCATTTGAATAATGTCCATTTGCCCGAAATTGAATCTGAGATTGAACTGCTCATTGGCTTGGATGTGCCAAGGGCTCTGGAGCCACTTGATGTTATACGGAGTGTGGGAGATGGACCTTATGCTGTAAAAACCATGCTTGGCTGGACAGTTAATGGACCACTTGGGAAAAAGGATGATGATGCTCAGGAACAGTCAACAGTCAATGCCAACAGGATCTCAGTTGTGAAACTTGACGTGCTGTGGGAGCAACAGTTCAGAAATGACTTCCCTGAGTGTGTTAGAGAAGATAAAGAACCATCAAAGGAAGACAAAATGTTTTTGGATTTGGTCTCACAATCTACCAGACTAGTTGATGGCCATTATTGCATTAATTTACCTTTAAAAGAAAAGGAAATATGTTTGCCTGACAACAGAAGTGTTGCTGAACAACGCACACTAAACTTAAAGAAAAGATTTAAAAGAGATCCATCTTTTCACTCTGAGTACACCAGCTTTGTGTCTGACATGTTAACCAAAGGTTATGCTGAACAGGTACCGGATCGTGTCTTGGAACGCAGCGACGGCAGAAAATGGTATCTGCCACATCATGGAGTCTTACATCCACAAAAGAAGAAACTAAGAGTGGTGTTTGACTGTGGAGCAACGTTTCAGGGAGTGTCACTGAATTCTCAGCTCTTACAGGGGCCAGACCTGACCAGTACACTAATAGGAGTCTTGACTAGATTCCGCAAAGAACCTGTTGTCATCGCTGCAGATATTGAGGCAATGTTTCATCAAGTCAAGGTGCCAAGTGAAGACCGGGACTTGTTGCGATTCCTCTGGTGGCCTGATGGAGACTACAGTCAGAACATGGAGGAATACAGAATGACGGTGCATCTTTTTGGAGCGACTTCGTCCCCCAGTTGTGCAAACTTTGCACTTAGAAGATGTGCTGAGGACAATGTGAAAGAGTTCAGCCCTCAAGCTGTAAGCACTGTCATGAACAATTTTTATGTGGACGATTGCCTTGCGTCAGTAGCTTCAGAAGAGGATGCAATAGCTCTCTATCATGAGCTGCGAGCTATTTGTTTCAAAGGAGGTTTTGTGCTTAACAAGTGGATAAGTAACAGCCGTTGTGTGTTGGTATCCATACCTGAAACAGAGAAAGCAAAAGAAATGAAGAATTTGGACATGGATTGTGACAACCTACCTGTGGAGAGAGTACTTGGTGTACAATGGTGTGTACAGTCTGACGTCTTCAAGTTTAAAATCACCCTCAAAGACAGACCACTCACCAGAAGGGGAATTCTTTCCACAGTGAGCTCAATATATGATCCCCTTGGAATATTGTCGCCTGTCGTCTTGACTGCCAAGAAAATCCTGCAAGATTTGTGCAGAAAAAAGGTTGGTTGGGATGATGCTTTAACTGATTCCACTGTGCAGGAATGGATGCGTTGGATTCAAGAGCTTCATGAGTTAGAAGACTTCAAGGTTGATAGATGCTTCAAACCCACAGACTTTGGAACCGTTGCATCTGCTCAGCTACATCACTTTTCAGATGCATGTGAAGATGGTTATGGAACTGTCAGCTATCTGCTACTGCATAACACTCATGGCCGAGCACACTGTGGATTTGTGATGGGAAAAGCAAGAGTGGCTCCATTAAAGCCAGCCACTATCCCTC
Organism: Trachurus trachurus; assembly: GCF_905171665.1. Taxonomy (NCBI): domain Eukaryota; kingdom Metazoa; phylum Chordata; class Actinopteri; order Carangiformes; family Carangidae; genus Trachurus; species Trachurus trachurus. The sequence goes on from NC_139892.1 coordinate 39,754,177, forward strand.
GAATGGAGTTAACTGCAGCTACAATGGCAAGCAGGATGGACACTGTATGGAGAAAAGAGCTGCAGATGGATTTAGCAGATTCCATATTCTGGACTGACAGCACCTCTGTGCTTAAATACATCAACAACAAGACCACCAGATTCCGCACTTTTGTGGCCAACAGAGTAACTGAAATTCACAAGGTCTCACAGGCACAACAGTGGAGATATGTCAACACAACTAACAACCCAGCAGACCTGGCTTCACGGGGTTTGAGAGTTGAAACTTTTCTTCGGAAAGAAATATGGCTGTCTGGGCCTGAATTTCTTCTTCAGTCTCAGGAAGAGTGGCCTCGAAATCCGGATGGTTTGGAAAAAATCTCACCAAAAGACTCTGAAGTCAAGAGCATCACTGTAAATGCTACTCAGGTAACGACTGAAACCATGGATCCAGTAACACACTTCATCCATCATTTCTCTACCTGGACTCATCTGAAAAGAGCTGTAGCATGGATACTCAGATTTAAAAAACTGCTTTTGTGTCTTAGCAGAAAAGGAAAACAAGCAACTCATGTCGATGTTCACAAGAACTTACCACAACACCATACAGGAAATCTTCAGACTCTGGAAAACCCTCATCTCACCGTGGAGGAACTGGCTGCTGCTGAAATGGAGATAATCTGCTTTTGTCAGAAGAGGAGGTTTGCAGATGAAATTGCAAGTCTAAGGAAAGGAATGGATGTCAAGCGAACCAGCCACATTCATAAACTCAATCCCATTTTGGACAAAGATGTGTTGCGGGTTGGAGGTCGATTAAGCAGAGCAGCGATGCCAGAAGAGGTGAAACATCCAGTAATATTGGCTAAAGATTTCCACATTTCTGATCTGGTTCTGCGACATATTCATGCAAAGGTGGGTCATGGTGGTCGCAACCATATGTTATCTGTCCTACGTCAAAAATACTGGATTCCTGGCGCCACTGTGTTGATCAGAAAGATACTGTCAAGATGTGTTATTTGTCGGCGTGTAAACACTACCCCAGGTCAACAGCAGATGGCAGACTTGCCATTGGACAGAGTCACTCCAGGTGAACCTCCATTCACATATGTTGGAGTGGACTATTTTGGACCCTTTGGAGTGAAGCATGGAAGGAAAGTTGTGAAGCGCTATGGTGTTATTTTCACATGTTTGGCTGTAAGAGCAGTTCACATTGAAGTGGCATCGTCACTTGACACAGACTCTTTCATCAATGCCCTTCGGCGCTTTGTAGCCAGACGTGGTCAGATAAAAGAACTTCGATCTGATAATGGCACCAATTTTGTTGGAGCTCAGCGGGAGTTGAAAGAAGCAATTGAAAGCTGGAATCAAAATCAGATTCACAACACTCTGCTTAACAAGGGAATCAACTGGATCTTCAATCCCCCTGCCGGCTCACACCATGGCGGTGTATGGGAAAGATTGATTAAATCAGTGCGGAAGATTCTGAACTCAACCTTAAATGTACAAAATCTTGATGAAGAGGGTCTTCACACAGTTTTATGTGAGGCTGAGGCGATCCTCAACAGCCGCCCAATCACCAAGGCTTCTACAGACCCAAATGACCTTGAAGCACTCACCCCAAACCACCTTGTTCTTCTTAAAACCATGCCTTTATTGCCACCAGGACAGTTTACACAGGATGACATATATGCTCGACGCAGGTGGAGACAAATCCAGTATATGTCAGATCTGTTCTGGAAAAGGTGGGTTAAAGAATATCTTCCACAACTTCAGGAGAGACAGAAATGGTCTAAAATCAGACGCAACTTCACACCAGGAGACATCGTGATCATCATGGATGATTCAGCACCTCGAAACACCTGGCTGACTGGAAAAATCGCCGAGACTATTCTGGATAAGAGAGGACTCGTTCGTCATGTCCGGATCAAGACCAAGACTGGATTTCTGAACAGACCAATCAACAAAATCTGCCTTCTATTGGAGTCAGAAGAACTGTGAAAGCCCAGACTGACTTTCTTTTTTTGTTTTGGACTTTGACCTTTGCCCCTTGCCCCTTACACATTACAGTACATACACTATGGACTATGGACTGATCCAGAGTGACAGTAGATCACTCTTTCCAAGACTCTATGCACTTATAGCATTCTCATGAAGAAAGAAGATCTTCATAATGGACTCTCTATTGAAATGTACTTGTGTGTGTGATTATCATTTATTGGGTAATTATTATTGTTTGAGTTATAATAATTAGGGGCCGGTATTGTAGAAGCTAAAATATATTTTCCCTGCCATTTGCTGTAGGCTTGACGTCATTGCGTTGATGATGTCATTTGCATTCACACATTGAGGGGGTGTGGTTATTTTCTTTACTTAGTGAGTGTGTGTGTGTGGTGGCGGGAGTTTTGAACACAAAGAGAGAGGGAACTAAGCTCATATATTTTTTGTTGACCGTCAATTTACCATTATTTTCACCTTATCATCTCACCAGTATCATTATTATTATTTATTGAAAGGGCACGTATTAATTTCCCTTTTGATATAACTGCTTGTTGGCTCTTTTTGATTTTTGTCACAATAAAACACTTTAAATTCATCGTGGACCCATGGAGTTTTTGGACGCGTCACAAAAGAGCTTTAAGTTCCTCAGCGGCTGAAGTTTATTGAAAGACAGCCACAACAATCATTGTCTGGTAGGATTAGTAGCTGATGGTTTTTGTGCTGCTCTACATCAGCAGGAAATGCACATCACATAGAAAACTGATTCACATTGTTTTATTTGATTCAGTGAAAACACAAAGAAAAAGAAATCACATGTAATTCATTCTATTCAGCGTCCGTACAACATGATGTGTGTTTCCAGTTGTGTTTCTTGTTGTGTGTGTTTAGCTGTGAGCAGCTCACAAACAGCCTGTAAAGTTGAACATGAACAGTGAATGTGTTTAAAATGTGTTTTTCTCCTCAGTGATGCTGGCGGCTCAGAGACTTTTAGCTTGGTGATATTAGGCCTCGTCCTTCATCAGCAGCTGAGTCAAAGTCACCGTGGTTTTTGTCCTGTAATAATCGACGCTTCCATCTTTAAAGGAAGAGGAAGAAGTTTACAAGAATCACTGAGAAGAGTTTAAAACATCAACTGGTTTAATCCATGAATGTGAAAACGTGAGTGAGAGACAGAGACAGAGACAGACATGTAGAGACTGAACTGTCTGTTCAACAGTGAGAAGGTTTCTGTGACAGGAGGAGACTCTGCTTCACTCAACACAGACTCAACCAGGAACCAGACCTGAAGAATCTAAACCCAGGATACAGAGGTTGAGTGAAGGTGGTGTTGAAGGTGTAGAGGTGGATCAGTGAGTCAGAGGAGACTCTGTAGAAGGACAGAGAGCCAGCAGGACAGTCCACATACACTGCTACTCTGTTAGAGACAGAGGAGGAGGAGGAGGAGGAGGAGGAGGAGGAGGAGGAGGAGGAGGAGGAGGAGGTGATGTCTGTCCCTCTGTTATTGTGCCAGACACTGTAACCACCATCATAGCAGAACAGACTCCAGGACTGATCGTTCCCTCCAAACCTACAGTCATCACTGTTTCCTTTCCTTCTGATTCCTCTGTAACTCACTGATATAAAAACGTTTCCTCTCCACTCGACCTCCCAGTAGCAGCGACCAGTCAGACCAGTTGAACACAGCAGCTGATACAACCGGTCAAATCTGTCTGGATGATCAGGATATGACTGATGCTCCTTCACAAGTGTCGCCTTCCTGTTGTTGTCAGACAGTTTGATGTTTGTGTGCACTGTGTTTGTGTCGATTGTGAGTGGACAGGAATCTGATGGAGAGAACAAGACACAGCTGCAGTTATTGATCATGTGATCAGTTATTGACAGTTTGATGAAGACTCATGAGGTCAGTGATGTGACAGTGTGAAGATGGTTGAATGTGCTGCTTTGTTTCCATGAATCAAAGTAAAAACAGACTTACACTTCCTCAGACCTGGTGTCAACCATGGGACTCCAGCAGGCTCCACCCTGAAAGGAGGAGGGGGGTCAGAGCAGCACCTTCTCTGTCAGCATGTGTAGCTGGGTCAATCTTTACTTTGTTTTATTCATCTGATCATTCATTATACTCATTATTTCTTTATTTTTTATCATTCATTATGGTGAACATTCTCAAAACCTGCTCGATGCTAACACTATCTAAAACAAGTTAGAATTTCCTGCTTTGTTTTATATCACTTCTATTTCTAAGTTCCATCTTCACCTGTAGCAAGGGGGAGCGATATTGGGGTAACACACTAAGGGGGACGTGGGCGACGTCGGACCAAACTCCCGGCAAAACTCTGGCTGCTCTTGTTGTGGTAAGACGTGTTGTGAAGCTCTCACGTTGCTCTGTAAAATATGCACTTAAACTGTCATGTAATGCGGTTGAAACTGTGCGCTAAAGTAACGACAGCTTTTATTAATGTGTTGCCGTGTTTTTAATTGTGTTTTACGGTGAAAAAGCGGCTGTAGTTTGGGTTTAACGTGACGTCTGCCGTGTGTGTGTTTTGTGGCCTGTCGTAGGAGGCAGACTGTTTCTACCTGCAGCTGTGTGTTTCCTGACTCTGCCCCTGTGCTGCCTTTGCAGGTGCCTTTTGTCTGAAAAATGCTTTGAAATGTGATTTCTGAGATGTGTTTGTGGTAAATATATGAGAGTTGAGTCTGGTCAGAGCTGTAAAAACGTCACTAGAGCACACATTATTTAAGTTTTTATTATTGTCCTTGTGTGGAGGAAAAGTATGGAATATTTTTATTTGATCATTTCATGGTGATTTTTATTCTGTTTTTCTAATGATTATTATTTACAAGTGGGTTATAGACATATTAATTTCATGTGATTATTTTTGTTTCTATTCAGGAGAGTATCTTTTCTCTAAAATTATTATTACTATTTATTTATTCATTTATTTATTTATTCATTTATTTTTTATTGTGACATACAATACAGTAAAGAGCAGCAAAAGAGGAACAAACTCTGGCTGCTCTTGTTGTGGAGGCAGACTGTTTCTACCTGCAGCTGTGTGTTTCCTGACTCTGCCCCTGTGCTGCCTTTGCAGAATAAATGAACCAACTCAGATCCATGGTGTTGTCATCCTTCAGCCTATAAGCAACCATTTCACAACTGCTACACATGCACACATGGACATTACATGGCTCTCACACACACACTGTTTTATCACTGTGTTCACATGGAGGCTGGTATGTCTGGATGAACACTGAGCACAGAGAAGAAGGAGCTGGAGTCTTTATCTAGTGATGATACAGAGCAGGAGGAGACCAGGAGGAAACACTTCATCATGTCTTTTCTCCATGTGATGTCACTGCAGTGTGAGACACACACTTTCACTCTCTGACTCTCAAGCTGCACAAACACACGTCACAGCAAAGAAGATGAAGACACAACAGGTGGAGCTGACCAGCCCAGATATCCCACAATGCACCAGGAAAGAAGAAGAGTGGGTCTCATTCATGAAACGTTAGTAAATCTGTGTGGCGCAGTGGGTAGAGCGGCCGCCCCATGTAGAGGCTCACCACAGGCGTCCCCGGTTCAAATCCCGTGTCAGGCAGACCTTTCCTGTCTGTCTCTACTGTGGACTATCAAATAAAGGCAAAACAATATACTTAAAAAAAATAACCATTTAAGAAGTTCCATAACATGGAAAACATACACACAACTCCAGAGCTACAGGAGGAGGAGGCTCTTCACAGCCTCAGCTGTAGAGGAGCATGGTTGTATCAACACATGAAGTTGTATAGGCAGGTTATATTGTTACAGAAGCACCAGCCGTCTGTCACAGCTCCATCCAAACCGGTGCTGACTGGATGAAGTGTACGTCCACCGGCGAGCATGTAGAAACATGTAGCAACACACACTCTGCATCGCATATCAGCATATCACATTTATGGAATAAAAGTTTTTCAGGTTTTATGTCAGATTATCATCATCATTAGATGGAGCCTTGATGTGTGTGTGTGTGTGTGTGTGTGTAACCGATCCCTAAAACGTCTCTCTCTCCAAATATTTATAATCATTTGTCACAAAGGCATCGGCGTATTTTTAACATAAAGAGAAATACCATTTAAAATTGTAATTTTAAGCTCCACTTTTGAGCTCCATCAAACCTGTCCACACATTTTGACTGGACTTGAAGTCAGAGTCCAGAGGAAGCAGAGAAACTGTAGAGCAGAGAGAAGCAGGCTCAGCTCAGAGCACATGGACTCAGACAGGAAGTGAAGCTCCAGCTGCTGGAGACTTTCATTAAGGAGCCACTTTGTGGCTTCATCTGATCTGGAGTCAGCACACACACAGTCTGAAAACAGCTGTTTGATCACACACACATTCAGCCACGATGATTACACTGTTACACAATCACTTTTTTCTGATTGACAGCTCCAGGCCTCTGGACAGTGAGGACATCTGGATGTCCCACTGTGATTGACTGTCTCCTCAACACAACAACACATCTCATCAGGACAAGACCAGGATCTCAGAGAGACTGAGCTGATTATTGATCATCAATATCTGACCAGACAGAGACCTGATGGTGCCGCCTGGTTTCTGTCTCTTATTTCCTCCTTGGTTGGAGACGCTGGGAGACGAATGTCTCTGAGCAGTGGACATGCTTTGATTCTTGTTGCTGTGTTGTTCTTAGGCCCCGTCCAGACGAATTCGTTTTTTTCGAATCCGGATAAATACTTTATCGGATTGGCCTCGCGTCCACACGGATGCGGCGTTTTCAGGGGGTGAAAACGGTATTTTTTGAAAACGGGTCCCAGAGTGGGAAAATTTGAAAACGCCGCCCCAGCGTTTTCGTCTGGACGGCCAATACGGACTTTTTCTGAAACGATGATGTCATGCCCCCCGCCGCTCTACCTGTAACCTGAGACACACACACACACACCACTGCAGCAGCTGCTGCACACTGACAGTCTATGCACGTAACAACAACAACGGCCGACTAACGTCGCGTCGCTCAGACGCTGCGGCTGAATCACATCTGTTTAATCATCACTGGTCGTAATATTTACTCTGACACGACTCCCTGTCAACATTTTAATCCCATGTTTGAGTTTGAATACAGCGGGGGACTTCTTCTTCTATTGAATTACAGCGGGGACCCCGTCTTCTTCAGCTGTCTTAACTCATTGAGTGCCGCGCTCCTTTCCAAAGTTTTAGTCAAGTGTACCGGCAATTTAGACCATTTTTGACTTTTTATGTAGAGCCACAGTGTATTCTATATTATTGCCACCAACACATACAGTGGCTCAATTGAAAGGTTTACCTTAATGCTTCAAGTGGCCACAAACCGTTTGTTTCTACGTGCCTCTGTTCCTGAGAAAAGTCAAGCTAAACATGGCTGGGTTTCACCAAAATCCCTCCTTTTTTTCTAGAAAAGGAGATAGAGCGTCTTTTATGAAAGGTGCTCTGTTTGTGTCTGTCGCTCTTCTCACACTCGCATTTCTGGATCAAAGGGCTCGTATAAGATAAATATATACAACAATGGTTGTTCTATTCACAAAACCACCAGCGGGGGCGGGGGGGGCGCCACTAAACAACAATAACACAGACGCACCGTGCCGTGTCACAGCTTCTCGCCGCGGAAAGTGAGGGTCTGTCGGCCACCGCGGCTCGCGAACACCGGTCCCGCCGGTGGTCGCGGTCCTTCTGTGGTTCGGGTCGGTGATGCCGGTCTGCTTTGGCCCAGAGACCATCAGATTTTACCGCGGGAGGACTTTGGGGAGGACACGGTGTTGCTCCAGATGAAGACCGGGCGGACTGTCGGCTGAGAGCTTCCTGGTTCAGCTCCGAGCAGCTCGAGCAGCTGGAGCAGCAGCGCGGGTGAGAGCAGAGCAGCTGCGGAGCAGAAGCCGAGTTATGATAAAAACTTCCAGATCATGAGCTGTCATGTGACTTTGATCGTCATCTATTTCAGTTCTCCTCGTCGTAGAGTCCCCAAATTTACATATAATGTGTATTAAAGTGTCTATTTTCATAATTTAAAAAAAAAGCAAAAAACGTAAAATTACGTTTTCGGCACTCAACGCATGGGAACGAAAAACGAGAAATTACGTGGTTGGCACTCAATGAGTTAAGTGTTTATGCGCTGCAGCGACACACACTCCACACACACGCCTGCAGTATGTAGGTACTACAGCGTTTTGGGTCGTTTTCACTGGATCAGTGTGGACGCAGATATTTCTGAAAACGATGCCGTGTTTACGGAGATTTTTTTCAAAACGATTAAGAAAAAGATCGGATTCAGTGAAGCCGCGTTTTCGTGTGGATGGGGCCTTAGTGTGTCCACACTCAACAGGTGTCTACAGTCTCTGGGACTGTTCAGGTCAAACACTCTGTTGGTTCAGGAGCAGTTCAACCAGCTGCAGCTGAAATGTTTCCTGATACACTCTGAAATAAAGTCTGATCCAAACATCTGGAGAGACTCAGAGCACAGCTGCCAACAGCTGCTTTCATCACTGACATCTCTTCTCCTGAATATGACACAGTGAGTCATGATGAGACACTGAAGTCATCATGAGGAGAAACTCCTGATCCCAGTAGTTCATCACTGTGACTGATGAAAGCTGCACAGCTCATGTTTGAAACACTCTGAGATTTTGGCTTCAGTATAAACTGTGTTGGGAGGAGTCAGACTGAGACAGAGGACGTCAGTGGAGTGGGCGGAGCTTCACTGTGGCCTACACCACCTCTGGATATGGTCTGAGTGATGGGATCTGATGTCATCAATGCATGGATAGGGATGGGAATTGATAAGATTTTTACGATTCCAATTCCATTTTCGATTCTGCTTAACGATTCGGTTCTTTATCGATTCTCATTTGGAAAAAAAAGGACATCAAACTTTGTTCACGTTTGTACCAGGGCTGCCCCCAAATAGTCGACCAAGCATTATCGACCAAAAGTCATTAGTCGACCTAAATTTCAACATTTGGAGGCGTGGCTTGTCAAAATCATTAAAATCATTAAGTCAAAATCAATATGACTGAACCATGTGAAAGGTTGAAGGGCTTTTAATTTGAAGGGCCACATACAGGAAGTCGTGACACTCACTCGCTGTCGATTTCTTTTTTTTTCTCTACACGGCAGGTCCCTGCGGCTGCGATATCGCTGTTTTGAGCAACTTGCCAACTTTTCCGATGTTGTTACAGACGTGTCTGGTTTGGAGACTCAGTCGTGAAAGCATGAGGCGATCACTGCTGTTTTCAACGAGCAGCGGGTGTTACCGTGAGCCCCGTCCCAAAGCACTCACTGGCAGTCAGTCGCAGCTGCAGTCAGAGACCCGCACTGCTCCACGCCGCTGACCACCCACCACCAGCCTCAGCTCAGTCACTCACCTCATCTACCGTGTTTATAGTGATAAACAGGCACACTGCTTGTAATTAAATCCGACCGCCGTGTTGGACTCACCAGCATTAATTCACAGAGCGACCGCGGCAAGAAAAAAGAAAGGACTGGAATTGATAAGGGAATCGTTTGCAAAACTGGCAAACGATTCCAAGGAATTGAAACACTGGGAACCGATTCTCAACAAGAACCGGTTTTCGATTCCCATCCCTATGCATGGATCACCTGAGACAGATGTTAATACCAGGTGTGACCAGGTGTGAACGGGGCCATAGAAAATGTTCCAGTTCCTCCTCCTCTATCAGACAGTGTGTGTGGCTGCAGCAGCCTCTCCATACCTGAGAGAGTCCAGTCTCCAGTCTGGATCCTCCAGTCCAGCAGACAGCAGCTCCACTCCTGAGGCTCCTGGATGGTTGTAGCTCAGGTCCAGCTCTCTCAGATGGGAGGGGTTGGAGCTCAGAGCTGAGGCCAGAGAAGCACAGCCTTCCTCTGTGACCAGACATCCTGACAGACTGAACACATACAACAACACACAGGAACCCTCTGTCAACACCTGCTGCTGTGTTCAAGTGGCATCAGATAAACGGCTGGATGGATCCTCACCTGAGAGTCTCCAGTCTACAGTGTAGACTCTCCAGTCCACCAGACAGCAGCTTCACTCCCGAGTCCTGCAGGTTGTTGTTACCCAGGTCCAGGTGTCTCAGACTAGAGGACTGGGAGCTGAGAACTGAGGACAGAGCTTCACAGCTTCTCTCTGAGAGGTTACAGCTGCTCAGTCTGAAGAGGAATTCAAGGAAAAACACATACTCAATATGAAGGAAATAACAGGTTAGAATCATAAATACACAACATTTCAACACAAACCTGAGAGTTTACAGTGTTTCTTACTCAACATGTTCTAGTTTGTATAAATAGATTTATAGATAGATTTGATTATAAACTGTGACTGTGATGGTACCATTCCAATATTCTCCGGTCCGCGATTTCATTTGTAATGACGGACGGCTGTTTTTCAGTCAATGATTCAAAATGATCATCTGGCGACCGTGGTACCGACCGCTCCTCCCGCACCGCTTTATGTCAAATGACGGACAGGATAAGGAAGAGGATAAGGAAGTACCGGGAGGTGGAGTCACTTGAGTACGGTGCTTAGTGACATCAAGCTGCACAGCACTTCCAATTCCCCCATTTGGAGACACTATCTCAAAAAAGTGCAGCAATCAATTAAGGGAGTGAATAGACTTTTTTCACCTCCAGGCATCATAGAAAGCCACGGGAACACATAGAACTGCTACAAAACCAGTAGAAAGTGGATTTAGCATAATATGGGCCCTTTAAATACATAATCAGCTGTTGTTTTTCAGTAGAACCTCCTTCTACCTCCATCACCAGCCTCTAATCACTGCCACTAGCAAACTATATGAATTAATGAACTAAAAAACAAAAACAATGTTGACACTGAGAAAATATTTTACCACTTAAACAATGAGTCATATTCTGCTGAAAGTGAAAAACCAGGTAAAACTGTCATAAAACCTGAGCAGTGTTCACTCTGGTGACAGTGAACGCTGCTCAGGTTCATCATTTATAAACTGATTCATTCAGTTCAACGTTCACTAAAAACATGAACATGTCCAATGAAGCACAGCCTTCCTCTGTGACCAGACATCCTGACAGACTGAACACACACAACACCACACAGGAACCCTCTGTCAACACCTGCTGCTGTGTTCAAGTGGCATCAGATAAACAGCTGGATGGATCCTCACCTGAGAGTCTCCAGTCTACAGTGTGGACTCTCCAGTCCACCAGACAGCAGCTTCACTCCCGAGTCCTGCAGGTTGTTGCTACTCAGGTCCAGGTGTCTCAGACTAGAGGACTGGGAGCTGAGGACTGAGGACAGAGCTTCACAGCTTCTCTCTGAGAGGTTACAGCCGCTCAGTCTGAAGAGATGATCATGAGGAATTAAAGAAGAAAGGAATTAAATATCTGTCCTGTTGAAAAGACAGAAGGGTTTTTATATAATGATGAATAAATCCAACTATCTCTACACTTACAGAGCTTTGTTGGAGGCTTTGTCTTTGACCACTGGCAGCAGCCTCAGAAGAGCCTCCTCTGAAGCAGAGTAGTTCTTCAGGTCAAACTCGTCCAGATCTTCTTCTGATGACAGTAATATGAAGACCAGAGCCGACCACTGACCAGGAGACAGTTTATCTGTGGAGAGATGTCCTGATCTCAGGGACTGTTGGATCTCCTCCACTAGAGAACGATCATTCAGTTCATTCAGACAGTGGAACAGGTTGATGCTTTTCTCTGCAGAGGGAGTCTCTTCAATCTTCTTCTTGATGTACTGGACTGTTTCCTGATTGGACGCTGAGTCACTTCCTGTCTGTGTCATCAGACCTCGTAGGAGATTCTGATTGGTCTCCAGTGAAAGACCCAGGAGGAAGCGGAGGAACAAGTCCAGGTGTCCATTTGGACTCTGTAAGGCCTCGTACACCGCGCCCTGGTAGAAGTTCGTCTCTGCAGATTTGACTCCTGTTGTTTCAGTCTTCTTGGAGGTTGTTTGTTGTTGTAACATCAGGTTGAGTCCAGAGTTGATGAAGGTCAGATGGACATGAAGAGCAGCCAGAAACTCCTGAACACTCAGATGGACGAAGCAGAACACCTTGTCCTGGTACAGGCCTCTCTCCTCTTTAAAGATCTGTGTGAACACTCCTGAGTAAACTGAGGCTGCTCTGATATCGATGCCACACTCTGTCAGGTCTGATTCATAGAAGATCAGGTTTCCTTTCTGCAGCTGCTCAAAAGCCAGTTTTCCCAGAGTCTCAATCATCTTCCTGCTCTCTGGACTCCAGTGTGAATCTGTCTCAGCTCCTCCATCATACTTGACCTTCTTCAGTTTCAGATGAACCACCAGGAAGTGGATGTACATCTCAGTCAGGGTCTTGGGCAGCTCTCCTCCCTCTCTGGTCTTCAACAGCTCCTCCAGAACTGTAGCAGTGATCCAGCAGAAGACTGGGATGTGGCACATGATGTGGAGGCTTCGTGAGGTCTTGATGTGGGAGACGATCTCTCTGGCTTGCTTCTTATCTCTGAACCTCTTCTTGAAGTACTCCTCCTTCTGTGGGTCAGTGAACCCTCTGACCTCTGTCACCATGTCAACACAGTATGGAGGGATCTGATTGGCTGCTGCAGGTCGTGTGGTTATCCAGAGGCGAGCAGAGGGAAGCAGGTTCCCCCTGATGAGGTTGGTCAGCAGCACGTTGACTGAGGTGGACTCTGTCACATCAGTCAGGATCTCAGTGTTGTGGAAGTCCAGAGGAAGTCGACACTCGTCCAGACCGTCAAAGATGAAGACGACCTGGAACTGATCAAACCTGCAGATTCCTGCTTCTTTGGTTTCAGAGAAGAAGTGATGAACAAGTTCCACCAAGCTGAACTTTTTATCTTTCAGCACATTCAGCTCTCTGAAAGTGAAGGGAAATGTGAAGTGTATGTCCTGGTTGGTTTTGTCTTCAGCCCAGTCCAGAGTGAACTTCTGTGTTAAGACTGTTTTCCCAATGCCAGCCACTCCCTTTGTCATCACTGATCTGATTGGTCGGTCTCTTCCAGGTGGGGCTTTAAAGATGTCTTCTTGTCTGATGGTTGTTTCTGGTCTGTGTGGTTTCCTGGACGCTGTTTCAATCTGTCTGACCTCATGTTCATCATTGACCCCTGCAGCCCCTCCCTCTGTGATGTAGAGCTCTGTGTAGATCTGGTTTAGAAGGGTTGGGTTTCCTGCTTTAGAGATCCCCTCAAACACACACTGGAACTTCTCCTTGAGGACAGATTTGAGTTGACTTCCACAAACTGCACGAGGAGTTCCTAAATAAACAAAAACACAATAAAATTCATGTAGAAAATATAACATTTAAATCCTCTAAATAACGACTATATGAACATGTTTCCCTCCATGTGTTGATGTCAGTGAACGTCTCATTTGTCCATCATGTTGAATCTTTAGAGAAATCTTCTTACTCCTCTGCAGACGCTCAGCCAGCTCCTCCTGCTTCATCTTCCTCAGGAAGTTCACTGTGATCTTCACTAATGCCTCTCTGCTGCTCCTCCTCTGCTCTTCATCCTCACCATCCAACACCTCCTCATCCTCCCTCTGACTCCCTGAGCATTCTGGGTAATCTGGACTCAGAGCCTTGTGGATCTTCTTCAGCTCGTTCTTGACAAAAGTGACCATGTTCTCCTCCAGCAGCTGGAACAGAAACTCTATGAGTCAGTACGTTTACATGACACTTGAAAAAACCGAATTATTGCCTTAATCCGACTATAACTGGACAACTGAAGTGCATGTAAACACCTTAGTCCGACTGAAATCGGAGTTGAGAACTCCGATTAAGACACCCAGATAATGCGATTGGAATTCGATTTTCTCCGTCATGTATACACCTTAGTCAGAGTATAACTGGACAATGTATGTGCGCATGCTCCACAACAGTAGAGACGGCACCAAGTGGAGCAGAGAAGCCGCCCAAACCCGGCAAAGTAAAGAAAAAAAGAGAGCGAGAGAGAGAGAGAGAGAGAGAGAGAGAAAGAGAGAGAGAGAGAGAGAGAGAGAGAGAGAGGGAGAGAGAGAGAGAGAGAGAGCCAGCCGTATCCTATTCTCAGCGCGCATCCGGCCCAGACTGGTGCGTCTGGTCGGGAACTGCAGTTGAGAATTTATTATTAAGTTTACTAAGTTGTTTATATTCAGTTTTTTACGAGGTGACAGAAAAGTCAACAGGACAGGCGGCGTATTAACCTGCTGAAACAACAGGTGACGGCGCATGAGGGGGCGGACCCCGTCAGTTATTCGATTTTCTCAGTTGCATGTATATTGAGACAAGGACAGAAGTCCGACTTGATGCCAAAATCGAATTTTGAGCATAGCTCGATTAAGCTCTGCATGTAAACGTACTGACTGACAGCATCAAACTAAAACCATGGAGCCAAACATCAGATCCATGTTGGACAGACTGACAATCCACTGGTGTCAAAGTGCAGCATGGAGATGATGGTGAACACAACAGATGTAACAGCAGCTGTTGGACATGTCCTCACCATAAATATGGAGTCCAGGTGTGTTTGATGCTGCTGGGCAGACTGACCACTGGGAACCTCTGAGCTCTCCTGGTCCACTCTGTGGAGGAATCAGTGTCAAGTCAACATCAGGACAGAGAGATAATACAAGATGGACTTTATATGTCCCCTGAGGACGTTCACAACAGACAGAGACACTTTGGTTTCAGACCTGGTCCAACAACACGTCGTACAAACTGGTTCTTTTCTACAATAACCTGAGTCCGACTGTCAGGTACAGCTTACATCTGATCAGCTGATCCACGTGCTCCTTTAAAGTTAATGCTCCAGTCCTTTGATTCGTTGCTCTTTAAAGACAGACAGCTGGGTTCAGGAGAGTCTGGTCTCTGCTGCTGGATCCTGAAACAACAACACAACTCATGTTTAACAGTTTTAGGTTTTCAACAGAATGTTTTTCCAAAGAAACTTATTTTTAAGATTTTCATCAAGTGCTGCACATCTTCAGTCTGAGCAAACTATTTAATAGGGGATTATATCCCATAATTAAATAACAATCCTTGATTTGTTTCTATTTTACTGTAGATAAAAGCTGTAAACTATGATGAAGATTTCTTTTACATCAGAAAACATCATTTATCTGTGTGTTTTGTTCTGTAGATGAGTTGAAGTTTCTAGTTTCTTCATGCATTTTGCTCGTTCTCTGTCTCAGTATTTATGGATGTTTGTTGGTCTGCTCCTGTACAAAGCAGCTGCTGAGATTCAGCTTCAGCTCCTGTAACTGATCTGATCCTCTGTCTCTGCTCTCTGTGTCTGACGTCACTCTGAACTCACTAGAAACCACTGATCGGCCCGTCGCCCTGTTGCACACCTCAAAGCTGCCACCAGGAGGCGACTTGATGCAGCCGACATCACCATGTTTCTTCTACCAGGTGGAAACAAGACCATCAACATTTAGCGCAAATGAAATGATGATTTTAACCCAGTGGTTACTTCCTGTTTAAGTAGATGGTGCTGACATATTTCCTGTTGCTACTGTGCTGCACTGAGTGTAACAGAGTTTTTTTTTTTTTTTAAAGCACTTTATTATTTATTATTATATTTATGTTTTATTTGGTTTTTGAATTTTATCCTAGTCAAATAGTTGTATTTCCCTTTTACCTGTGAGAGGACATTTTGCTTTCTTTTTGTTCCTCCTGAGCCCCCGTAGTCCTCCAGGCTTCTGTAGCCCCTCCCTTCTTCCCCTCACAGTGATGTTTACATTGGCTGAGGGTGAGTTCGGCTGGGGAATCCTGCCAACCTGTTTTTCTTGTTTTCGTTGTAAATGTGGGTTTAACCTATTGAATGTGTGATGGAAAATGTTTGCAGAGAATGTAAATATGTTTGGTTTTTTTTTACAGGCTTTTTTGCCTTAAATGGACAGGACAGTTGAGAGAGAGACAGGAAATGGGAGGCGGGGGTGGGGGGGTGGGGGGGGTGACACACAGGATAGGGCCACTCCGTCCGGGATTCGAACCGGGGCCGCCTGCAGTGACTATAGCCTCAACACATGGGGCGGGTGCTCTACCAACTGAGCTAAACACCGCCCCGAATATGTTTATCAGTTGTTTTCAGTAGTTTTTACATTCTGAACTAGTTTTGTAAACTATACTACAGATCATTCGGCTGCCTCGTTTGGAGCTACGTACAGAGACTGGTTCTTTGTGTGTAATGAGTGTCCTTCTGTATGTTTAGGGTGAGATTTAAAAGACGAATGACGACAAGTGTGGTATCTAAATTGCCGTCTGCAGGTTTGTTTTTTAAAGTTTTAGACGTAGCAAATGCTGCGTGTTTTTGTTTTGGCCACGGGATGGCGCTCTCTGTTCTTGTGCCAACTCGCATTGGTTACATGAGCATCACTGAATATTAACATGTGGATGTTCAAGCAGGGACTCTTTACTGCAGCTGGACAACGTGTGTCATAGTTATAACTCAGATTTGAAAGAGAATCATTGAAATGTGACTCCACAGGAGGAACGTTCAACAGAAACACAACAGCTTTGAAATTGAGCTTTTATCTTACATCTGATCAGCTGATCCACATCCTCCTTTAAAGTTAATGAGCCCCTTCTTTGAGTCGTTGCTCTTTAAAGACAGACAGCTGGGTTCAGGAGAGTCTGGTCTCTGCTGCTGGATCCTGAAACAACAACACAACTGATAAATGTGCACGTTGGAGAAAAACTGATGAAAAATATCTTCAATCTTTTAATAAACACAACAACTGACTTTTAGAGAGAAAAGTCTTTCTGACTGTTTTAAACTCTGACCTTTGACCTGTGGTCTGGCTCTTGGTTTTAGAGGGAGGGGCTCCCTCCTCTCTGTCCTCACACTGATCCATGCTGCTGAGCTCACATCCACATCAGCTCACACACACTTTGTAGCTTCACCTGCAGAGGAAACACACATCATTCATCTGCACAGCAGCTCACATGTCCATCATGTCTCCAGCTGCTCCTCCACTGATTGGCTCTTCTCCTCTGCTTCATATCAGTGTCAGCTGAATGCAGTCACACAGCAGTGAGGAAGAGGAAGCTGCCATCAGCTGCTCTACTTCTACTATCAGTCCACTAGATGGCGTCATGAAGCTGCAGCCCAGCAACATGATCCATGGACCACTGTTTCCATCCACTGACACACACAAGGACTGAGATCCACTGAGTTGATGTGACACAGTCTCTGTGTGGACAGCGTCCCTGTAGAAAACCACTGGATCAAACAAGCTACAGCTGATTATTACACACACAACAACTGGGCCAAGACTTATTTCACCTCACAGCTCCACTATCACAACAACGAACATCAGAAGTTCTTTTTTAACCCTTTCTCTTTTTTTAATGGCAGCAAATAGTAACATTCATTGTCCTCTGGGCAGCAGAAACATAACATTATCACACAAATTTATGTTTCATCTTTTTATTCAACTTCAGACCAACCTATTAATACTAATTTCACACTTTTTTTGGTAATTCATACCTAATTTTGATTAAATAATACCTATTTTTTGAGTTTCACAAAACAGAAAATCTGAATAATTTCAAATATAGTAAAGATCAAAGGGAAATGAATTGATGGATTAACAGACACTGGTATATGACAAACTTCCATCAGGATTTTTTTTTTACTGGCAGCAAATAGTAACATCCATTGTCCTCTGGGGTCAAAATGACCCCAACTGGGTGATGTGGGTTAGGGTTAAAAAGCACAAAACATAACATTATCACACATATTTGTGTTATTTAAAACATATCAACATTCATTTCCAAAACATTTAACATTTAACAGCAGAAAACTAACGTTTCATCATCATCTATACCCAGCTGCCCCTCACCCAGCTGCCCCTCGCCCAGCTGCCCCTCACCCAGCTGCCCCTCACCCAGCTGCCCCTCACCCAGCTGCCCCTCACCCTGCTGCCCCTCATCTAGCTGCCCCTCACCCAGCTGCCCCTCACCCAGCTGCCCCTCATCCAGCTGCCCCTCACCCAGCTGCCCCTCATCCAGCTGCCCCTCACCCAGCTGCCCCTCACCCAGCTGCCCCTCACCCTGCTGCCCCTCATCTAGCTGCCCCTCACCCAGCTGCCCCTCACCTAGCTGCCCCTCACCCAGCTGCCCCTCACCCAGCTGCCCCTCGCCCAGCTGCCCCTCACCCAGCTGCCCCTCACCTAGCTGCCCCTCACCCAGCTGCCCCTCGCCCAGCTGCCCCTCATCCAGCTGCCCCTCACCCAGCTGCCCCTCACCCAGCTGCCCCTTGCCCAGATCCTGGTCCACCACTCTAAAGGGTTATTCTGCATTCTGCCCTCGCCAGACTTCAGATTTCAAAACAGGTGAAATGGGCCAAAAATGCAACGCACACATCTGCACACAACACGCTCTCACTACCTGCATCTGAAGACACATGCAGACTGATTCTGAATGAAGACTGATTCTGAAACGTTAGTTTTGAAAGATTGGATGTGCTGATGCTGTTAAATGTTTTGGAAATGAATGTTGATATGTCTTATAACACAAATATGTGTGATAATGTTATGTTTTGTGCTTTTTAGCAGTCAAACCAGTTGGGGTCATTTTCTGTTTTGTGAATGGGTATGATTTCATATAAATGAGGTGTGAAATTAAAGGGATAGCAGCATTTTTTTTTTAAAGTGGGGTTGTATGATCTCCAAATAGCCCCTAAGTACTTTAATTGCAGTAGAAGACTCTCTGCACTCCTCCCGTTAGCACCGCCAGCCCATAATAGCCCTGCCCAGAGATTTACAACATACAGTGTTGTGAACAGACCCAAAGAAACGGCCTATTTTCGCGGCCTAAAAGAGGTTTTACCTGAAAAAAAATACACAGTTCCATTGTTCACTATAATATAATTATTTCCAGCCCTTCAAAGTGCAGGAAAAACACAGTTTTTATTTGGACCTAACCAACTCACGTATCCCTCCGCCCAGGGTTAGCGCCCGCCGATCAGCAGTTGGTTAGGTCCAAATAAAAACTGTAATTCCTGCACTTTGAAGGGCTGGAAAATATTATATTATAGCGAACAATGGAACTGTGTATTTTTTTTTTCAGGTAAAACCTCTTTTAGGCCGTGAAAATAGGCTGTTTCTTTGGGTCTGTTCACAACACTGTATGTTGTAAATCTCTGGGCAGGGCTATTATGGGCTGGCGGTGCTAACGGGAGGAGTGCAGAGAGTCTTCTACTGCAATTAAAGTACTTAGGGGCTATTTGGAGATCATACAACCCCACTTTAAAAAAAAATGCTACTATCCCTTAAATAGGTTGGTCTGAAGTTGAATAAAAAGATGAAACACAACTTGTGTGATAATGGTATATTTTGTCCTCTGGGGACAAAGAGTGTTACTAAATTCAATAAAACACCTATAATTCCGACTGAAGTCAAGCCAGCCCACACGTTGTTTTAAGGTGCGCGCATATACGGCACATTACGGCAAGAGCGAGAAAGTGCCCGAAAAATGAAAGCAACGCTCCCGAAACGTCTGATGTTGCATTTCAAAATAAGAGCCAGCCTTTCAAAATAAAAGCCTTTAACACTGCATTTGTGTACATTTACAGTATTATTTTAAGAAAAACTGCTAGTTATTACTGTACCATTCCACTTCAGACTGATTGTACTCGACCTGAAGATGACACCCAGAAAAAATCAGACCAATCTGATGTGGAATTTCAGAATAAAAGCCCTCTGAACTTTGATATTTTGAAGTATTTTGTGTACATTTACAGTATCATTTAAATTGCACATCAGATTGGTCTGATTTTTTCTGGGTATCATCTGCAGGTCGAGTACTATCAGTCTGAAGTGGAATGGTACAGTAATAACTAGCAGTTTAAAAAAAATGATACTGTATATGTACACAAAATACTTCACAATATTAAAGTTCAGAGGGCTTTTATTCTGAAATTCCACATCAGATTGGTCTGATTTTTTCTAGGTGTCATCTTCTGGTCGAGTACTATCAGTCTGATGTGGAATAGTACAGTAATAACTAGGTTTTTTTTTTTAATGATACTGTAAATGTACACAAAAATATGCAAGTTCAGAGGGCTTTTATTCTGAAATTCCACATCAGATTGGTCTGATTTTTTCTGGATGTCATCTGCAGGTCGAGTACTATCAGTCTGGAGTGGAATGCTACAGTAATAACTAGCAGTTTAAAAAAAAAAAGATACTGTAAATGTACACAAAATACTTAAAAATATCCACGTTCAGAGGGCTTTTATTCTGAAATTCCACATCAGATTGGTCTGATTTTTTTGGGTGTCATCTTCAGGTCGAGTACTATCAGTCTGAAGTGGAATGGTACAGTAATAACTAGCAGTTTTTTTTAAATGATACTCTACATAAATGCAGTGTTCAAGGCTTTTATTTTGAAAGGCTGGCTTTTATTTTGAAATGCTACATCAGACGTTTCGGGGGCGTTGCTTTCATTTTACGGGCACTTTCTCGCTCTTGCCGTAATGTGCCGTATATGCGCGCACCTTAAAACAACGTGTGGGCTGGCTTGACCAAGGATTTCAAAGTGTGGGCTGGCTTGACTTCAGTTAATTCCGCAACCTGTTTGATGAAAAACAAGCAAATTATGAAGGAAATAACTTTGGTTTGGGGTGAAAATGAGCCCAGGACAACATGAGGGCTAATGACAGACACTGAGTCCACATCAGTCCTGTAGTAAATCTACAGACAGACACTGAGTCCACATCAGTCCTGTAGTAAATCTACAGACAGACCACTCTACACCACAGACAAAGTCCCAGCTGTTCTCCAGCGGCTGTCCGGACGAGCTTCTACCGACAACATCCACACAACATGGAGGACACGGTTCTGTCGGTCCAGACTTTACAGCTACAGCTCTGACTCAGCTACAGTAACATTATAATAACACAACAACAACACAACCACAAGTTGAAGGGCAGAGAACTCAGGTAACGACAGGTGTTAAGGAGGAAAACATTCAGACTGTTCACCTTACCTTCACACGGGGAAACAAACTGCCACACAACCGCTGAGTCAAAGTGAAAGTAAAGTTTAAACAGGAAGTGGGGGAGGGGAGGTGACTTCTTTATCTGAGTAGAGAGACTGGTGTTTTTACTGCTGTTTATTTCTACTACTGAACCATAAAGAGTTAAAACATTAATGATAATATCGATCTCCAGTCCGCCGCTTGTCAGTGACTCTGTGTCTGAACTCATCTCCAGTTTCCTCCAGGACGCTGCAGGACTCCATGAAGCGACACGAGGGGGCGACACCGCTCCGTGTGGTGGAAACATGACACCAGACAAACAGATGACGACACATCCGACTCAACACATCCATGATCCGACTACGGTTTGTTATGGAAAGTCTCCGGAGGAGGAGAAGACGTCTGAGAGACACTGATGGAGACAACAGAGTTTAAACTGAAATGTAAGTTCATTAAAAATAAAAATAAAACCTTCTTTATTGCTCTTAGCGGTGAGCTCAAGCAATACACAACCTCCATCAGATTTTGAAGCAACCAGAAAGCAATAAGACTGTCAATATATGTGAAAACTAAATTCCCCCTGGCGTATTATAATATAGAAGTGCTTTATATATTGCATATTATTTTGAAAAAATGTTTTGTAATGTGAAACAAAGTTTTGAATTAAAAAAAAATTATGTGAGTATTTAAAATAAGTAGGCTATTCAAGTACATAGGATATTTCATAAAGTAGAGTGCCTATCTAAAGTGTGCAGGGATGTTCTGGGTATTTAAAATAAATCAAATACATTCAAGTACATAGGATTTCACATAAAGTGCTCATTGTTCAGTGTAAATAATATGTAGGAGAGGAGAAGGGACCTGAGTGGAGCTCCACAGGGATGGAGCTACCCACCAAGGTGACCTAATGCAGTTCCAGTTTGATGCTGGCACTGCGTTGTCAGGTTGAGAATGCCCAGTAGGGACGAGGCCAGAGGTGGGTAGAGCAGCCAAAAACTGTCCTCAAGTAAGAGTAGAGTTACTTTAGAATAATGTTACTCAAGTAAAAGTAAAAAGTAGCCATTCAAACATTTACTTGAGAAAGAGTAGAAAGTACTTGGTGAAACATCTACTCAAGTACTGAGTAACTGCTGAGTAACCTCTGATTTGTTCCTTTAATGATCAGCGCGTAAATGTAGGCCTCATCAAATACACAAACATATAATAGCAATGAAAAAATCCAGATATTGCCAAAGAACAACATTTAACAACTAAGACAAAAGCCTAAATGACTTTCTTTTTTTTCTTTTTTTTACAAAGTAACATAAATGAAGACAAATTCAGCCACAATAACTTACATAGGCCTATCTCTGAAAGATCTATGAACTGTCCATAAGCTCTTTGTGTGCGGTCATGTGACTGCCTGGCTCTGTCTGATTGGTTACACGGAGTCAAACGTGGCGAGTGGCTACATCTGATTGGTGAAACGCAGTCATGTGACAGAGGCTCGGAAGTATCTCATTAAAACATAAACAAACAATTTGCACGTTGGATCGATAAGAAAAAGTAGCGAGTAGCGACAGGAATGAAGCTCAATGTAACGGAGTAAAAGTACCGCTTCTTCTGAAGAAATATACTCAAGTAAAAGTAACAAGTATGCTGCATTGAAACTACTCTTAGAAGTACAATTTATCCAAAAAGTTACTCAAGTAAATGTAACAGAGTAAATGTAGTGTGTTACTACCACCTCTGGACGAGGCTGCCCACCAGGGTCTCATCCCTACTGGTACCTACTGGTCTCCTATGTACAGGGCTCCCCGGCTGCTGACTCACAATCCAGTTTCTGACCTTACGAGTAAAACAGAGGTAGTCACACTGCAAAAACTCAAACATTTTACCAAGAATATTTCTCTTATTTCTAGTCAAAATGTCATTTCTAGTCAAAACTAATCTCATTATACTTAAAAAGTAGCTTGTTTTAGACACTTTTTCCTTCTTTCAAGCAGATTTTCACTTGAAATAAGTAGAAAAATCTGATAGTGGAGCAAGTTTTTCTTTCTTATTACAAGCACAAAAACTTACTTTCACTGGCAGATTTTTCTACTTATTTCAAGTGAATATTTGATTGAAACAAGTGAAAATGATCTAAAAACAAGTAAATGTTTAGGTGATGAGTCTTATTTTAAATGGAAAGAGATTAGTTTTGACTAGAAATGAGACATTTTGACAAGAAAAAGGACAAATATTCTCAGAAAGATTTAGAGTTTTTGCAGTGCAGTGGTGTTTTTGAGGTGCTCTGGACGTCTGTTCCATTCACTGATGGTTTTGCTGGTGTGTTAAAGTGTTGTTAGTGTGTTAGCTAACAGTAGCTGTATAGACCTGAGCAGGTGCTACATCTCCGAGAGCTTCTTCTTCCTCTTCTTCTTCTTCTTCCTGACTGTGACTGTGAAGCTGCTGAAGCTCAGAGCTGCTGTCTGTGACTCCACAGGAGGAGGGGATGCCACCTTTAGCTGGAGCAGAGCTGGTCCACACCCCGCTGCAGCTCTATCCATATCTCCTGAGGTGCTGCAGGCTGCTGCCCAACACGGCCATGCAGCAACACTATCGACACGCCGTACGACAGGTGAGCTGCTCAGGTACACACACACACACACACACACACACACACACACACACACACACACACACACACACACACACACACACACACACACACACACACACACACACACACACACACACACACACACACACACACCTCTGCTGACGGATGCTGGACTCTCTCTAGTGACGGTTTCTGAGCTGAGGATGCAGAGAGAAGCTGGATGGAGCTGCAGACTGGTTAGATGGACAGTCTGATGATGTCACATGTTTATTGGTCGTGTTTAGTGTTGAGTTTAGATTTGATGATCCTGAATTGATTGATTGATTTGATCCTGATCAGATGTTGTTAGTGTTCAGTGAGTTTGTCGTTTGTTTTCCTGTTTGTTCTTTGTGTTTTTATTTCATTTCTCCACGTCGGGGCACCAGAGAATAAATATGTGGGGCTCCGGTGGGAGGGAGGAGTCACTACTGTCACTGTCATTTCATCTTCAACATCATGTGGAGGAAAACATTAAAGGACAATTCCGGGCAAATTCACCTCGGGGTTGTATGTTCCTAACATTTTAGGTCTAACAGAAGGAATCTGAAGGTTTTCAGTTTAATGTCTCCTGTTTTGTGGTAGTTATGGTCTGTCCCCGCGTCGCCATGGCAACGATGAATGGGAGCGGATTGAAGTTCTGCTGCTTAGGCTGTTTCCATCCCTCAAAGCCACAGACAGCGTCAGATGGAGACTCAAACATGCAGCCAGAAGTTTATTTACTTCAACAAGCCGACATGTTTGTAAAACTAGATCTAATTCAAAGTCTGGCGGAGTCGAGACCCAAGTTGACGCTCGGTGTGTTCAGGTGCAGTGGGAAGCTCCCGTTTGTGTCAGAAACACAGGAATATCAACTCTGGACTTGCTTCAAGTAAATAAACTTCTGGCTGCATGTTTGAGTCTCCATCTGACGCTGTCTGTGGCTTTGAGGGATGGAAACAGCCGAAGCAGCAGAACTTCAATCCGCTCCCATTCATCGTTGCCGTGGCGATGCGGGGACAGACCATAACTACCGCAAAACAGGAGACATTAAACTGGAAACCTTCAGATTCCTTCTGTTAGACCTAAAATGTTAAGAACATACAGCCTGAGGTGAATTTGTCCTTTAAAGTAACAGTGATGATGATGATGATGATGATGATGATGATGATGATGATGATGATGATGATGATGATGATGATGATGTCACTACAGGTTATTATCCATGAGGGAGGTTTGATTGACAGCCAGCAGTAGTAAACACACGTCAACAAACACAAACTGTTGCAGCTGTTTATTTATTCATTGTTTGTATTTAGTGTTGTTTACTTTAATATTTAGTTTAGATCTGATTTTCCTGAATTGATTTATTTGATTTAACTCTGATCAGATTCTGTTAGTTTATTATTTGTGTAGTTCAGGTGTTTTCCTGTTTATTATGTGTGTTTTATTTCATTTGATCACGTCACCAGAGAATAAATGTGTAGGGCTGCAGTGAGGGACCAGCATGCACCTGGGTGGGCTGATGGGTTTTGTTTTGTTTTGTTCTTTTCTTGCTCCTTTCTGGTCAAATAAACCACATTTGTAGTTAAAACTGGACTTTGCATGGTCATGATGTTTCTCTCAGCTGTCTACACCACGACCCATGGTGCAGCAGTGGCCCTTTGATTCTTTAGGGTTTAAAGTTTGATTTGAAGCTTTTCTTAGTTTCCACAAACAGCCACTACAACCACTGATCGCCTGTCTGATCTCCTCCGGTCCCTGCTGCTGCTGCTGCTGCTGCTGCTGCTGCTGCTGCTGCTGCTGCTGCTGCATTCACACATTCACACACAGATCAGGAAAACCTGAGAAAATCCAGGATTAAGTCTGAAACTGAGGATTATTTTCATTATTATCAGTTATTCTCGTCCAAAACGTCCAATTCTTCCATTTAGATTTTAAAAATGAAGGAAAGAAACACAGTGGAAAAACTCAAACCAGAGAAATAATAATAATGATAATCATGATGATAATATTATTAATAAAGTGTCCTGATTAATGAGTTTGTGTTTCCAGGGTTACACCAGTCACTCAGATGAGGACGACCCAGAGAGGATCCAGATGATCATCCAGAGAGCGATAACAGACGCTGACTGGATTCTAGATAAAGTGAGTTTATTATTAATAATAATAATAATAATAATAATAATAATAATAATAATAATAATAATAATAATAATAATAATAATAATAATAATAATAATAATATTGTCAGACAGAGCAACACACGTCAGTCTGTCCTCTCTGTGGTTGCAGTACACCAAGAAGAAGTGAGGAGAAGGAGGCAGCAGCTGCTCACATCAACTATGAAGCTCATTGTTTCTATCAGATAAATATTCATATCAGTGTAAAAACTGTTCAGACTGAAATGTGATTTAGTAACGTTTGATATTTTTAAATAAAGTTGTTCTCACTGACTGTGGCTCCTTGGTCTCATTGACAGTGTGAGGACAGAGGTTATTCAACATGAGGGTTGACACTTTTATTATTAAATGGTTTTATTGGTTCTTAACAAACAGGACACAACAAGTCAGGGTAAACGTCTCTCTCAGCCTCTTCACGTTATATGTAGAGGGCAGCAAAAAGAGCCTCTCATTAGTAGGATGTCATACACACACACAACTTATTTTTTATTTTATTTTTTCTCTTTATTTTCATTTATTTCAGTTACATCCTGAGTCAGACTCCTATCCAGTCATTTTGTTGTCATTCCACTTTGTGACCATAGGTGGCGCTGTGATACCAGGTTCAGTGAGAAACTCCTGACTCAAGCCCATCCCATTCCCATACACTAGGAGGCAGAATAAAATGGTGTTTGAGACAGTCAGACACTTTCTTACTGTTCCACAGGTATGTAAAACGTGAAAAACAACTTAAAAATTGTGACTTTTGAGGTCACGTCAATGTATTTAGAATGGTTTGATAACTTTGGTGTATTTGTCAATGCAGCCACAGTATACTCACACTTGTTTGTGTTATTATTTATATGTATTGAAGTTATATGCATTCATAGTTAAACTCAAGTATTTACCTGATATTAATAAATATTGTCCTATAGTTTTCTTTTCTACAGAGCTTTATAATAATATTTATTTTCTGCCTCTTTAGTTCTTTGTTGAATAAATTCTCTGTAGAGTGTATTTGTCTTCTGACAGGCGTTTCCTAATCCCTTCATGATCCATGGTCCATCTATAGACTTTAGTTTGCTGCTTTGTTGTTTCACTGGACACTTTTTGTTAAATTATGATGTGAATATTCTTCAAATGTTCCATAAACATTGTCAATATGGTTTCCATTATAAAGTGTTTCCAAGTCATTCCTAAACACATTGATGCTTTCCTCTGTCCTCACTCTGCTGTAATGTGTTTTATTTATTTGTCTTGTACTTGCTGCTGTAACAGAGTTAAGGAGTTAGTAATTCCACTAACTGTAATTCTGTTATTATGGAAGCTGCACTACACTTAGTTTATTATTATTATTTATCTGCCTGTTACAATATGAAGTCGTTCACTCCTTTATTTATTTTTTATGTATTTATTATGATCTATGATTTAGAAGCTCTTATTTTGAAAGGCCACACTAACGAGCCCCTGCAGACTTGGCGGGTTGACCCGTTTCTAGGCAACAGTCTGCTGTGGGAGTCTCGTGGTAGGTTGACTTGTACTGAGCTCCGTTAAAGCAGATATCAGTGGAATGTTTTTGTTAATATAAGTCCTAAATAGTCCTATTTTCCGTCAGCAATCACTTACATGAAGTATTTCAGCCTAAACACGAGTCTCTCCGTCACTCTGCTCTGCTGTAACCCGAGGAGAAAATTTTCCTTGTGGGATACAAGTGTTATCCAATGAGGAGAGAGAACGGCATGAAGGGCTGTGTGTGCAGCCAAGGGATGCGCGTGAATGTGGTGACGTAGCACGAGGACCAATTGATGCCTGACAAGGGCGGGGGCTGCTAACTCATGGTGCGTTCAAAGAAACTCGTACTTTGTGTTTTTCCTTCCTGTGAAGTCATACCAGTTCGATCTGGTACGAGTTCACGGGTCGGAAGTTACGAGTGGCCGTTATAGGGAACTTTCACAGACAACAGGATGGTAAAAACACGAGCTACGGGTTACCTGGAACGCTACCAAGACGTAGTTGTGACTTGAAGCTGTTTCAAAAGCCTGCCTTGAACGCAGCATTAGCCGAAACGGCCGTGAAGCTGATATCTGCTTTAATCTAACTTTCTATTTGAGGGTTAAAGGTGACTTTATTGATCATACATGTGAAGATCTGCTCCAGACAACAACTGCTGATGTTCTGTGATGATGCTGAGTGAGATACATGACAAGTTCATTGATACGGAAAAGCTTTTCACTCACTTTGATAGCTTCATGTTAGCTTGTGGCTAATCCTAGCAGCGTGACTGTTGAACAGGCAGAGCGTGTTGTGAAGGTTATTCTGGGCTGTGGTTCTGCTGGCTCCACTGGTTTTTGGATATAGGCTCATGCTGAACATTGTATTGATAAACTCATCAGTCATTCTGTGCTGATTGGGATGTAGCAGATCAGTGTTTAATAGCTAACGTTTAGCTTCATTGTTGCTGTGGAGCCGTGGTTCTGCTGGACTTCTTCCTGTCTCTGCCCAATCACAAATGAGAGGTTTCATCAGCAAAACTTCAAACTCTTTTAACCCTCCTCTTGTCCTTCTCTGTTCCCTTCCTCCTTCCTTCCTTCTTTCTTTCCTTTCTCTCTTCCTTCTTTCCACAATCATTTTTCCCTTCCTTCCTTCCTTCCTTCCTTCCTTCCTTCCTTCCTTCCTTCCTTCCTTCCTTACTTCTTCTTCCTTCCTCTTTTGATCCAAATGACCCTCCATCTTTCTTTCCTTCCCTTTTCCCTCCTTCTTTTCTCCCTTCCTTCTTCCTTCCTAGAACAACTCTGTTCCCTCCCTCCATCTATATTTCCTTCCCCTTTCCCTTCCTTCTTTCCTCCCATATTTCCCTTTGGTCTTCCTTCCTTCCTTCCTTCCATCCTTCCTTCCTTCCTTTTTGGTCCAATCTGTTCCCTCCCTTCATCTATCTTTCTTTCCCTTTTCCCTACCTTCGTTCCCTTTGTCCTTCCTTCCTTCCTTCCTTCCTTGACCCAGGTGGACAGCAGGAGGGTTAAGAGACAAAAAATACATTGATCACATCATTTTGTCTCTAGTCTTTGGTTTAGAATAAAAAACCAGATACATCTACATGAATTTGGTTTCTGGTTTCAAAATAAAATAACAATAACAGGAATTTTTCTTTTTTTAAATAGTTTTTTCATTTCTTGATTGTGACACCAATGATGTCATATTTTCTTTTAGTGTTAAAATAAATCCCAGACTTGTGTTTTTAAATGGTAATAAATGATGGATGATGTGATGAGACTCAGACCTGAAACAGTGAACATTTAACACTCACCTGTTCATATTCTTATCAATGTAACGCCAGGGTTTCTGCAGGTATCAGCATATCTCATTTCATGCTTTTTCATGCCCTTTTTCATGCCACTTTAAACTAATTCAATGCCAATGTCCAAATGCAAATACGTTCACACACAAATTGTAAGCATTTGCCAACGCCATCTTTTTATTTGAACATCCAAATTTAACTTTCAGATGGATCACAAGACAGTTAAGAATAAGAACACAACAAAATACAAAAGACACTGTTCACACTCCCCCACACACACACGATCCAGGTGAGGAAAATCCACCCATGGGGAGCCATTACTGCATATGCCTTAGTTCCTTTCCTTTTTGCTCCAACTCTCTCTCTACATCTTTCAGTTCGACGCATTTTTCCTTGTGTCTCCTTCTAAGACTATTTGATTTTGTGATCATTTGTGCCATGAGTGTTCCTGCTTTAGCTTCAGCTTTCTCAGCTAGGTCATCAGCATCTTTCTGAAGGCTGGCGCACACCTCTGTCAACACAGCCTTTTTCTTTCTCATTGCTTCCAGCTCGTCCTCTAATGCTTTTCTTTTAAGTCCACGCATTGCAACCTCCCGCTCCCTCCTTCCTTCATCGAGGTACATCCTGTATTTTGTCCTGGCTGAGGCTACAGAAGCCAGTAGTTCTTTTGTGAGGGACACTTTGAGAACACCCCCACAAGCTCTAACGTGATCACAGACTAGTCTCTGGGCCTCAACAGTTTTTTCAGTTATGTTGCAGGTCTCCACTTCCCTGTTGACAGAGAAACCTCTCTCCACTGTAGATTGCCCATGAGATAAGAGCAGCAGGTGTTGAAAGAAACTCCGCAGCTCAGGATAATCCTGGTCAAGAGTTTCATGAAGAAAAACATCAAGCCACTGATCCATGGGTTTGAAGGAGTGAAACTTCAGACTTTTGCAATGCTGAGAAAGAAAGCTGTCAAACTGTTGCACAAGAGCATCACCTGCAATGGATAAACACAAAAATAAGTGTAAATAAAATATGTAATTAAATCACAATATAAAAAACACTCATACACATCGCATTGATACAGCATACTAATGTTTGCTTGTAAAAAAAAAAAAGAGTTTGAATAAATAATGTAAAATCTACTAGCCCTTCATTTCGGACAATATTACACCCTTTTTAATTACTCTAAGGGTCAGAATTTCCTCTTCATTTGGCTATAACTTAAACTGTGTTACCGGCTTCTTTGAAATAAGCCTTTAAAATTGTGAATTATGAAATATTATTTCAAAGTCTTCACTAAGTCAATAATACACTCTGGATAAATGTACTACCATCTGGAATATTTGTGATTGAGAACAGCCACTCAAATAAACTGAGGTAAAAACATCAGATATACATTATGAGATTCATCAGATTTATACAAAACAATTTGAAAAAAATATTGATATATGTTTTTACAGCAGTTTAATTTAGGGCTGTTTTAGTAAAGAAAAAACTTGTTGGTAAATGTTGGTAAATTGAGACATGGGCCAATTTACTGGCATGCACATTTAAAAATACTCCAAAAAAAAACAACTACTGTTCCTATATTAAGATCAGGTGTAGTGAGAACACAATATGCACACAAAACAGTGATAAACCTTGATTTTAGAGCTATCCTTAACATTCCTACCAGCTGAGACACCGCCTGTCAGCTGCCTGTCCTGCAGGAATCTTTGCACAAGTGACTTCATCTTTCCCTTGCACCATTCAGGGTCTCTCGTCATGTTGGAAGGATCCAAGAATGCAATCTCCCTGACAGCAGGATATTTCAAAGGGCTCTTTTCTTGGATTTTCTTCATCATTCTGGAGAGGGCTGTTATGCAGTCCCTTCTGAACTCCAGGGCTGAGAGTTCACCTACACTGTTATTTGGTTTACTCTGCAGAGCCTATCAAAAAGGGACAGTATACAGCATTTGCAATATATGGGGAATAAATACAGAGTTAGTTTTATATAATAGAATATAATCCTTATTGACACTGTGAATATTATTGCCAACATTCAACTGTGAAAATCAGATTTGCAGCTCTCAACATGGCAACAAAAGACACAAAAATAAATTAAACACAAGTACCTTAAGGACAGACTCAGCACCCAAGCCAATGTCAGCATGGCATGCACTGACACGGTTCTTCTGGTCATCAGGGTCAAGTTTGGTCAGTTTAAAGGGAGTGATGTCTTGGAGTAACTCCCTTTTGATGAAACGTCTCGCTAGACTCTGTAAATTGAAAAACTTGAATTATTTTAATCATGTAAAAAAAACTATATTACTCTTGATCATGTCATGTCTATAATCATGTTAACTGTTTTATAATCATGTAAAAAGCTAGATTATTCCTCTAGATCATGTTAATTCATTTGTACATTTTCATTTGTACATAATTATTTGTATAAACACTGTATTGTTTGATTTAAAAATAGCCATAGAAATGAAACAATAATTGAGACCATTACCATCATCAGTTCAGTCAAGTCTTGGC
Source organism: Trachurus trachurus (assembly GCF_905171665.1). Taxonomy (NCBI): domain Eukaryota; kingdom Metazoa; phylum Chordata; class Actinopteri; order Carangiformes; family Carangidae; genus Trachurus; species Trachurus trachurus. The sequence continues at coordinate 39,785,689 of NC_139892.1, forward strand.
ACAAGAATGGCAGGACAGGCTCATCAGTCTGGTACTTAGTTAGGAATGGGCAGAAAGTTCTGGATATACAGTAGCCACGAAAAAGTGAAGTTTAGCTAAGATCAGGGGATCTTTGCTTGCTGCTTCGATAGTATCGAATGATGACGTTCCAGGGTTTGGGAGCTCTTTTCTGAGGACTGCTGCTACATACTCTTTGAGCTTTGGCCATACCTCGATGGCTCTCTCTGCAACAGGCAGATTTTCCACCCATCTATGGCCACAGAATGCGAGTGGGAATAGAGATGAACTGGTAAGTTTGGTATAGTCCTCTCTCCTTGCAGGGACATTGTGAAAGAGAAAGTGCATTGCCCTTAGTAGTTTTTCAACAGTCCATGCTGAGAAGCCAGACTTGAATGCGTTGTGTAGGGTGTGCAGCCCACAGCTCCCGACAGAAATTAGCTGACGTCCTGCATGTATTTCAGCATGTTCTTGCTGGAAGTCATTCAGAAACTTCAAGTTGACGTTGGGTCCATCCATGCTAATGGAAAGCAGATTCCGGAGGTCTAATCGGTGCACACATTCCTATGAAAAGAATAAATATTTTACTCAAATGATTTGACACCATGCAGACATGTTGAAAGATATTGGAGATTATTCTTTAAATAGATGTTTTTGTTTGCAATAACCAAGTGATAGGATTCACTGAGGTGTGTGTGTGTGTGTGTGTGTGTGTGTGTGTGTGTGTGTGTGTGTGTGTGTGTGTGTGTGTGTGTGTGTGTGTGTGTGTGTGTGTTTTTAATGTGGATGAAAGATGCTCCGCAACTACAGTTTCAATTGATTTTATTTGATAAAGCATGACTATACTTACTTTGAAATGGTGCAGCAGATCCTGTGCCTTGGAGTGTCCCATAAACTGTGATCCAAGGTAGCGGGATTGGACACAACCTCCTTCCCAAAACCGCACATGGATGTCAAGTTGTTTAGTTTTTGTTGAGTTGTTGAGACTTTCGTCAAACATCAACACGAAAGGCCCTGCCTTGTTAACTGCTTGAATTAAATTATCTTTGAAATGTGGGGCAAGTCCGAATTTTACTATGTAACTGGTTTTGTCTTTTCCGCAGGTGAAAGACTTTGCTATCTCAGAGTCAGTGAACATTCTCTGAAATAACGCGGAGACATCATCGTTGGATGCATACAAGTGATGCTTCACTGCAGTGTTAAGACACCAGAGCACCTCCGCTTCCAAAGTCGCATTCGAGCCAAATGCCGCTCGCAGGTCGGTGGTCTTCCCCGCTGTCGCGGCTCCGCTGGGGCCTGAAGGAGTGGTGGTAGCAGCGGCAGCTGCAGGCGAATTGTTGACAGCAGAAGCGCTCACGGCAAAAAAATTCGAAACGGTTAGCTGCTGCCTGCCTTTCATCGCAGACTTGTGTCTCTCTGACTGCATGTGGGACTTTAGCGCGTTGACGCCCATTGTGCAAAGTTGGACGTTTTTTTTGCACACGGTGCAAAATGCATCGCCGGGTTGTCTGTCGACAGGTTTTAACCAGCTTTTAAATTGTTCATCCTCCAGCCACTTCTGTTGAAACTTACATTTCCCCATTTTCCCGTAATTTCCCGCTCACATGCTCTCTCACACTCACTCGCGCTGGCATCAGTAGGCTGGCATTCGTCCAGTGTCTCAACTTTGTGCACCGGCCGTAAAAAGCAGACGATTAATAGGTTCCGCCTGTCAACCATTACGCTACTTCGGATCAAAATTAGATTTAGATGTTTATATAATCAAAATAAATCGTGAAAAACGATGTTTTTATTCAATCAATTTTTTTAATGCCTCTAAACATCGCAGTTCATGCTTTTTCATGCCAATTCATGCCTGAATTTTCACAAAATCCATTTAATGACTTTTCATGCTTTTTAATGACCCGCGGAAACCCTGAACGCAGTGCCACCTAACAACCACAAGGGGTCAGGGCATGAACATGAATGAACACTCATATGAAAGTGGTGTGTTCAGGTAGAAGGTCACATGACCAGGCTGGACTGCAGGCTCACTTCACTGTGTTTCAGAGTGGACTGGTTTCTGGCTCTAGTCTGAGCAACATGACTGGGAACACAGTCAGTCCACTGTTGAAGAACCATAACAACTGTAACCTACAGACTACATGAGTATAGTAGTTACAGGAGAAGCTTATGCACTGCAAAAACCCCCGCGCGAGACCGGATTGTCGACTAGTCGCTGATGACATCATTCATATTTTTCCCATCATAACTAAAATCACAGGAGGAGGGAAATGCTCTGCAACAATCTGTATTCACTGACTGACAGCTCATGCACAGAAATTAGTCCACAGAACAGCAGCTTTATAAACAACAAACTGTAAATCAGTTTGGTTTTTTGTAACATATACAGGTGCAAAAGAAAATACTGTAGCTACTGTTCATTAAACAATTAGGGAGGAAAACGACACACAGGCCTCGTCACCATCACAGTCCTGCTCACTCACAGTTTCACTCACAGTTTTTGTTTTTCCTGGTTGGTTGCTGCTGTTGTTGTTGTGCGCGACGTAAAGCTGTCGATATGAGCGGAGTTTTTTTTTTTTTTTTTTTTAATTGCCGGCAGCCCGGACACACTGCCCGCGGAAGCGGCAGTTTCTCCTGCTCTCTCTCTCCACGCCGGTCAAACATCGACCCGTCTGTAGGCTACTCGGTTTTCCACACACACAGGTCTGTCTCTAGCGCTGTATGTATGTGTGTCTTGACTCTTGTGTGCAGACGCAACTGACAAATATTTATAGACGGACAGCAAACTTAATCATCATTTATTTTATTTTGAAAATTGACCGGATTCTCTCGCCTTTTCTGTGCCTGACTTCCTGTCTGGTACGATCTGGTTCTATCCAGCTTGACGGCACTCGTATTTTTTTCATTCAGCGCACTCAGCTGTTGTTTCAAGCCGCTACTCTTGTAGCCTACTGCTACATGATCAGCGACTAGTCGACGTCAAGCTCAAAACGTCATTGTGGAGCAGGGGACTAGTTTGTGCAAACCCCTAGTGGAAACCCTGCTTTACATTGTTTTAACATAAAAAAAAAAAAAAAAAAATTATCATTCTGAAGGTGTGGCGGCTTTTATTTTGCCGTGGCGGTGCGCCACGATCAATTACATGTAGCGGAAACCCTGCATTTTCACTTTCAAACTAATTTTCACTTGAAATAAGTAGAAAAATCTGCCAGTGAAAGTAAGTTTTTTGTGCTTGTAATTAGAAAGAGAAACTTGCTCCACTATCAGATTTTTCTACTTATTTCAAGTGAAAATCTGCTTGAAAGAAGGAAAAAGTGTCTAAAAACAAGCTGCTTTTTATGTGATGAGTCTGATTTTAAGTGTGATGAGATTGTTTTGACTGGAAAAAAGACAAATGTTCTTGGTAAGAGTTTGAGCTTTTGCAGTGTGGGTTAAGGTAGGAGCCAGCCAATCATCTTCAATCAAACACTATGACAACTAGTATCATATATCACCGTGACGACAGACAGGACGTTGGATGTGACGTGAGAGAAGTGACATTGTCAGCGAGCCACACGGCTGCAACAAAGGATGTAAGGAGCCACCAGAGCAGCAGAGAGAGGTGAGTTCACTATTCACTACTATTAATGATGCACAGTAGAGTCTGTTGCAGAGCAGCGTCCATGTCAGAGATTACAAGAGGTTTTATTACAACAACTGTCACATTCACTGAAAAAGCTCGGGACTTTCGGGGTGACCTCCGTGTTATGTGGCCCACTGAATATGGCAGTAGTGGAACTCCCATCATGCCTCTGGGCCGAGCCGACGGCGTTGTGGGTTTGATGCTGCGTGTTGATGAATGCTATGCTAGTGGATTAAATGGATGAGTAATGAGACTTTGACAGGAACCACATGGGGCTTTGAACCATGGATTTTCATCAACGACAACACTGACTAACAACAAAGATAATGTTCAGTAAAGTCAGATGTGTTAAACCTACAGTCACTGATGTTGTGCTTCATTTGTTTGAATCATCATCAGGAATCAGTGTTTAGTTGAAACTGTTTCCATTGTTACTAACAGGTGAATATTGTATGTAACGGACTACAACTGGTCAGATGAAATGAGTACGAGAGCCTTTACTTTCTGACCTCTTTATGTTGACATGTATATTCACACAGTTGGTCTGCTGACACTTCTATACTTCTATATTTCCTGTATCATTGTGTAGACTTCAGTCTGTTTCTCACTCTTCTCCACAGTTCTATGCTACTGTCAGGATTAGAGGTGAGTATTATAAACTCTTTCATATTGATTCAGTCATTGTCATTGTGTATTGTTAAAGTAGAATTAGTGTAAAAATCCTTCAGTGTGTCCAGATGTACATCTCAGAAATACAAGTCAGTAAAAACCAGTTTCTAAGAAGTGATTTTTTACCACAGCCCAGGTGCATGATGGGAAACACTGAAGGAGGAGGCGGAGCTACAATCCTCAGGTTGTAGGAGATGAGTTTGATTGACAGGTTTGTTTTTTTATGTGATGGTCAAAAGTGATTTCACATGTAGACGGATCAATGTAATTTATGATCAATAAGCATCAATGACAGTGAGGAGCTGCCAGTGCCGTCACCATGGTGATCCAGATGATGAGTTCTAAACCTGGTCTCTGTTTTCCAGGTCTTTAAAGGTGAATTTCAACTTTTCCTAAAAGAACAATCCCAGGTACAGTAACTCTCCTGCCTCTTTCTGAGCTTCTTCTCCTTTTCACATTCAGCTTCTCATTTATTTAGTTCAGTTTTCTTAGTTGAAACCATCTCAAAAAGTCAAAGAATACTTTATTAATCCCTGTATGCATTAATGATCATGTAGACCAGCACATCAGAAGATTAGGTTCACTACAGGAGAACAGAGAAGCAGCAATAAGCAACGAGTAGCAGAGGTAGAAGACACAGGAGCAACAGGGAAGTTTGACAATGTGTTATTGTCAATTAGTGTGAGCAAAGCAGAAGAAACTGCACACAACAGCAGAGACACTCATCCTCCCTCTGCATTAGTTGTTTCTCCAACTTTAGCTTTTTAAATCACAATCAGTGTTTACAGTTTGATGTGAGTGCACACAAGGGTTTTAGAGATTATTTTACAGGCTGCACCTTTAGAGGCCATGAGCAGAAAAAGTCTGAAAACTAGTTCCACACACACACACACACACACACACGTTGTGGTACTCTTTAGTCTGTTAACGTTGTGTTTTCATTAGTTTCATCTGGTTAAAGTGAATTGTAACAACACCCTGAGCTAATTAACACCAGCCTTTAATAACACATGTGCATCATGTTACTTCATTTACATCTCATATATTATTCATGACTTTATGATTTATGATACAGTCTCACTGTATTTAACTTGAATAGGTTTTAAATGAAGCAGCAGAGCAGCAGCAGTTTGAAGGAGACGTGATGTGAACTGCTGCTCCACATACACAAACATCTATTACAGTCAAATCTGATTAATAATCAATAATTGTCATCGATTTAACCAGTAATCTGAATAAGACACTGACTATGATCATTAGACACAACTACACAACACAACACAACACAGTACTGACTAATATTACTACTAATAATTCTTTTTTTTTACTTCCTTTTTACAGTTTTTGTTTATTTGACATCAGATTATTTACAGGACAGAGATGAACTCAGCGTCATGGTAACAGAAACATCATTGTCTGGTAGGATTAGTAGCTGATGGTTTTTGTGCTGCTCTACATCAGCAGGAAATGCACATCACATAGAAAACTGATTCACATTGTTTTATTTGATTCAGTGAAAACACAAAGAAAAAGAAATCACATGTAATTCATTCTATTCAGCGTCCGTACAACATGATGTGTGTTTCCAGTTGTGTTTCTTGTTGTGTGTGTTTAGCTGTGAGCAGCTCACAAACAGCCTGTAAAGTTGAACATGAACAGTGAATGTGTTTAAAATGTGTTTTTCTCCTCAGTGACGCTGGCGGCTCAGAGACTTTTAGCTTGGTGATATTAGGCCTCGTCCTTCATCAGCAGCTGAGTAAAAGTCACCGTGGTTTTTGTCCTGTAATAATCGACGCTTCCATCTTTAAAGGAAGAGGAAGAAGTTTACAAGAATCACTGAGAAGAGTTTAAAACATCAACTGGTTTAATCCATGAATGTGAAAACGTGAGTGAGAGACAGAGACAGAGACAGACATGTAGAGACTGAACTGTCTGTTCAACAGGGAGAAGGTTTCTGTGACAGGAGGAGACTCTGCTTCACTCAACACAGACTCAACCAGGAACCAAACCTGGACCAGAATCTAAACCCAGGATAGAGAGGTTGAGTGAAGGTGGTGTTGAAGGTGTAGAGGTGGATCAGTGAGTCAGAGGAGACTCTGTAGAAGGACAGAGAGCCAGCAGGACAGTCCACATACACTGCTACTCTGTTAGAGACAGAGGAGGAGGAGGAGGAGGAGGAGGAGGAGGAGGAGGAGGAGGAGGAGGAGGAGGAGGAGGTGATACGTGTCTGTCTCTTATTGTGCCAGACACTGTTACACACACCATTAGCAGAGCAGATCAGACACCAGGACTGATCGTTCTCTCCAAACCCACAGTCTTCACTGTCTCCTTTCCTGCTGATTCCTCTGTAACTCACTGATATAACAACGTTTCCTCTCCTCTCGACCTCCCAGTAGCAGCGACCAGTCAGACCAGTTGAACACAGCAGCTGAGGCCACCGGTCAAATCTGTCTGGATGATCAGGATATGACTGATCCTCCTCCACACGTGTTGCCTTCCTGTTGTTGTCAGACAGTTTGATGTTTGTGTTCACTGTGTTTGTGTCGATTGTGAGTGGACAGGAATCTGATAGAGAGAACAAGACACAGCTGCAGTTATTGATCATGTGATCAGTTATTGACAGTTTGATGAAGACTCATGAGGTCAGTGATGTGACAGTGTGAAGATGGTTGAATGTGCTGCTTTGTTTCCATGAATCAAAGTAAAAACAGACTTACACTTCCTCAGACCTGGTGTCAACCATGGGACTCCAGCAGGCTCCACCCTGAAAGGAGGAGGGGGGTCAGAGCAGCACCTTCTCTGTCAGCATGTGTAGCTGGGTCAATCTTTACTTTGTTTTATTCATCTGATCATTCATTATACTCATTATTTCTTTATTTTTATCATTCATTATGGTGAACATTCTCAAAACCTGCTCGATGCTAACACTATCTAAAACAAGTTTGAATTTCCTGCTTTGTTTTATATCACTTCTATTTCTAAAGCCGTTTTCCCACTAAAATTAGCGGGTCGACGCAGGTTTTTTAAACGCGGGTCGACCCGCTAACAATCGGCATTTGGCCCCTTTCCCATTGACCAAAATGAGCCGAGTCTGACCCCCGCTGAGGGATCAGACAGAGCATAAACCAGTCGCCCCGCTCTCATCCGCGGTGCAAGAGACACACACAGTCATGCCACAGCCGCCCGCCGCGGAGTGTCCGTCCGCCGAGGCAGACTCTCTGGCTGGCTGACCTGGAGCACCAGGACCGCGGAGGACAGAGAGTCTGCTGCGGCCGGATGACGGACGTCCGCGGCAACACGTCAGTTAAACAGACTGTCGCTTCTTTTCTTTTCTTTTTTTCTATCGTTTTTGGTCAGTGTTCTCTGATGTTTTGATCCCAGTCTCGGATGAGAGCAGAGCGGAGCAGAGCTTTGTTTTGGTACGTGATATGAGACGCGACCGGCGCGATGACGTGGCGTCACGTAACGTTCAGTGTCATCACGTAAATTAGCGGGTTGACGCGGGTCTGGCGTTCCCACTGCAAGCCGTTCGGAGCCGAGCCGATTAAAGGCGATTTTAACCCGCGTCGCTTGCCGAGTCGTTTGAAACGCGTTGACGCCTTTCCCACTGCTACCAAAAGCCGATTGTTAGCGGGTTTAAACGGGTTTTTTGGCCAGTGGGAAAGGGGTATAAGTTCCATCTTCACCTGTAGCAAGGGGGAGCGATATTGGGGTAACACACTAAATATATGAGAGTTGAGTCTGGTCAGAGCTGTAAAAACGTCACTAGAGCACACATTATCTCAGTTTTTATTATTGTCCTTGTGTTATTTGATAATTTCATTGGGATTTTTATTCTGTTTTTCTAATGATTATTATTTACAAGTGGGTTATAGACATTAATTTCAGTAGTAGTATCTTTTCTCTAAAATTATTATTACTATTTATTTATCCATTTATTTTTTTATTCATTTTTTTTTTATTGTGACATACAATACAGTAAAGAGCAGCAAAAGAGGAACAAACTCTGGCTGCTCTTGTTGTGGAGGCAGACTGTTTCTACCTGCAGCTGTGTGTTTCCTGACTCTGCCCCTGTGCTGCCTTTGCAGAATAAATGAACCAACTCAGATCCATGGTGTTGTCATCCTTCAGCCTATAAGCAACCATTTCACAACTGCTACACATGCACACATGGACATTACATGGCTCTCACACACACACTGTTTTATCACTGTGTTCACATGGAGGCTGGTATGTCTGGATGAACACTGAGCACAGAGAAGAAGGAGCTGGAGTCTTTATCTAGTGATGATACAGAGCAGGAGGAGACCAGGAGGAAACACTTCATCATGTCTTTTCTCCATGTGATGTCACTGCAGTGTGAGACACACACTTTCACTCTCTGACTCTCAAGCTGCACAAACACACGTCACAGCAAAGAAGATGAAGACACAACAGGTGGAGCTGACCAGCCCAGATATCCCACAATGCACCAGGAAAGGTGGAGGAGGAGAAGAAGAAGAGTAGGTCTCATTCATGAAACGTTAGTAAATCTGTGTGGCGCAGTGGGTAGAGCGGCCGCCCCATGTAGAGGCTCACCGCAGGCGTCCCCGGTTCGAATCCAGTGTCAGGCAGACCTTTCCTGCATGTCATTCCCCCTTTCCTGTCTGTCTCTACTGTGGACTATCAAATAAAGGCAAAAAATATACTTAAAAAAAAGAACCATTTAAGAAGTTCCATAACATGGAAAAAAAAATACACACAACTACAGAGCTACAGCAGCCACAGGAGGAGGAGGCTCTTCACAGCCTCAGCTGTAGAGGAGCATGGTTGTATCAACACATGAAGTTGTATAGGCAGGTCATATTGTTACAGAAGCACCAGCCGTCTGTCACAGCTCCATCCAAACCGGTGCCGACTGGATGAAGTGTACGTCCACCGAGCGTGTAGTAACGTGTAGCAACACACACTCTGCATCGCATATCAGCTGCACATTTACGGAATAAAAGTTTTTCAGGTTTTATGTCAGATTATTATTATCATCACTAGATGGAGTCTTGACATGTGTGTGCGTAACCGATCCTTAACTCTTTCGCGACCACACTAATTCCTCAGCACATCCGCTCACATGTTTTTGGCTATTTGTTTACCTTTTATCTCACGTCGAACCGAACTCTGTACATCACCTAGAAACAAACGGTCTTCACGTGGTTGAAGAGTGACTTTACAACGTGCTCCACGAAAAAACGGCGAGTTTTTCCGCCGTTTCGTTCGTGAGTACGAAGTAGAAGAAGAGAGCTGGGTTTCTCCAAAAACGGAGCTCCCGCTCTAGTTTCAGAGAAAAACGCACTTTTGTGTCAAGTGGCAATCTGCTCATTTTACCGGTACTCTGCAGTGTGGCGTCTCCCAAATCATTTCTACGGCTAAATAAATATATTTGTAGGCAAATCTGGGGGGTGTGGCAGCCTGGAGAGCAGCGGTGCAGCGATGTGGGTCACTGGCCGCAGCGGAGCAGCTCCGTGACACTGCTGTGTGACTGGCCGCCGGTGAGTGCTCTGGGGCGGGGGCGGGGGCGGCTGGCTCACAGCCCCCGCTGCAGAGCGCCCGCTCTGCTGCACAGCGCCGTGAAAACAGCAGAGATAACCGGCTTTCAGATCCGAGTCTCCAAACCAGAAACGTTTGTAACAGCACTGGAAAAACTCGCCATATTTGTCGTCGGTCGCTTTCGTCAAAAGAGGGTTTGGAAAATCGCCAGATTCAGCGAGAAAGTCGCAACACTGTAGCCGACAGCCGCACAGCGCTGCACGCTGTCCCCAGAGCAGCATTCAAGGAGAACGATTACTCAAACAAAACTAAGATCACACAGTTTATAAAAAACATTATGTTTTGATTTTAGTTTAAAACAGTTTTACATATCAGAGGACTACCATATTCACACACAGGGTACCTCAGAGTGACTATTATCGTAATCTGTAAAAAAGCGGTTTTGACGAGTTTACTCGTCAATGGTCGTGAACGTTCGGCAGGCTGTGACGAGTTTACTCAAGGCATCGGCGGATTTTCAACATAAGAAAGAGTAATACCATTTCAAATTGTAATTTCCAACAGTGACAAACAACTTTTCTGTGCGTTCCTACATTTACACAAGCGCTACACACAGTCAGGAGCAGGTGTAGAAAAGATCAGCGCTACTAAAAGATTGATGAATACGGAAATCCATGTAAATTTCTGCTGCGCACGTTTCACACACAAATCTGTGCCGCTCACGTTTCATGAATGAGACCCAGTGAGTTTAGTGAGAAACACTGAGTGTGAACACAACTTGTGTTTGTTTGACAAAAACTCCACAGGAAGCTGAAGAATGAGGCTGTGAGCAGGGTTCCACAGGAGCCACAGCAGCAGTGAGTGGATGAAGGAGCTCTAATAGAAACCATCTGATCACAGTGACAGGACGGATCAGGATCTCATGATCAATGACTCTGTTCTTCTCTGCTCTTCACACAGATCAGCTGCAACACACTAACTCACTGTGATCAGTCACATCATGTGGAATAAAGCAGCCGTCCTCAGGACCAGTCCTGAGCTCCATCAAACCTGTCCACACATTTTGACTGGACTTGAAGTCAGAGTCCAGAGGAAGCAGAGAAACTGTAGAGCAGAGAGAAGCAGGCTCAGCTCAGAGCACATGGACTCAGACAGGAAGTGAAGCTCCAGCTGCTGGAGACTTTCATTAAGGAGCCACTTTGTGGCTTCATCTGATCTGGAGTCAGCACACACACAGTCTGAAAACAGCTGTTTGATCACACACACATTCAGCCACAAACACTGATTATTACACTGTTCACTACACTCACTTTCTTCTGATTGACAGCTCCAGGCCTCTGGACAGTGAGGACATCTGGATGTCACACTGTGATTGACTGTCTCCTCAACACAACAACACATCTCATCAGGACAAGACCAGGATCTCAGAGAGACTGAGCTGATTATTGATCATCAATATCTGACCAGACAGCAGGGGTGGAAAGTAACTAGTTACATTTACTCTCGTTACTGTAATTAAGTCGTTTTTTTGTGTACTTGTACTTTTTTGAGTATTTTTTAAAATCAGTAATTTTACTTTTACTTAAGTAAATATTTTTGGAATTAATTTACCTAATTACATTTTAAAAAGCTTCCGTTACAAAGTAAAAAAAAAAAAAAGAAAAAAAAGAAAAGAGCGAGAGAGAAAGAGACGGAGAGAAAAAAAAGATAATTTTGCGTCTACGTGCGTCTACGTGCCCGTGCCCGTGCGCCCATCTGATTGGCTCTGATAACTGCAGCGCCAGAAGGTCAGCAACGTCGTGACGTTGGTGCCACAGAGAAGCAAAAATGGAGACGGATGTAGACGACGAGTTTGTGGATGCCGGAGAAGGGTCGAGTTTGGAGCATGAAGAACGTGAGGCCAACCCCTGGCCATACCTAAATGAGTTCTTCGAGTTCAAGTCGGCCATCGACAACAATTGCATATATCAATGCAAACTTTGCATGCCGAAAGAGAGGCAGCTGTCCACGTACAAAAACTCAGCTTCCAACCTGCGCAAGCATGTACAGGTAAGACTCACTTGAAGCTAAATAACGTTAGCTTAGCTAACTTGGTAGTAAGCTAGTATCAAATTTGACTCATTCATTAATGATACATGTGTTTATATTGAACCATTGTGGTATGGGACGTTCAGTTCGGTAACGGGTTGTGCATGAGTTCTCAGTGTTTATCGTCCTCTGCACTGCAGCTACACGTGCAGCCGGCTAACGTCATGGCTCCCGCTAATACTAGCTCGGCTACCGCGTTTTTTTCTCAGAGCTTGAAGACGTTAAAATCTCGTGTGTGTGCGCGTGTGTGTGTGTGTGCGTGTGTGGGTGTGTGTGCGGGTGTGTGTGTGTGTGTGTGGGTGTGTGTGTGTGGGTGCGTGTGTGTGTGCGTGTGTGTGTGTGTGCGTGTGTGTGGGTGCGTGTGTGGGTGTGTGCGTGTGTGTGTGTGCGTGTGTGTGTGTGTGGGTGGGTGGGGTGTTTTTCTCTCTATCGGACTGTGTTGTGCGCCGGCTTCAGCACCTGTGGGTGGCTGCAGATGTGCCAAGAGCAGGACTGTGAGGGGGCATTACTGCATGTCCCTGCTGTGTTGACACTATGCACTGTCATGGGGTACAGACTTAAAGTCTACCAGTGAAACATCCATGATATAGTCTACTCTTTCTACGTGACACTTTTAAAAATATGAATTAAACTATCAATATAAAAATATTTTAACAGTATGTTTAATAAAAACATGGTATTGATTATTTATATGATATTATTTATATGATGATGTTGGTTTGTTTTTTGTTCAGAGGAAACATCCATCAAAAATGAAGATGTACACTGATCTCGTGGCAGCACGGAAGCAGACCCTGGAACCAGAAAAAACCCAAAGCAAACAAGCAAAAATATCGGACTTGGTGGCAGTGAGTGGAACCAAACGTGTGCCGCAAGCAAAACTTGACAAGGTTCTGATAAACTTTATCTGTGAGGGCCTTCATCCATTTGCCTTGGTTGAACAACCTGCTTTTAAAAAACTTGTATCAACACTAAATCCTCAATGCAAGATAATTTCCAGACCCACTCTCCGGGCCAGAATACAGGCAGCTTCCACTGAAATGAAGAAGGCTGTGGTGTCACACCTCAGTCAAGTCAGTTATGTTGCAACTACCACCGATTGTTGGTCAGCACACCAGAGAAGTTTCATCGGGGTCACGTGTCATTGGGTAGATGGCGAAACCTTTGAGAGAAGATCTGCTGCACTTGCATGCCAGAGGTTGAGGGGGTCCCACACGTTCGATGTGCTAGCAGGTGCCATTGATGACGTTCACTGTCAGTACGGGTTAAGGGGAAAAGTTGTAAGAACCACAACAGACAGCGGGTCAAATTTTATCAAAGCATTCACTGTGTATGGCGAGCAGAACCTGTCCACAGAAGCCGAGTCAGACTCTTCTGAAGAAGAGACCAAAGTCACTCATCAAGACACGTTCACCATCCTGGAAGAAAACAATGGTCTTGAATACCAACTGCCTCCTCATCAAAGGTGCGCATGTCACTTGTTAAACTTAATCGCCACAACAGATGCTGCCAAGGCAGAAGAACAGAATGATACATACAAACGGCTATCACGTGCAGCTTTTGGAAAATGTAAAGGATTGTGGAACAAAACAGGGCGGTCACACATGGCTGCAGAAACTGTGGAAGAGGAATGTAACCTCCAGTTCATACGGCCAAATCAAACACGGTGGAACTCAACATATATGGCTGTGGAGAGGATCATACAAATCATACGCGAGAAGGGAGAGAGTGCCATCAGAAATGTCTGTGAGAAATTCAAGGTGAAAATGTGAGTACTCCTGAAATGGAATACATTATGTAATGGGCTCTATGCACAGCGCCACCACTTCCTGAATTTAAGGTAGGTCCTTAATTTCCCGTCTTACATTATTGGACACACTGATTAATCCAGGTGTGTCTGAGTAGTCACAATGGTCAGACACACCTGGATTAATCAGTTTGTCCAATAATGTAAGACAGGAAATGAAGGACCTGCCTTAATTTCAGGAAGTGGTGGAGCTGTGCATAGAGCCCATAATCACTATTCACAGTTTGAAATAATGACTCTCACACATTCTCCATTACATTTTCAATTACACCTTTTCCATAAAACACAGAAGGTGAATGGCACATAAATACACACACATTGAGCATATGGTCTGAATAGAACATGAGTGGACATATTTGATATCATAAAAATGACCACAAAGTATCAATATTGTCAATAGTATAACATAGTATTTATCTGTTGATATTTGCTTTGTGTCATATAGGCTGAGTCCGGCTGAAATCGCCTTCTTGACCCAGTACTGCACAGTGATGAAGCCTGTGACAAAGGCATTAAACATCCTTCAGTCAGAGACTAACACACACATGGGATGGCTGCTGCCAGTCATCTTCCAGTTAGAAGAAAAACTGGGACGACTGGAAGTATCCTGCAAGTTGTGTCTACCACTAATCAGAGCCATTCAGGTTGGTGTCCAGAAGCGCTTTGGTGGGATGATGGGAGACGCTGAACTGATCGCCGCAGCGATCCTTCTGCCAAAATTCAAGACCACTTGGACTGAGAAAACCAACGTCATAGAAGCAGGTATGATTTTTATCACTTTTTTATTATTATTATTAAAGGTATCATTTGGATTATTGATGGGGGATGTATAAAGTACATACAATATAGTCAGTGTATCACCTACTGTAGATCACCTCACAAACAGTTTGGAGAAGAGGAGTCTCCACTTCTTCAGCATAGACACAAAGCAGTGTACTGCTGTGTACAGGGCCAACAGCAAAACATTTTAGCCACCTTTAAGAAAGCTTAGTCCAATATCATACACACAACAAAATAATGAGCCTGTCTAGAAAATGTTTTGGTTTTTGTAATGGCAACATTACTATGAATTAAGTTGCCACATAAATGTCTGATATATTCTGTGTTTTGTTTGTATTTGTCTCTTAACACAGGTTTGGCCTATGTGAAGCGTCACATTGAGCACATGACAGAGGATGAGAAGGAGCATGTCGGCCACTCATCAGATGAGGACGATTTCTTCTCATCACTGAAGTCCAAGAAGTCAAAAGGCACAAGTGAGCTAGATGGGTTCCTTGCCTGTGCCTCAGACAAAATGGACCTATTGAACTCTTTTCCTCTCATCAAAAAGCTCTCTCTCAAACTCAACACTGGCCTGCCTGCTTCTGCTGCTTGTGAGCGCCTCTTCAGTTGTGCTGGATTGCTGTTCACTGCACACCGAGCTAGAATGAACTCTACTAACTTTGAAAACCAGCTCCTTCTCAAACTAAATAGCAAGTTCATTGCATAATTAAAATGAGGAACTGAAGCAGAACCGGAGGAAAAAGAAACAGAGTAAAAAGTGCTTCGAAAAATCAGACTTTAGGTGCAACTGGGTGTTTCTGGAGTGTTTTCCAGATGTTTCTGTTGGTTATCAGTGAAAAGACACAAAGCCAATGACTTTCACTTTAACTGAGTTTTGTTAACATTTCATAAGTGGGATAATCTTGGTCTGCATTCATGTCTTAATAAAAGAGTGAGTTTGAGCTTTGTGTATGTTTTTGTACCCACACACACGCACTCACCCAAAAGAAGTAACTAAGTAACTTTTACTCTGAGTACATTTTAAATGAGCTACTTTTTACTTTTACTTGAGTAGATTTTTACACCAGTACTTTTACTTTTACTTAAGTAAAATTTCATCAAGGTAACAGTACTTTTACTTAAGTAGATTTCTTTGGTACTCTTTCCACCCCTGCCAGACAGAGACCTGATGGTGCCGCCTGGTTTCTGTCTCTTATTTCCTCCTTGGTTGGAGACGCTGGGAGACGAATGTCTCTGAGCAGTGGACATGCTTTGATTCTTGTTGCTGTGTTGTTATTAGTGTGTCCACACTCAACAGGTGTCTACAGTCTCTGGGACTGTTCAGGTCAAACACTCTGTTGGTTCAGGAGCAGTTCAACCAGCTGCAGCTGAAATGTTTTCTGATACACTCTGAAATAAAGTCTGATCCAAACATCTGGAGAGACTCAGAGCACAGCTGCCAACAGCTGCTTTCATCACTGACATCTCTTCTCCTGAATATGACACAGTGAGTCATGATGAGACACTGAAGTCATCATGAGGAGAAACTCCTGATCCCAGTAGTTCATCACTGTGACTGATGAAAGCTGCACAGCTCATGTTTGAAACACTCTTGAGATTTTGGCTTCAGTATAAACTGTGTTGGGACGAGTCAGACTGACAGAGGACGTCAGTGGGGTGGGCGGAGCTTCACTGTGGCCTACACCACCTCTGGATATGGTCTGAGTGATGGGATCTGATGTCATCAATGCATGGATCACCTGAGACAGATGTTAATACCAGGTGTGGCCAGGTGTGAACGGGGCCATAGAAAATGTTGCAGCTCCTCAGTGATTGCCTGGCAGCTATTGAGGGCTGGTTGGCCAAAAACCTCCTGCAGTTAAACACCACAAAAACAGAGGTCCTAATCATCGCATCTGACAGTGTTACAGCCAAGGTACAAGAACATCTAGGGTCCCCTCAAAAACCACATCCATACAGACATCAGGAACCTCGGGGTGCAATGCACCTAGACAAACATGTAAAATCACTATATCCAGAAACTGCTTTTTCCATCTGGGAAACATCTCCAAACTCTGCTCCATAGTATCTCATTCGGAATTAGAAATGGCAATTCTCATCTAGACTGGACTATTGTAATTCATTATTCACATGCCTTAATCAGTCATCCATCGACCGCCTTCAACTCATTCAAAACGCAGCAGCCAGACTTCTCACCCGGTCAAAAAAGTCCTGTCACATCACTACCATACTCGCCTCGTTGCACTGGTTACCAATATCCTTCAGAATTCAATTTAAGGTTTTACTGCTCACATACAAAGCTTTCCATGGCCAAGCCCCCAGCTACATCTGTGACCTCATTCATCACCACACCCCCAGTCGTTCCCTCAGATCAGCAGACCAGGGCCTCCTGTCAGTCCCTCGGACCCGTCTGAAAACGAAGGGGGACCGGTCCTTTGGGGCAGTGGCCCCGAAGATGTGGAACGTGCTCTCACTGGAGATGAGATTTGCCCAGTCGGCAGACTGTTTCAAGGGTCAACTGAAGACTTCTTTGTTTAAAAGGGCTTTTGGGTGTTAGATGCTGTGGGATGTGACTCTCCTCTCATTTAACATTGTTTTTGCCTCGACCCCCTCGGGTCGATCAAGTGCCACTTGATGTTCTCCTATGTTGTTATCTGTAATATGCACAGTACTTTCTATATTTTATTGCATATTGTTATGTACTGTATGATGGTTTTATCTACGATGTGAAGCGCTCTGTGTATTCGTACTGAGAAGGGTGCTATACAAATAAAGTACTTACTTACTTACTTAGCTCCTCCTCTGTCAGACAGTGTGTGTGGCTGCAGCAGCCTCTCCATACCTGAGAGAGTCCAGTCTCCAGTCTGGATCCTCCAGTCCAGCAGACAGCAGTTCCACTCCTGAGGCTCCTGGATGGTTGTAGCTCAGGTCCAGCTCTCTC
The DNA here is from genome assembly GCF_905171665.1 of Trachurus trachurus. NCBI lineage: Eukaryota > Metazoa > Chordata > Actinopteri > Carangiformes > Carangidae > Trachurus > Trachurus trachurus. The sequence goes on from NC_139892.1 coordinate 39,803,122, forward strand.
AGATGGGAGGGGTTGGAGCTCAGAGCTGAGGCCAAAGAAGCACAGCCTTCCTCTGTGACCAGACATCCTGACAGACTGAACACACACAACAACACACAGGAACCCTCTGTCAACACCTGCTGCTGTGTTCAAGTGGCATCAGATAAACAGCTGGATGGATCCTCACCTGAAAGTCTCCAGTCTACAGTGTGGACTCTCCAGTCCACCAGACAGCAGCTTCACTCCTGAGTCCTGCAGGTTGTTGTTACTCAGGTCCAGGTGTCTCAGACTAGAGGACTGGGAGCTGAGGACTGAGGACAGAGCTTCACAGCTTCTCTCTGAGAGGTTACAGCTGCTCAGTCTGAAGAGGAATTCAAAGAAAAACACTCACATACTCAATATGAAGGAAATAACAGGTTAGAATCATAAATACACAACATTTCAACACAAACCTGAGAGTTTACAGTGTTTCTTACTCAACATGTTCTAGTTTGTATAAATAGATTTATAGATAGATTTGATTATAAACTGTGACTGTGATGGTACCATTCCAATATTCTCCGGTCCGCGATTTCATTTGTAATGACGGACAGCTGTTTTTACAGTCAATGATTCAAAATGATCATCTGGCGACCGCTGTACTGACCGCTCCTCCCACACCGCTTTATGTCAAATGACGGACAGGATAAGGAAGAGGATAACGAAGTACCGGGACGTGGAATCACGTGAGTTCGGTGCTTCGTGACGTCAAGCTGCACAGCACTTCCAATTCCCCCGTTTGGAGACTGTTGTGGAAATTTTCTGTTGCTGCTGCTGGTGAATAATGAAATAGAGACTTCGCCGGCGGACATGATTTGATTTCCTTGCAAGGAAAGGTCAGTTCGACCCAAGTGGGTGATGGTAAAGAAAAGACCAAGACAAAGGGGACACCGAAACACTTATACCTGAGGAAACGCCCCCTCAGGTAGCCACACCCCTTTGTCTGCTGCAGGGGCCGGTCCAATACTCATTCAATGCTCTTTTGTCTGTTGCAGGTATTGGCACCGACCGTCGAGGGTGTATTTTCACACCTGGGGCATCCTGCAGGGTTACATGTTAGAATACACAAATGGGTAAAAAACAAAAGAAGATCTGATACCTTGGAGGGAAAGCAGGGGGTAGGGACGTCACAAGTGATTAAAACAAAGGAATATTCAAATTTACCATTACAAGACACTATCTCAAAAAAGTGTAGCAATCAATTTAGGGAGTGAACAGACTTTTTTCACCTCCAGGCGTCATAGAAAGGCCACGGGAACACATAGGACTTACAAAACCAGTAGAAAGTGGATTTTGCATAATATGGGCCCTTTAAATAAATAATCAGCTGTTGTTTTTAAGTAGAACCTCCTTCTACGTCCATCACCAGCCTCTAATCACTGCCACTAACAAACTATATGAATTAATGAACTAAAAAACAAAAACAATGTTTAGACTGAGAAAATATTTTACCACTTTAAACAATGAGTCATATTCTGCTGAAAGTGAAAAACCAGGTAAAACTGTCATAAAACCTGAGCAGTGTTCACTCTGGTGACAGTGAATGCTGCTCAGGTTCATCATTTAAAAACTGATTAATTCAGTTCAATGTTCACTAAAAACATGAACATGTCCAATGAAGCACAGCCTTCCTCTGTGACCAGACATCCTGACAGACTGAACACACACAAAAACACACAGGGACCCTCTGTCAACACCTGCTGCTGTGTTCAAGTGGCATCAGATAAACAGCTGGATGGATCCTCACCTGAGAGTCTCCAGTCTCCAGTCTGGATCCTCCAGTCCAGCAGACAGCAGCTTCACTCCTGAGGCTCCTGGATGGTTGTAGCTCAGGTCCAGCTCTCTCAGATGGGAGGGGTTGGAGCTCAGAGCTGAGGCCAGAGAAGCACAGCCTTCCTCTGTGACCAGACATCCTGACAGACTGAACACACACAACAACACACAGGAACCCTCTGTCAACACCTGCTGCTGTGTTCAAGTGGCATCAGATAAACAGCTGGATGGATCCTCACCTGAGAGTCTCCAGTCTACAGTGTGGACTCTCCAGTCCACCAGACAGCAGCTTCACTCCTGAGTCCTGCAGGTTGTTGTTACCCAGGTCCAGGTGTCTCAGACTAGAGGACTGGGAGCTGAGGACTGAGGACAGAGCTTCACAGCTTCTCTCTGAGAGGTTACAGCCGCTCAGTCTGAAGAGATGATCATCGGGAATTAAATAAGAAAGGAATTAAATATTTGTCCTGTTGAAAAGACAGAAGGGTTTTTATATAATGATGAATAAATCTCTACACTTACAGAGCTTTGTTGGAGGCTTTGCCTTTGACCACTGGCAGCAGCCTCAGAAGAGCCTCCTCTGAAGCAGAGTATTTCTTCAGGTCAAACTCGTCCAGATCTTCTCCTGATGACAGTAAGATGAAGACCAGAGCCGACCATTGAGCAGGAGACAGTTTATCTGTGGAGAGACGTCCTGAGCTCAGGGACCGTTGGATCTCCTCCACTAGAGAACGATCATTCAGTTCATTCAGACAGTGGAACAGGTTGATGCTTTTCTCTGCAGAGGGAGTCTCTTCAATCTTCTCCTTGATATACTGGACTGTTTCCTGATTGGACTGTGAGTCACTTCCTGTCTGTGTCATCAGACCTCGTAGGAGATTCTGATTGGTCTCCAGTGAAAGACCCAGGAGGAAGCGGAGGAACAAGTCCAGGTGTCCATTTGGACTCTGTAAGGCCTCGTCCACAGCGCTCTGGTAGAAGTTTGTCTCTGCAGATTTAACTGCTGTTGTTTCAGTCTTCTTGGAGGTTGTTTGTTGTTGTAACATCAGGTTGAGTCCAGAGTTGATGAAGGTCAGATGGACATGAAGAGCAGCCAGAAACTCCTGAACACTCAGATGGACGAAGCAGAACACCTTGTCCTGGTACAGGCCTCTCTCCTCTTTAAAGATCTGTGTGAACACTCCTGAGTACACTGAGGCTGCTCTGATATCGATGCCACACTCTGTCAGGTCTGATTCATAGAAGATCGGGTTTCCTTTCTGTAGCTGCTCAAAAGCCAGTTTTCCCAGAGACTCAATCATCTCCCTGCTCTCTGAACTCCAGTGTGGATCTGTCTCAGCTCCTCCATCATACTTGACCTTCTTCAGTTTTAGATGAACCACCAGGAAGTGGATGTACATCTCAGTCAGGGTCTTGGGCAGCTTTCTTCCCTCTCTGGTCTTCAACAGCTCCTCCAGAACTGTAGCAGTGATCCAGCAGAAGACTGGGATGTGGCACATGATGTGGAGGCTTCGTGAGGTCTTGATGTGGGAGATGATCTCTCTGGCCTGCTGCTCATCTTTGAACCTCTTCCTGAAGTACTCCTCCTTCTGTGGGTCAGTGAACCCTCTGACCTCTGTCACCATGTCAACACAGTAAGGAGGGATCTGATTGGCTGCTGCAGGTCGTGTGGTTATCCAGAGGCGAGCAGAGGGAAGCAGGTTCCCCCTGATGAGGTTGGTCAGCAGCACGTTGACTGAGGTGGACTCTGTCACATCAGTCAGGATCTCAGTGTTGTGGAAGTCCAGAGGAAGTCGACACTCGTCCAGACCGTCAAAGATAAAGACGACCTGGAACTGATCAAACCTGCAGATTCCTGCTTCTTTGGTTTCAGTGAAGAAGTGATGAACAAGTTCCACCAAGCTGAACTTTTTCTCTTTCAGCACATTCAGCTCTCTGAAGGTGAAGGGAAATGTGAAGTGTATGTCCTGGTTGTCTTTGTCTTCAGCCCAGTCCAGAGTGAACTTCTGTGTTAAGACTGTTTTCCCAATGCCAGCCACTCCCTTTGTCATCACTCTTCTGATTGGTCGGTCTCTTCCAGGTGGGGCTTTAAAGATGTCTTCTTGTCTGATGGTTGTTTCTGGTCTGTCTGGTTTCCTGGATGCTGTTTCAATCTGTCTGACCTCATGTTCATCATTGACCCCTCCAGCCCCTCCCTCTGTGATGTAGAGCTCTGTGTAGATCTGGTTCAGAAGGGTTGGGTTTCCTGCTTTAGAGATCCCCTCAAACACACACTGGAACTTCTCCTTCAGGACAGATTTGAGTTTACGTCCACAAACTGGACCAGGAGTTCCTGAATAAACAAAAACATAGTAAAATTCATTAAGAAAATATAACACTTTAAATAACGACTAAATGCACATGTTTCCCTCCATGTTCTTTTGCTCTTTTGTTTATTTTGTGGCTGAATTTCAACTGTAGTCCCTGGGCATGATGTTGATGTCAGTGAATGTCTCATTTGTCCATCATGTTGAATCTTTAGAGAAATCCTCTTACTGCTCTGCAGACGCTCAGCCAGCTCCTCCTGCTTCATCCTCCTCAAGAAGTTCACTGTGATCTTCACTAATGCCTCTCTGCTGCTCCTCCTCTGCTCTTCATCCTCACCGTCCAACACCTCCTCATCCTCCCTCTGACTCCCTGAGCATTCTGGGTAACCTCGACTCAGAGCCTTGTGGATCTTCTTCAGCTCGTTCTTGACAAAAGTGACCATGTTCTCCTCCAGCAGCTGGAACAGAAACTCTATGAGTGACAGCATCAAACTAAAACCACGGAGCCAAACATCAGATCCATGTTGGACAGACTGACAATCCACTGGTGTCAAAGTGCAGCATGGAGATGATGGTGAACACAACAGATGTGACAGCAGCTGTTGGACATGCCCTCACCATAAATATGGAGTCCAGGTGTGTTTGATGCTGCTGGGCAGACTGACCACTTGGAACCTCTGAGCTCTCCTGGTCCACTCTGTGGAGGAATCAGTGTCAAGTCAACATCAGTACTAGGGATGTGCACGGGTACCCGAGTACCCGGGTACCCGAGTAGGCAATCTGCTACTCGGTTATGAATTTATTATCCGGTTAACCTAGGATTAAAAAAACGGCACGTTAGAGCGCAGTCTAGCGTCGGATCAAACTACATTATCATGCCGTGTTTCGGCTTTTTGTAGTGTTGGCTTCATGCAGCGCCTTTATTCCCCGGCATAAAGATGCACATCTGCCCATATGTGCATCTTAAACTCCAGTCTCTACTCTCATTATCCACCTGATATTTAGTCTGACGACGCTGTGTGTCAGTAATGCAGACTGTCTGACGGACAGAGCGCATTTATGCACCGGCTGCGCTCTGTCCATCAGACATGACGTAATTTTATTTTTTATTTTTGATTACAGTAATCGGTTACCCGGGTAACACCAGGTTAGGTTACTCGATTAGGAAATTATTCGAAATGCCTGTCTCTTTCAGATCATAATATTGTACTTTCCAAGATAACTCTTAAAAACACACCCAGAAAAAGCATACGGTGGCGTTTTAACTCATCTTTGCTTTGTAATGTTGACTTTTGTCAGTTCTTTAAGGATGAGTTACAAAAATTTATAAGTATAAATGAAAACTCTGTTAATGACCCACGTTTTTTTTGGGGTGCTTTAAAGGGATTTATACGTAACACCACAATATCATTTTCAGCCTACCAAAATAAAACTAGATTAGAGAAAATTAATCAGTTAGAGACCAAATTATTTGATTTAGAAAACACACATCAAGTTTATCCTTCTGATGATATCAAAGTGAGCCTGGATGCCACACGCTCTGAGCTTAACTCACTGCTGAGGCAAAGGGCAGAATTTCTAATGTTAAGAGCTAGAAGAAATTATTACTTCAATGGACCTAGGCCCAGTCATCTACTTTCCTTAAGGATCAAACAAAATGAAAAATTTTCAAACATAACAGCTATCAGCTCCTCGGAGGGGATATTAACGGACCCACAAGAAATAAATGCAGAATTTCGCAACTTTTACTCTAACCTGTATAGCTCAGAGTTGTCATTAAATATGTCAAAATGCAGTGAATTTATGGAAAATCTCAATCTCCCCTCCATAACTCAAGAGGAAGCAATTAAGTTGGAATCCCCTATTACCCTAGATGAATTTAAAAATGCTGTTCTCAATATGAAAAGAGGAAAATCCCCTGGATGGGATGGCATCCCTCCAGAATTCTATGCTATGTTTTGGGAAGAACTTGGACAATATATGTTAGATATGATATTAATGTCAGTTAAAAATGGTTCTTTTCTTAATGATGTAAATTTGGCTTTATTGACTGTTCTTCCTAAACCTAAAAAAGATCTCTTATTTTGTAATAACTATAGGCCCTTGAGTATCCTGTGTACCGAAGTGAAGGTGTATGCCAAAGTATTAGTCTCAAGAATTGAATCTCATTTACAAAAACTAATACATCAAGACCAGACCGGTTTTGTGAAATCCCGCATAGCAGGTGATAATATACGTAGACTATTACATGTGATACATTTTTCCCAAGATATTGAGGACCCCTGCGCAGTGCTGTCTCTCGATGCCGAGAAAGCCTTCGATCGGCTCGAGTGGCAGTACTTGTGGGAGGTCCTTAGTAAATTTGGTTTTGGGCAGGGTTTTGTTGGAATGATTAAGGTTCTATATTCTAACCCTACAGCTGTAGTTACAGCTAACAATATATTGTCCACTCCTTTCTCTATTTGTAGAGGTTCACGCCAAGGCTGTCCTCTTTCCCCACTCCTTTTTGCTCTTTCTCTGGAACCTCTGGCTCAGAGTATTAGACAACACCCACTTATTGAACCTATCACCTTTTGCAATACACACCACCACATATCTTTGTTTGCTGATGACATTTTGTTATATGTTAATAACGCTTTAATTTCTATTCCCCATGTTTTGGAAACTTTTGCTCAGTTTAGTAACCTTTCTGGGTACAAGATTAATTGGACTAAGTCTCAACTAATGTCTTTAAATCCATCTGTTAGTTTATCTACACTCCCATCTCTTATCTCGGTGGTTAATTCTTTCAAATACCTAGGTGTTGATATTTATCCCACCTTATCAGCTATCTCTACCAAAAATTTCCAACACATATCTAAACGTGTTGAGGAAGATATGGAAAGATGGACAAAATTACCTATTTCAATGTCAGCAAGAATATCCATAATTAAAATGGATGTTCTACCAAGAATAAATTTTTATTCAAATATGATTCCTCTTGCACCTCCCAAAAACTACTGGGACAGTCTGAATAAGATCACTTCAAACTTTATATGGGGTGGTAAAAGACCACGTCTCAAGTTGTCTACACTACAAAGGAGCAAGACGGATGGGGGTTTAAATGTTCCAAATTTTAAATTGTACTCTTGGTCCTATATAATTCGTCCAATATCTGTTTGGTTTGATCCATCTATGGTGGTCTCTTGGAGACCAATTGAAGAAAATTTGGCTTACCCACATAGGTTACAGGACCTTGTTTTCTCTGCTTTCCCTTCCAAGAGTACTCAACGCCAACTTGGTCCTATTATGTCTTTTTTATTGTCAACATGGCGAGCAATAGAGAAACAATGTCAGATTTCTTTAAAATGGCACACACATAGCCCTCTTTTCAACAATTTTGACCTCACCACGGGAGGAGCTCCTTTTAAGCACCCTCAATGGTCTACTAAGGGAATCAACACTTTAATGGATGTTTGGGAAGAAAATGGGATGAGATCTTTTGATGATATATGTTCCCTGTACAATGTCGCAAAGAGTTCTTTTTTCTTTTATCTTAGACTCAGACTAGCTATGCGCACTTATGGCGTTCCATGGGGTGAAAAGTTGGCAACTCATCCACTTTACTCTTTATTAAATGTCAGAGGTAAAACTAAAGGTCTAACATCCAAAATGTACGCTCTTTTAAATTCTGGTCATAAATCTTTAAATATTGGTTATATTTGGAGTAGAGATCTTAATATTTCTGAGAAGGATATATGTTGGACAACTGTTTGGAGTAATCTAGATCATGTTTCCAAAAATCCCAATCACAAATTGATACACTTCAAATTTTTACATAGGATGTATCTTACACCTAGAAGACTCAATTTAATGAAACTTGTATCCTCTCCTAATTGTGATCTCTGCCCAAATCGTGATGTTGGATCTTTCATGCATATGTACTGGTATTGTCCAGAAGTCACAACCTTTTGGGAAATGGTATCCTTAACGTTGACTACCATGATTACCATGTTTTGTTTGCTAGCCTGACAGCTGCCAAAAAGATGCTAGCACTTCGCTGGCAACCACCTCATTCTCTTTCTCGGTCTCACTGGCTATTTTCTTTGTTAGATATCCTGTACATGGAGCTGTCAGTAGCCAGAATGCACAACGCAAAGCAAGCCACTATTACCTCCTGGACTTCGTCAATAGAAAAAAATTAAGAACCTTTTGTGCCCCCAAACTGATGTCTAGAGCCTAGTATGTTGTGTGTTTCCTCTGTTTGTTTTTTGTTTTTTTTTGTTTGTTTTTTTTTGTCCAAGTATAGTCTGATGTTCTGAGCCTGTCCTTGTACTGATGTGTCCTTGCTGCCTGGGGTGGGGTGGGGTGGGAAGGGGGATGTCTTTTCCTTTTTTTTCTTTTCTCTTGTCTTGTGTTTGTTTTTGTATTTATTTATTTTTATTTATATACATATATAATTTCCTTTTTTTTGTCTTGTTGTTGTTGAGCCCTTTCTGCTCTTGTCCTGTTTTTATGTTTTCCGATGGAAACCAATAAAAAGTTATAAAAAAAAAAAAAAAAAAAAGGAAATTATTCGAAATGCCCATCCCTAATCAGTACAGAGAGATAATACAAGATGGACTTTATACTGTATGTCCCCTGAGGACGTTCACAACAGACAGAGACACTTTGGTTTCAGACCTGGTCCAACAACACGTCGTACAAACTGGTTCTTTTCTACAATAACCTGAGTCTGACTGTCAGTTACAGCTTACATCTGATCAGCTGATCCACATCCTCCTTTAAAGAAAATGACCAAGTCCTTTGAGTCGTTGCTCTTTAAAGACAGACAGCTGGGTCCAGGAGAGTCTGGTCTCTGCTGCTGGATCCTGAAACAACAACACAACTCATGTTTAACAGTTTAAGGTTTTCAAAAGAATTCTCTGCAAAGTTATTCTAAGGGTTACAAATGTGAATGACTTCCTTTTCCTACATTTTGTAACAATGGGCCTCATTAACCAATATCTCTTTAAGTTCATTCATCTTCTCTACAGCTCATCCTCTCTAGGGTGGAGGGTGAGCTGGAGCCTTTCTCAGCTGACTTTGGGCAGGAGGCGGGGTTCACCCTGGACAGCTCACCCGTCTATCACAGGGCCAACACATACACACACACATTCACACCTATAGGCAATTTAGAGTCACCAGTTAACCTGCATGTCTTTGGTCTGTGGGAGGAAGCTGGAGAGAACCCACACATGCACGGGGAGAACATGCAAACTCTACGTCAGATTCATGAACGTGTTGTTAAATCAAGAATGCCAGAGAAGGTGAGTTAAGAAAGAAAGTTAAAATGCCCAAACAAAAATCTAAAGGGAGCGTCGGACTGAAGTGGAGCGACTGCTGCAGGAAGTGAACAAAAAGCAGCTGTTATTTTTATTTTTTATTTTTAAAAGCAGCTGTTATATTTAGTAGCGTCAGCAGTGGATGCAATAACAGAAAAAAAGATGCATGGGATGCTGTCAGTCTTTCACTGAACGTGTCTGAGTTATAACTCAGTTTTTAATGAGAATCATTGAAATGTGACTCCACAGGAAGAACGTTCAACAGAAACTCAAAAACTTTGAAATGTAGTTTTGTCTCTTACATCTGATCAGCTGATCCACGTCCTCCTTTAAATGTAATGTGAAAGTTTGACATGTTGCTCTTTAAAGACAGACAGCTGGGTTCAGGAGAGTCTGGTCTCTGCTGCTGGATCCTGAAACAACAATACAACAATGATAAATGTGCATGTTGGAGAAAAACTGATGAAAAATATCTTCAACCTTTTAAAGGGACAACGAGGAGTTTTGGAAAGCGAAGTATTTCATACTACATTTACCATGCTCCGCGCGCACGGTGAAATTCTTGGACCAGCGCAAGACGGACGTCTGGCCAAGAATGTTTTCATTAATCAACAATGAAAGTCAGAGTTTTGAAGACGATCAGATACCGTTGTAGTTCCGACCATAAACGGCGATTGGGCGGCGTTATTCTCATGACTCGCCGGGCAGCGTCCGCGAAACCGAAAGTAAGGAAACGCTGGTCGGCTTGACCAGCATTTCCACCATTAATTAAAATAACAATTAATAATATTAATTAAAATTATATATTTATCAAAAATGGAGCCAAGTGGTAACGTAGATTCATCCACATTAATATGAGACTCTTTTATAACCAAATAGAAACTCCTCGTTGTCCCTTTAATAAACACAACAACTGACTTTTAGAGAGAAAAGTCTTTCTGACTGTTTTAAACTCTGACCTTTCAAATAAAGCTTGCCTCTTCTTAAACTGACGACGACCAATGGACTCATCGTTGGATCCAGGTCCAGGTCCAGGTCCAGGTCCAGGTCCAGGTCCAGCAGACTGTGGCTTGTGCTGCTGCTTTGGCCTTGAACACAACACACACAGAGCTTTGAGTGTGAATAATGATGGAGCAGTGATCTGAGTCATGGACAGTTAGAGATGCTCATCTGACCTTTGACCTGTGGTCTGGCTCTTGGTTTTAGGGGGAGGGGCTCCCTCCTCTCTGTCCTCACACTGATCCATGCTGCTGAGCTCACATCCACATCAGCTCACACACACTTTGTAGATTCACCTGCAGAGGAAACACACATCATTCATCTGCACAGCAGCTCACATGTCCATCATGTCTCCAGCTGCTCCTCCACTGATTGGCTCTTCTCCTCTGCTTCATATCAGTGTCAGTTGAATGCAGTCACACAGCAGTGAGGAAGAGGAAGCTGCCATCAGCTGCTGTACTTCTACTATCAGTCCACTAGATGGCGTCATGAAGCTGCAGCCCAGCAACATGATCCATGGACCACTGTTTCCATCCACTGACACACACAAGGACTGAGATCCACTGAGTTGATGTGACACAGTCTCTGTGTGGACAGCGTCCCTGTAGAAAACCACTGGATCAAACAAGCTACAGCTGATTATTACACACACAACAACTGGGCCAAGACTTATTTCACCTCACAGCTCCACTATCACAACATTCAGTCATTTCACTCACACTGGAAATTCAAAGAGAGAAAAACACTCTCCAGCTGCCACTGACACTTATTGTCTCTGTCCATCCATTCATCGTCTGCTCCATCAAATGTCACAAAATACAGACAAATGATGCGTTCAAGTTCCTCTCAGTCTGAGGCCACGTCTTCAAATGTCTCGTTTTGTCACAGCAACAATCAAAGAGACAAAAATATTCAGTTTACAGTCAAATCAAACAGAGAAAACAAGGAAATCTTCAGTTTTTGAGGCTGAAAACTGAACATTTCTGCTCGAAAAATGTTGATTGAACAACTGTTGCAGCTCTAAAAGATTCTCCACAACAATATTGATGATTTGTGTCCAATAACCATCTTTAATCATGTGTTTCTGAGCTCATCAGGTGTTTTTAATCTACAACCTGCAGCTGCAAAGTGACCAGTAGCTTCACCTGTCAGGTACATGAGCTGCAGTACAAGCAGGAAGTAGCACAACAAGGAAATACTCAAGGAGAGTACAAGTACCTCACAACTGTACTGCACTAAATGTACTCAGTTACTGTGAAGAACCTGATGCTGAACATTGATCAACTCTGGAAAATCAATCATCAATAAAGAAAACTGTCAGTATTGATCAGTGATAGGCAGTAACAGCTTCTGCTCTTATTCCAGCGCTTCTACCGACAACATCCACACAACATGACGGACACGGTTCTACCCACAACATCCACACAACATGAAGGACACGGTTCTACCCACAACATCCACACAACATGGAGGACACGGTTCTACCCACAACATCCACACAACATGGAGGACACGGTTCTACCCACAACATCCACACAACATGACGGACACGGTTCTACCCACAACATCCACACAACATGAAGGACACGGTTCTACCCACAACATCCACACAACATGGAGGACACGGTTCTACCCACAACATCCACACAACATGGAGGACACGGTTCTACCCACAACATCCACACAACATGGAGGACACGGTTCTACCCACAACATCCACACAACATGGAGGACACGGTTCTACCCACAACATCCACACAACATGGAGGACACGGTTCTACCCACAACATCCACACAACATGGAGGACACGGTTCTACCCACAACATCCACACAACATGACGGACACGGTTCTACCCACAACATCCACACAACATGAAGGACACGGTTCTACCCACAACATCCACACAACATGGAGGACACGGTTCTACCCACAACATCCACACAACATGGAGGACACGGTTCTACCCACAACATCCACACAACATGGAGGACACGGTTCTACCCACAACATCCACACAACATGGAGGACACGGTTCTACCCACAACATCCACACAACATGGAGGACACGGTTCTACCCACAACATCCACACAACATGGAGGACACGGTTCTGTCGGTCCAGACTTTACAGCTGCAGCTCTGACTCAGCTACAGTAACATTATAATAACACAACAACAACACAACCACAAGTTAAAGGCAGAGAACTCAGGTAACGACAGGTGTTAACGAGGAAAACATTCAGACTGTTCACCTTACCTTCACACGGGGAAACAAACTGCCACACAACCGCTGGGTCAAAGGTCACCTGTAGCACTCTGAACTGTGACTCACCTGTTGGTGGTGGTGTTATCTTATCTGGATTAATCACCTGCTGCTGCTCTGCACTTTGCTCCAAGAAATAAACTCCAAAGTGAACAAAGAACATTTATCACACACACAACATTCACATGAAGGTGAACTGAACCATCGACTATGACAATGACCTTTAGAGTTGTTGCAGTGTGCTGACCTCACCTGAAGTATCTGACACACACACACACACACACACACACACACACACACACACACACACACACACACACACACACACACACACACACACACACAGTGGTGTAATATCATCTTAATGTGACACTCATGTGTTTGTGTGTGTCTGTTGTGTAACTGTGATAATCAACAGTTGACAGTGACAAACAGCTGGCGGCCATTTTGAGCGTTTGTGAGCTGCTACAGAGCGACGTCCAGTGGTGACAGTAACAGAGTACATTTACTTGAGTACTGTACTTATAGCTACATATCCAGAGGATTTGTACTTTACTTGAGTATTAGATTTCTCTGGTACTTATTACTCTACTTGAATACATTTCCAAGACAAATATTAGTACTTTTACTGGAGTTAATTAGTAGTACGGCTGAAAAGTACTGGTTACTTTCAGGTCTTTTTCTAAAATCCTATTGGACACAAGCTGTGTTTGTGAAAGAAGGAAACCCTAACCCCTAAAAGCAGCACATCAGTGCAGCTGCTTTCAAAGAGTTCATTCTCACTAACAAGAGTTCAAAGCTCCTTACATTCATTTACAAACTATTAGAGTCATTCATTAATGTGGAGAATAAGACATTTACTCTGACTCCTAATGTGACGTCAGCGCCCCCTACTGTCATAAACCTGCACCTGCATCACAGAGCAAAGGATTCTGGGTAATGGTCCCATCAACAGAGGATTTGCTTTGAGGTGAAGAGTGAGAAGAACTCTGTAAAGAAGAAGAAAATGAGCTGATGATGAGTGTCGTTCTTCAGAGACGTTTCACTGCTTCACTTCCACTAACACTGAGTCACAGCACATTTTTACAATCTTTAGTCAACAATATCCACTATTTCATGTTCTTCAGCTGCTGGGAGGAACATGGAGCTGGGCTTCCTATCAGTCATCACTGCAGTCCTCACATGGAAATGGATCGGGGAGTTTTTCTGCCACGTTGTCCTCCAACACTTACAAAACATTGATTAAAGCTGTGAACCATCATCCATGTTGTCCTTTTTAATGTTGCTGTAACCCAGTAGATGATTGGCTCTAATTATATGAATATAGAATATAATAATATTGTTTGTTGACCTCAACATTCATTTATTTGAGGCAGCAGAAAGCTCTTATCGTCCCCACAGAAACCTGAACATGACCTACAGTTACTATTGTTTGTGCATTAAAGGAAGATTGAAGGCAGTGATAACCTGTTATGAGCTGTGATATATTGTGTGGATGCTGAACTCATTGTATTGTGTTGGTGTGTGTGTATTGCTTGCACTGATAATGTGCATTATAGACGGAGAACCTGCTAAATATGTTCATTACCAGCAAAAGCAATGTTCTGAATTTAACAGTTGAAGTGTTTGATTTGTGTTTTTACTGTTTCACAGTTGATAACTTAAAGGATTCATGTAATGGTTAAAAAGAGATTCAACAAAATGAATCATATTTCATGGTTAAAAGTAAAACAAAAAATATTGTAATTCATGGAAAACAGCTCAAATCATCACATTTCATGGCTAAAAAAAAGCTAAAATAATTTATGGTTGTTTTAAAATGTGTAAATATAAGTATTCTATTTGATAGGCTATAGATCTAAAACCTCATTGTGTTGAGCCATTTTTGATAATAACATTATCCCATATTCCTTTAGTGTTGTTTTTGGTGTTATTAAATATTGTCCTATAGTTTTCTTTTCTACAGAGCTTTATAATATTGGTTCACTTATTCTGATACTTACATTTATTTTCTGCCTCTTTAGTTCTTTGTTGAATAAATTCTCTGTAGAGTGTATTTGTCTTTTGACAGGCGTTTCCTAATCCCTTCATGATCCATGGTCCATCTATAGACTTTAGTTTGCTGCTTTGTTGTTTCACTGGACACTTTTTGTTTAACTCATTGAGTGCCAGCCCTTTTATAAAATGGTCAGTGCCATGTGCCAGCGTTCTGGGGCATTTTGAGTAATATGTCAAGACCCAGAGAATATTTTGTACTATGACTCTGAAAACACCAAACAGCTCAAAGGAAAGAGGAGACTCTCTATTTAACTAGGGAAAAAACCATTTGTTTGTACCTTGTTCCATTCTTGATATATCTTAAGTTGAATAGAGCCTGGTTGCACCAAAAAGACCACTTTTTTTCTAGAAAGCTGAGAAAAATGCATTTCTGTGAAAGAGAGTCTCTCAAGAAAAATAGTGATTTATCCGTTTTAATTTTGGCTTCAAAAACATGTAAGACATCTGAAAGTTTCATTTCACATGTTTTTTCATTGACCCCCCCCCCCAAAAAAAAAACAACAACAACAAAAAACAACAACAACAACAACAACAACTAAAATACAACAAGTACGAGCGGTTGCTGCCCCCTCAGCCTCTCCTACGCCCCCCTCCCCTCCCCTCCCCTCCCTCTCCTCCCCCCTCCCCTCTCCTCTCCTCCTTCTCCTCCTGCTGCTGCTTCCCCTCGTCACTGAAGGAGGGAGGGAGACGTCATGGCGTCTTCAGCCTCTGTGCTGGACGCGGCCGCGGCAGCGACTCACTGCGCTGATCTCTCGGTTCGTCGTCACGTCGGTCACTGACTCCGCGATTCGCCTCCGCTTTCGCTTCGGCATTTTGGTGCTGATCATCTAGATGAGTTTACCTTTCCTGCCTCCTCTGATCACTTCATGCTGGAGCTATGCTAATAGCACCGTGGCTAAGCTTTCCTCCAGCTCCACGTTACACTTGTTCCAGGCTCTGCCCGTCGTTTTCTCTAGAAATAGAAACTTTTTCCGACTTTGTTATCTCCGTACCGATCGCGCTCGTCTTCTCCTTCTTCTTCACTTCTTGCTCTGATATACAGTCTCATTCGTTCTACACATCCCAGAAGCCCCAAAATTACTCAGAGTGTGCGCGAGAGCGTCCCCATTTACCAGTCGCAGAAAACTGCATTTGACGTCTATGGACGTCAATGGCACTCAATGAGTTAATAATGATGTGAATATTCTTCAAATGTTCCATATACATTGTCAATATGGTTTTTATTCATTAATTTATTATGATCTATGAGTTAGAAGCTCTTATTTTGAAAGGCCACACTAACGAGCCCCTACAGACTTGGCGGGTTGACCCGTTTCTAGGCAACAGTCTGCTGTGGGAGCCTCGTGGTAGGTTGACTTGTACTGAGCTCCGTTAATCTAACTTTCTATTTGAGGGTTAAAGGTGACTTTATTGATCATACATGTGAAGATCTGCTCCAGACAACAACTGCTGATGTTCTGTGATGATGCTGAGTGAGATACATGACAAGTTCATTGATACGGAAAAGCTTTTCACTCACTTTGATAGCTTCATGTTAGCTTGTGGCTAATCCTAGCAGCGTGACTGTTGAACAGGCAGAGAGTGTTGTGAAGGTTATTCTGGGCTGTGGTTCTGCTGGCTCCACTGGTTTTTGGATATAGGCTCATGCTGAACATTGTATTGATAAACTCATCAGTCATTCTGTGCTGATTGGGATGTAGCAGATCAGTGTTTAATAGCTAACGTTTAGCTTCATTGTTGCTGTGGAGCCGTGGTTCTGCTGGACTTCTTCCTGTCTCTGCCCAATCACAGATGAGAGGTTTCATCAGCAAAACTTCAAACTCTTTTAACCCTCCTCTTGTCCTGCTGGGTCAAACTGACCCAATCTGTTCCCTTCCTCCATCCTTCCTTCTTTCTTTCTTTTTTTTCTTTTCTTTTTTTATAAAACGGGCTATACAAATGAAATTGCCTTGCCTTGATGGAGAAACACAGAGAACCAGCAGAGACACGAGGTAAAGACAGGGTTCTTACAGGTCCTTAAAAAGTCTTACAAGGCATTGAATTCATTCATCTAAAAACAATGCCTTAATCGGCATTAAAATGTCTTCAATCAATTTTTCAAAAGTCTTTAAAATGTTAACACATGGTGAGTGGTATTTTATGGTTGTAATTAGTCTCAAATCTCTAAATAATTGGAAACAATCCGACATAGAGAAGTTTTAGTGGCGGCCGCCTCCAGCTCCAGAGTTAGTGTTTGTTTTTGTTTTTTCCGGACTTTTTATGCATTTATTTTGCTGGAAAGAGACATTTATTTTGAAAGGACAGCTGGAAAGAGACATTTATTTTGAAAGGACAGCTGGAAAGAGACATTTATTTGGAAGGACAGCTGGAAAGAGACACAATCCAATGTTCATGTAAGCAGTCACTTTACCTTGGACCACAGAGGAAAGTGGGTCAAATTGTCCCTAACCCTGTGTAGTTGATGTGGTGTTTTTTTCTTCTTTTTTCTGTATTTGTGTTTATTGTGAAGTCGGTCTTAAATTTCATTTCAAGTGGCTTTAAAAAAGTCTTAAATAGTCTTAAATATAACTTGGCTTAAGCTGTAGGAACCCTGAAAGAGACACCGATGGAGAAACACAGAGAACCAGCAGAGACACAAGAGACACTGATGCACTGCAAAAACTCTACATCTTTCCAAGAATATTTGTCTTATTTCTTGTCAAAATGTCTCATTTCTAGTCAAAACTAATCTCTTTCCACTTAAAATAAGACTCATCACCTAAAATGAACTTGTTTTTAGATCATTTTCACTTGTTTCAAACAAATTTTCACTTGAAATAAGTAGAAAAATCTGTGTTTGTAATAAGAAAGAAAAACTTGCTCCACTATCAGATTTTTCTACTTATTTAAAGTGGAAAATTTGCTTGAAATTTTTTTAAAGTGTCTAAAAACAAGCTGCTTTTTAAATGTGATGAGTCTTATTTTAAGTATAATTAGATTTATTTTGACTAGAAATAAGACAAATATTCTTGGTAAGATTTTGAATTTTTGCAGTGTGGAGAAACACAGAGAACCAGCAGAGACACTGATAAGACATCGACGCCTATGGAGAGACATTTTAGTCAAAACTTGATGAATAAATAAAAAAAATCCTTAAATGAATAAATTAAAATCTGACAGGAAATGAATCTCAAAATAAATCCAGTAATAAATGTCGACATGTTCATGTTTGTTTATTAATTCATTTATTTACTGATTATTTTTTACACCATGTTTTTGTTTATTTCACATCAGATTGTTTACAGGACAGAGATGAACACAGTTTAATAATGAACTCAGCGTCATGGCAACAGAAAAATCATTGGGACCTGAAAAACAAGAAGAAGTTTACAAGAATCACTGAGAAGAGTTTAAAACATCAACTGGTTTAATCCATGAATGTGAAAACGTGAGTGAGAGACAGAGACAGAGACAGACATGTAGAGACTGAACTGTCTGTTCAACAGTGAGAAGGTTTCTGTGACAGGAGGAGACTCTGCTTCACTCAACACAGACTCAACCAGGAACCAGAACTGTAGAGTCTAAACCCAGGATAGAGAGGTTGAGTGAAGGTGGTGTTGAAGGTGTAGAGGTGGATCAGTGAGTCAGAGGAGACTCTGTAGAAGGACAGAGAGCCAGCAGGACAGTCCACATACACTGCTACTCTGTTAGAGACAGAGGAGGAGGAGGAAGAGGAGAGGAGGGGAAAGGAGGAGGAGGGGGGGGAGGAGGAGGAGGAGGAGGAGGAGGAGGTGGAGGAGGAGGTGATGTCTGTTGATCTGTTATTGTGACAGACACTGTAACCATCATCATAGCAGTACAGACTCCAGGACTGATCGTTCCTTCCAAACCAACAGTCATCACCGTTTCCTTTCCTTCTGATTCCTCTGTAACTCACTGATATAACAACGTTTCCTCTCCACTCGACCTCCCAGTAGCAGCGACCAGTCAGACCAGTTGAACACAGCAGCTGAGGATAGTGGTCAAATCTGTCTGGATGATCAGGATATGACTGATCCTCCTCCACACCTGTCGCCTTCCTGTTGTTGTCAGACAGTTTGATCCATGTGCTCACTGTGTTTGTGTCGATTGTGAGTGGACAGGAATCTGATGGAGAGAACAAGACACAGCTGCAGTTATTGATCATGTGATCAGTTATTGACAGTTTGATGAAGACTCATGAGGTCAGTGATGTGACAGTGTGAAGATGGTTGAATGTGCTGCTTTGTTTCCATGAATCAAAGTAAAAACAGACTTACACTTCCTCAGACCTGGTGTCAACCATGGGACTCCAGCAGGCTCCACCCTGAAAGGAGGAGGGGGGTCAGAGCAGCACCTTCTCTGTCAGCATGTGTAGCTGGGTCAATCTTTACTTTGTTTTATTCATCTGATCATTCATTATACTCATTATTTCTTTATTTTTATCATTCATTATGGTGAACATTCTCAAAACCTGCTCGATGCTAACACTATCTAAAACAAGTTAGAATTTCCTGCTTTGTTTTATATCACTTCTATTTCTAAGTTCCATCTTCACCTGAACAAACTCTGGCTGCTCTTGTTGTGGAGGCAGACTGTTTCTACCTGCAGCTGTGTGTTTCCTGACTCTGCCCCTGTGCTGCCTTTGCAGAATAAATGAACCAACTCAGATCCATGGTGTTGTCATCCTTCAGCCTATAAGCAACCATTTCACAACTGCTACACATGCACACATGGACATTACATGGCTCTCACACACACACTGTTTTATCACTGTGTTCACATGGAGGCTGGTATGTCTGGATGAACACTGAGCACAGAGAAGAAGGAGCTGGAGTCTTTATCTAGTGATGATACAGAGCAGGAGGAGACCAGGAGGAAACACTTCATCATGTCTTTTCTCCATGTGATGTCACTGCAGTGTGAGACACACACTTTCACTCTCTGACTCTCAAGCTGCACAAACACACGTCACAGCAAAGAAGATGAAGACACAACAGGTGGAGCTGACCAGCCCAGATATCCCACAATGCACCAGGAAAGGTGGAGGAGGAGAAGAAGAAGAGTGGGTCTCATTCATGAAACGTTAGTAAATCCGTGTGTAGATTTGCACAAACTCACGCTACTGAAACTCTACTCGCTAGATTCATGAACGGTGCGGGAAACTCAGATTTGATCGTAAGCATCGGCCCCGGTTCGAATCCCGCGTCGGGCAGTCGTTTCCTGCATGTCATTCCCCCTCTCTCTGCCTCCCCCTTTCCTGTCTGTCTCTACTGTGTACTAGGACTGCCAATGAATATTTGAAATTCCAATGTATATTAGAATTATAGTTCACTGATTCTTGAGAGTCGGGACAAAACACGTTCTGAAAAACTTTTTTTGAAAATTTACACTATGTTGATTAGAGTTATATATTCATGTAGATAAATATCTGTTCTATTTAACCATGTAAAGGTGCAGGCTGGAGGTTCAAAAACATTTTTAACAAATTCACATGTTTACCTTAAGGACTTGATTTGTGTCAACTCCGTCAGACACACTAAAGGTATATATTAATATAATTATAATAGCCTAACAAGAATCTTAAGTTCTGATGTATGTTTTAATAGTGTTTAGTTACTCTGATATGCAATAAAAAAGTAAGATATAAACTTAACGTTTAATTTCACACTGTTATGAATACACAGATTTCTAAAAATGAGCATTTTCAAACATTATCTTTTATTTTGCCACTATAGAAAAAAATCCTGATGAAGATCTGACAGAGCTGACGGAGTTGACAAAATTGTATTTGCATTTCTGATCAATGAGCAAAAGCTTTTTTAAATAGATGGAAGTAACACTAAATTAAGAAATAGCAATCCCTTGTCTTACTGAACATATTTAACAAAACTGTAAATACACCATTTCAAACTATAACAAATTGCACTTCTTCATTTTGTACTCTGAAGCCCTTCTATAATGTCACATTACCTAGCATTTGATTGGAAGATGTGTCTGTTTTGGACAAATCTGCCACAGATGACACTGTACTGCATATATTACACTAATGATGGTGGAAAGGCAGGGTTTTGCACACTGTCCGAGTCAGAGAGACTGGATGCTGTGACATTCTGGACACATATCCTATGGATCATGTCTTAAAATATATCAAGACAAAATTACCACAGGTGCACTTTTGGTCTGATATCCAAGTAAACTGATTTGAAAAAGCAACACTGAACTTCTTCCCTGCTCTATAAGAAGTGTGTATATTTTCAATAGTGAAAACTACACACTGTACCTTTAACATTTTACATCAATCAATAAATCAAACATGTAGAAAAGTGCTATATATAACACATGTGCTGGAAAGTCATCCAATAATAAGGAGATAGAAAAGAGAAGACAATTATTCAATAAGCAGACCACAGTCTGGCCGTGCTCTACAAATCATAACTATATTGTAAAATAATGAAATTGCATTCTATATACCTACATTAATGTGGAGATAAAACCCTAAAATAACATTCTATTCCTTTACTATATTTGAAAATAGTATAATATTAGCACATTTAAGCAGTTATTGGTGGATTTGTCAACTCCGTCAGCTTACATGTCAGCTCCGTCAGACAGAAAACCTGACGGAGTTGACTCTGACGGAGTTGATGAAATGGCATGTTTTTTTCCTTCTGCAGAAAAAAGCCCTGCAGCTAGCTAGCTAGTTTTTTGGCTATTGCTAGCTGTCTCCATTATCTCAATAAAATACTTTCATTGAGTCCACTATGGTTTAAAAAAAAGTAACATAAGGGAGAGATGGTGTTGACATGCTCCGGCTGTGACCATAGGAAAATTGACATTGTTCATCTAAAATATCAAAACATGTCAACTTTACCAGACCATGTGTGGTATTGATGCATTCACCACAGCCAGGAGAATGAAAAGGGATCATCAGGGGATAACTGGCCATGCTATTGCCTGATTTAATGAGGTTTATGAAAGAATCTGACGGAGTTGACGGAAACAGAGGACACAACTTTGATGGGCAGATTTCTGTGGAAAATATTTTTAGATGTTCATGCATGTTGATGCATTGTTTTATACATGTATAACCCTTATCTTTGATTTGATATAAATGTTTTCACAATTGTAGAGGTTTTTAAAGTTTTTTGGGGCTGGTGAATATTGTGACCTATTGCTGAGGACAAGAGAAATAACATGGGCCATCTGACCACTGGTCATATAATTAAACAAATATCCCCTAAAAAAGGAATTATCTATGCTAAAACATAACATCAGTATTCACAATTCATTTAGATCTAACTTTGTGAGTATGTCAATCATTATTTATTTCTTTATTTTTGATATAAATAAGTCTTTTCTGTGTGGGACATGTTTTGTCCCGACTCTCAAGAATCAGTGAGTGATTAAAATGAAATTCGAATATTAATAATTTATTTTTAAATTATCTTCAACTACAACTTCCTCCTACAAATGCGAGTCTCATGTCTCAGACCGGATCATGTCAATCCAGCTGCAGAAATATCTGGGGGACGGGAGCGCCGCGGTAACCGTAGTAACTCTCTCACTCACTCACACACACACACACACACACACACACACACACACACACACACACACACACACACACACACACACACACCTGTCTGTGTGGTCACGTCTGGAGAGAAGCAGCTTCTCTGTTTTCCAAACCAAAACGATTAAAAAATCGTGCCGTTCACTGAGAGCTGTGATGATGATGATCCTCTGCTTCATCGCGACTGAACTTGATCCGCGTTATAAGGATCATTACTGGGATGTGGGAAGAAAACATGCTGGCTCTTATCCCGTTTCCTGAGCGAGCTGTTTGCTCGCGTCATCACAAAACTTGTTTGACATGAATCGATAAAGGTCGAGTAAAACGCAGTTTTTTTTCACGTAGGCCTATTAATATGTCGTTGCTGATTTGCATTGTGTAGCCGTTTGTTTTGTGTGATGTAAACTGTTCCAAACGTGTTTGACATGCGCTGATAATAGTAAATACAGGCGACCTATAAAAGTCCATCTCTTTGTATTGATTTTTTTTTAAGAGGTAATATTCTAACCTCATTTCTGCCATTCGTTGACAGCCCTACTGTGTACTATCAAATAAAGGAAAAAATCCAAAAAATATACTTAGAATAAAAAAAGAACCATTTAATAAGTAAAGCCAGAATAGTTCCATAACATGGGAAAAAAAATACACACAACTACAGAGCTACAGCAGCGACGAGGAGGCTCTTCACAGCCTCAGCTGTAGAGGAGCATGGTTGTATCAACACATGAAGTTGTATAGGCAAGTTATATTGTTACAGAAGCACCAGCCGTCTGTCACAGCTCCATCCAAACCGGTGCCAGCTGGATGAAGTGTACGTCCACCGAGCGTCGAGCAACGTGTAGCAACACACACTCTGCATCGCATATCAGCTGCACATTTATGGAATCAGGTTTTATGTCAGATTATTATTATCATCATTAGATGGAGCCTTGACGTGTGTGTGTAACCGATCCCTAAAACGTTTGTCATGTTTAAATGACGTGTTTCAACATAAGAATTACAAAATTGTAATTTCCAACAGTGACAAACAACATTTCTGTGCATTCCAACATTTACACAAGCACTACACACAGTCAGGAGCAGGTGTAGATTTTGTGAGTAGCTACGAAAAAATTCTCTCTGACGGATTCGCGATAGTGTTGCCTCTTTCTCACTGAACACAGCGCTGTCGCTCCTGCTCCTCTCTGCTCCTCTCTCTCTGTCTCACTGAGGGGCGGGGCTGCCCCGCGCCGTGCGCTGTGTCTGTGAGAGCACGTGTACGAGTGCACGCCGCTGCATCATAGATGTAACTCATACTGTATAACTCCATGTGCTGCAGACGTGAACGTGGAGCGAGCGAACCTTCGTGAGTTATAAAGCCATCAACATGACTTGGTGCCTGCTAACAACTTAGCCTACCACTTATTCCACATGCTTAAATATGAGTCATATTTCAGTGCTTGTTTGGCTAACACTAGCTTCTTAGAGCACAAAATGAAAGCTCTTATTTGAGAAACACTGAAGCTGTTGCAGTCATCTTGTTAATGACAACTGTCTGTAGAGTGTGGAGGCTGTTTATCTTGTCACAAATCACAAAAACTTCCAATTGAGACAAACAAGTCCCAAGCAAGCCCGTCTAACATTAGGCTACCTGAATGTAGTGAAACACAGCAGCAACAGAAGGAATCACTCATTCAACTTGTCGTGAAAATGTTAATTTGTTTCCAGATTAAATTTATTCTGATTTTGCTGTTAAACTTTGCTGTTCTTACTGTAGAAACATGTACTGTAGATTAGCAGTGAATAAACTCACGTTGGCAATAATTTGTTGACACAAAAGAAATGGCAATTAAGACAGACACCTTTTACGCAGTGGATAAACTTCAAATAGCCTATTCATTTGTCTTCAGAGATTATTTACAAATGGATTTTAACAAGAAAATACTTGTTAAAAATCTTTGTAGAAGGTGAGTCAGGGTTCCCACGCGTCCTGGAAAACCTGGAAACTGTTTGACCAATTATCCACTCATGGAAAACACATGGAAATTGAGAATAAGTAAAAATCACTAATGATTTATTTTCCAAAGATAACTAAGTTATATTGTGAACCCTTGTGTGGGGTATTGTGAGTATCATCCAATCAATACAGTAGCATTGTGATTATTGAGAAAGCTTCATGATTTTGCTCTCAAATCACACCAGATTGCTACATTTCAATTTACAATGCGCACAAATTTTCGGCGGGGTGGTTCAACCCCCCCGGAATCCCCTGGGAGGGGTTGGTCCCTGCCATACCAACAAGTCTTATCCAAACATCTGGAGAGACTCTTTCATCACTGACATCTCTTCTCCTGAATATGACACAGGGAGTCATGATGAGACACTGAAGTCATCATGAGGAGAAACTCCTGATCCCAGTAGTTCATCACTGTGACTGATGAAAGCTGCACAGCTCATGTTTGAAACACTCTGAGATTTTGGCTTCAGTATAAACTGTGTTGGGACGAGTCAGACTGAGACAGAGGACGTCAGTGGAGTGGGCGGAGCTTCACTGTGGCCTACACCACCTCTGGATATGGTCTGAGTGATGGCATCTGATGTCATCAATGCATGGATCACCTGAGACAGATGTTAATACCAGGTGTGACCAGGTGTGAACGGGGCCATAGAAAATGTTCCAGCTCCTCCTCCTCTATCAGACAGTGTGTGTGGCTGCAGCAGCCTCTCCATACCTGAGAGAGTCCAGTCTCCAGCCTGGATCCTCCAGTCCAGCAGACAGCAGCTTCACTCCTAAGGCTCCTGGATGGTTGTAGCTCAGGTCCAGCTCTCTCAGATGGGAGGGGTTGGAGCTCAGAGCTGAGGCCAGAGAAGCACAGCCTTCCTCTGTGACCAGACATCCTGACAGACTGAACACACACAACAACACACAGGAACCCTCTGTCAACACCTGCTGCTGTGTTCAAGTGGCATCAGATAAACAGCTGGATGGATCCTCACCTGAGAGTTTCCAGTCTACAGTGTGGACTCTCCAGTCCACCAGACAGCAGCTTCACTCCTGAGTCCTGCAGGTTGTTGTTACTCAGGTCCAGGTGTCTCAGACTAGAGGACTGGGAGCTGAGGACTGAGGACAGAGCTTCACAGCTTCTCTCTGAGAGGTCACAGCCACTCAGTCTGAAGAGGAATTCAAGGAAAAACACTCACATACTCAATATGAAGGAAATAACAGGTTAGAATCATAAATACACAACATTTCAACACAAACCTGAGAGTTTACAGTGTTTCTTACTCAACATGTTCTAGTTTGTATAAATAGATTTATAGATAGATTTGATTATAAACTGTGACTGTGATGGTACCATTCCAATATTCTCCGGTCCGCGATTTCATTTGTAATGACGGACGGCTGTTTCTTCAGTCAATGATTCAAAATGATCATCTGGCGACCGCGGTACCGACCGCTCCTCCCGCACCGCTTTATGTCAAATGACGGACAGGATAAGGAAGAGGATAAGGAAGTATCCTTCCTTACGTGGAATCACGTGAGTTCGGTGCTTCGTGACGTCAAGCTGCACAGCACTTCCAATTCCCCCGTTTGGAGACACTATCTCAAAAAAGTGTAGCAATCAATTTAGGGAGTGAACAGACTTTTTTCACCTCCAGGCGTCATAGAAAGGCCACAGGAACACATAGGACCCACAAAACCAGTAGAAAGTGGATTTTGCATAATATGGGCCCTTTAAATAAACTAGAAAAAGCATTTCCAAAAATGGAAATGGTGTGAATGCTGAAAGCCATTGCTGAACCATGCTGAATTAGCAGAATAAATTGACAAAGACATGCAGAATGGCATACAAGAAACATGTCCAAGGAAGGAATTGAACCCATAACCTTCTGCACATCAGCCCACTGATGTAACCACTTCACCATAGTTACATTCAATGAGAGAAGAGTAAAAGAAATCCCTGTATAAGAGGCTCACTGACTTCTGAAGAGAGGTTGAGACTTGAGATTGAGATTTTTCAATGATGCTTAAAAAAAAGAAATTAAAGAGTATAAATGTGCCATTAGTTTGTCTACAGATCAGAAATTGAATGAAGTCTCTAGCAGAAAGTACGACATGCATGAGGCAGGAATCGAACCCATGACCTCATGATCAATAAACCTGTACTCTGCCGCTTCGCCACAGAGAGGACACACATAAGCATGTTGCCATTGTAATGTGATGATGTGCTGCAAACTGTGGCACGAGGAATGAATGAGTCTCTTAACGAACACCTGTAACCAATTGAGGGTGGGGAAGGGGAGCAGAACTCAACATAACATAAAAAGAGTGCTCCCCTTGGATTCGAACCAGTGACCGTGGGGTTGGCAAGCAGCCACCTTAACCACTGGACTACAGACAGAGTTGTTGAGAAGAGAGGTTGAGACTTTGATGAATGTGAGATTTTTCAATGATGCTTAAAAAGAAGAAGAAAATAGTATAAATGAGCCACAACAAGCAAGAAGAGGATTTTTTTGTGACCTGTGACTATTTTTTGGTGAATTAAAATGAATTAAAAAGCACTTAACAGCAAGTTACAAAGTTGAGCTCCTTCTCCTGCTGCTGTGAAAAAAATGCATTGGGCTGAATGAGAGCAGAGAGCTCCCTGGCTGCATTTAAAAAAATATTTTAAATTATTCTCTGAGTCTCTGAGCATTTTTGACGGCATTGTGAGACCTAAGACAAGCGTGGCTACAAACCAGTGAGGAATTCATGCGTCTAGAGTTTAATTTGTGGCCGTGCTGGCAATTTATCCAGAAAAAATCCTGAATGTTTTTTCGATCCCTCTCACTCTAGCGATGATGTCACTCACTCTAAGCCCTGCTCGTTAGACGCAACACACACCCATTATAAAGCTGGATTTTGTCAAAAAACTTAATGATTTTAAAGCGGCCAAATATCAGAAACTGTTGAAGATATCAATAAGCTGAGTCATAGAGGAATACTTAAAAAGTTTGTCTACAGCTCAGAATTTGAATGAAGTCTCTAGCTGAAAGTATGTGGACGCTTTAAAGGCTGAAAGAAGTAAGAAGATTTGAAGAGTTTCAAGACTGTTCCAATGCATTCTCTATGGGGAAAAAAAAATCAGAAATAGTTGAATATAGCAAAAAGTATGAATAGTTGAAAAGAGAAAAGTCATAGCACACCTGTCCCGAAAAGGCTGAACATTTTGATATTTGAATTGTTGAAATAGCACAAAGTATGAAGGACTAGTTAAATGCCGAAGAAAGGCAGAAAATGGCCGAACCGAATAACAATAGTGTGAATGCTTCCAGCAGTGTGAATGCTTCCAGCATTCACACTAATAATCAGCTGTTGTTTTTCAGTAGAACCTCCTTCTACGTCCATCACCAGCCTCTAATCTCTGCCACTAACAAACTATATGAATTAATGAACTAAAATACAAAAACAATGTTTAGACAGAGAAAATATTTTACCACTTAAACAATGAGCCATATTCTGCTGAAAGTGAAAAACCAGGTAAAACTGTCATAAAACCTGAGCAGTGTTCACTCTGGTGACAGTGAACGCTGCTCAGGTTCATCATTTATAAACTGATTAATTCAGTTCAACGTTTACTAAAAACGAACATGTCCAATGAAGCACAGCCTTCCTCTGTGACCAGACATCCTGACAGACTGAACACACACAACAACACACAGGAACCCTCTGTCAACACCTGCTGCTGTGTTCAAGTGGCATCAGATAAACAGCTGGATGGATCCTCACCTGAGAGTCTCCAGTCTACAGTGTGGACTCTCCAGTCCACCAGACAGCAGCTTCACTCCTGAGTCCTGCAGGTTGTTGCTATTCAGGTCCAGGTGTGTCAGACTAGAGGACTGGGAGCTGAGGACTGAGGACAGAGCTTCACAGCTTCTCTCTGAGAGGTTACAGCCGCTCAGTCTGAAGAGATGATCATGAGGAATTAAAGAAGAAAGGAATTAAATATCTGTCCTGTTGAAAAGACAGAAGTGTTTTTATGTAATGATGAATAAATCCAACTATCTCTACACTTACAGAACTTTGTTGGAGGTTTTGCCTTTGACCACTGGCAGCAGCCTCAGAAGAGCCTCCTCTGAAGCAGAGTATTTCTTCAGGTCAAACTCCTCCAGATCTTCTTCTGATGACAGTAAGATGAAGACCAGAGCCGACCATTGAGCAGGAGACAGTTTACGTGTGGAGAGACGTCCTGATCTCAGGGACTGTTGGATCTCCTCCACTAGAGAACGATCATTCAGTTCATTCAGACAGTGGAACAGGTTGATGCTTTTCTCTGCAGAGGGAGTCTCTTCAATCTTCTTCTTGATGTACTGGACTGTTTCCTGATTGGACCGTGATTTACTTCCTGTCTTTGTCATCAGACCTCGTAGGAGATTCTGATTGGTCTCCAGTGAAAGACCCAGGAGGAAGCGGAGGAACAAGTCCAGGTGTCCATTTGGACTCTGTAAGGCCTCGTCCACAGCGCTCTGGTAGAAGTTTGTCTCTGCAGATTTGACTCCTGTTGTTTCAGTCTTCTTGGAGGTTGTTTGTTGTTGTGACATCAGGTTGAGTTCAGAGTTGATGAAGGTCAGATGGACATGAAGAGCAGCCAGAAACTCCTGAACACTCAGATGGACGAAGCAGAACACCATGTCCTGGTACAGGCCTCTCTCCTCTTTAAAGATCTGTGTGAACACTCCTGAGTACACTGAGGCTGCTCTGATATCGATGCCACACTCTGTCAGGTCTGTTTCATAGAAGATCAGGTTTCCTTTCTGCAGCTGCTCAAAAGCCAGTTTTCCAAGAGAATTGATCATCTTCCTGCTCTCTGGACTCCAGTGTGGATCTGTCTCAGCTCCTCCATCATACTTGACCTTCTTTACTTTGGCCTGAACCACCAGGAAGTGGATGTACATCTCAGTAAGGGTCTTGGGCAGCTCTCCTCCCTCTCTGGTCTTCAGCTCCTCCAGAACTGTAGCAGTGATCCAGCAGAAGACTGGGATGTGGCACATGATGTGGAGGCTTCGTGAGGTCTTGATGTGGGAGATGATCTCTCTGGCCTGCTCCTTATCTCTGAACCTCTTCCTGAAGTACTCCTCCTTCTGTGGGTCAGTGAACCCTCTGACCTCTGTCACCATGTCAACACAGTAAGGAGGGATCTGATTGGCTGCTGCAGGTCGTGTGGTTATCCAGAGGCGAGCAGAGGGAAGCAGGTTCCCCCTGATGAGGTTGGTCAGCAGCACGTTGACTGAGGTGGACTCTGTCACATCAGTCAGGATCTCAGTGTTGTGGAAGTCCAGAGGAAGTCGACACTCGTCCAGACCGTCAAAGATGAAGACGACCTGGAACTGATCAAACCTGCAGATTCCTGCTTCTTTGGTTTCAGAGAAGAAGTGATGAACAAGTTCCACCAAGCTGAACTTTTTCTCTTTCAGCACATTCAGCTCTCTGAAGGTGAAGGGAAATGTGAAGTGTATGTCCTGGTTGGTTTTGTCTTCAGCCCAGTCCAGAGTGAACTTCTGTGTTAAGACTGTTTTCCCAATGCCAGCCACTCCCTTTGTCATCACTGTTCTGATTGGTCGGTCTCTTCCAGGTGGGGCTTTAAAGATGTCTTCTTGTCTGATGGTTGTTTCTGGTCTGTCTGGTTTCCTGGACGCTGTTTCAATCTGTCTGACCTCATGCTCATCATTGACCCCTCCAGCCCCTCCCTCTGTTATGTAGAGCTCTGTGTAGATCTGGTTCAGAAGGGTTGGGTTTCCTGCTTTAGAGATCCCCTCAAACACACACTGGAACTTCTTCTTCAGGACAGATTTGAGTTTACGTCCACACTCTGGACCAGGAGTTCCTGAATAAACAAAAACAGTAAAATTCATAATGAAAATATAACATTTTAATTCCTCTAAATAGCGACTATATGAACATGTTTCCCTCCATGTGTTGACGTCAGTGAACATATCATTTTTCCATCTGTTGTATCTTTAGAGAAATCCTCTTACTGTGGTGCAGACGCTCAGCCAGCTCCTCCTGCTTCATCCTCCTCAGGAAGTTCACTGTGATCATCACTAATGCCTCTCTGCTGCTCATCCTCTGCTCTTCATCCTCACCATCCAACACCTCCTCATCCTCCCTCTGACTCCCTGAGCATTCTGGGTAATCTGGACTCAGAGCCTTGTGGATCTTCTTCAGCTCGTTCTTGACAAAAGTGACCATGTTCTCCTCCAGCAGCTGGAACAGAAACTCTATGAGTGACAGCATCAAACTAAAACCATGGAGCCAAACATGAGATCCATGTTGGACAGACTGACAATCCACTGGTGTCAAAGTGCAGCATGGAGATGATGGTGAACACAACAGATGTAACAGCAGCTGTTGGACATGTCCTCACCATAAATATGGAGTCCAGGTGTGTTTGATGCTGCTGGGCAAACTGACCACTGGGAACCTCTGAGCTCTCCTGGTCCACTCTGTGGAGGAATCAGTGTCAAGTCAACATCAGGACAGAGAGATAATACAAGATGGACTTTATATGTCCCCTGAGGACGTTCACAACAGACAGAGACACTTTGGTTTCAGACCAGGTCCAACAACACCTCGTACAAACTGGTTCTTTTCTACAATAACCTGAGTCTGACTGTCAGTTACAGCTTACATCTGATCAGCTGATCCACGTCCCCCTTTAAAGTCAATGATCCAGTCCCTTGACTGGTTGCTCTTTAAAGACAGACAGCTGGGTTCAGGAGAGTCTGGTCTCTGCTGCTGGATCCTGAAACAACAACACAACTCATGTTTAACAGTTTTAGGTTTTCAAAAGAATTCTCTGCAAAGTTATTTTAAGGGTTACAAATGTGAATGACTTCCTTTTCCTACATTTTGTAACAATGGGCCTCATTCACCAATATCTCTTTAAGTTCATTCATCTTCTATACAGCTCATCCTCACTAGGGTGGAGGGTGAGCTGGAGCCTTTCTCAGCTGACTTTGGGCAGGAGGCGGGGTTCACCCTGGACAGGTCACCAGTCTATCACAGGGCCAACATATACAGACACACATTCACACCTATGGGCAATTTAGAGTCACCAGTTCACCTGCATGTCTTTGGTCTGTGGGAGGAAGCTGGAGAGAACCCACACATGCACGGGGAGAACATGCAAACTCTACGTCAGATTCATGAACGTGTTGTTAAATCCAGAATGCCAGAGAAGGTGAGTTGAGAAAGAAAGTTAAAATGCCCAAACAAAAATCAGCTGTGATATTTAGTAGCGTCAGCAGTGGATGCAATAACAGAAAAAAAGACGCATGGGATGCTGTCAGTCATTCACTGAACGTGTGTCTGAGTTATAACTCAGTTTTAATGAGAATCATGGAAATGTGACTCCACAGGAAGAACGTTCAACAGAAAGTCAAAAATGTTAAATTAAATGTAGTTTTGTCTCTTACATCTGATCAGCTGATCCACCTCCTCCTTTAAAGTTAATGAACCCTCCCTTTGACATGTCGCTCTTTAAAGACAGACAGCTGGGTTCAGGAGAGTCTGGTCTCTGCTGCTGGATCCTGAAACAACAACACAACTGATAAATGTGCATGTTGGAGAAAATCTGATGACAAATATCTTCAACCTTTTAATAAACACAACAACTGAGTTTTAGAGAGAAAAGTCTTTCTGACTGTTTTCAACTCTGACCTTTGACCTGTGGTCTGGCTCTTGGTTTTAGAGGGAGGGGCTCCCTCCTCTCTGTCCTCACACTGATCCATGCTGCTGAGCTCACATCCACATCAGCTCACACACACTTTGTAGCTTCACCTGCAGAGGAAACACACATCATTCATGTGCACAGCAGCTCACATGTCCATCATGTCTCCAGCTGCTCCTCCACTGATTGGCTCTTCTCCTCTGCTTCATATCAGTGTCAGTTGAATGCAGTCACACAGCAGTGAGGAAGAGGAAGCTGCCATCAGCTGCTGTACTTCTACTATCAGTCCACTAGATGGCGTCATGAAGCTGCAGCCCAGCAACATGATCCATGGACCACTGTTTCCATCCACTGACACACACAAGGACTGAGATCCACTGAGTTGATGTGACACAGTCTCTGTGTGGACAGCGTCCCTGTAGAAAACCACTGGATCAAACAAGCTACAGCTGATTATTACACACACAACAACTGGGCCAAGACTTATTTCACCTCACAGCTCCACTATCACAACATTCACTCATTTC
This sequence comes from Trachurus trachurus, assembly GCF_905171665.1. Taxonomy (NCBI): domain Eukaryota; kingdom Metazoa; phylum Chordata; class Actinopteri; order Carangiformes; family Carangidae; genus Trachurus; species Trachurus trachurus. The sequence goes on from NC_139892.1 coordinate 39,835,628, forward strand.
ACTCACACTGGAAATTCAAAGAGAGAAAAACACTCTCCAGCTGCCACTGACACTTATTTTCGTCTATTTTTTTTAGTGTTTAATTGTAGGGGAGACCAGGGATGGTTGTAACATTTTTGTCATTTCTGCCTGAATCTTGGAGCTCTTTTAAACCAGTGCATTCAAAATGTCAGACCGAGTAGTTATATGTGTCTGATATTAAATGGCTGTTAACTGTTAACTGTACAACACAAACAGAAAGGGCATGGTTGAGTCTCAAACACGAGATGTGTGTCCTAGTTACTGTCAGCCATAGTCTGATCCTAACCTAAGCCCTGTACCCCGTCTTCATCATTGTCTATCGAGACCTAGGCTACTGAAATTCAAAGAAAACATAAATACAATTCAAGTTCATGTCGCAGTTGGTTGTAACATTCTTGATTGTTGTTGAGAGTGTTGTTACAACTAACCCCAGACTGTAAGTGTTTACCCATGTAACATCCATCCCTGGTCTCCCCTACTCAGTCACTTTGAAGAATCTGAGGCTGAACACGGTTCCAACACTGTCAGTCACCAATAAAGCCTCAGGACAACCCCGATAGCAACATGAGCTGATCAGTGTTGAACAGCCTCACAAACATGGAGGACTCGGTTCTGTCGGTCCAGACTTGACAGTTACAGCTCTGACTCAGCTACAGTAACATTATAATAACACAACAACAACACAACAACTAGTTGAACTCTGGTAATGACAGACGGTGACAAGGAAAACATGAAAAAACTGTTCCTAACTGTACCTTCACACGAGGAAATCAACTGCGACACAACCGCTGGGTCAAAGTTAAATTTAACTTCAAGTGGTGGGGGGGGGGGGGTGTTATTCCTGTAACATGAGACCAGATCGGTGTTATTCCTGGAGACGGATTCTGGATACAGTGTTGTCCCTCTGGCAACAAACTATCCCCTGTGGCCCATGAAGCATTTATTCTATAGATGCAGTCTTAAAGAGATAGTTCAACATTTTGGCAAATTGGCCCACTGTCATAATCACTATAGTCATAGCAGTAGGTTCGTTACCTTTAATTTTCAGTGTAGGCCTAAGCTATTTTTAGAACGGCGGAGCAGAGCCGTGAGCTGCTCAGAGCTACGCTACGGAGGCTCATGGGATTTCTTGGTTTCCCTCATCAAACTCATCAAATACACAACCCAACAACTCCAACAAAGCTGTCGTGGACAAGTTGTGAGTTGCACATTCACCACGCTATGAGATAATAACACAACGTTACCAGACGGAGCTGTTCTAGAGGGAAATTCATGCAAAACCGCTGATGCGCGTTGCGTTCAGGGACAGTTTTTCAGCAAGCAGACTCTGTATTTACCTCGAAAACGGCTCAGTTTCGTAACGTTCCATTATTATTATTATTATAGCGATTATGGCAATGGGCCAATTTGCCAAAATGTTGAACTATCCCTTTAATGATCAGAGCGTAAATGTAGGCCTAATCAAATACACAAAAATATAATAGCAATGAAAAAATTCTGATATTGACAAAGAACAACATTTAACAACTAAGACAAAAGCCTAAATGACTTTTTTTTTTTTACAAAGTAACATAAATGAAGACAAATTCAGCCACAATAACTTACATAGGCCTATCTCTGAAAGATCTATGAACTGTCCATAAGCTCTTCGTGTGCGGTCATGTGACTGCCTGGCTCTGTCTGATTGGTTACACGGAGGCAAACGTGGCGAGTGGCTACATCTGATTGGTGAAACGCAGTCATGTGACAGAGGCTCGGAAGTATCTCCATTAAAACATAAACAAACAATTTGCACGTTGGATCGATAAGAAAAAGTAGCGAGTAGCGACAGGAATGAAGCTCAATGTAACGGAGTAAAAGTACCGCTTCTTCTGAAGAAATATACTCAAGTAAAAGTAACAAGTATGCTGCATTGAAACTACTCTTAGAAGTACAATTTATCCAAAAAGTTACTCAAGTAAATGTAACAGAGTAAATGTAGCGTGTTACTACCACCTCTGGACGAGGCTGCCCACCAGGGTCTCATCCCTACTGGTACCTACTGGTCTCCTATGTACAGGGCTCCCCGGCTGCTGACTCACAATCCAGTTTCTGACCTTACGAGTAAAACAGAGGTAGTCACACTGCAAAAACTCTAACATTTTACCAAGAATATTTCTCTTATTTCTAGTCAAAATGTCATTTCTAGTCAAAACTAATCTCATTATACTTAAAAAGTAGCTTGTTTTAGACACTTTTTACTTCTTTCAAGCAGATTTTCACTTGAAATAAGTAGAAAAATCTGATAGTGGAGCAAGTTTTTCTTCCTTATTACAAGCACAAAAAACTTGCTTTCACTGACAGATTTTTCTACTTATTTCAAGTTCAGTTCAGTTCAGTTTATTCAGTTTATTCGATCAGCATTTCCCCCCCCCCCCCCCCCCCCCCCTTCTCCACAGGTAAAATTTACTAAAGTGAATATTAGTTTGAAACAAGTGAAAATGATCTAAAAACAAGTTAATTTTTAGGTGATGAGTCTTATTTTAAATGGAAAGAGATTAGATTTGACTAGAAATGAGACATTTGGACAAGAAAAAGGACAAATATTCTCAGAAAGATTTAGAGTTTTTGCAGTGCAGTGGTGTTTTTGAGGTGCTCTGGAAGTCTGTTCCATTCACTGATGGTTTTGCTGGTGTGTTAAAGTGTTGTTAGTGTGTTAGCTAACAGTAGCTGTATAGACCTGAGCAGGTGCTACATCTCCGAGAGCTTCTTCTTCCTCTTCTTCTTCTTCCTGACTGTGACTGTGAAGCTGCTGAAGCTCAGAGCTGCTGTCTGTGACTCCACAGGAGGAGGGGATGCCACCTTTAGCTGGAGCAGAGCTGGTCCACACCCCGCTGCAGCTCTATCCATATCTCCTGAGGTGCTGCAGGCTGCTGCCCAACACGGCCATGCAGCAACACTATCGACACACCGTACGACAGGTGAGCTGCTCAGGTACACACACACACACACACACACACACACACACACACACACACACACACACACACACACACACACACACACACACACACACACACACACACACACACACACACACACACCTCTGCTGACGGGCCAGGTGTAACGCTGCAGATGGATCCTCTACTCTCTCTAGTGACGGTTTCTTTTCTTTTTTTTATACTTTATTGCAGAATTCAAGTTCATATTCCAGCACATATCTTATCAGTCACTGGCACGTTCCTGCAACATTTATGACATTTTTTAAAACATTTTTTAGTGTGTGTGTGTGAAAAACATCAAAGAAAAAAGTGAAAAATAGATGGATTCAAAAAAAAAAAAAAAAAAAGAATAAAAAATAAATGTATATAATTTTAAGGGGAATATTAATAATAAAAGGGGGGGGGGGGGGTGGGACAAAGACAGTTGGGGGAAAAAAAAAGGGCATAAGATAGAAACAAAAATTGCATATACATATTTGTTCTCTTCAGAAATCTAATAAACATTTCTTCAGAGCTGAAAACATCCGTTTATTTATTTATATAATCAAACCACTTATTCCATCTCTTCAGACATTCTGGTTCTTGTTTTCTGACTCTGTATGTAATTTTTTCCATTTCCAGAATACTGTTTACAGTTCATTTCCAGTTGTTAAAAGAAGGTGAGATAGATTTTTGCCAATTTCTTGTGATTTGTTTCAAAGCTGTTATTCTAAGTATTCTGTATAAATATTTGTCTTTTTCTGTTGTAAGTTCGGCTGGTGTTATTCCTAAAACTATACATTTCGGTTCCAGTGTTTTTTTAAACTGGAAAATTGAAAAGAAAGATTCCATCATTTTTTTCCAAAAAGGTTTTAGTGATGGACAAAATAGAAAATATGTGAGTGGTTCGCATGGTGCTCCCCACAATTTCGCCAACAGTCTGAGGTAATGGATGTTGTGAATTTAGACTGTATGTTTGGAGTAATGAAAAAACGTGTGTATACCTTCCATGAGAATTCCCTCCAATATCCAGAACTTGTTGTTTTGTGTATTGTGCTATAAGCATTTTTCCAATCGTCGTCTTCTATTTGTACTTGATTGATCTTGATTCCACTTTGTCCTAATTAGGTCTTGTGTTTCTTCACTGTCTCCTAGTATTTGATATATTTTTGAGAGCGTATTCTTGATATCTAAATTATAATTTTTTATCATAAAAGTTATTAATTGATGTTGTTCGTGGTGACCCTCACACACACACACACACGCACACACACACACACACACACACACACACACACACACACACACACACACACACACACACACACACACACACACACACCTCTGCTGACGGATGCTGGACTCTCTCTAGTGACGGTTTCTGAGCTGAGGATGCAGAGAGAAGCTGGATGGAGCTGCAGACTGGTTAGATGGACAGTCTGATGATGTCACATGTTTATTGGTCGTGTTTAGTGTTGAGTTTAGATGTGATGATCCTGAATTGATTGATTGATTTGATCCTGATCAGATGTTGTTAGTGTTCAGTGAGTTTGTCGTTTGTTTTCCTGTTTGTTCTTTGTGTTTTTATTTCATTTCTCCACGTCGGGGCACCAGAGAATAAATATGTGGGGCTCCGGTGGGAGGGAGGAGTCACTACTGTCACTGTCATTTCATCTTCAACATCACGTGGAGGAAAACATTAAAGGACAATTCCGGGCAAATTCACCTCGGGGCTGTATGTTCTTAACATTTTAGGTCTAACAGAAGGAATCTGAAGGTTTTCAGTTTAAAGGGATAGTTCAACATTTTGGCAAATTGGCCCATTGCCATAATCGCTATAGTCATAGCAGTAGGTTCATTACCTTTAATTGTAGGTGTAAGCTATTTTCAGTACGGCGGAGCGCAGCAGCTGGCTGCTCAGAGCTACGCTATGGAGGCTAAGGGAATTTCTTGGTTTCCCTCATTAAACTCATCAAATTCAACATCCCAAAACTCCACAGCGCTTTTGTAGACAAGTTGTGACCTGCACAACCACCACGCTATGAGATAAGGACGGAACGATACGAAACGGAGCCGTTTTCGAGGTAAATACAGGGTAAATACGGATACTGCTTGCTGAAAAACTGTCCCTGAACGCAACGCACATCAGCGGTTTTGTATGAATTTACCTCGAAAACGGCTCCGTTTCGTATCGTTCCGTCATTATCTCATAGCGTGGTGGTTGTGCAGGTCACAACTTGTCTACAAAAGCGCTGTGGAGTTTTGGGATATTTGATGAGTTTAATGAGGGAAACCAAGAAATTCCCTTAGCCTCCATAGTGTAGCTCTGAGCAGCCAGCTGCTGCGCTCTGCTGTACTGAAAATAGCTTACACCGACAATTAAAGGTAATGAACCTACTGCTATGACTATAGGGATTATGGCAATGGGTCAATTTGCCAAAATGTTGAACTATCCCTTTAATTTCTCCTGTTTTGCGGTAGTTGTGTCTGTCCCCGCGTCGCCACGGCAGCGATGAATGGGAGCGGATTGAAGTTCTGCTGCTTAGGCTGTTTCCATCCCTCAAAGCCACAGACAGCGTCAGATGGAGACTCAAACATGCACCGAGAAGTTTATTTACTTCAACAAGTCGACATGTTTGTAAAACTAGATCTAATTCAAAGTCTGGCGGAGTCGAGACCCAAGTTGACGCTCGGTGTGTTCAGGTGCAGTGGGAAGCTCCCGTTTGTGTCAGAAACACAGGAATATCAACTCTGGACTTGAAGTAAAAAAAACTTCTTGGCGCATGTTTGAGTCGACGTCTGACACTGTCTGTGGAAAAAAATTGCGGCTTTGAGGGATGTAAACAGCCTCAGCAGCAGAACTTCAATCCGCTCCCATTCATCGTTGCCGTGGCGATGCAGGGACAGACCATAACTACCGCAAAACAGGAGACATTAAACTGGAAACCTTCAGATTCCTTCTGTTAGACCTGAAATGTTAGGAACATACAGCCTGAGGTGAATTTGTGTTGAAATTGTCCTTTAAAGTAACAGTGATGATGATGATGATGATGATGATGATGATGATGATGATGATGATGATGATGATGAAGATGATGATGATGATGATGATGATGATGATGATGATGATGATGATGATGATGATGATGATGATGTCACTACAGGTTATTATCCATGAGGGAGGTTTGATTGACAGCCAGCAGTAGTAAACACACGTCAACAAACACAAACTGTTGCAGCTGTTTATTTATTCATTGTTTGTATTTAGTGTTGTTTACTTTAATATTTAGTTTAGATCTGATTTTCCTGAATTAATTTATTTGATTTAACTCTGATCAGATTCTGTTAGTTTATTATTTGTGTAGTTCAGGTGTTTTCCTGTTTATTATTGGTGTTTTATTTCACTTGATCACGTCACCAGAGAATAAATGTGTAGGGCTGCAGTGAGGGACCAGCATGCACCTGGGTGGGCTGATGGGTTTGGTTTTGTTTTGTTCTTTTCTTGCTCCTTTCTGGTCAAATAAACCACATTTGTAGTTAAAACTGGACTTTGCATGGTCATGATGTTTCTCTCAGCTGTCTACACCACGACCCATGGTGCAGCAGTGGCCCTTTGATTCTTTAGGGTTTAAAGTTTGATTTGAAGCTTTTCTTAGTTTCCACAAACAGCCACTACAATGACTGATCGCCTGTCTGATCTCCTCCGGCCCCTGCTGCTGCTGCTGCTGCTGCTGCTGCTGCTGCTGCTGCTGCTGCTGCTGCATTCACACATTCACACACAGATCAGGAAAACCTGAGAAGATCCAGGATTAAGTCTCAAACTGAGGATTATTTTCATTATTATCAGTTATTCACACACAACAGAAAGTATACTGAAACCCATCAAGTCTCTCTTCAAAAAGACAGTTAAGATTCTGGACAGGAAACCTCTTCATTTTCATTATTGTAATGTTTTAAAAAAGTTTAACCTTCTTGATTTAGACAGCTATCAGATTTTTATGGATGTCTGTCTCATCTTTAAAGTTTTAAATGCACTTGCCCCACCACCACTGAATAAATTTATTCAGAGAAAAAATAATGAAGGACGAAGAACCAGAGACTTAACAAGAGGTGACTGTACCGTACCGAGGCGCAGAACAAAATTTTGTCGAATGGTCAGTTCTGTAAGAGGTACACAGTCTTGGAATAAGTTACCACCATACATCAGAAACTGTGACAACTATTTAGTTAAAAAAAAAAATCTCAAACATTGGTTAAAAACAAATCAGACATGTACTCATATAGTTTAAATACTGTTTAAATCTGATGTCTGTTCCCGGGTATATTGTTCATTAACTGTGGGTCAAATTTGTCTGTTCTTATTTTGTTTGTCTGTGTCTGTTTTGCCTTGATATTGTCAGTCTGTGCTCTGTTTTGTAATTGTCCACTGTATGTATGTACTTGTCATCACAAGGTTTTAAAGTCTTCTGTGTTATGTCTTTTTAGAAACCTGCCTTGGGACTGCGGCTGAAATTAGCAGTTGTGCTAAGTCCGGCACATTTACACTGATGCGTCAGTGTTGATGAATGTGCACTGTCCCAATTCAATAAATAAAGAAATGAAATGAAATGAAATGAAACTCTCGTCCAAAACGTTCAATTCTTCCATTTAGATTTTAAAAATGAAGGAAAGAAACACAGTGGAAAAACTCAAACCAGAGAAATAATAATAATGATAATCATGATGATAATATTATTAATAAAGTGTCCTGATTGATGAGTTTGTGTTTCCAGGGTTACACCAGTCACTCAGATGAGGACGACCCAGAGAGGATCCAGATGATCATCCAGAGAGCGATAACAGACGCTGACTGGATTCTAGATAAAGTGAGTTTATTAATAATAATAATAATAATAATAATAATAATAATAATAATAATATTGTCAGACAGACCAACACACGTCAGTCTGTCCTCTCTGTGGTTGCAGTACACCAAGAAGAAGTGAGGAGAAGGAGGCAGCAGCTGCTCACATCAACTATGAAGCTCATTGTTTCTATCAGATCAATATTCATATCAGTGTAAAAACTGTTCAGACTGAAATGTGATTTAGTGACGTTTGATATTTTTAAATAAAGTTGTTCTCACTGACTGTGGCTCCTTGGTCTCATTGACAGTGTGAGGACAGAGGTTATTCAACATGAGGGTTGACACTTTTATTATTAAATGGTTTTATTGGTTCTTAACAAACAGGACACAACAAGTCAGGGTAAACGTCTCTCTCAGCCTCTTCACGTTATATGTAGAGGGCAGAAAAAAGAGCCTCTCATTAGTAGGATGTCATACACACACACACCTTATTTTTTATTTTCTTCTTTCTCTTTATCTTCATTTATATCAGTTACATCCTGAGTCAGACTCCCATACAGGTCATTTTGTTGTCATTCCACTTTGTGACCATAGGTGGCACTGTGATACCAGGTTCAGTGAGAAACTCCTGACTCAAGCCCATCCCATTCCCATACACTAGGAGGCAGAATAAAATGGTGTTTGAGACAGTCAGACACTTTCTTACTGTTCCACAGGTATGTAAAACGTGAAAAACAACTTAAAAATTGTGACTTTTGAGGTCACGTCAATGTATTTAGAATGGTTTGATAACTTTGGTGTATTTGTCAATGCAGCCACAGTATACTCACACTTGTTTGTGTTATTATTTATATGTATTGAAGTTCTATGCATTCATAGTTAAACTCAATCATTTGCCTGATATTAATAAATATTGTCCTTTAGTTTTCTTTTCTACAGAGCTTTATAATATTGGTTCACTTATTCTGATACTTACATTTATTTTCTGCCTCTTTAGTTCTTTGTTGAATAAATTCTCTGTAGAGTGTATTTGTCTTTTGACAGGCGTTTCCTAATCCCTTCATGATCCATGGTCCATCTATAGACTTTAGTTTGCTGCTTTGTTGTTTCACTGGACACTTTTTGTTTAACTATGATGTGAATATTCTTCAAATGTTCCATAAACATTGTCAATATGGTTTTCATTATAAAGTGTTTCCAAGTCATTCCTAAACACATTGATGCTTTCCTCTGTCCTCACTCTGCTGTAATGTGTTTTATTTATTTGTCTTGTACTTGCTGCTGTAACAGAGTTAAGGAGTTAGTAATTCCACTAACTGTAATTCTGTTATTATGGAAGCTGCACTACACGTAGTTTATTATTATTATTTATCTGCCTGTTACAATATGAAGTCGTTCACTCCTTTATTTATTTTTTATGTATTTATTATGATGTATGAGTTAGAAGCTCTTATTTTGAAAGGCCACACTAACGAGCCCCTGCAGACTTGGCGGGTTGACCCGTTTCTAGGCAACAGTCTGCTGTGGGAGTCTCGTGGTAGGTTGACTTGTACTGAGCTCCGTTAATCTAACTTTCTATTTGAGGGTTAAAGGTGACTTTATTGATCATACATGTGAAGATCTGCTCCAGACAACAACTGCTGATGTTCTGTGATGATGCTGAGTGAGATACATGACAAGTTCATTGATACGGAAAAGCTTTTCACTCACTTTGATAGCTTCATGTTAGCTTGTGGCTAATCCTAGCAGCGTGACTGTTGAACAGGCAGAGAGTGGTGTGAAGGTTATTCTGGGCTGTGGTTCTGCTGGCTCCACTGGTTTTTGGATATAGGCTCATGCTGAACATTGTATTGATAAACTCATCAGTCATTCTGTGCTGATTGGGATGTAGGGTTAGGTTACACAAGTGTCTAAAAACAAGCTGCTTTTTAAATGTGATGAGTCTTATTTTAAGTATAATTAGATTTATTTTGACTAGAAATAAGACAAATATTCTTTGTAAGATTTTGAATTTTTGCAGTGTGGAGAAACACAGAGAACCAGCAGAGACACTGATAAGACATCGACGCCTATGGAGAGACATTTTAGTCAAAACTTGATGAATAAATAAAAAAATCCTTAAATTAATAAATTAAAATCTGACAGGAAATGAATCTCAAAATAAATCCAGTAATAAATGTCGACATGTTCATGTTTGTTTATTTATTCATTTATTTACTGATTATTCTTTACATCATGTTTTTGTTTATTTCACATCAGATTGTTTACAGGACAGAGATGAACACAGTTTAATAATGAACTCAGCGTCATGGCAACAGAAAAATCATTGGGACCTGAAAAACAAGAAGAAGTTTACAAGAATCACTGAGAAGAGTTTAAAACATCAACTGGTTTAATCCATGAATGTGAAAACGTGAGTGAGAGACAGAGACAGAGACAGACATGTAGAGACTGAACTGTCTGTTCAACAGTGAGAAGGTTTCTGTGACAGGAGGAGACTCTGCTTCACTCAACACAGACTCACTGAGCAACCAGGACTGATCCTGGAGAATCTAAACCCAGGATACAGAGGTTGAGTGAAGGTGGTGTTGAAGGTGTAGAGGTGGATCAGTGAGTCAGAGGAGACTCTGTAGAAGGACAGAGAGCCAGCAGGACAGTCCACATACACTGCTACTCTGTTAGAGACAGAGGAGGAGGAGGAGGAGGAGGAGGAGGAGGAGGAGGAGGTGATGATAGGTGTGTCTCTCTTATTGTGCCAGACACTGTAATCACCATCATAGCAGCTCAGACTCCAGGACTGATCGTTCCCTCCAAACCAACAACTGTGTCCTTTCCTGCTGATTCCTCTGTAACTCACTGATATCTCAACGTCTCCTCTCCACTCGACCTCCCAGTAGCAGCGACCAGTCAGACCAGTTGAACACAGCAGCTGTTCCCACTGGTCAAATCTGTCTGGATGATCAGGATATGACTGATCCTCCATCACACATGTTGCCTTCCTGTTGTTGTCAGACAGTTTGATCCATCTGTGCACTGTGTTTGTGTCGATTGTGAGTGGACAGGAATCTGATGGAGAGAACAAGACACAGCTGCAGTTATTGATCATGTGATCAGTTATTGACAGTTTGATGAAGACTCATGAGGTCAGTGATGTGACAGTGTGAAGATGGTTGAATGTGCTGCTTTGTTTCCATGAATCAAAGTAAAAACAGACTTACACTTCCTCAGACCTGGTGTCAACCATGGGACTCCAGCAGGCTCCACCCTGAAAGGAGGAGGGGGGTCAGAGCAGCACCTTCTCTGTCAGCATGTGTAGCTGGGTCAATCTTTACTTTGTTTTATTCATCTGATCATTCATTATAGTCATTATTTCTTTATTTTTATCATTCATTATGGTGAACATTCTCAAAACCTGCTCGATGCTAACACTATCTAAAACAAGTTAGAATTTCCTGCTTTGTTTTATATCACTTCTATTTCTAAGTTCCATCTTCACCTGTAGCAAGGGGGAGCGATATTGGGGTAACACACTAAGGGGGACGTGGGCGACGTCGGACCAAACTCCCGGCAAAACTCTGGCTGCTCTTGTTGTGGTAAGACGTGTTGTGAAGCTCTCACGTTGCTCTGTAAAATATGCACTTAAACTGTCATGTAATGCGGTTGAAACTGTGCGCTAAAGTAACGACAGCTTTTATTAATGTGTTGCCGTGTTTTTAATTGTGTTTTACGGTGAAAAAGCGGCTGTAGTTTGGGTTTAACGTGACGTCTGCCGTGTGTGTGTTTTGTGGCCTGTCGTAGGAGGCAGACTGTTTCTACCTGCAGCTGTGTGTTTCCTGACTCTGCCCCTGTGCTGCCTTTGCAGGTGCCTTTTGTCTGAAAAATGCTTTGAAATGTGATTTCTGAGATGTGTTTGTGGTAAATATATGAGAGTTGAGTCTGGTCAGAGCTGTAAAAACGTCACTAGAGCACACATTATTTCACTTTTTATTATTGTCCTTGTGTAGAGGAAAAGTATGGAATATTTTTATTTCATGGTGATTTTTATTCTGTTTTTCTAATTATTATTTACAAGTGGGTTATAGACATGTTAATTTCATGTGATTATTTTTGTTTCTATTCAGGAGAGTATCTTTTCTCTAAAATTATTATTACTATGTATTTATCCATTTATTTTTTTATTCATTTATGTTTTATTGTGACATACAATACAGTAAAGAGCAGCAAAAGAGGAACAAACTCTGGCTGCTCTTGTTGTGGAGGCAGACTGTTTCTACCTGCAGCTGTGTGTTTCCTGACTCTGCCCCTGTGCTGCCTTTGCAGAATAAATGAACCAACTCAGATCCATGGTGTTGTCATCCTTCAGCCTATAAGCAACCATTTCACAACTGCTACACATGCACACATGGACATTACATGGCTCTCACACACACACTGTTTTATCACTGTGTTCACATGGAGGCTGGTATGTCTGGATGAACACTGAGCACAGAGAAGAAGGAGCTGGAGTCTTTATCTAGTGATGATACAGAGCAGGAGGAGACCAGGAGGAAACACTTCATCATGTCTTTTCTCCATGTGATGTCACTGCAGTGTGAGACACACACTTTCACTCTCTGACTCTCAAGCTGCACAAACACACGTCACAGCAAAGAAGATGAAGACACAACAGGTGGAGCTGACCAGCCCAGATATCCCACAATGCACCAGGAAAGGTGGAGGAGGAGAAGAAGAGTGGGTCTCATTCATGAAACATTAGTAAATCTGTGTAGATTTGCACAAACTCACGCTACTGAAACTCTACTCCAGATTCATGAACGGTGCGGGAAACTCAGATTTGATCGTAAGCATCGGCCCCGGTTCGAATCCCGCGTCGGGCAGTCGTTTCCTGCATGTCATTCCCCCTCTTTCTGCCTCCCCCTTTCCTGTCTGTCTCTACTGTGTACTAGGACTGTCAATGAATATTTGAAATTCCAATGTATATTAGAATTATAGTTCACTGATTCTTGAGAGTCGGGACAAAACACGTTCTGAAAAACTTTTTTTGAAAATGTACACTATATTGATTAGAGTTATATATTCATGTAGATAAAGATCTGTTCTATTTAACCATGTAAAGGTGCAGGCTGGAGGTTCAAAAACATTTTTAACAAATGCACATGTTTACCTTAAGGACTTGATTTGTGTCAACTCCGTCAGACACACTAATGGTATATAATAATATAATTATAATAGCCTATCAAGAATATTAAGTTCTGATGTATGTAATTAATTAGTTACTCTGATATGCAATAAAAAAGTAAGATATAAACTTAACGTTTAATTTCACACTGTTATGAATACACAGATTTCTAAAAATGAGCATTTTCAAACATTATCTTTTATTTTGCCACTATAGAAAAAAATCCTAAAGTGAATAAGAAACAAGAGGATGTAGATCTGATGATCCTTTATTACTTAAACAACAAAAACTGAAGAAAGAATTATTTGTTTCCCAAAAAATTACAAAAACATGTATCTGACGGTGCTGATGAAGAGCTGACGGAGCTGACGGAGTTGACAAAATTGTATTTGCATTTCTGATCAATGAGCAAAAGCTTTTTTAAATAGATGGAAGTAACACTAAATTAAGAAATAGCAATCCCTTGTCTTACTGAACATATTTAGCAAAACTGTAAATACACCATTTCAAACTATAACAAATTGCACAGCATTTGATTGGAAGATGTGTCTGTTTTGGACAAATCTGCCACAGATGACACTGTACTGCATATATTACACTAATGATGGTGGAAAGGCAGGGTTTTGCACACTGTCCGAGTCAAAGAGACTGGATGCTGTGGCATTCTGGACACAGATCCTATGGATCATGTCTTAAAATATATCAAGACAAAATTACCACAGGTGCACTTTTGGTCTGATGGTCCAAGTAAACTGATTTGAAAAAGCAACACTGAACTTCTTCCCTGCTCTATATGAAGTGTGTATATTTTCAATAGTGAAAACTACACACTGTACCTTTAACATTTTACATCAATCAATAAATCAAACATGTAGAAAAGTGCTAACACACGTGCTGGAAAGTCATCCAATAATAAGCAGATAGAAAAGAGAAGACAATTATTCAATAAGCAGACCACAGTCTGGTCATGCTCTACAAATCATAAGTATATTGTAAAATAATGTAATTCCATGCTATATACCTACATTAATGTGCAGATAAACCCCTAAAATAACATTCTATTCCTTTACTATATTTGAAAAAAGTTTAATATTAGCACATTTAAGCAGTTATTGGTGGATTTGTCAACTCTGTCAGTTTAATGTCAACTCCGTCAGACATAAAACCTGACGGAGTTGACTCTGACGGAGTTGATGAAATGGCATGTTTTTTTCCTTCTGCAGAAAAAAGCCCTGCAGCTAGCTAGCTAGTTTTTTGGCTATTGCTAGCTGTCTCCATAATCTCAATAAAATACTTTCATTGAGTCCACTATGGTTCATAAGGGAGAGATGGTGTTGACATGCTCCGGCTGTGACCATAGGAAAATTGACATTGTTCATCTAAAATATCAAAACATGTCAACTTTACCAGACCATGGGCCGGATTTACTAAGATCCCAGATAACGGGCGCTATATTGTTTGCACCCGCTATAATATTGCGAGTTTGGTTAGTGCACGCAAAACAGGTGATCTACTAAGAGTAACCCGCTAAATGAAAACACGTGCAAACCGCAATATGTAAATGAGGGTTTTGCGCGTGTAATCGTTTCCGCCATGGAGAGAGTGGACAGAGAGCTGGACGGACGAAGGGACAGAACATGACATGACATTTGATCCGATGCATACAATGACAGCATGTGTGTTCATCTCTCTCGCGCTCTGTTTAGATAAATAAACACAAATCGCTACATGGCCCAACTCGTCATATAGTGACGAACAGGCAGCCGCTGCAGCGACAATCACACACCTGTAATATGTGTGTGTGTGTGTGTGTGTGCCGCCCATGATCGAGTGGATTAATAGAGAGCTCAGGTGGGACACACGGATCTAAACACTCTGACCACTGACCAGAGGGATCAAAGACGGGTGAAGGCAGCGGTGACGTCTCTCAGTCCGGGACCGGGACCGAGAGACGGAGCTGAGCAGCCAGGTGAGAGGAGAGGAGAGGAGAGGAGAGGAGGAGAGGAGAGGAGCGCACTGCAGGACAGACGTGCCCCGTGCGTAACAGCGCGTAAAAGACTTTTAACACGGCTGAAAAACTATTACAGAATTACCCAGACGTGAGGAAATGCAGAGATGTAAGATCATGAGGCTCTGACAGGTATCAAATCAATAAACGCATACGTTTTGGCAAAGTTGTATCAGTTAGTACATGGTTTTCAGACGTGGTGAATAAAGACGCAAAAACAGCCACCGCAATCTCTTCCTGGTTTGGTAAATCACATTGCACGCGCTAAATAAATCTATTTGCATCTACTCCCCCCAGTATTTTGCACGTTCTGGCTGAAACGCCCATATTTACATATTCATCGAGGCAAACACGCTAAATGGATCGCACGTGCTATTCTGCCCGTGTGAGAGACGCAATCCTCGGTGCGTCCGGTTAGTAGATCAGGTTCCACATGTGTTTGCGCGTGCAATCACGTTTGCACACGTTTTAATACACGCAAACCTTTAGTAAATCCGGCCCCATGTGTGGTATTGATGCATTCACCACAGCCAGGAGAATGAAAAGGGATCCTCAGGGGATAGCTGGCCATGCTATTGCCTGATTTAATGAGGTTTATGAAAAAATCTGACGGAGTTGACGGAAACAGAGGACACAACTTTGATGGGCAGATTTCTGTGGAAAATATTTTTAGATGTTCATGCATGTTGATGCATTGTTTTATACATTTATAACCCTTATCTTTGATTTGATATAAATGTTTTCACAATTGTAGAGGTTTTTAAAGTTTTTTGGGGCTGGTGAATGTTGTGACCTATTGCTGAGGACAGGAGAAATAACATGGGCCGTCTGACCACTGGTCATATAATTAAACAAATATCCCCTAAAAAAGGAATTATCTATGCTAAAACATAACATCAGTATTCACAATTCATTTAGATCTAACTTTATGAGTATGTCAATCATTATTTATTTCTTTATTTTTGATATAAATAAGACTTTTCTATGTGGGACATGTTTTGTCCCGACTCTCAAGAATCAGTGAGTGATTAAAATGAAATTCGAATATTAATAATTTATTTTTAAATTATCTTCAACTACAACTTCCTCCTACAAATGCGAGTCTCATGTCTCAGACCGGATCATGTCAATCCAGCTGCAGAAATATCTGGGGGACGGGAGCGCCGCGGTAACCGTAGTAACTCTCTCACTCACTCACTCACACACACACACACACACACACACACACACACACACACACACACACACACACACGCACACACCTGTCTGTGTGGTCACGTCTGGAGAGAAGCAGCTTCTCAGCGTTAATCACGCGTTAAAAAAATCATGCCGTTCACTGAGAGCTGTGATGATGATGATCCTCTGCTTCATCGTGACTGAACTTGATCCGCGTTATAAGGATCATTACTTGGCTGTGAGAATAAAACATGCCGGCTCTTATCCCGTTTCCAGAGCGAGCTGTTTGCTCGCGTCATCACAAAACTTGTTTGACATGAATTGATAAAGGCGGAGTAAAACGCAGTCTTTTTTCACGTAGGCCTATTAATATGTCATTGCTGATTTGCATTGTGTAGCCGTTTGTTTTGTGTAATGTAAGCTGTTCCAAACGTGTTTGACATGCGCTGATAATAGTAAATACAGGCGACCTATAAAAGTCCATCTCTTTGTATTGATTTTTTTAAAGAGGTAATATTCTAACCTCATTTCTGCCATTCGTTGACAGCCCTACTGTGTACTATCAAATAAAGGAAAAAATCCAAAAAATATATTTAAAATAAAAAAAGAACAATTTAATAAGTAAAGCCAGAATAGTATCATAACATGGAGAAAAAAAAATACACACAACTCCAGAGCTACAGCAGCCACAGGAGGAGGAGGCTCTTCCCAGCCTCAGCTGTAGAGGAGCATGGTTGTATCAACACATGAAGTTGTATAGGCAGGTTATATTGTTACAGAAGCACCAGCCGTCTGTCACAGCTCCATCCAAACCGGTGCCAGCTGGATGAAGTGTACGTCCACCGAGCGTGTAGCAACGTGTAGCAACACACACTCTGCATCGCATATCAGCTGCACATTTATGGAATCAGGTTTTATGTCAGATTATTATTATCATCATTAGATGGAGCCTTGACGTGTGTGTGTAACCGATCCCTAAAACGTTTGTCATGTTTAAATGACGTGTTTCAACATCAGAAAGAGTAATACGATTTAAAATTGTAATTTCCAACAGTGACAAACAACATTTCTGTGCATTCGAACATTTACACAAGCACTACACACAGTCAGGAGCAGGTGTAGATTTTGTGAGTAGCTACGAAAAAATTCTCTCTGACGGATTCGCGATAGTGTTGCCTCTTTCTCACTGAACACCATGCTGTCGCTCCTGCTCCTCTCTGCTCCTCTCTCTGTCTCACTGAGGGGCGGGGCTGCCTCGCGCCGTGCGCTGTGTCTGTGAGAGCACGTGTACGAGTGCACGCCGCTGCATCATAGATGTAACTCATATGACTGTATAACTCCATGTGCTGCAGACGTGAATGTGGAGCGAGCGAACCTTGGTGAGTTATAAAGCCATCAACATGACTTGGTGCCTGCTAACAACTTAGCCTACCACTTATTCCACATGCTTAAATATGAGTCATATTTCAGTGCTTGTTTGGCTAACACTAGCTACTTAGAGCACAAAATGAAAGCTCTTATTTGAGAAACACTGAAGCTGTTGCAGTCATCTTGTTAATGACACCTGTCTGTGGAGTGTGGAGGCTGTTTATCTTGTCACAAATCACAAAAACTTCTAATTGAGACAAACAAGTCCCAAGCAAGCCTGTCTAACATTAGGCTACCTGAATGTGGTGAATCACAGCAGCAACAGGAGGAATCACTCATTCAACTTGTCGTGAAAATTTCAATTTGTTTCCAGATTAAATTTATTCTGATTTTGCTGTTAAACTTTGCTGTTCTTACTGTAGAAACAGAAACATGTACTGTAGATTAGCAGTGAATAAACTCACGTTGGCAATAATTTGTTGACACAAAAGAAATGGCAATTAAGACAGAATACAGACACCTTTTACGGAGTGGATAAACTTCAAATAGCCTATCAGGGCTTGAAGCAGGAAAAAATCCTGTGCCTGAAATCTTTTTCCGGGGGGGGGGGGGTACGGCGGGAAGACATTTTTGAAAATTTGCAATCTAAATGAATTAATCTGGTGCACTTTGGGAGTATCAATCACGTATCACATTTAAAGGTTTTTAATAATGTGTTAGAAAGAAAGCCCATGTTGCTTTGTGATGTTAATATGTTCAGTGAACCAAATACCATTCAGTTACATTGTGTTTTTATGTTAGTTTACGTAATTCCGACGCTCATGAATGCATCGCGGTAATTCCGACGCTCGTAAACACCACCACCACCACACCTGTGTGTGAGATGCCATAGCTGCAAAGTTTACTTTCCTTTTTCCTGATGCAGCAGTGGACAGCTCGTAATTTCCTTTTACCTGTACTTACCCAACCTTCACCTGTACATCCTGGGTTTATGTGTGTTAATGCCAGAAGGTGAGTTTATGTTGTTTACTGTCCAATTTGGACGCTACGTTGAGTTAATGTATTGTTTACCTGCTAATGCTATGCTGTTGTGATGGTCAGCTAATAAGCTAATTCTCACCGTGTTCTGTGAGCCTTGTGTGAGGTCGTTGTTTACAATATATGATTAATATCATATGATTCATATTACTGAATACAGTCCTTTATGTTAGTGTTATATTATTATGTACATTATGTATGTTGTGTTCTGTACTGATGGTTGCTTTGTATCTTTATTATTATAGAACCACATCAAATAAATCCACCATAACCTGGACATCTGTATCCTGTCTTTTAACGGGGACACCCACCATACACCTTGCCGCTCTAATAACTCAGCTAAATCCCGGAGAACACCACTTTCTCCTTTTTATAATGAAATATGAGCAGTTCAACAAAAAAAAGAAGGAAATTTGATCATCAGTTACTATAAAATTTTAGTTGATTTGCAGCATTTTTAACAATGATTATTTAGCTTTTCAGCCAGCTGTCTCTTGAACTCTGGGGCAAGGCTGTGTGTGTTTAAGTAACTAGTGTGGTTGTTGGAAACCGATAATTTAGCCAATGCATTTTTGTCTTCCACTAACTTCTTGCACAGCTCCACAAGTGGCCGGGCCATTGTGAACGAGAGATCGATCGTGTTCAGCTATAAACGCAGTCATACGAATTTTCTGTTCACACACACACGGTCGATCATAGATGTAGCCATATATATTATTATACAATGACAATTGGGGGGGGGGGGGTCAATATTTTCTCCAGAGTGTAAAGGGAACTTAGTACAGCGCAGCGCATAATTTACATAAGTCTTACAGTATCCTTAGCCTACAGTATCTTGTTCAATGAAATGTCTACAGTCTCTGTGTAGATGATGATAAACCAAATTTTACACAATTTTACAGTTCATGCAGCACATAATGTACCACACAAACAACTTTTGCAGTCACCAACAAAATATTCTAGATCTAAACTGTCAGCAAGTCACACACACACACACACACACACAAACCCTAATTTCTGCAGATCCACACAATGCTGAACGAGAACCAAACACACTATCTACATAGCAAAGACGATGGCAGATGTGTTACCATACAATACATGCTCTAGTCCAGACAGATTCACATCCTGTACTGGTCCCAATATTGGAATTAATGGATAAAATAGGGCTCTATAGTTTATAGGCTCAAAAGCCTGAGCTATAGGGTGACTCTAATCTTTACTTTAATCAGAAGTGAGAAACGTATCAGACTATTTTAAGAAAACAGCACACAAAGTTTGATTTTGAGGTCACCAATGTTTTCAATATTAAAAAGGTAAAAGCCCAACTAAACCACCACTCAAAGACTATTAAAATTAAATTATAAAACTTTTTTTTTTTTAAATGTGCTACATAAATAGGCTACACAAATAGCCTGAACACGCAAACATCCACATTAAACTTCTCATTCACTTCAATTAATGTTGTTTCCAAAAGGGGGCAACTGTCAAACCTGGCAACGCAGCATGCGGCTTTGTTTACTACCTGACGGCAGCACACGCTAGCAGGTTATGATAGCTCCGCTAACCAGAGTGACATACACAGGGCACAAACGGACAGACAGACACGCAGCGTGGTAAGGAATAGTGACGTTAAGGAGAAGCAGCTTGAAAATCAACATGAAGAGGGACGAGATGTTGATTTTCAAGGTCTCATTTATAAAACTGTGCGTGGGATCGTTACTAAAAGGGTACGTACGCCCAAAAGCCAGGTTTTGCGTGCGCAAAAAAATATTCAGACTTCTAAAACCCTGCGTACGCACACTTGCAAGCAAACTTCCCAAATCACAGAGTTCCTACAAGTGTGCGCAGCTGAATCCGCTTCACGTTCCGCACTGTACACGCCCTGTTTTAACCCTAGATGGTCAATGCAAACCACCACATGAATGCGGTCTGCATGTCAATGAGCCTGACGTGCTGTTGTTCTGTCGGTGTTGTGAATTAGCTGCAGGTGTTAAAGTGACAGCGTGACGTGTTGCTGCAGCTGTTAACGGCGTCAGCGGCTCAGAGCGCACGCGGTGTTGTTTTGGTGCGCTGCCCTCTCAAATGCTGGACCCGGTTCGGCACATAGTTACAACAATGACAACAGTTCTAGTGAATCTGAAACAAGTTATTAACCAGTCACCATCATGGGCCAGACAGTCGTTGGTCCCTGAAGACCCTCTCCCTCCTTTCTCCTCCAGCGGTGCCGCGGTGCAGCATTACGCACGGGGCTCACCGCTGTATTTATATATTTACAGTAGCCTAATTAGACTGATCAATAAAATTTGTTGAGTCAGTTAGTGGTATCCTCCATCCAGAAATATATTCAGGACTGATAACAAGAAAACAGAGTGTAACGATTGTGATTAGTGGCTTTTTCCCAGTCTTTGATATTTAATTGACTCTGATAGGACTGGATGCTTTATCCCATGCAACGCTGTTGAATTAAATCACCGTGGCAACATGGATCTAACGCATACGGGTTGAAATTAAATGTGTGACGGCCGATAATAAAAACATAATCGTTCTTCTCACTCTGCATTTCCTGAGTCCCGTTTTGTGCGTACGCAACGGTTATAAATGAGACCCGTTCCTAGCAAAAAACAAAAGGTAGGAGGCATACGTACTGAGCTGTAGACACCTGACACACACCCCCCCCCCACCCCGTGATTCGCACTATGGAGTGGTACCTGCAGCCGCCGCTCCCGGTGAGGTCGAGTGGGAGAGAGCAAGCACGGAACACTGTGACCCGGGTCTGAACTGAAGCATGACAGGCTAATACCCCCCCCCCACCGCTGCAATGCACTAAAGGTACTTTATTTGTCACATATACAGCTAGTACAGTGAAATTCTTTCTCTGCATTTAACCCATCCCTGAGGAGCAGTGGGCAGCCACGGTGCAGCGCCCACTAGTTTTCTGCACCGCGGTACACAAAACAAGCACGGCTGGTTTAATAATTTTTTTTTTTTTTTAATTAAAAAAAAGAAATCCTCCACCCTGCCGGAGGTCTTCAAGCCCTGGCCTATTCATTTGTCTTCAGAGATTATTTACAAATGGACTTTAACAAGAAAATACTTGTTAAAAATCTTTGTAGAAGGTGAGTCAGGGTTCCCACGCGTCCTGGAAAACTTGGAAACTGTTTGACCAATTATCCACTCATGGAAAACACATGGAAATTGAGAATAAGTAAAACCACTAATGATTTATTTTCCAAAGATAACTAAGTTATATTGTGAACCCTTGTGTGGGGTATTGTGAGTATCATCCAATCGATACAGTAGCATTGTGATTATTGAGAAAGCTTCATGATTTTGCTCTCAAATCACACCAGATTGCTACATTTCAATTTACAATGCGCACACATTTTCGGCCGGGGGGTTTAACCCCCCCGGAATCCCCTGGGAGGGGTTGGTCCCTGCCATACCTTGTCTAAAACTGAAATGACGCCACTGAGTTCAACCAGCTGCAGCTGAAATGTTTCCTGATACACTCTGAAATAAAGTCTGATCCAAACATCTGGAGAGACTCTTTCATCACTGACATCTCTTCTCCTGAATATGACACAGGGAGTCATGATGAGACACTGAAGTCATCATGAGGAGAAACTCCTGATCCCAGTAGTTCATCACTGTGACTGATGAAAGCTGCACAGCTCATGTTTGAAACACTCTGAGATTTTGGCTTCAGTATAAACTGTGTTGGGACGAGTCAGACTGAGACAGAGGACGTCAGTGGAGTGGGCGGAGCTTCACTGTGGCCTACACCACCTCTGGATATGGTCTGAGTGATGGCATCTGATGTCATCAATGCATGGATCACCTGAGACAGATGTTAATACCAGGTGTGACCAGGTGTGAACGGGGCCATAGAAAATGTTCCAGCTCCTCCTCCTCTATCAGACAGTGTGTGTGGCTGCAGCAGCCTCTCCATACCTGAGAGAGTCCAGTCTCCAGCCTGGATCCTCCAGTCCAGCAGACAGCAGCTTCACTCCTAAGGCTCCTGGATGGTTGTAGCTCAGGTCCAGCTCTCTCAGATGGGAGGGGTTGGAGCTCAGAGCTGAGGCCAGAGAAGCACAGCCTTCCTCTGTGACCAGACATCCTGACAGACTGAACACACACAACAACACACAGGAACCCTCTGTCAACACCTGCTGCTGTGTTCAAGTGGCATCAGATAAACAGCTGGATGGATCCTCACCTGAGAGTCTCCAGTCTACAGTGTGGACTCTCCAGTCCACCAGACAGCAGCTTCACTCCTGAGTCCTGCAGGTTGTTGTTACTCAGGTCCAGGTGTCTCAGACTAGAGGACTGGGAGCTGAGGACTGAGGACAGAGCTTCACAGCTTCTCTCTGAGAGGTCACAGCCACTCAGTCTGAAGAGGAATTCAAGGAAAAACACTCACATACTCAATATGAAGGAAATAACAGGTTAGAATCATAAATACACAACATTTCAACACAAACCTGAGAGTTTACAGTGTTTCTTACTCAACATGTTCTAGTTTGTATAAATAGATTTATAGATAGATTTGATTATAAACTGTGACTGTGATGGTACCATTCCAATATTCTCCGGTCCGCGATTTCATTTGTAATGACGGACGGCTGTTTCTTCAGTCAATGATTCAAAATGATCATCTGGCGACCGCGGTACCGACCGCTCCTCCCGCACCGCTTTATGTCAAATGACGGACAGGATAAGGAAGAGGATAAGGAAGTACCGGGACGTGGAATCACGTGAGTTCGGTGCTTCGTGACGTCAAGCTGCACAGCACTTCCAATTCCCCCGTTTGGAGACACTATCTCAAAAAAGTGTAGCAATCAATTTAGGGAGTGAACAGACTTTTTTCACCTCCAGGCGTCATAGAAAGGCCACAGGAACACATAGGACCCACAAAACCAGTAGAAAGTGGATTTTGCATAATATGGGCCCTTTAAATAAACTAGAAAAAGCATTTCCAAAAATGGAAATGGTGTGAATGCTGAAAGCCATTGCTGAACCATGCTGAATTAGCAGAATAAATTGACAAAGACATGCAGAATGGCATACAAGAAACATGTCCAAGGAAGGAATTGAACCCATAACCTTCTGCACATCAGCCCACTGATGTAACCACTTCACCATAGTTACATTCAATGAGAGAAGAGTAAAAGAAATCCCTGTATAACAGGCTCACTGACTTCTGAAGAGAGGTTGAGACTTGAGATTGAGATTTTTCAATGATGCTTAAAAAAAAGAAATTAAAGAGTATAAATGTGCCATTAGTTTGTCTACAGATCAGAAATTGAATGAAGTCTCTAGCAGAAAGTACGACATGAATGAGGCAGGAATCGAACCCATGACCTCATGATCAATAAACCTGTACTCTGCCGCTTCGCCACAGAGAGGACACACATGTTGCCATTGTAATGTGATGATGTGCTGCAAACTGTGGCACGAGGAATGAATGAGTCTCTTAACGAACACCTGTAACCAATTGAGGGTGGGGAAGGGGAGCAGAACTCAACATAACATAAAAAGAGTGCTCCCCTTGGATTCAAACCAGTGACCTTGGGGTTGGCAAGCAGCCACCTTAACCACTGGACTACAGACAGAGTTGTTGAGAAGACAGGTTGAGACTTTGATGAATGTGAGATTTTTCAATGATGCTTAAAAAGAAGAAGAAAATAGTATAAATGAGCCACAACAAGCAAGAAGAGGATTTTTTTGTGACCTGTGACTATTTTTTGGTGAATTAAAATGAATTAAAAAGCACTTAACAGCAAGTTACAAAGTTGAGCTCCTTCTCCTGCTGCTGTGAAAAAAATGCATTGGGCTGAATGAGAGCAGAGAGCTCCCTGGCTGCATTTAAAAAAATATTTTAAATTATTCTCTGAGTCTCTGAGCATTTTTGACGGCATTGTGAGACCTAAGACAAGCGTGGCTACAAACCAGTGAGGAATTCATGCGTCTAGAGTTTAATTTGTGGCCATGCTGGCAATTTATCCAGAAAAAATCCTGAATGTTTTTTCGATCCCTCTCACTCTAGCGATGATGTCACTCACTCTAAGCCCTGCTCGTTAGACGCAACACACACCCATTATAAAGCTGGATTTTGTCAAAAAACTTAATGATTTTAAAGCGGCCAAATATCAGAAACTGTTGAAGATATCAATAAGCTGAGTCATAGAGGAATACTTAAAAAGTTTGTCTACAGCTCAGAATTTGAATGAAGTCTCTAGCTGAAAGTATGTGGACGCTTTAAAGGCTGAAAGAAGTAAGAAGATTTGAAGAGTTTCAAGACTGTTCCAATGCATTCTCTATGGGGAAAAAAAAATCAGAAATAGTTGAATATAGCAAAAAGTATGAATAGTTGAAAAGAGAAAAGTCATAGCACACCTGTCCCGAAAAGGCTGAACATTTTGATATTTGAATTGTTGAAATAGCACAAAGTATGAAGGACTAGTTAAATGCCGAAGAAAGGCAGAAAATGGCCGAACCGAATAACAATAGTGTGAATGCTTCCAGCAGTGTGAATGCTTCCAGCATTCACACTAATAATCAGCTGTTGTTTTTCAGTAGAACCTCCTTCTACGTCCATCACCAGCCTCTAATCTCTGCCACTAACAAACTATATGAATTAATGAACTAAAATACAAAAACAATGTTTAGACAGAGAAAATATTTTACCACTTAAACAATGAGCCATATTCTGCTGAAAGTGAAAAACCAGGTAAAACTGTCATAAAACCTGAGCAGTGTTCACTCTGGTGACAGTGAACGCTGCTCAGGTTCATCATTTATAAACTGATTCATTCAGTTCAACGTTTACTAAAAACGAACATGTCCAATGAAGCACAGCCTTCCTCTATGACCAGACATCCTGACAGACTGAACACACACAACAACACACAGGAACCCTCTGTCAACACCTGCTGCTGTGTTCAAGTGGCATCAGATAAACAGCTGGATGGATCCTCACCTGAGAGTCTCCAGTCTACAGTGTGGACTCTCCAGTCCACCAGACAGCAGCTTCACTCCTGAGTCCTGCAGGTTGTTGCTATTCAGGTCCAGGTGTGTCAGACTAGAGGACTGGGAGCTGAGGACTGAGGACAGAGCTTCACAGCTTCTCTCTGAGAGGTTACAGCCGCTCAGTCTGAAGAGATGATCATGAGGAATTAAAGAAGAAAGGAATTAAATATCTGTCCTGTTGAAAAGACAGAAGTGTTTTTATGTAATGATGAATAAATCCAACTATCTCTACACTTACAGAACTTTGTTGGAGGTTTTGCCTTTGACCACTGGCAGCAGCCTCAGAAGAGCCTCCTCTGAAGCAGAGTATTTCTTCAGGTCAAACTCCTCCAGATCTTCTTCTGATGACAGTAAGATGAAGACCAGAGCCGACCATTGAGCAGGAGACAGTTTACGTGTGGAGAGACGTCCTGATCTCAGGGACTGTTGGATCTCCTCCACTAGAGAACGATCATTCAGTTCATTCAGACAGTGGAACAGGTTGATGCTTTTCTCTGCAGAGGGAGTCTCTTCAATCTTCTTCTTGATGTACTGGACTGTTTCCTGATTGGACCGTGAGTTACTTCCTGTCTTTGTCATCAGACCTCGTAGGAGATTCTGATTGGTCTCCAGTGAAAGACCCAGGAGGAAGCGGAGGAACAAGTCCAGGTGTCCATTTGGACTCTGTAAGGCCTCGTCCACAGCGCTCTGGTAGAAGTTTGTCTCTGCAGATTTGACTCCTGTTGTTTCAGTCTTCTTGGAGGTTGTTTGTTGTTGTGACATCAGGTTGAGTTCAGAGTTGATGAAGGTCAGATGGACATGAAGAGCAGCCAGAAACTCCTGAACACTCAGATGGACGAAGCAGAACACCATGTCCTGGTACAGGCCTCTCTCCTCTTTAAAGATCTGTGTGAACACTCCTGAGTACACTGAGGCTGCTTTGATATCGATGCCACACTCTGTCAGGTCTGATTCATAGAAGATCAGGTTTCCTTTCTGCAGCTGC
This sequence comes from Trachurus trachurus, assembly GCF_905171665.1. NCBI lineage: Eukaryota > Metazoa > Chordata > Actinopteri > Carangiformes > Carangidae > Trachurus > Trachurus trachurus. Next base: position 39,862,241 of record NC_139892.1, read on the forward strand.
TCAAAAGCCAGTTTTCCAAGAGAATTGATCATCTTCCTGCTCTCTGGACTCCAGTGTGGATCTGTCTCAGCTCCGCCGTCATACTTGACCTTCTTTACTTTGGCCTGAACCACCAGGAAGTGGATGTACATCTCAGTAAGGGTCTTGGGCAGCTCTCCTCCCTCTCTGGTCTTCAGCTCCTCCAGAACTGTAGCAGTGATCCAGCAGAAGACTGGGATGTGGCACATGATGTGGAGGCTTCGTGATGTCTTGATGTGGGAGATTATCTCTCTGGCTTGCTTCTTATCTCTGAACCTCTTCTTGAAGTACTCCTCCTTCTGTGGGTCAGTGAACCCTCTGACCTCTGTCACCATGTCAACACAGTAAGGAGGGATCTGATTGGCTGCTGCAGGTCGTGTGGTTATCCAGAGGCGAGCAGAGGGAAGCAGGTTCCCCCTGATGAGGTTGGTCAGCAGCACGTTGACTGAGGTGGACTTTGTCACATCAGTCAGGATCTCAGTGTTGTGGAAGTCCAGAGGAAGTCGACACTCGTCCAGACCGTCAAAGATGAAGACGACCTGGAACTGATCAAACCTGCAGATTCCTGCTTCTTTGGTTTCAGAGAAGAAGTGATGAACAAGTTCCACCAAGCTGAACTTTTTCTCTTTCAGCACATTCAGCTCTCTGAAGGTGAAGGGAAATGTGAAGTGTATGTCCTGGTTGTCTTTGTCTTCAGCCCAGTCCAGAGTGAACTTCTGTGTTAAGACTGTTTTCCCAATGCCAGCCACTCCCTTTGTCATCACTCTTCTGATTGGTCGGTCTCTTCCAGGTTGGGCTTTAAAGATGTCTTCTTGTCTGATGGTTGTTTCTGGTCTGTGTGGTTTCCTGGACGCTGTTTCAATCTGTCTGACCTCATGTTCATCATTGACCCCTGCAGCCCCTCCCTTTGTGATGTAGAGCTCTGTGTAGATCTGGTTCAGAAGGGTTGGGTTTCCTGCTTTAGAGATCCCCTCAAACACACACTGGAACTTCTCCTTGAGGACAGATTTGAGTTGACGTCCACAAACTGCACGAGGAGTTCCTAAATAAACAAAAACACAATAAAATTCATGTAGAAAATATAACATTTTAATTCTGTTTCCCTCTATGTGTTGATGTCAGTGAACGTCTCATTTGTTCATCATGTTGAATCTTTAGAGAAATCCTCTTACCGCTCTGCAGACGCTCAGCCAGCTCCTGCTGCTTCATCCTCCTCAGGAAGTTCACTGTGATCTTCACTAATGCCTCTCTGCTGCTCCTCCTCTGCTCTTCATCCTCACCGTCCAACACCTCCTCATCCTCCCTCTGACTCCCTGAGCATTCTGGGTAATCTGGACTCAGAGCCTTGTGGATCTTCTTCAGCTCGTTCTTGACAAAAGTGACCATGTTCTCCTCCAGCAGCTGGAACAGAAACTCTATGAGTGACAGAATCAAACTAAAACCATGGAGCCAAACATCAGATCCATGTTGGACAGACTGACAATCCACTGGTGTCAAAGTGCAGCATGGAGATGATGGTGAACACAACAGATGTAACAGCAGCTGTTGGACATGTCCTCACCATAAATATGGAGTCCAGCTGTGTTTGATGCTGCTGGGCAGACTGACCACTGGGAACCTCTGAGCTCTCCTGGTCCACTCTGTGGAGGAATCAGTGTCAAGTCAACATCAGGACAGAGAGATAGTACAAGATGGACTTTATATGTCCCCTGAGGACGTTCACAACAGACACAGACACTTTGGTTTCAGACCTGGTCCAACAACACGTCATACAAACTGGTTCTTTTCTACAATAACCTGAGTCTGACTGTCAGTTACAGCTTACATCTGATCAGCTGATCCACGTCCTCCTTTAAAGTCAATGATCAAGTCCTTTGAGTGGTCGCTCTTTAAAGACAGACAGCTGGGTTCAGGAGAGTCTGGTCTCTGCTGCTGGATCCTGAAACAACAACACAACTCATGTTTAACAGTTTTAGGTTTTCAACAGAATGTTTTTCCAAAGAAACTTATTTTTAAGATTTTCATCAAGTGCTGCACATCTTCAGTCTGAGCAAACTATTTAATAGGGGATTATATCCCATAATTAAATAACAATCCTTGATTTGTTTCTATTTTACTGTAGATAAAAGCTGTAAACTATGATGAAGATTTCTTTTACATCAGAAAACATCATTTATCTGTGTGTTTTGTTCTGTAGATGAGTTGAAGTTTCTAGTTTCTTCATGCATTTTGCTCGTTCTCTGTCTCAGTATTTATGGACGTTTGTTGGTCTGCTCCTGTAAAAAGCAGCTGCTGAGATTCTGCTTCAGCTCCTGTAACTGATGTGATCCTCTGTCTCTGCTCTCTGTGTCTGACGTCACTCTGAACTCACTAGAAATCACTGATCGGCCCGTTGCCCTGTTGCACACCTCAAAGCTGCCACCAGGAGGCGACTTGATGCAGCCGACATCACCATGTTCCTTCTACCAGGTGGAAACAAGACCATCAACATTTAGCGCAAATGAAATGATGATTTTAACCCAGTGGTTACTTCCTGTTTAAGTAGATGGAGCTGACATATTTCCTGTTGCTTCTGTGCTGCACCGAGTGTAAGAGTTTTTTTTTTTTTTTTTAAAGCACCTTTATTATTTATTATTATATTTATGTTTTATTTGGTTTTTGAATTTTATCCTAGTCAAATAGTTGTATTTTCCTTTTACCTGTGAGAGGACATTTTGCTTTCTTTTTGTTCCTCCTGAGCCCCCGTAGTCCTCCAGGCTTCTGTAGCCCCTCCCTTTTTCCCCTCACAGTCATGTTTACATTGGCTGAGGGTGAACGACGAACGACGACAAGTGTGGTATCTAAATTGTCGTCTGCAGGTTTGTTTTTTAAAGTTTTAGACGTAGCAAATGCTGCGTGTTTTTGTTTTGGCGCTCTCTGTTCATTTAGTAGCTACACACCCCATGTTTTGCATTTATTCAGGACAGATAGCTTATGTTTTGTCATTTCCATTGGAAATATTAATGGAAATAATACAGAAAAACAGTGTAACAGTTCTGTTTACAATGACTGAGGGGCGAGATATAACAGACGGATGATGACAACTGTGGTATCTGAATTGTCGCCCGCAGGTTTGGGCCGAATAAACGTGTGAGAACACTACAGAATCCTTCTCTTCCTTCTTGTGCCAACTCGCATTGGTTACATGAGCATCACTGAATATTAACATGTGGATGTTCAAGCAGGGACTCTTTACTGCAGCTGATCCACAGGTGCTGGAGGAGCCCGTGCGCAACACACACAGAGAGAGAGACAGACAGACAGACGGAGGGACGGACGGACAGAGGGACAGGCAGACAGACAGAGAGGAGATAGGAGCCACAGCCCCCACCTCCACTCCTCCTACAAGCAGGAGAGTCTTCAAGCCTCTGTTTTCTCGCTAGCGGTAGCATTAGCGATAGCAGGACGTAAACGGGCTGCACGTGTAGCTGCAGGCGGACTGTAAACACACACAACTTCTGTACCGAAACGCACTCGTTCTCAACGCTGTGCCGAACCGAACGCCCCGTACCGAATCGGTTCAATACAAATACATGTACCGTTACACCCCTACAATCTTTTAATAAACACAACAACTGACTTTTAGAGAGAAAAGTCTTTCTGACTGTTTTAAATTCTGACCTTCCATCAACAGATCGGCTAAAGTTAAAAGGATGATCCAGTGATGAGTCGCTACTAACGGACTCATCACTGGATCCAGGTCCAGGTCCAGGTCCAGGTCCAGGTCCAGGTCCAGGTCCAGCAGACTGTGTCTTGTGCTGCTGCTTTGGCCTTGAACACAACACACACAGAGCTTTGAGTGTGAATAATGATGGAGCAGTGATCTGAGTCATGGACAGTTAGAGATGCTCATCTGACCTTTGACCTGTGGTCTGGCTCTTGGTTTTAGAGGGAGGGGCTCCCTCCTCTCTGTCCTCACACTGATCCATGCTGCTGAGCTCACATCCACATCAGCTCACACACACTTTGTAGCTTCACCTGCAGAGGAAACACACATCATTCATCTGCACAGCAGCTCACATGTCCATCATGTCTCCAGCTGCTCCTCCACTGATTGGCTCTTCTCCTCTGCTTCATATCAGTGTCAGTTGAATGCAGTCACACAGCAGTGAGGAAGAGGAAGCTGCCATCAGCTGCTGTACTTCTACTATCAGTCCACTAGATGGCGTCATGAAGCTGCAGCCCAGCAACATGATCCATGGACCACTGTTTCCATCCACTGACACACACAAGGACTGAGATCCACTGAGTTGATGGGACACAGTCTCTGTGTGGACAGCGTCCCTGTAGAAAACCACTGGATCAAACAAGCTACAGCTGATTATTACACACACAACAACTGGGCCAAGACTTATTTCACCTCAAAGCTCCACTGTGCGATTTGCACTGACGCCGGCGCAAATCACTCGAGATTTGGACGGACCAGGAAGAGCAGTGCTGGGAGCTTCCGCTACAAACAAGCTTAAAATATAGACTTATTACATTTTTTTCGGAACAATTTCTCATGTTGGGGATTCAATACAAGAGGGACATTACCAGTGTTGGGCAGTAGCGACGTTACAAGTTGCGGCGTTAGTAACTTAACTACATTTCTCAGTAGCGTGGTCGTAGCGTCGCTGTTTTCTACATCAAATAGCTTTTCAGTAGTTAAGCTATTTTATTGATCAGTAGCGCGGTAGCGTCCACAGAAGCTACATTTCCCCAGGCATCTCTAGACCTTAAATGCGCCGCTTCCATGTGACGTCATGTACGTATCTACTGATGCCCGTCTGCTGCAGCGGGGCACAGCCATGGATGTATTATATTAGGGCGCAGCATGCAGCAGGTGACAGAGGAGGAGGGATAGTTAAGTTCGTGAATCAGAGCCGTAGCTGGACTATGAGCTGGACAACTTTATCGTTGCACGTCGCTCCAAGAGCGCGGTGCGTCCTGTCAGCGGAGACACGGCCACTGCGGACTGAGTGGGAGGACTTGAGTGAGGGGACCGTTCCTGTAGGAACGCACCTTTTAATGAATCAAACCAAACACCCTGAACAGCATGCTGAGTAGGCTACGAGAGGGAGAGACGGCTGCAGCAGTTAAAACGAAAGTTCCTCGTCCCAGCATGTCGCCCACTCCGTCCGTGGCCGACGTCTTTTAAAACAGTGTTTCCCAACCTTGGGGTCGGGACCCCATGTGGGGTCGCCTGAAATTCAAATGAGGTCGCCTGAAATGTCTAGTAGCCTAATTGATGAATAAAAAAAAAATCTGACCAAGAAAGGTTAAGAACCACTGTTTGAAAAGACACTTGGGTTTTTTTGGAATGTACTTGCATAGATCTTTCACTCACAATGGGCCGATATAAATGAAAAACGTTATTTAACTTCTTGTGCTTTTTTGATGAGCAACGGCAACTGGCATATTCAAAAACTGTCAGAATAGTCAATAAACATTCCTACTTTCTTTGAAAATTAAGTCTAAAAAAATATTTTATTTATCCAGTAGGCCCTATTAAATTTTTTTTTAAAAACAACAACTTTAAAACCACTTTCGGTATTCGGTATTATTCGGTTATTCGGCCAAGCGTTTTGATTTTATTCGGTATTCGGCTTCGGCCAAAAAAATGCCATTCGGTGCACCCCTACTTGGAATTAAGTTGGTTTGATGAAAAAAAAAAAAAAAAAAAAAAAAAGCTTTGATGTAGCTAAGCTACTTTTGTCATTTTATTGTAGCGTAGCTTGCTACATTTCTCTGGTGGGTAGCTTTATTTTTCATTTTCATTTATTGTTTATTTGTGACGGGACTTTGCATATTAATGAACATTATAAAAAATGTAAATACACCAGATTTAGCTCAGGGCTAATTTCCATCCGTAGTCCCGCGGCACACATAACGACAATTATACAAAACATCAATAACAACATTTATAACATTTAGTATGGTACGAGTACCATATCACAATATCACAATACTATTACACAAATCACATTACAAATTTAAACCTTAGCTGCAGTGGAAAGAGCAGCATTGTAATAATAGGTTCGGGAGCTGTTAGGAACCATTAAAGTGCATCTGTTATAAAGTGCTATTATTGCTTACAAAAAGTGCTATAATAAAGTGCTGGATTTTAAAGTGCCAGAGGTAAAGTGCCTACAGTTTTGGTAAGAAGAGAAAAGAAATATATAAAAAAAAAAAACAGAAGAAACAAGTATACAAGGCACACACGCCCACACGTACTCACACAAAAACAAGCATGCCCTTAATGTTGGCAGGCTTGGTTGTTGGTAAGCCATATTTTCAGCTGTTTTTTGAATGCTACATATGTTGATATTTCCCTTATGGCCAGAGGTAGCGTATTCCACATTGAGCAACCATGGACTGATAAAACCTTCTGTGCGAATGCTGTTCTCCTAAACTGAACCTCACAGTCACCTCTGGTGGTAGCTCTCGTTGTTGTTGCGCTATTTTTCTTTTTAATAAAATGGCCTAGTGGTGGAGGTGCCAACCCATTTAATGACCTGTGAATGAGACAGGAACTTTTGAGTAGTTGGAAGTTCTCGATTAGTGTAGTGAAGCTTCATTTCATGTAGAGTAACTTGTAGCTTAGCTCACTACATTTTCCAAGTAGCTTGCCCAACACTGGACATTACAGACGAGCAGTATGGAGGTATTTGGATGTTTTTTGGTGTGTCTTTTTAGACGACGAAAAGTGAGCCCAGTTCTCAACTCAGAGAAGCCACGGAGGACTCTGAAACTTCTCCCAGCCCTTAGTCGACATGAGGGTGAGTAGATAATGAGTGAAATTTGAATTTTGGGCGAACTATCCCTTTAATAGACCCCGGGACACAGTCGGGATGAAGAGTTTTTTTGTTTTTTTTTGCACTGTAAATGCTCGTATCACTCTCACTACAGTGGGCAACTTCTTGCAGACAACTGCCTACACGAGACTGACAATAGACCGGTGAATTCAACCACAGGAGAACAGCACTGCGTCGTGCTGCTCTTCATAAACATGCTTCAGTTTTTAAAAAGAAAAATTCATGGGAGAGATGACACGACACAAAATAACACCAGATCTGAAACAAGAAGACCCGGTACTAATTCAACTCCAGAGTCAAAAGTAACGATATGATTAAATCATGGAGTATATTGTTGCTATAGGCGACCGTAAATTCTCAAATAAAAGCCGAGTCTCAAACAGATGCCGTTCTCCCCTGCTGGACCGGGTCTGGCTACTGGTCTGAGCAAATAAAAGCCGAGTCACCGTTAGAAGTCGGGTCTATTTCTATTTTTTCAAGCTCTTGTGAATGAACAAAACCTCTCAAAGTCCACAATCGCCTGTTTGAGCACTTTCTAAGCTGCTTCAGAGGCGGCCCCCCTCCCCCAAACCCCACCAACAAACAAACACAAGAATATAGTATTAGACCATGCCTAATAACATCCGGCAGGGGGACTAACAATGTAAATCAGCCTAAGGCTGCAATTGGGTACAGCCGCACCCCCTTGGAGGGAGTGCTGAATGTTGTACATTGTCCTCCATAGTAAATAAATGAATTGAAATTGAATAGATTATTTGTATTATTTTATTATATAGCCTACAGTATAATCAGTGTTGGGACTGGGAGGGTTAAAATGTGTTCCCCTACAGATTACTGATTACATGTCCCAAAATCTGTAATCTGTAATGTATTTGGATTACTCAAGTAAAGTAATGTATTCTGAATACTTTCTGGATTACTTTTAGCTTACTTCAAAACCACCTGCCTGAGCACCTTTAACACTGAATTTGATCTCACACGTGATCGTATAGGCTACCGTGGCTCCTTTAAATTAAGTCATCAATAAATGTGTTTGAATTTGTCAAACCACAGTTTAATTTGTTATTGGTGGAGCATCCACCGTGAGACTCTGATACAACCTCAGCAGTCACAAGTTGATCCCCCTCCCCCCCCCTCCCCCCCGCCTCTTCTGACACACACATCCTGTACGTGACTCTCAGCAGCAAGTTGACGTGACATTAGCGGCGTCCCAGCGACCACAACACCAACTTTACATGGAAATGAGCGGTAGTTTAGAAAACTGGCGAGTTTTCTTCTGACTTAGAGTAAAGTTACTTATTACACTTTTTTAACAGGTAACCTGTAATTGTCGCCTACAGGACTATTATTTTCAGAGTAACCCTCCCAATCCTGGTTACTGTGAAGAACACTGATCACTGGAAAATCAATAATCAATAAAGTCTCAGGAAAACCAAGACAAAAACATGAGGTGGTCAGTATCGATCAGTAACAGTCAGTATTGATCAGTGACGTAGTAGCTAACAGATTCTGCTCTTATTCCAGCGCTTCTACCCACAACAACAACACAACATGGAGGACACGGTTCTGTCGGTCCAGACTTTACAGCTGCAGCTCTGACTCAGCTACAGTAACATTATAATAACACAACAACAACACAACCACAAGTTGAAGGGCAGAGAACTCAGGTAACGACAGGTGTTAACGAGGAAAACATTCAGACTGTTCACCTTACCTTCACACGGGGAAACAAACTGCCACACAACCGCTGAGTCAAAGTGAAAGTAAAGTTTAAACAGGAAGTGGGGGAGGGGAGGTGACTTCTTTATCTGAGTAGAGAGACTGGTGTTTTTACTGCTGTTTATTTCTACTACTGAACCATAAAGAGTTAAAACATTAATGATAATATCGATCTCCAGTCCGCCGCTTGTCAGTGACTCTGTGTCTGAACTCATCTCCAGTTTCCTCCAGGACGCTGCAGGACTCCATGAAGCGACACGAGGGGGCGACACCGCTCCGTGTGGTGCAAACATGACACCAGACAAACAGATGATGACACATCCGACTCAACACATCCATGATCCGACTACGGTTTGTTATGGAAAGTCTCCGGAGGAGGAGAAGACTATTTAAACTGAAATGTAAGGGCATTAAAAATAAAAAATAAACCCTTCCTTTATTGCTCTTAGCGGTGAGCTCAAGCAATACATAACCTCCATCAGATTTTTAAGCAACCTGAAAGCGATTAAGACTGTCAATATATGTGAAAACTACCTATAATTTATAATTTACCTATAATATAGATGTGCTTTATATATTGCATATTATTTTTGAAAAAATGTTTTGTAATGTGAAACAAAGTTTTGAATTAAAAAAAAATGATGTGAGTATTTAAAATAAGTAGGCTATTCAAGTACATAGGATATTTCATAAAGTAGAGTGCCTATCTAACGTGTGCAGGGATGTTCTGGGTATTTAAAATAAATCAAATACATTCAGGTACATAGGATTTCACATAAAGTGCTCATTGTTCAGTGAAAATAATATGTAGGAGAGGAGAAGGGACCTGAGTGGAGCTCCACAGGGATGGAGCTACCCACCAAGGTGACCTAATGCAGTTCCAGTTTGATGCTGGCACTGCGTTGTCAGGTTGAGAATGCCCAGTAGGGACGAGGCCAGAGGTGGGTAGAGCAGCCAAAAACTCTACTCAAGTAAGAGTAGAGTTACTTTAGAATAATGTTACTCAAGTAAAAGTAAAAAGTAGCCATTCAAACATTTACTTGAGAAAGAGTAGAAAGTACTTGGTGAAAAATCTACTCAAGTACTGAGTAACTGCTGAGTAACCTCTGATTTGTTCCTTTAATGATCAGCGCGTAAATGTAAATACACAGAAATATAATAGCAATGAAAAAATCCAGTTATTGCCAAAGAACAACATTTAACAACTAAGACAAAAGCCTAAATTACTTTTTTTTTTCTTTTTTTTTTACAAAGTAACATAAATGAAGACAAATTCAGCCACAATAACTTACATAGGCCTATCTCTGAAAGATCTATGAACTGTCCATAAGCTCTTTGTGTGCGGTCATGTGACTGCCTGGCTCTGTCTGATTGGTTACACGGAGTCAAACGTCGCGAGTGGCTACATCTGATTGGTGAAACGCAGTCATGTGACAGAGGCTCGGAAGTATCTCCATTAAAACATAAACAAACAATTTGCACGTTGGATCGATGAGAAAAAGTAGCGAGTAGCGACAGGAATGAAGCTCAATGTAACGGAGTAAAAGTACCGCTTCTCCTGAAGAAATATACTCAAGTAAAAGTAACAAGTATGCTGCATTGAAACTACTCTTAGAAGTACAATTTATCCAAAAAGTTACTCAAGTAAATGTAACAGAGTAAATGTAGCGTGTTACTACCACCTCTGGACGAGGCTGCCCACCAGGGTCTCATCCCTACTGGTACCTACTAGGGGTGTCACGATTCTCCAAATCCTCGATTCGATTTGATTTTCGATTTTTTTTCTTTTTCTTACAGCACAGACGCCTATGCTATTTTCAGACTAGTCTAGTCTACGATCATTGGTTTTATTCATCAAATTTTGTACAGTAAATCTTATTTCAAAAGATGGGCTACATATAAGTGATGCAATTTCCATAATGTATCACATTAGGCACTATGGTCACATTTAAATAATTTCTTTACAATATAAAGGTAACATGCCCCCAAAAATCATGATCCAGGGGGCAAAATTGCCCCCAAGGTTTTGAAACAAATATATTTATATCTGTGCATTATCATAATTTTATTTTCATTAATTTACCGTCGTGTCTCATTATTCTCCTGATGTCGGCTTAATGTAATGTAAACGAGATTGCGCTGATACGGAGAGTCATGTGACAGCGGGGCAGAGCTGCAGCTGCTGTGCTGCCATGATCAGGTCCTGATCAGACTGGTGGTGGTCCAGTGAATCAGTCCCGGATCCTCCACCGTCACCAGATCCCCCGAAAGCCCCCGCAAATAATACATCGACAAAAAGTGGCAAGTTGCACCTTTTCGTCGGCTTATTATTTGCGGTGTTTTGTTTTTTTAAATCTTATAACGTCACTGCAACATGCGGCTCTCAGCGCTTGTCGGTGCTGTGTAGTTAGAGCTGCGTCTCCCTCCTGTTTCCCAGGTAGGAGGGGACAGTAGCCCACCAGGGCTGGGTAATAAAACGCTATAAATTGTGAAATAACTTTTCTTCGATAGAAATATGAGACGTGGTCGGTTTCATTCATCCATGTTTTGGCAAATAGCCAATGATATTGAGAGTTCCGCTGCGCCGAACCAATCATGTGGCTGGAATAGAGCCAGTCAACATGTGCATTTGTTTGGGTTGCTGCAGACGTGCACATCAGCTGACACCGCCGGTAAAAAAAAAAAAAAAGAAAAAAAAGAGAGACTGAGGGAGAGAGAGAGAGAATGAGTGTTGTCTTGAAATAAAAAGTAAAGGAAAACTCGGACCAGTGACTGACAAGACGCTTGGTGCGCAATGGGGACTACGGGCAGTTGTAGCTTTGCGGGGGGGGGGGGGGGGAGAATCGTCGATCCTCTCTTTGACTTCGATGCTCGAGATCGTGACGTCATTTCGATCGATTTCGATAAAAAATAGAAATCGTGACACCCCTAGTACCTACTGGTCTCCTATGTACAGGGCTCCCCGGCTGCTGACTCACAATCCAGTTTCTGACCTTACGAGTAAAACAGAGGTAGTCACACTGCAAAAACTCAAACATTTTACCAAGAATATTTCTCTTATTTCTAGTCAAAATGTCATTTCTAGTCAAAACTAATCTCATTATACTTAAAAAGCAGCTTGTTTTAGACACTTTTTACTTCTTTCAAGCAGATTTTCACTTGAAATAAGTAGAAAAATCTGATAGTGGAGCAAGTTTTTCTTCCTTATTACAAACACAAAAAACTTACTTTCACTGGCAGATTTTTCTACTTATTTCAAGTGAATATTAGTTTGAAACAAGTGAAAATGATCTAAAAACAAGTTAGTTTTTAGGTGATGAGTCTTATTTTAAATGGAAAGAGATTAGTTTTGACTAGAAATGAGACATTTGGACAAGAAAAAGGACAAATATTCTCAGAAAGATTTAGAGTTTTTGCAGTGCAGTGGTGTTTTTGAGGTGCTCTGGAAGTCTGTTCCATTCACTGATGGTTTTGCTGGTGTGTTAAAGTGTTGTTAGTGTGTTAGCTAACAGTAGCTGTATAGACCTGAGCAGGTGTTACATCTCTGAGAGCTTCTTCTTCCTCTTCTTCCTGACTGTGACTGTGAAGCTGCTGAAGCTCAGAGCTGCTGTCTGTGACTCCACAGGAGGAGGGGATGCCACCTTTAGCTGGAGCAGAGCTGGTCCACACCCCGCTGCAGCTCTATCCATATCTCCTGAGGTGCTGCAGGCTGCTGCCCAACACGGCCATGCAGCAACACTATCGACACGCTGTACGACAGGTGAGCTGCTCAGGTACACACACACACACACACACACACACACACACACACACACACACACACACACACACACACACACACACACACACACACACACACACACACACACACACACACACACACACACCTCTGCTGACGGGCCAGGTGTAACGCTGCAGACGGATGCTCTACTCTCTCTAGTGACGGTTTCTTTTCTTTTTTTTTATACTTTATTGCAGAATTCAAGTTCATATTCCAGCACATATCTTATCAGTCACTGGCACGTTCCTGCAACATTTATGACATTTTTTAAAACATTTTTTAGTGTGTGTGTGTGTGTGTGAAAAACATCAAAGAAAAAAGTGAAAAATAGATGGATTCAAAAAAAAAGAAAAAAAGAATAAAAAATAAATATATATAATTTTAAGGGGAATATTAATAATAAAAGGGGGGGGGGGGGGGGGACAAAGACAGTGGGGGAAAAAAAAAAAAAAAAAGGGCATAAGATAGAAACAAAAATTGCAATATATACATACATAGATTTGTTCTCTTCAGAAATCTAATAAACCTTTCTTCAGAGCTGAAAACATCCGTTTATTTATTTATATAATCAAACCACTTATTCCATCTCTTCAGACATTCTGGTTCTTGTTTCTGACTCTGTATGTAATTTTTTCCATTTCCAGAATACTGTTTACAGTTCATTTCCAGTTGTTAAAAGAAGGTGAGATAGATTTTTGCCAATTTCTTGTGATTTGTTTCAAAGCTGTTATTCTAAGTATTCTGTATAAATATTTGTCTTTTTCTGTTGTAAGTTCGGCTGGTGTTATTCCTAAAACTATACATTTCGGTTCCAGTGTTTTTTTTAAACTGGAAAATTGAAAAGAAAGATTCCATAATCTTTTTCCAAAAAGGTTTTAGTGATGGACAAAATAGAAAATATGTGAGTGGTTCGCATGGTGCTCCCCACAATTTGGCCAACAGTCTGAGGTAATGGATGTTGTGAATTTAGACTGTATGTTTGGAGTAATGAAAAAACGTGTGTATACCTTCCATGAGAATTCCCTCCAATATCCAGAACTTGTTGTTTTGTGTATTGTGCTATAAGCATTTTTCCAATCGTCGTCTTCTATTTGTACTTGATTGATCTTGATTCCACTTTGTCCTAATTAGGTCTTGTGTTTCTTCACTGTCTCCTAGTATTTGATATATTTTTGAGAGCGTATTCTTGATATCTAAATTATAATTTTTTATCATAAAAGTTATTAATTGATGTTGTTCGTGGTGACCCTCACACACACACACACACACACACACACACACACACACACACACACACACACACACACACACACACACACACACACACACACACACACACACACACACACACACACACACACACCTCTGCTGACGGATGCTGGACTCTCTCTAGTGACGGTTTCTGAGCTGAGGATGCAGAGAGAAGCTGGATGGAGCTGCAGACTGGTTAGATGGACAGTCTGATGTCACATGTTTATTGGTCGTGTTTAGTGTTGAGTTTAGATTTGATGATCCTGAATTGATTGATTGATTTGATCCTGATCAGATGTTGTTAGTGTTCAGTGAGTTTGTCGTTTGTTTTCCTGTTTGTTCTTTGTGTTTTTATTTCATTTCTCCACGTCGGGGCACCAGAGAATAAATATGTGGGGCTCCGGTGGGAGGGAGGAGTCACTACTGTCACTGTCATTTCATCTTCAACATCATGTGGAGGAAAACATTAAAGGACAATTCCGGGCAAATTCAACTCAGGGCTGTATGTTCCTAACCAAGAAGTTTATTTACTTCAACAAGCCGACATGTTTGTAAAACTAGATCTAATTCAAAGTCTGGCGGAGTCGAGACCCAAGTTGACGCTCGGTGTGTTCAGGTGCAGTGGGAAGCTCCCGTTTGTGTCATAAACACAGGAATATCAACTCTGGACTTGCTTCAAGTAAAAAAAAAACTTCTCTGCGCATGTTTGAGTCTCCATCTGACGCTGTCTGTGGCTTTGAGGGATGGAAACAGCCTAAGCAGCAGAACTTCAATCCGCTCCCATTCATCGTTGCCGTGGCGATGCGGGGACAGACCATAACTACCACAAAACAGGAGACATTAAACTGAAAACCTTCAGATTCCTTCTGTTAGACCTAAAATGTTAAGAACATACAGCCCCGAGTGAAATTGTCCTTTAAAGTAACAGTGATGATGATGATGATGATGATGATGATGATGATGATGATGATGATGATGATGATGATGATGAAGATGATGATGATGTCACTACAGGTTATTATCCATGAGGGAGGTTTGATTGACAGCCAGCAGTAGTAAACACACGTCAACAAACACAAACTGTTGCAGCTGTTTATTTATTCATTGTTTGTATTTAGTGTTGTTTACTTTAATATTTAGTTTAGATCTGATTTTCCTGAATTGATTTATTTGATTTAACTCTGATCAGATTCTGTTAGTTTATTATTTGTGTAGTTCAGGTGTTTTCCTGTTTATTATTGGTGTTTTATTTCATTTGATCACGTCACCAGAGAATAAATGTGTAGGGCTGCAGTGAGGGACCAGCATGCACCTGGGTGGGCTGATGGGTTTTGTTTTGTTTTGTTCTTTTCTTGCTCCTTTCTGGTCAAATAAACCACATTTGTAGTTAAAACTGGACTTTGCATGGTCATGATGTTTCTCTCAGCTGTCTACACCACGACCCATGGTGCAGCAGTGGCCCTTTGATTCTTTAGGGTTTAAAGTTTGATTTGAAGCTTTTCTTAGTTTCCACAAACAGCCACTACAACCACTGATCGCCTGTCTGATCTCCTCCGGTCCCTGCTGCTGCTGCTGCTGCTGCTGCTGCTGCTGCTGCTGCTGCTGCTGCATTCACACATTCACACACAGATCAGGAAAACCTGAGAAAATCCAGGATTAAGTCTGAAACTGAGGATTATTTTCATTATTATCAGTTATTCTCGTCCAAAACGTCCAATTCTTCCATTTAGATTTTAAAAATGAAGGAAAGAAACACAGTGGAAAAACTCAAACCAGAGAAATAATAATAATGATAATCATGATGATAATATTATTAATAAAGTGTCCTGATTGATGAGTTTGTGTTTCCAGGGTTACACCAGTCACTCAGATGAGGACGACCCAGAGAGGATCCAGATGATCATCCAGAGAGCGATAACAGACGCTGACTGGATTCTAGATAAAGTGAGTTTATTATTAATAATAATAATAATAATAATAATAATAATAATAATAATAATAATAATAATAATAATAATATTGTCAGACAGACCAACACACGTCAGTCTGTCCTCTCTGTGGTTGCAGTACACCAAGAAGAAGTGAGGAGAAGGAGGCAGCAGCTGCTCACATCAACTATGAAGCTCATTGTTTCTATCAGATAAATATTCATATCAGTGTAAAAACTGTTCAGACTGAAATGTGATTTAGTGACGTTTGATATTTTTAAATAAAGTTGTTCTCACTGACTGTGGCTCCTTGGTCTCATTGACAGTGTGAGGACAGAGGTTATTCAACATGAGGGTTGACACTTTTATTATTAAATGGTTTTATTTAAGCAATATCACACGAGAGGGAGTGCTGTTGTACTGTATATCAGCACGGCTGTGATTCGGTCGTAGGCACGAGGCCGCAGGCCGAGTGCCGCAGATAATCACACCGTGCTGATATACAGTACAACAGCACGACCTCGAGTGTGATATTGCTTTTATACAACAGTGCTACGAGCGCATTTTAGAACAGTAATAAACTACAAGAGATTATGATTTGTTTGTTTATTTAATCATTTATTTGGCTCCGCCAACAGAAATAGTTCCGCAACTGGAAGGGAGACAAGGCTGTTGCCAGGCAACACATAAACATTTCATACTAGCTTGCTACTAGCTACAAGCTTTTCCACCGAGCTGCTTCCAGTGCTGGTTCTGGTTCTGAGCCCGTGTCTGATTAGCACCGCAGCAACAGGACCAGCATGAAGACACAGAGACGTTATCGATACCGTATTACATTTGTTTATCATCTATGTAATCAATATAAACACAGTTGAAGCTAAGTAGCTGAGCTATGTGGCTAACAACAGCTAATGCTAATATCAAAACACATCACCGTCAAAACGTAGTTGCCCCGCGGCGATTTTTTCCCAGCCGGGTTTAGTAGAGATTTATCGCCAATTAGACGGACCAGGTCAGGTCCAGGTTTTAATGTTCAGGTCCGTTTCTAACTGTAGCAGCAGCAGCAGCAGCAGCAACAGCAGTAGCAGCAGAGAGATGGGGCAGCTCCTGTATGGGGAGCGTGGCTCTGATTTAGCTCCTGTCCAGCTGAACAGCGGAGTGATTATGTCTGTGAAAAGTCCCAGTGCTGTTATACTGTATATCAGCACTATAGAATGTCTCGTTGTCCAATCAAATTGCTCGGTTGGGACCGGTCGGAACTAACTGTTGTATAATGGTTCTTAACAAACAGGACACAACAAGTCAGGGTAAACGTCTCTCTCAGCCTCTTCACGTTATATGTAGAGGGCAGAAAAAAGAGCCTCTCATTAGTAGGATGTCACACACACACACACACACACACACACATTATTTTTTATTTTCTTCTTTCTCTTTATCTTCATTTATTTCATTTACATCCTGAGTCAGACTCCCCTACAGGTCATTTTGTTGTCATTCCACTTTGTGACCATAGGTGGCACTGTGATACCAGGTTCAGTGAGAAACTCCTGACTCAAGCCCATCCCATTCCCATACACTAGGAGGCAGAATAAAATGTTGCTTGACACAGTCGCACACTGCTGAAACCGTGTTTATTACTGTTCCACTGTCATTCATTCATTTTAGCTTGGTGATATTAGGCCTCGTCCTTCATCAGCAGCTGAGTAAAAGTCACCGTGGTTTTTGTCCTGTAATAATCAACGCTTCCATCTTTAAAGGAAGAGGAAGAAGTTTACAAGAATCACTGAGAAGAGTTTAAAACATCAACTGGTTTAATCCATGAATGTGAAAACGTGAGTGAGAGACAGAGACAGAGACAGACATGTAGAGACTGAACTGTCTGTTCAACAGTGAGAAGGTTTCTGTGACAGGAGGAGACTCTGCTTCACTCAACACAGACTCAACCAGGAACCAGACCTGCACCTGTAGAGTGTAAACCCAGGATAGAGAGGTTGAGTGAAGGTGGTGTTGAAGGTGTAGAGGTGGATCAGTGAGTCAGAGGAGACTCTGTAGAAGGACAGAGAGCCAGCAGGACAGTCCACATACACTGCTACTCTGTTAGAGACAGAGGAAGAGGAGGAGGAGGAGGAGGAGGAGGAGGAGGAGGAGGAGGAGGAGGTGATGTCTGTTGATCTGTTATTGTGCCAGACACTGTAACGACCATCATCACAGCAGATCAGACTCCAGGACTGATCGTTCTCTCCAAACCAACAGTCATCACTGGCTCCTTTTCTGCTGATTCCTCTGTAACTCACTGATATCTCAACGTCTCCTCTCCTCTCGACCTCCCAGTAGCAGCGACCAGTCAGACCAGTTGAACACAGCAGCTGTTCATACCAGTCAAATCTGTCTGGATGATCAGGATATGACTGATCCTCCTTCACCCATGTCGCCTTCCTGTTGTTGTCAGACAGTTTGATCTTTGTGTTCACTGTGTTTGTGTCGATTGTGAGCGGACAGGAATCTGATGGAGAGAACAAGACACAGCTGCAGTTATTGATCATGTGATCAGTTATTGACAGTTTGATGAAGACTCATGAGGTCAGTGATGTGACAGTGTGAAGATGGTTGAATGTGCTGCTTTGTTTCCATGAATCAAAGTAAAAACAGACTTACACTTCCTCAGACCTGGTGTCAACCATGGGACTCCAGCAGGCTGCACCCTGAAAGGAGGAGGGGGGTCAGAGCAGCACCTTCTCTGTCAGCATGTGTAGCTGGGTCAATCTTTACTTTGTTTTATTCATCTGATCATTCATTATACTCATTATTTCTTTATTTTTATCATTCATTATGGTGAACATTCTCAAAACCTGCTCGATGCTAACACTATCTAAAACAAGTTAGAATTTCCTGCTTTGTTTTATATCACTTCTATTTCTAAGTTCCATCTTCACCTGTAGCAAGGGGGAGCGATATTGGGGTAACACACTAAGGGGGACGTGGGCGACGTCGGACCAAACTCCCGGCAAAACTCTGGCTGCTCTTGTTGTGGTAAGACGTGTTGTGAAGCTCTCACGTTGCTCTGTAAAATATGCACTTAAACTGTCATGTAATGCGGTTGAAACTGTGCGCTAAAGTAACGACAGCTTTTATTAATGTGTTGCCGTGTTTTTAATTGTGTTTTACGGTGAAAAAGCGGCTGTAGTTTGGGTTTAACGTGACGTCTGCCGTGTGTGTGTTTTGTGGCCTGTCGTAGGAGGCAGACTGTTTCTACCTGCAGCTGTGTGTTTCCTGACTCTGCCCCTGTGCTGCCTTTGCAGGTGCCTTTTGTCTGAAAAATGCTTTGAAATGTGATTTCTGAGATGTGTTTGTGGTAAATATATGAGAGTTGAGTCTGGTCAGAGCTGTAAAAACGTCA
Source organism: Trachurus trachurus (assembly GCF_905171665.1). NCBI lineage: Eukaryota > Metazoa > Chordata > Actinopteri > Carangiformes > Carangidae > Trachurus > Trachurus trachurus. The sequence goes on from NC_139892.1 coordinate 39,881,171, forward strand.
CTAGAGCACACATTATTTCACTTTTTATTATTGTCCTTGTGTAGAGGAAAAGTATGGAATATTTTTATTTGATCATTTCATGGTGATTTTTATTCTGTTTTTCTAATGATTATTATTTACAAGTGGGTTATAGACATATTCATTTCATGTGATTATTTTAGTTTCTATTCAGGAGAGTATCTTTTCTCTAAAATTATTATTACTATTTATTTATTCATTTATTTTTTATTGTGACATACAATACAGTAAAGAGCAGCAAAAGAGGAACAAACTGTGGCTGCTCTTGTTGTGGAGGCAGACTGTTTCTACCTGCAGCTGTGTGTTTCCTGACTCTGCCCCTGTGCTGCCTTTGCAGAATAAATGAACCAACTCAGATCCATGGTGTTGTCATCCTTCAGCCTATAAGCAACCATTTCACAACTGCTACACATGCACACATGGACATTACATGGCTCTCACACACACACTGTTTTATCACTGTGTTCACATGGAGGCTGGTATGTCTGGATGAACACTGAGCACAGAGAAGAAGGAGCTGGAGTCTTTATCTAGTGATGATACAGAGCAGGAGGAGACCAGGAGGAAACACTTCATCATGTCTTTTCTCCATGTGATGTCACTGCAGTGTGAGACACACACTTTCACTCTCTGACTCTCAAGCTGCACAAACACACGTCACAGCAAAGAAGATGAAGACACAACAGGTGGAGCTGACCAGCCCAGATATCCCACAATGCACCAGGAAAGAAGAAGAGTGGGTCTCATTCATGAAACATTAGTAAATCTGTGTAGATTTGCACAAACTCACGCTACTGAAACTCTACTCCAGATTCATGAACGGTGCGGGAAACTCAGATTTTATCGTAAGCATCGGCCCCGGTTCGAATCCCGCGTCGGGCAGTCGTTTCCTGCATGTCATTCCCTCTCTCTCTGCCTCCCCCTTTCCTGTCTGTCTCTACTGTGTACTAGGACTGTCAATGAATATTTGAAATTCCAATGTATATTAGAATTATAGTTCACTGATTCTTGAGAGTCGGGACAAAACACGTTCTGAAAAACTTTTTTTGAAAATTTACACTATATTGATTAGAGTTATATATTCATGTAGATAAATATCTGTTCTATTTAACCATGTAAAGGTGCAGGCTGGAGGTTCAAAAACATTTTTTAACAAATTCACATGTTTACCTTAAAGACTTGATTTGTGTCAACTCCGTCAGACACACTAAAGGTATATATTAATATAATTATAATAGCCTATCAAGAATATTAAGTTCTGATGTATGTAATTAATTAGTTACTCTGATATGCAATAAAAAAGTAAGATATAAACTTAACGTTTAATTTCACACAGTTATGAATACACAGATTTCTAAAAATGAGCATTTTCAAACATTATCTTTTATTTTGCCACTATAGAAAAAAATCCTAAAGTGAATAAGAAACAAGAGGATGTAGATCTGATGATCCTTTATTACTTAAACAACAAAAACTGAAGAAAGAATTATTTGTTTCCCAAAAAATTACAAAAACATGTATCTGATGGTGCTGATGAAGAGCTGACGGAGCTGACGGAGTTGACAAAATTGTATTTGCATTTCTGATCAATGAGCAAAAGCTTTTTTAAATAGATGGAAGTAACACTAAATTAAGAAATAGCAATCCCTTGTCTTACTGAACATATTTAACAAAACTGTAAATACACCATTTCAAACTATAACAAATTGCACAGCATTTGATTGGAAGATGTGTCTGTTTTGGACAAATCTGCCACAGATGACACTGTACTGCATATATTACACTAATGATGGTGAAAAGGCAGGGTTTTGCACACTGTCCGAGTCAAAGAGACTGGATGCTGTGGCATTCTGGACACATATCCTATGGATCATGTCTTAAAATATATCAAGACAAAATTACCACAGGTGCACTTTTGGTCTGATGGTCCAAGTAAACTGATTTGAAAAAGCAACACTGAACTTCTTCCCTGCTCTATATGAAGTGTGTATATTTTCAATAGTGAAAACTACACACTGTACCTTTAACATTTTACATCAATCAATAAATCAAACATGTAGAAAAGTGCTAACACACGTCGGATCGATTTAAAATATCGATAGTATCGATACTAACGTTGGTATTGGGTATTGATTGATACTTGTGTGATGAGATCGATTCTTAAGTTTCAGTTTCTCTTCTGTACAACTCCAGGCATTTACAGAGTGACCGACTGGCTGTACAACACCGCTCTTCTCTCACTTCACTCATGCTCAATTAGCCCCTCCCCTTTCCTCTCCCCCCACTCACTCACTGCTGTTTTATTTTTTATTACTGTATAATATTAGCACATTTAAAGCAGAAGTAAGTGGTCCGGTCGTTTTCGCTAATGCTGCGTTCCAGGCAGGCTTTTGAAATCGTAAATTACAGCCTCAAGTCACAACTTACGACTTTGTAGCGTTCCAGGCAACCCACTCGTGTTTTTCCGACCTGTTTTACCGGTGAAAGTCACTATAACGGCCACTCGTAACTTCTGACCCGTGAACTCGTACCAGATCGAACTGGTACGACTTCACGGTCGGAAAAATACGAGTTTCCTTGAACGCACCATAACAGTCCTCGTCCCTACGTCACCACATTCACGGCGTCCCTTGGCTGCACACACAGCCCTGCATGCCGTTCTCTCTCCTCATTGGATAAAAACTGTAGGATACGATAAATGTTTTCTCTTCGGCTCAGAGCAGAGCAGAGGGACTGACAGACCCGTGTTTCAGACCAAACACTCTATGTAAGTGATTGCTGTCGGAAGATATAACTATTTAAGACTTATATTAACTCATTGAGTGCCAACCACGTAATTTCTCGTTTTTCGTTCCCATGCGTTGAGTGCCAAAAACGTAATTTTACGTTTTTTGCTTTTTTTTTTAATTATGAAAATAGACACTTTAATACACATTATATGTAAATTTGGGGACTCTACGACGAGGAGAACTGAAATAGATGACGATCAAATTCACATGACAGCTCATGATCTGGAAGTTTTTATCATAACTCGGCTTCTGCAAACGAGTTCTGCATGCAGATGCAGCAGCTGCTCTGCTCTCACCCGCGCTGCTGCTCCAGCTGCTCGAGCTGCTCGGAGCAGAAACAGGAAGCTCTCAGCCGACAGTCCGCCCGGTCTTCAGCTGGAGCAACACCGTGTCCTCCCCAAAGTCCTCCCGCGGTAAAATCTGATGGTCTCTGGGCCAAAGCAGACCGGCATCACCGACCCGAACCACAGAAGGACCGCGACCACCGGTGGGACCGGTCTTCCCGAGCCGCGGTGGCCGACAGACCCTCACGCTCCGCTGGGAGAAGCTGTGACACGGCACGGTGCGTCTGTGTTATTGTTGTTTAGTGGCGCCCCCCCGCCCCCGCTGGTGGTTTTGTGAATAGAACAACCATTGTTGTATATATTTATCTTATACGAGCCCTTTGATCCAGAAATGCGAGTGTCAGAAGAGCGACAGACACAAACAGAGCAGCTTTCATGAAAGACGCTCTATCTCCTTTTCTAGAAAAAAAGGAGGGATTTTGGTGAAACCCAGCCATGTTTAGCTTGACTTTTCTCAGGAACGGAGGCACGTAGAAACAAACGGTTTGTGGCCACTTGAAGCATTAAGTTAAACCTTTCAATTGAGCCACAGTAGGTGTTGGTGGCAATAATATAGAATACACTGTGGCTCTACATAAAAAGTCAAAAATGGTCTAAATTGCCGGTACACTTGACTAAAACTTTGGAAAGGAGCGCGGCACTCAATGAGTTAACACAAATATATCACTTACTTCTGCTTTAATGTGGAGATAAAATAACATTCTATTCCTTTACTATATTTGAAAATAGTATAATATTAGCACATTTAAGCAGTTATTGGTGGATTTGTCAACTCCGTCAGCTTACATGTCAACTCCGTCAGACATAAAACCTGACGGAGTTGACTCTGACGGAGTTGATGAAATGGCATGTTTTTTTCCTTCTGCAGAAAAAAGCCCTGCAGCTAGCTAGCTAGTTTTTTGGCTATTGCTAGCTGTCTCCATTATCTCAATAAAATACTTTCATTGAGTCCACTATGGTTCATAAGGGAGAGATGGTGTTGACATGCTCCGGCTGTGACCATAGGAAAATTGACATTGTTCATCTAAAATATCAAAACATGTCAACTTTAACAGACCATGTGTGGTATTGATGCATTCACCACAGCCAGGAGAATGAAAAGGGATCCTCAGGGGATAGCTGGCCATGCTATTGCCTGATTTAATGAGGTTTATGGAAAAATCTGACGGAGTTGACGGAAACAGAGGACACAACTTTGATGGGCAGATTTCTGTGGAAAATATTTTTAGATGTTCATGCATGTTGATGCATTGTTTTATACATTTATAACCCTTATCTTTGATTTGATATAAATGTTTTCACAATTGTAGAGGTTTTTAAAGTTTTTTGGGGGCTGGTGAATATTGTGACCTATTGCTGAGGACAAGAGAAATAACATGGGCCGTCTGACCACTGGTCATATAATTAAACAAATATCCCCCAAAAAAGGAATTATCTATGCTAAAACATAACATCAGTATTCACAATTCATTTAGATCTAACTTTATGAGTATGTCAATCATTATCTATTTCTTTATTTTTTGATATAAATAAGACTTTTCTATGTGGGACATGTTTTGTCCCGACTCTCAAGAATCAGTGAGTGATTAAAATGAAATTCGAATATGAAAATATGATATTCGAATATTAATAATTTATTTTTTAATTATCTTCAACTACAACTTCCTCCTACAAATGCGAGTCTCATGTCTCAGACCGGATCATGTCAATCCAGCTGCAGAAATATCTGGGGGACGGGAGCGCCGCGGTAACCGTAGTAACTCACACAGACACACACACACACACACACCTGTCTGTGTGATCACGTCTGGAGAGAAGCAGCTTCTCTGAGTTAATCGTGCATTTAAAAAATTGTGCCATTCACTGAGAGCTGTGATGATGATGATCCTCTGCTTCATCGTGACTGAACTTGATCCGCGTTATAAGGATCATTACTGGGATGTGGGAATAAAACATGCTGGCTCTTATACCGTTTCCTGAGCGAGCTGTTTGCTCGCGTCATCACAAAACTTGTTTGACATGAATTGATAAAGGTCGAGTAAAACGCGGTCTTTTTTCACGTAGGCCTATTAATATGTCGTTGCTGATTTGCATTGTGTAGCCGTTTGTTTTGTGTGATGTAAACTGTTCCAAACCTGTTTGACATGCGCTGATAATAGTAAATACAGGCTACCGCTATAAAAGTCCATCTCTTTGTATTGATTTTTTTTAAAGAGGTAATATTCTAACCTCATTTCTGCCATTCGTTGACAGCCCTACTGTGTACTATCAAATAAAGGAAAAAATCCCAAAAATTAGGGCCGGGACTTTAACGCATTAATTACGATTAATTAACTACAAAAAAATTAACGCATTTAATCGCACTTATAAAATTTTTTTTTTTTTTTTTTTTTTTTTCTCACGTGTGTCTATGTGCGGTGCGCCCGCACGCGAGAGAGGCGGCAGTTTGAGAGGCTGACTGGCAGAGATGAGAGCTGGTGAAACGCTAGCATGGTTATTTAAAACACCATCTCTGATCTCTGCCTGCACATAGATACACAGACACGGGCGCACGCTAAATGCGCTATATCGCGCTAATTGCTCAGCTGCAGCGCAATATCTATGACCTGTCACTGTCACAGGTGCAGCTCATCTCATTATGATAGGACTTCACCCTCAGAGCTGTCTGTCTTCAGACTGTCCTGACCTGTCCCTGAACATCACACAGGGACAACATGGAGCTGCCTGTGTGATTGGTTACTGAGTTTTATTAATGTTTACATCAGGCTGAGTTCAACAAATCAGTTTATGCTACTGTGATTTAAGTAGCCTAGTTAAATACTACAGTAATCATCATAGTGTATTGGAAGGAAAGACCATTTAATCTGTATGTATCAAATATCGATTAAGGAATTAATCGATAATTTGCATCCCTAGTCTGTTGGTCTTGGTTAAGTACCACCTTGAATGCTTAAGCTTATGTATTCAGTCATTCAATGTTATACTAAAATCCATGTGAAAAAAAATGCTTCTCACTGTTCTCAGGTCAAATATTTATATGCGATTAAAATGCGATTAATTGCGATTAATTAATTACAAAGCCTCTGATTAATTCGATTATTTTTTTTAATCGAGTCCCAGCCCTACCAAAAATATACTTAGAATAAAAAAAGAACCATTTAATAAGTAAAGCCAGAATAGTTCCATAACATGGAAAAAAAAATACACACAACTACAGAGCTACAGCAGCCACGGGAGGAGGAGGCTCTTCACAGCCTCAGCTGTAGAGGAGCATGGTTGTACCAACACATGAAGTTGTATAGGCAGGTCATATTGTTACAGAAGCACCAGCCGTCTGTCACAGCTCCATCCAAACCGGTGCCGACTGGATGAAGTGTACGTCCACCGAGCGTGTAGCAGCATGTAGCAACACACACTCTGCATTGCATATCAGCTGCACATTTATGGAATCAGGTTTTATGTCAGATTATTATTATCATCATTAGATGGAGCTTTGATGTGTGTGTGTAACCGATCCCTAAAACGTCTCTCTCTAAGTATTTCTAATCGTTTGTCATGTTTAAATGACGTGTTTCAACATCAGAAAGAGTAATACGATTTAAAATTGTAATTTCCAACAGTGACAAACAACATTTCTGTGCATTCCAACATTTACACAAGCACTACACACAGTCAGGAGCAGGTGTAGATTTTGTGAGTAGCTACGAAAAAATTCTCTCTGACGGATTTGCGATAGTGTTGCCTCTTTCTCACTGAACACCATGCTGTCGCTCCTGCTCCTCTCTGCTCCTCTCTCTCTGTCTCACTGAGGGGCGGAGCTGCCTCGCGCCGTGCGCTGTGTCTGTGAGAGCGCGTGTACGAGTGCACGCCGCTGCATCATAGATGTAACTCATACTGTATAACTCCATGTGCTGCAGACGTGAATGTGGAGCGCGCGAACCTTGGTGAGTTATAAAGCCATCAACATGACTTGGTGCCTGCTAACAACTTAGCCTACCACTTATTCCACATGCTTAAATATGAGTCATATTTCAGTGCTTGTTTGGCTAACACTAGCTACTTAGAGCACAAAATGAAAGCTCTTATTTGAGAAACACTGAAGCTGTTGCAGTCATCTTGTTAATGACAACTGTCTGTGGAGTGTGGAGGCTGTTTATCTTGTCACAAATCACAAAAACTTCTAATTGAGACAAACAAGTCCCAAGCAAGCCTGTCTAACATTAGGCTACCTGAATGTAGTGAATCACAGCAGCAACAGGAGGAATCACTCATTCAACTTGTGAAAATTTCAATTTGTTTCCAGATTAAATTTATTCTGATTTTGCTGTTAAACTTTGCTGTTCTTACTGTAGAAACATGTACTGTAGATTAGCAGTGAATAAACTCACGTTGGCAATAATTTGTTGACACAAAAGAAATGGCAATTAAGACAGGATACAGACACCTTTTACGCAGTGGATAAACTTCAAATAGCCTATTCATTTGTCTTCAGAGATTATTTACAAATGGATTTTAACAAGAAAATACTTGTTAAAAATCTTTGTAGAAGGTGAGTCAGGGTTCCCACGCGTCCTGGAAAACCTGGAAACTGTTTGACCAATTATCCACTCATGGAAAACACATGGAAATTGAGAATAAGTAAAAACCACTAATGATTTATTTTCCAAAAGATAACTAATAATTATATTGTGAACCCTTGTGTGGGGTATTGTGAGTATCATCCAATCGATACAGTAGCATTGTGATAATTGAGAAAGCTTCATGATTTTGCTCTCAAATCACACCAGATTGCTACATTTCAATTTACAATGCGCACAAATTTTCGGCCGGGGGATTTAACCCCCCCCGGAATCCCCTGTGAGGGGTTGGTCCTTGCCATACCTTGTCTAAAACTGAAATGACGCCACTGAGTTCAACCAGCTGCAGCTGAAATGTTTCCTGATACACTCTGAAATAAAGTCTGATGCAAACATCTGGAGAGACTCAGAGCACAGCTGCTAACAGCTGCTTTCATCACTGACATCTCTTCTCCTGAATATGACACAGTGAGTCATGATGAGACACTGAAGTCATCATGAGGAGAAACTCCTGATCCCAGTATTTCATCACTGTGACTGATGAAAGCTGCACAGCTCATGTTTGAAACACTCTGTGAGATTTTGGCTTCAGTATAAACTGTGTTGGGACGAGTCAGACTGAGACAGAGGACGTCAGTGGAGTGGGCGGAGCTTCACTGTGGCCTACACCACCTCTGGATATGGTCTGAGTGATGGCATCTGATGTCATCAATGCATGGATCACCTGAGACAGATGTTAATACCAGGTGTGACCAGGTGTGAACGGGGCCATAGAAAATGTTCCAGCTCCTCCTCCTCTATCAGACAGTGTGTGTGGCTGCAGCAGCCTCTCCATACCTGAGAGAGTCCAGTCTCCAGTCTGGATTCTCCAGTCCAGCAGACAGCAGCTCCACTCCTGAGGCTCCTGGATGGTTGTAGCTCAGGTCCAGCTCTCTCAGATGGGAGGGGTTGGAGCTCAGAGCTGAGGCCAGAGAAGCACAGCCTTCCTCTGTGACCAGACATCCTGACAGACTGAACACACACAACAACACACAGGAACCCTCTGTCAACACCTGCTGCTGTGTTCAAGTGGCATCAGATAAACAGCTGGATGGATCCTCACCTGAGAGTCTCCAGTCTACAGTGTGGACTCTCCAGTCCACCAGACAGCAGCTTCACTCCTGAGTCCTGCAGGTTGTTGTTACTCAGGTCCAGGTGTCTCAGACTAGAGGACTGGGAGCTGAGGACTGAGGACAGAGCTTCACAGCTTCTCTCTGAGAGGTTACAGCCACTCAGTCTGAAGAGGAATTCAAAGAAAAACACTCACATACTCAATATGAAGGAAATAACAGGTTAGAATCATAAATACACAACATTTCAACACAAACCTGAGAGTTTACAGTGTTTCTTACTCAACATGTTCTAGTTTGTATAAATAGATTTGATTATAAACTGTGACTGTGATGGTACCATTGCAATATTCTCCGGTCCGCGATTTCATTTGTAATGACGGACGGCTGTTTTTTCAGTCAATGATTCAAAATGATCATCTGGCGACCGCGGTACCGACCACTCCTCCCGCACCGCTTTATGTCAAATGACGGACAGAATAAGGAAGAGGATAAGGAAGTACCGGGACGTGGAATCACGTGAGTTCGGTGCTTCGTGACATCAAGCTGCACAGCACTTCCAATTCCCCCGTTTGGAGACACTATCTCAAAAAAGTGTAGCAATCAATTTAGGGAGTGAACAGACTTTTTTCCCCTCCAGGCGTCATAGAAAGGCCACAGGAACACATAGGACCTACAAAACCAGTAGAAAGTGGATTTTGCATAATATGGGCCCTTTAAATAAATAATCAGCTGTTGTTTTTTAGTAGAACCTCCTTCTACCTCCATCGCCAGCCTCTAATCACTGCCACTAACAAACTATATGAATTAATGAACTAAAATACAAAAACAATGTTTAGACTGAGAAAATATTTTACCACTTAAACAATGAGTCATATTCTGCTGAAAGTGAAAAACCAGGTAAAACTGTCATAAAACCTGAGCAGTGTTCACTCTGGTGACAGTGAACGCTGCTCAGGTTCATCATTTATAAACTGATTCATTCAGTTCAACGTTCACTAAAAACATGAACATGTCCAATGAAGCACAGCCTTCCTCTGTGACCAGACATCCTGACAGACTGAACACACACAGGAACCCTCTGTCAACACCTGCTGCTGTGTTCAAGTGGCATCAGATAAACAGCTGGATGGATCCTCACCTGAGAGTCTCCAGTCTCCAGTCTGGATCCTCCAGTCCAGCAGACAGCAGCTTCACTCCTGAGGCTCCTGGATGGTTGTAGCTCATGTCCAGCTCTCTCAGATGGGAGGGGTTGGAGCTCAGAGCTGAAGCCAGAGAAGCACAGCCTCTCTTTGTGACCAGACATCCTGACAGACTGAACACACACAACAACACACAGGAACTCTCTGTCAACACCTGCTGCTGTGTTCAAGTGGCATCAGATAAACAGCTGGATGGATCCTCACCTGAGAGTCTCCAGTCTACAGTGTGGACTCTCCAGTCCACCAGACAGCAGCTTCACTCCCGAGTCCTGCAGGTTGTTGCTACTCAGGTCCAGGTGTCTCAGACTAGAGGACTGGGAGCTGAGGACTGAGGACAGAGCTTCACAGCTTCTCTCTGCGAGGTTACAGCCGCTCAGTCTGAAGAGATGATCATGAGGAATTAAATAAGAAAGGAATTAAATATCTGTCCTGTTGAAAAGACAGAAGTGTTTTTATATAATGATGAATATATCCAACTTTCTCTACACTTACAGAGCTTTGTTGGAGGCTTTGCCTTTGACCACTGGCAGCAGCCTCAGAAGAGCCTCCTCTGAAGCAGAGTATTTCTTCAGGTCAAACTCGTCCAGATCTTCTTCTGATGACAGTAAGATGAAGACCAGAGCCGACCATTGAGCAGGAGACAGTTCATCTGTGGAGAGACGTCCTGATCTCAGGGACTGTTGGATCTGCTCCACTAGAGAACGATCATTCAGTTCATTCAGACAGTGGAACAGGTTGATGCTTTTCTCTGCAGAGGGAGTCTCTTCAATCTTCTTCTTGACGTACTGGACTGTTTCCTGTTTGGACTGTGAGTCACTTCCTGTCTGTGTCATCAGACCTCGTAGGAGATTCTGATTGGTCTTCAGTGAAAGACCCAGGAGGAAGCGGAGGAACAAGTCCAGGTGTCCATTTGGACTCTGTAAGGCCTCGTCCACAGCGCTCTGGTAGAAGTTTGTCTCTGCAGATTTGACTCCTGTTGTTTCAGTCTTCTTGGAAGTTGTTTGTTGTTGTGGCATCAGGTTGAGTCCAGAGTTGATGAAGGTCAGATGGACATGAAGAGCAGCCAGAAACTCCTGAACACTCAGATGGACGAAGCAGAACACCTTGTCCTGGTACAGGCCTCTCTCCTCTTTAAAGATCTGTGTGAACACTCCTGAGTACACTGAGGCTGCTCTGATATCGATGCCACACTCTGTCAGGTCTGATTCATAGAAGATCAGGTTTCCTTTCTGCAGCTGCTCAAAAGCCAGTTTTCCCAGAGTCTCAATCATCTTCCTGCTCTCTGGACTCCAGTGTGGATCTGTCTCAGCTCCTCCATCATACTTGACCTTCTTCAGTTTTAGATGAACCACCAGGAAGTGGATGTACATCTCAGTCAGGGTCTTGGGCAGCTCTCCTCCCTCTCTGGTCTTCAACAGCTCCTCCAGAACTGTAGCAGTGATCCAGCAGAAGACTGGGATGTGGCACATGATGTGGAGGCTTCGTGATGTCTTGATGTGGGAGATGATCTTTCTGGCCTGCTGCTCATCTCTGAACCTCTTCCTGAAGTACTCCTCCTTCATTAGGTCAGTGAACCCTCTGACCTCTGTCACCATGTCAACACAGTAAGGAGGGATCTGATTGGCTGCTGCAGGTCGTGTGGTTATCCAGAGGCGAGCAGAGGGAAGCAGGTTCCCCCTGATGAGGTTGGTCAGCAGCACGTTTACTGAGGTGGACTCTGTCACATCAGTCAGGATCTCAGTGTTGTGGAAGTCCAGAAGAAGTCGACACTCGTCCAGACCGTCAAAGATGAAGACCACCTGGAACTGATCAAACCTGCAGATTCCTGCTTCTTTGGTTTCAGAGAAGAAGTGATGAACAAGTTCCACCAAGCTGAACTTTTTCTCTTTCAGCACATTCAGCTCTCTGAAGGTGAAGGGAAATGTGAAGTGTATGTCCTGGTTGGTTTTGTCTTCAGCCCAGTCCAGAGTGAACTTCTGTGTTAAGACTGTTTTCCCAATGCCAGCCACTCCCTTTGTCATCACTCTTCTGATTGGTCGGTCTCTTCCAGGTGGGGCTTTAAAGATGTCTTCTTGTCTGATGGTTGTTTCTGGTCTGTCTGGTTTCCTGGACGCTGTTTCAATCTGTCTGACCTCATGTTCATCATTGACCCCTCCAGCCCCTCCCTCTGTGATGTAGAGCTCTGTGTAGATCTGGTTCAGAAGGGTTGGGTTTCCTGCTTTAGAGATCCCCTCAAACACACACTGGAACTTCTTCTTCAGGACAGATTTGAGTTTACGTCCACAAACTGGACCAGGACTTCCTGAATAAACAAAAACACAGTAAAATTCATAAAGAAAATATAACATTTAAATCCTCTAAATAGTGACTATATGAACATGTTTCCCTCCATGTCAGTGAACGTCTCATTTGTTCATCATGTTGAATCTTTAGAGAAATCCTCTTACTGCTCTGCAGACGCTCAGTCAGCTCCTCCTGCTTCATCCTCCTCAGGAAGTTCACTGTGATCTTCACTAATGCCTCTCTGCTGCTCCTCCTCTGCTCTTCATCCTCACCATCCAACACCTCCTCATCCTCCCTCTGACTCCCTGAGCATTCTGGGTAATCTGGACTCAGAGCCTTATGGATCTTCTTCAGCTCGTTCTTGACAAAAGTGACCATGTTCTCCTCCAGCAGCTGGAACAGAAACTCTATGAGTGACAGCATCAAACTAAAACCATGGAGCCAAACATCAGATCCATGTTGGACAGACTGACAATCCACTGGTGTCAAAGTGCAGCATGGAGATGATGGTGAACACAACAGATGTAACAGCAGCTGTTGGACATGTCCTCACCATAAATATGGAGTCCAGGTGTGTTTGATGCTGCTGGGCAGACTGACCACTGGGAACCTCTGAGCTCTCCTGGTCCACTCTGTGGAGGAATCAGTGTCAAGTCAACATCAGGACAGAGAGATAATACAAGATGGACTTTATATGTCCCCTGAGGACGTTCACAACAGACAGAGACACTTTGGTTTCAGACCTGGTCCAACAACACATCGTACAAACTGGTTCTTTTCTACAATAACCTGAGTCTGACCGTCAGTTACAGCTTACATCTGATCAGCTGATCCACGTCCGCCTTTAAAGTTAAAGATCAAGTCCTTTGAGTCGTTGCTCTTTAAAGACAGACAGCAGCGTTCAGGAGAGTCTGGTCTCTGCTGCTGGATCCTGAAACAACAACACAACTCATGTTTAACAGTTTTAGGTTTTCAAAAGAATTCTCTGCAAAGTTATTTTAAGGGTTACAAATGTGAATGAGTTCCTTTTCCTACATTTTGTAACAATGGGCCTCATTCACCAATATCTCTTTAAGTTCATTCATCTTCTATACAGCTCATCCTCACTAGGGTGGAGGGTGAGCTGGAGCCTTTCTCAGCTGACTTTGGGCAGGAGGCGGGGTTCACCCTGGACAGGTCACCAGTCTATCACAGGGCCAACATACACACACATTCACACCTATGGGCAATTTAGAGTCACCAGTTCACCTGCATGTCTTTGGTCTGTGGGAGGAAGCTGGAGAGAACCCACACATGCACGGGGAGAACATGCAAACTCTACGTCAGATTCATGAACGTGTTGTTAAATCCAGAATGCCAGAGAAGGTGAGTTGAGAAAGAAAGTTAAAATGCCCAAACAAAAATCAGCTGTGATATTTAGTAGCGTCAGCAGTGGATGCAATAACAGAAAAAAAGACGCATGGGATGCTGTCAGTCATTCACTGAACGTGTGTCTGAGTTATAACTCAGTTTTAATGAGAATCATGGAAATGTGACTCCACAGGAAGAACGTTCAACAGAAAGTCAAAAATGTTAAATTAAATGTAGTTTTGTCTCTTACATCTGATCAGCTGATCCACCTCCTCCTTTAAAGTTAATGAACCCTCCCTTTGACATGTCGCTCTTTAAAGACAGACAGCTGGGTTCAGGAGAGTCTGGTCTCTGCTGCTGGATCCTGAAACAACAACCGGGGGGCCCCACCCTGGAGCCAGGCCTGGGGTCGGGGCTCGCAGGCGAGCGTCTGGTGGCCGGGTCTTGGCCCACGGGACCCGGCCGGGCGCAGCCCGAAGGAGCGACGTGGGCCCGCCTTTCCGTAGGCTCACCACCCGCGGGAGGGTTCAGAAGGGGCCGGTGCCGTGTGATTTGGGTGGCAGCCGTGGGCGGGGGCCCCGGCGACCCAATCCCCGGACAACGACTCTGGCTTTAGGGACATGGAATGTCACCTCGCTGGGGGGGAAAGAGCCTGAGCTCGTGCGGGAGGCTGAGAGGTATCGGCTAGAGATAGTCGGGCTCACCTCCACGCACAGCCTGGGCTCTGGAACCCAACTCCTTGAGAGAGGTTGGACTCTCTTCCACAACAACACAACTCATGTTTAACAGTTTTAGGTTTTCAACAGAATGTTTTTCCAAAGAAACTTATTTTTAAGATTTTCATCAAGTGCTGCACATCTTCAGTCTGAGCAAACTATTTAATAGGGGATTATATCCCATAATTAAAGCAGAAGTGAGCGATCCGGTCGTTTTCGCTAATGCTGCGTTCCAGGCAGGCTTTTGAAATCGTAAATTACAGCTTCAAGTCACAACTTACGACTTTGTAGCGTTCCAGGCAACCCACTCGTGTTTGTCCGACCTGTTTTACCGGTGAAAGTCACTATAACGGCCACTCGTAACTTCTGACCTGTGAACTCGTACCAGATCGAACTGGTACGACTTCACAGGTCGGAAAAACACGAGTTACGAGTTTCCTTGAACGCACCATAACAGTCCTCGTCCCTACGTCGCCACATTCACGGCGTCCCTTGGCTGCACACACAGCCCTGCATGCCGTTCTCTCTCCTCATTGGATAAAAACTGTAGGATACGATAAATGTTTTCTCCTCGGGTCAGAGCAGAGCAGAGTGACTGACAGACCCGTGTTTCGGTCCAAACACTCTATGTAAGTGATTGCTGTCGGAAGATATAACTATTTAAGACTTATATTAACACAAATATATCACTTACTTCTGCTTTAAATAACAATCCTTGATTTGTTTCTATTTTACTGTAGATAAAAGCTGTAAACTATGATGAAGATTTCTTTTACATCAGAAAACATCATTTATCTGTGTGTTTTGTTCTGTAGATGAGTTGAAGTTTCTAGTTTCTTCATGCATTTTGCTCGTTCTCTGTCTCAGTATTTATAGACGTTTGTTGGTCTGCTCCTGTAAAAAGCAGCTGCTGAGATTCTGCTTCAGCTCCTGTAACTGATCTGATCCTCTGTCTCTGCTCTCTGTGTCTGACGTCACTCTGAACTCACTAGAAAACCACTAAACCTGTTGCACACCTCAAAGCTGCCACCAGGAGGCGACTTGATGCAGCCGACATCACCATGTTCCTTCTACCAGGTGGAAACAAGACCATCAACATTTAGTGCAAATTAAATGATGATTTTAACCCAGTGGTTACTTCCTGTTTAAGTAGATGGAGCTGACATATTTCCTGTTGCTTCTGTGCTGCACTGAGTGTAATACAGTTTTTTTTTTAAAGCACCTTTATTATTTATTATTATATTTATGTTTTATTTGGTTTTTGAATTTTATCCTAGTCAAATAGTTGTATTTTCCTTTTACCTGTGAGAGGACATTTTGCTTTCTTTTTGTTCCTCCTGAGCCCCCGTAGTCCTCCAGGCTTCTGTAGCCCCTCCCTTCTTCCCCTCACAGTGATGTTTACATTGGCTGAGGGTGAACGACGAACGACGACAAGTGTGGTATCTAAATTGTCGTCTGCAGGTTTGTTTTTTAAAGTTTTAGACGTAGCAAATGCTGCGTGTTTTTGTTTTGGCGCTCTCTGTTCATTTAGTAGCTACACACCCCATGTTTTGCATTTATTCAGGACAGATAGCTTATGTTTTGTCATTTCCATTGGAAATATTAATGGAAATAATACAGAAAAAAAGTGCAACAGTTCTGTTTACAATGACTGAGGGGCGAGATATAACAGACGGATGATGACAACTGTGGTATCTGAATTGTCGCCCGCAGGTTTGGGCCGAATAAACGTGTGAGAACACTACAGAATCCTTCCCTTCCTTCTTGTGCCAACTCACATTGGTTACATGAGCATCACTGAATATTAACATGTGGATGTTCAAGCAGGGACTCTTTACTGCAGCTGGACAACGTGTGTCTGCGTTATAACTCAGATTTGAAAGAGAATCATTGAAATGTGACTCCACAGGAGGAACGTTCAACAGAAACACAACAGCCTTGAAAGGTAGCTTTTATCTTACATCTGATCAGCTGATCCACGTCCTCCTTTAAAGTCAATGATATCAACCTTTGACATGTTGCTCTTTAAAGACAGACAGCTGGGTTCAGGAGAGTCTGGTCTCTGCTGCTGGATCCTGAAACAACAACACAACTGATAAATGTGCATGTTGGAGAAAAACTGATGAAACATATCTTCAATCTTTTAATAAACACAACAACTGACTTTTAGAGAGAAAAGTATTTCTGACTGTTTTACATTCTGACCTTCCATCATCAGAACCACTGAAGTTAATAGGACGATCCAGTGATGAGTTGCTACTAACGGACTCATCACTGGATCCAGGTCCAGGTCCAGGTCCAGGTCCAGCAGACTGTGTCTTGTGCTGCTGCTTTGGCCTTGAACACAACACACACAGAGCTTTGAGTGTGAATAATGATGGAGCAGTGATCTGAGTCATGGACAGTTAGAGATGCTCATCTGACCTTTGACCTCTGGTCCTGTGTTTACGTTTCACACACAGTTTCTTAGAGGGAGGGGCTCCCTCCTCTCTGTCCTCACACTGATCCATGCTGCTGAGCTCACATCCACATCAGCTCACACACACTTTGTAGCTTCACCTGCAGAGGAAACACACATCATTCATCTGCACAGCAGCTCACATGTCCATCATGTCTCCAGCTGCTCCTCCACTGATTGGCTCTTCTCCTCTGCTTCATATCAGTGTCAGCTGAATGCAGTCACACAGCAGTGAGGAAGAGGAAGCTGCCATCAGCTGCTGTACTTCTACTATCAGTCCACTAGATGGCGTCATGAAGCTGCAGCCCAGCAACATGATCCATGGACCACTGTTTCCATCCACTGACACACACAAGGACTGAGATCCACTGAGTTGATGTGACACAGTCTCTGTGTGGACAGCGTCCCTGTAGAAAACCACTGGACCAAACAAGCTACAGCTGATTATTACACACACAACAACTGGGCCAAGACTTATTTCACCTCACAGCTCCACTATCACAACATTCACTCATTTCACTCACACTGGAAATTCACAGAGAGAAAAACACTCTCCAGCTGCCACTGACACTTATTGTCTCTGTCCATCCATTCATCGTCTGCTCCATCAAATGTCACAAAATACAGACAAATGATGCGTTCAAGTTCCTCTCAGTCTGAGGCCACGTCTTCAAAGTCTCGTTTTGTCACGGAAACAATCAAAGAGACAAAAATATTCAGTTTACAGTCAAATCAAACAGAGAAAACAAGGAAATCTTCAGTTTTTGAGGCTGAAAACTGAACATTTCTGCTTGAAAAATGTTGATTGAACAACTGTTGCAGCTCTAAAAGATTCTCCACAACAATATTGATGATTAGTGTCCAATAACCATCTTTAATCATGTGTTTCTGAGCTCATCAGGTGTTTTTAATCTACAACCTGCAGCTGCAAAGTGACCAGTAGCTTCACCTGTCAGCTACATGAGCTGCAGTACAAGCAGGAAGTAGCACAACAAGGAAATACTCCAGGAGAGTACAAGTACCTCACAGCTGTACTGCACTAAATGTACTCAGTTACTGTGAAGAACCTGAACATTGATCAACTCTGGAAAATCAATCATCAATAAAGAAAACTGTCAGTATTGATCAGTGACGTAGTAGCTAACTGATTCTGCTCTTATTCCAGCGCTTCTCCCGACAACATCCACACAACATGGAGGACACGGTTCTACCCACAACATCCACACAACATGGAGGACACGGTTCTGTTGGTCCAGACTTTACAGTTACAGCTCTGACTCAGCTACAGTAACATTATAATAACACAACAACAACACAACCACAAGTTGAAGGGCAGAGAACTCAGGTAACGACAGGTGTTAAGGAGGAAAACATTCAGACTGTTCACCTTACCTTCACACGGGGAAACAAACTGCCACACAACCGCTGGGTCAAAGTGAAAGTAAAGTTTAAACAGGAAGTGGGGGAGGGGAGGTGACTTCTTTATCTGAGTAGAGAGACTGGTGTTTTTACTGCTGTTTATTTCTACTACTGAACCATAAAGAGTTAAAACATTAATGATAATATCGATCTCCAGTCCGCCGCTTGTCAGTGACTCTGTGTCTGAACTCATCTCCAGTTTCCTCCAGGACGCTGCAGGACTCCATGAAGCGACACGAGGGGGCGACACCGCTCCGTGTGGTGCAAACATGACACCAGACAAACAGATGACGACACATCCGACTCAACACATCCATGATCCGACTACGGTTTGTTATGGAAAGTCTCCGGAGGAGGAGAAGACGTCTGAGAGACACTGATGGAGACAACAGAGTTTAAACTGAAATGTAAGTTCATTTAAAAAAAAAAAAACCCTCCTTTATTGCTCTTAGCGGTGAGCTCAAACAATACATAACCTCCATCAGATTTTGAAGCAACCAGAAAGCAATAAGACTGTCAATATATGTGAAAACTTTAACATTTTTTTTGTAAACTTGTAAATTCCCCCTGGTGTATTATAATATAGATGTGCTTTATATATTGCATATTATTTTGAAAAAATGTTTTGTAATGTGAAACAAAGTTTTGAATAAAAAAAAAATGATGTGAGTATTTAAAATAAGTAGGCTATTCAAGTACATAGGATATTTCATAAAGTAGAGTGCCTATCTAACGTGTGCAGGGATGTGCTGGGTATTTAAAATAAATCAAATACATTCAAGTACATAGGATTTCACATAAAGTGCTCATTGTTCAGTGTAAATAATATGTAGGAGAGGAGAAGGGACCTGAGTGGAGCTCCACAGGGATGGAGCTACCCACCAAGGTGACCTAATGCAGTTCCAGTTTGATGCTGGCACTGCGTTGTCAGGTTGAGAATGCCCAGTAGGGACGAGGCCAGAGGTGGGTAGAGCAGCCAAAAACTCTACTCAAGTAAGAGTAGAGTTACTTTAGAATAATGTTACTCAAGTAAAAGTAAAAAGTAGCCATTCAAACATTTACTGGAGAAAGAGTAGAAAGTACTTACTCAAGTACTGAGTAACTGCTGAGTAACCTCTGATTTGTTCCTTTAATGATCAGCGTGTAAATGTAGGCCTCATCAAATACACAAAAATATAATAGCAATGAAAAAATCCAGTTATTGCCAAAGAACAACATTTAACAACTAAGACAAAAGCCTAAATTAATTTCTTTTTTTCCCCTTTTTTTACAAAGTAACATAAATTAATACAAATTCAGCCACAATAACTTACATAGGCCTATCTCTGAAAGATCTATGAACTGTCCATAAGCTCTTTGTGTGCACTATATAGCCTACTCAAGTAAAAGTAACAAGTATGCTGCATTGAAACTACTCTTAGAAGTACAATTTATCCAAAAAGTTACTCAAGTAAATGTAACAGAGTAAATGTAGCGTGTTACTACCACCTCTGGACGAGGCTGCCCACCAGGGTCTCATCCCTACTGGTACCTACTGGTCTCCTATGTACAGGGCTCCCCGGCTGCTGACTCACAATCCAGTTTCTGACCTTACGAGTAAAACAGAGGTAGTCACACTGCAAAAACTCAAACATTTTACCAAGAATATTTCTCTTATTTCTAGTCAAAATGTCATTTCTAGGTCAAGGTCAAGGTCAAGTTTATTTATATAGCACCTTGAGCCAAAGTGCTTTACAGTTAAAACAATTTCAATTACAGTTTTTACATCAGATAAAAATTTCTAGTCAAAACTAATCTCATTCTACTTAAAAAGTAGCTTGTTTTAGACACTTTTTTACTTCTTTCAAGCAGATTTTCACTTGAAATAAGTAGAAAAATCTGATAGTGGAGCAAGTTTTTCTTCCTTATTACAAACACAAAAAACTTGCTTTCACTGGCAGATTTTCCTACTTATTTCAAGTGAAAATTAGTTTGAAACAAGTGAAAATGATCTAAAAACAAGTTAATTTTTAGGTGATGAGTCTTATTTTAAATGGAAAGAGATTAGATTTGACTAGAAATGAGACATTTTGACAAGAAAAAGGACAAATATTCTCAGAAAGATTTAGAGTTTTTGCAGTGCAGTGGTGTTTTTGAGGTGCTCTGGAAGTCTGTTCCATTCACTGATGGTTTTGCTGGTGTGTTAAAGTGTTGTTAGTGTGTTAGCTAACAGTAGCTGTATAGACCTGAGCAGGTGTTACATCTCTGAGAGCTTCTTCCTCTTCTTCTTCTTCCTGACTGTGACTGTGAAGCTGCTGAAGCTCAGAGCTGCTGTCTGTGACTCCACAGGAGGAGGGGATGCCACCTTTAGCTGGAGCAGAGCTGGTCCACACCCCGCTGCAGCTCTATCCATATCTCCTGAGGTGCTGCAGGCTGCTGCCCAACACGGCCATGCAGCAACACTATCGACACGCCGTACGACAGGTGAGCTGCTCAGGTACACACACACACACACACACACACACACACACACACACACACACACACACACACACACACACACACACACACACACACACACACACACACACACACACACACACACACACACACACACACACACACCTCTGCTGACGGGCCAGGTGTAACGCTGCAGATGGATCCTCTCTCTCTAGTGACGGTTTCTTTTCTTTTTTTTTTATACTTTATTGCAGAATTCAAGTTCATATTCCAGCACATATCTTATCAGTCACTGGCACGTTCCTGCAACATTTATGACATTTCTTAAAACATTTTTTAGTGTGTGTGTGTGTGTGAAAAACATCAAAGAAAAAAGTGAAAAATAGATGGATTCAAAAAAAAAAAAAAAAAAAGAATAAAAAATAAATGTATATAATTTTAAGGGGAATATTAATAATAAAAGGGGGGGGGGTGGGACAAAGACAGTTGGGGAAAAAAAAAGGGCATAAGATAGAAACAAAAATTGCATATACATATTTGTTCTCTTCAGAAATCTAATAAACCTTTCTTCAGAGCTGAAAACATCCGTTTATTTATTTATATAATCAAACCACTTATTCCATCTCTTCAGACATTCTGGTTCTTGTTTTCTGACTCTGTATGTAATTTTTTCCATTTCCAGAATACTGTTTACAGTTAATTTCCAGTTGTTAAAAGAAGGTGAGATAGATTTTTGCCAATTTCTTGTGATTTGTTTCAAAGCTGTTATTCTAAGTATTCTGTATAAATATTTGTCTTCTTCTGTTGTAAGTTCGGCTGGTGTTATTCCTAAAACTATACATTTTGGTTCCAGTGTTTTTTTAAACTGGAAAATTGAAAAGAAAGATTCCATCATTTTTTTCCAAAAAGGTTTTAGTGATGGACAAAATAGAAAATATGTGAGTGGTTCGCATGGTGCTCCCCACAATTTGGCCAACAGTCTGAGGTAATGGATGTTGTGAATTTAGACTGTATGTTTGGAGTAATGAAAAAACGTGTGTATACCTTCCATGAGAATTCCCTCCAATATCCAGAACTTGTTGTTTTGTGTATTGTGCTATAAGCATTTTTCCAATCGTCGTCTTCTATTTGTACTTGATTGATCTTGATTCCACTTTGTCCTAATTAGGTCTTGTGTTTCTTCACTGTCTCCTAGTATTTGATATATTTTTGAGAGCGTATTCTTGATATCTAAATTATAATTTTTTATCATAAAAGTTATTAATTGATGTTGTTCGTGGTGACCCTCACACACACACACACACACACACACACCTCTGCTGACGGATGCTGGACTCTCTCTAGTGACGGTTTCTGAGCTGAGGATGCAGAGAGAAGCTGGATGGAGCTGCAGACTGGTTAGATGGACAGTCTGATGATGTCACATGTTTATTGGTCGTGTTTAGTGTTGAGTTTAGATGTGATGATCCTGAATTGATTGATTGATTTGATCCTGATCAGATGTTGTTAGTGTTCAGTGAGTTTGTCGTTTGTTTTCCTGTTTGTTCTTTGTGTTTTTATTTCATTTCTCCACGTCGGGGCACCAGAGAATAAATATGTGGGGCTCCGGTGGGAGGGAGGAGTCACTACTGTCACTGTCATTTCATCTTCAACATCATGTGGAGGAAAACATTAAAGGACAATTCCGGGCAAATTCACCTCGTGGCTGTATGTTCCTAACATTTTAGGTCTAACAGAAGGAATCTGAAGATGTTCAGTTTAATGTCTCCTGTTTTGCGCCAGAAGTTTATTTACTTCAACAAGCCGACATGTTTGTAAAACTAGATCTAATTCAAAGTCTGGCGGAGTCGAGACCCAAGTTGACGCTCGGTGTGTTCAGGTGCAGTGGGAAGCTCCCGTTTGTGTCAGAAACACAGGAATATCAACTCTGGACTTGCTTCAAGTAAATAAACTTCTGGCTGCATGTTTGAGTCTCCATCTGACGCTGTCTGTGGCTTTGAGGGATGGAAACAGCCTAAGCAGCAGAACTTCAATCCGCTCCCATTCATCGTTGCCGTGGCGATGCGGGGACAGACCATAACTACCGCAAAACAGGAGAAATTAAACTGGAAACCTTCAGATTCCTTCTGTTAGACCTAAAATGTTAAGAACATACAGCCTGAGGTGAAATTGTCCATTGTTTCTTACTGTTCCACTGTCATTCATTCATTTTAGCTTGGTGATATTAGGCCTCGTCCTTCATCAGCAGCTGAGTAAAAGTCACCGTGGTTTTTGTCCTGTAATAATCGACGCTTCCATCTTTAAAGGAAGAGGAAGAAGTTTACAAGAATCACTGAGAAGAGTTTAAAACATCAACTGATTTAATCCATGAATGTGAAAACGTGAGTGAGAGACAGAGACAGAGACAGACATGTAGAGACTGAACTGTCTGTTCAACAGTGAGAAGGTTTCTGTGACAGGAGGAGACTCTGCTTCACTCAACACAGACTCAACCAGGAACCAGACCAGGAGGAGACTCTGCTTCACTCAACACAGACTCAACCAGGAACCAGACCTGAACCAGAGTCTAAACCCAGGATAGAGAGGTTGAGTGAAGGTGGTGTTGAAGGTGTAGAGGTGGATCAGTGAGTCAGAGGAGACTCTGTAGAAGGACAGAGAGCCAGCAGGACAGTCCACATACACTGCTACTCTGTTAGAGACAGAGGAGGAGGAGGAGGAGGAGGAGGAGGAGGAGGAGGAGGAGGAGGAGGAGGAGGAGGAGGAGGAGGTGATAGGTGTCACTCTGTTATTGTGACAGACACTGTAACGACCATCATCATCATCATCACAGCTCAGACTCCAGGACTGATCGTTCCTTCCAAACCCACAGTCTTCACTGGTTCCTTTCCTTCTGATTCCTCTGTAACTCACTGATATTTCAACGTCTCCTCTGCACTCGACCTCCCAGTAGCAGCGACCAGTCAGACCAGTTGAACACAGCAGCTGATAATAGATGTCAAATCTGTCTGGATGATCAGGATATGACTGATCCTCCTCCACATGTGTCGCCTTCCTGTTGTTGTCAGACAGTTTGATCTTTGTGTTCACTGTGTTTGTGTCGATTGTGAGTGGACAGGAATCTGATGGAGAGAACAAGACACAGCTGCAGTTATTGATCATGTGATCAGTTATTGACAGTTTGATGAAGACTCATGAGGTCAGTGATGTGACAGTGTGAAGATGGTTGAATGTGCTGCTTTGTTTCCATGAATCAAAGTAAAAACAGACTTACACTTCCTCAGACCTGGTGTCAACCATGGGACTCCAGCAGGCTCCACCCTGAAAGGAGGAGGGGGGTCAGAGCAGCACCTTCTCTGTCAGCATGTGTAGCTGGGTCAATCTTTACTTTGTTTTATTCATCTGATCATTCATTATACTCATTATTTCTTTATTTTTATCATTCATTATGGTGAACATTCTCAAAACCTGCTCGATGCTAACACTATCTAAAACAAGTTAGAATTTCCTGCTTTGTTTTATATCACTTCTATTTCTAAGTTCCATCTTCACCTGTAGCAAGGGGGAGCGATATTGGGGTAACACACTAAGGGGGACGTGGGCGACGTCGGACCAAACTCCCGGCAAAACTCTGGCTGCTCTTGTTGTGGTAAGACGTGTTGTGAAGCTCTCACGTTGCTCTGTAAAATATGCACTTAAACTGTCATGTAATGCGGTTGAAACTGTGCGCTAAAGTAACGACAGCTTTTATTAATGTGTTGCCGTGTTTTTAATTGTGTTTTACGGTGAAAAAGCGGCTGTAGTTTGGGTTTAACGTGACGTCTGCCGTGTGTGTGTTTTGTGGCCTGTCGTAGGAGGCAGACTGTTTCTACCTGCAGCTGTGTGTTTCCTGACTCTGCCCCTGTGCTGCCTTTGCAGGTGCCTTTTGTCTGAAAAATGCTTTGAAATGTGATTTCTGAGATGTGTTTGTGGTAAATATATGAGAGTTGAGTCTGGTCCGAGCTGTAAAAACGTCACTAGAGCACACATTATTTCACTTTTTATTATTGTCCTTGTGTAGAGGAAAAGTATGGAATATTTTTATTTGATCATTTCATGGTGATTTTTATTCTGTTTTTCTAATGATTATTATTTACAAGTGGGTTATAGACATGTTCATTTCATGTGATTATTTTTGTTTCTATTCAGGAGAGTATCTTTTCTCTAAAATTATTATTACTATTTATTTATCCATTTATTTATTTATTTATTCATTTATTTTTTATTGTGACATACAATACAGTAAAGAGCAGCAAAAGAGGAACAAACTCTGGCTGCTCTTGTTGTGGAGGCAGACTGTTTCTACCTGCAGCTGTGTGTTTCCTGACTCTGCCCCTGTGCTGCCTTTGCAGAATAAATGAACCAACTCAGATCCATGGTGTTGTCATCCTTCAGCCTATAAGCAACCATTTCACAACTGCTACACATGCACACATGGACATTACATGGCTCTCACACACACACTGTTTTATCACTGTGTTCACATGGAGGCTGGTATGTCTGGATGAACACTGAGCACAGAGAAGAAGGAGCTGGAGTCTTTATCTAGTGATGATACAGAGCAGGAGGAGACCAGGAGGAAACACTTCATCATGTCTTTTCTCCATGTGATGTCACTGCAGTGTGAGACACACACTTTCACTCTCTGACTCTCAAGCTGCACAAACACACGTCACAGCAAAGAAGATGAAGACACAACAGATGGAGCTGACCAGCCCAGATATCCCACAATGCACCAGGAAAGAAGAAGAAGAGGAGAACATCTGTTTAGAAAATGCTCTATTTATTATGAATAATACCATAATCTTGTCTAAAATTAATAGTGACTTAACTAAATGGTCTCCCTTGCATATGACTCTTCATGGCCGTATCTCAGTTAATAAAATGAATTTTCTTCCCCGCATCAATTTTATTTTCTCCATGCTTCCTCTTTCACCTCCTTGTAAGTTTTTTAAGGACTTGGAGGCAATATGCAGAAATTTTCTTTGGAAAGGCAAGCGCCCTTTAATTAGTTTTTCCACCCTATCACGTCCCAAAGTATTAGGCGACTTGCAACTCCTGTGTTCCATGGCGAACTCTTGAGAATGCTTTATGTCACCCTTTTAGACTGCAGGATCTGTTATCTTGCGGTGCAAAGATTAGGACGACACGGTTACATGTGGGGTCTATTATATCAAATTCTCTGACTGTCTGGTATCAAATACTTACATATTTGCAGTGTAGTAATTGTAGGTTCCATGATTTAACACCTATATGGAATAATAATTATCTGTTAACTGATTCCATGCCTTTCCACTTTCCCAAATGGGCTCATCAGGGCATAAATGTTCTTAGTGACATTTTTAATCAACAAGGTCTCCGTTCCTTTCAGGATCTCAAAGAGTCGTACTCACTGCCAGGTTCCTCCTGGTTTTTCTATCTCAGACTCTGCACGGCTCTAAAAACATACGGAGTACCATGGGACCGCCCGTTAGGCTCACACCCTATACTACAACGTCTTCTTTCTGCCTCAAAGTCCGGGTTTGTTACTTCTTTTTATGACTGGTTATTAAAACATAATATTAAGTCTTTAGCTATCACATCGGTCTGGGACGGAGACCTTCATGAGCTGGGTTTCAAATTGAATTGGCCTAAGATTTGGAATTATGTTTTTTTTTCGTCCAAAAATCTTGCCCACCAGCTAATTCATTTTAAATTTGTTCATAGAGTTTATTTCTCTCCCGAACGTAGGTTTAGATTCAAACTGACTGCCAGCGATCTTTGTGATAGGTGTCCTCATTCAAAAGTCGGAACCTACATGCATATGTTTTGGGATTGTGCAACAGTTAAAACTCTTTGGGTCCACGTCACTCAAACACTGTGGGACACTGTCAGATCTGTTGGATAAACATCTCCCATTTTGCCCAGCCCTTTGGCTTTTTGGTTACAACCCAAACGTGATACTACCATACTACCAAATCACTCCTCAAAACTCATTTTTATCGGAAAGCCTTTCCTGATTTTATTTGATTTTATTTACTTGTTCTGGTTGTCATTTTAATTGTTGTTACCTTGTTGTACAGTACCTTGTAACATTTGTTTTGAAAGGTGCTATATAAACAAAGTATATTATTATTATGATTATTATTATTACCATACACACAGAAACGAATCATTCTTGCTGCCTAAACGGCTGCAAATAAAGACTATTCTTAAAAGTTGGTTTGAACCAAGTATTGTAATGAATAAAGTCTGGGTTGCATTTTTTTATGATATCTGTCTGTTGGAAAACTCTACAGCCAAAGTTAATGGTGCAAAAATTTGAGACATTAGCTGTTTGGTCTAATGCTATTGCCTATATTCCTGGGATATTTTAATTTATGCTTTATTTAAATTATGGCTTGGAGGTGTAGCCTATCTTTGTGCAGAATTATGTTTTTCTCTTTACTGGTATTTGTTTGGGGGACCTTTATTTAATTGGATATACTTTGTTTAGGGTGGAGTGTTTTTGCTGTTGTTGTTGTTGTTGTGGTTTTTGCGTCTAAAGATGAATTAGTAGCTTATTTCTGTTGTACCATATGAAACAGCATACAGGTTTTTTTTGTTTTTTTAAATTATTATTATTGTTTGTTTATTTTATTTTTTTGGGTTTGTTTGTTTGTCTTTTGCTTTGTTTGTTTGTTTTATGTGTGTAATTTGTAATTTTATTTATTTACTCCTTTTCAACAAATGATGTGTGAAGGGGTTGTATGTTATTTGTTTTTTTCTCTATTTTTCAATTTAAAAAAAGAAATAGTTGGAGGAAATATGAAAAAAAAAAAAAACATCAATGCATGGATCACCTGAGACAGATGTTAATACCAGGTGTGACCAGGTGTGAACGGGGCCATAGAAAATGTTCCAGCTCCTCCTCCTCTATCAGACAGTGTGTGTGTGGCTGCAGCAGCCTCTCCATACCTGAGAGAGTCCAGTCTCCAGTCTGGATCCTCCAGTCCAGCAGACAGCAGCTTCACTCCTGAGGCTCCTGGATGGTTGTAGCTCAGGTCCAGCTCTCTCAGATGGGAGGGGTTGGAGCTCAGAGCTGAGGCCAGAGAAGCACAGCCTTCCTCTGTGACCAGACATCCTGACAGACTGAACACACACAACAACACACAGGAACCCTCTGTCAACACCTGCTGCTGTGTTCAAGTGGCATCAGATAAACAGCTGGATGGATACTCACCTGAGGGTCTCCAGTCTACAGTGTGGACTCTCCAGTCCAGCAGACAGCAGCTTCACTCCTGAGTCCTGCAGGTTGTTGGTGTTCAGGTCAAGGTGTCTCAGACTAGAGGACTGGGAGCTGAGGACTGAGGACAGAGCTTCAAAGCTTCTCTCTGAGAGGTTACAGCCGCTCAGTCTGAAGAGAGGATCATGAGGAAATAAAGGAGAGAGGAATTTATTATCTGTCCTGTTGAAAAGACAGAAGAGTTTTTATGTAATGATGAATAAATCCATCTATCTCTACACTTACAGAGCTTTGTTGGAGGCTTTGACCACTGGCAGCAGCCTCAGAAGAGCCTCCTCTGAAGCAGAGTATTTCTTCAGGTCAAACTCCTCCAGATCTTCTCCTGATGACAGTAAGATGAAGACCAGAGCCGACCATTGAGCAGGAGACAGTTTATCTGTGGAGAGACTTCCTGATCTCAGGGACTGTTGGATCTCCTCCACTAGAGAACGATCATTCAGTTCATTCAGACAGTGGAACAGGTTGATGCTTTTCTCTGCAGAGGGAGTCTCTTCAATCTTCTTCTTGATGTACTGGACTGTTTCCTGATTGGACTGTGAGTCACTTCCTGTCGGTGTCATCAGACCTCGTAGGAGATTCTGATTGGTCTCCAGTGAAAGACCCAGGAGGAAGCGGAGGAACAAGTCCAGGTGTCCATTTGGACTCTGTAAGGCCTCGTCCACAGCACACTGGTAGAAGTTTGTCTCTGCAGATTTGACTCCTGTTGTTTCAGTCTTCTTGGAGGTTGTTTGTTGTTGTGGCATCAGATTGCGTCCAGAGTTGATGAAGGTCAGATGGACATGAAGAGCAGCCAGAAACTCCTGAACACTCAGATGGACGAAGCAGAACACCTTGTCCTGGTACAGGCCTCTCTCCTCTTTAAAGATCTGTGTGAACACTCCTGAGTACACTGAGGCTGCTGTGATATCGATGCCACACTCTGTCAGGTCTGATTCATAGAAGATCAGGTTTCCTTTCTGCAGCTGCTCAAAAGCCAGTTTTCCCAGAGACTCAATCATCTTCCTGCTCTCTGGACTCCAGTGTGGATCTGTCTCAGCTCCTCCATCATACTTGACCTTCTTCAATTTTAGATAAACCACCAGGAAGTGGATGTACATCTCAGTCAGGGTCTTGGGCAGCTCTCCTCCCTCTCTGGTCTTCAACAGCTCCTCCAGAACTGTAGCAGTGATCCAGCAGAAGACTGGGATGTGGCACATGATGTGGAGGCTTCGTGATGTCTTGATGTGGGACATGATCTTTCTGGCCTGCTGCTCATCTCTGAACCTCTTCCTGAAGTACTCATCCTTCATTAGGTCAGTGAACCCTCTGACCTCTGTCACCATGTCAACACAGTAAGGAGGGATCTGATTGGCTGCTGCAGGTCGTGTGGTTATCCAGAGGCGAGCAGAGGGAAGCAGGTTCCCCCTGATGAGGTTGGTCAGCAGCACGTTGACTGAGGTGGACTCTGTCACATCAGTCAGGATCTCAGTGTTGTGGAAGTCCAGAGGAAGTCGACACTCGTCCAGACCGTCAAAGATGAAGACGACCTGGAACTGATCAAACCTGCAGATTCCTGCTTCTTTGGTTTCAGAGAAGAAGTGATGAACAAGTTCCACCAAGCTGAACTTTTTCTCTTTCAGCACATTCAGCTGTCTGAAGGTGAAGGGAAATGTGAAGTGTATGTCCTGGTTGGTTTTGTCTTCAGCCCAGTCCAGAGTGAACTTCTGTGTTAAGACTGTTTTCCCAATGCCAGCCACTCCCTTTGTCATCACTCTTCTGATGGGTCGGTCTCTTCCAGGTGGGGCTTTAAAGATGTCTTCTTGTCTGATGGTTGTTTCTGGTCTGTCTGGTTTCCTGGACGCTGTTTCAATCTGTCTGACCTCATGTTCATCATTGACCCCTCCAGCCCCTCCCTCTGTGATGTAGAGCTCTGTGTAGATCTGGTTCAGAAGGGTTGGGTTTCCTGCTTTAGCGATCCCCTCAAACACACACTGGAACTTCTCCTTGAGGATAGATTTGAGTTTACGTCCACAAACCGGACCAGGAGTTCCTGAATAAACAAAAACACAGTAAAATTCATAAAGAAAATATAACATTTAAATCCTCTAAATAACGACTACATGAACATGTTTCCCTCTATGTGTTGATGTCAGTGAACGTCTCATTTGTCCATCATGTTGAATCTTTAGAGAAATCCTCTTACTGCTCTGCAGACGCTCGGCCAGCTCCTCCTGCTTCATCCTCCTCAGGAAGTTCACTGTGATCTTCACTAATGCCTCTCTGCTGCTCCTCCTCTGCTCTTCATCCTCACCGTCCAACACCTCCTCATCCTCCCTCTGACTCCCTGAGCATTGTGGGTAATCTGGACTCAGAGCCTTGTGGATCTTCTTCAGCTCGTTCTTGACAAAAGTGACCATGTTCTCCTCCAGCAGCTGTAACAGAAACTCTATGAGTGACAGCATCAAACTAAAACCATGGAGCCAAACATCAGATCCATGTTGGACAGACTGACAATCCACTGGTGTCAAAGTGCAGCATGGAGATGATGGTGAACACAACAGATGTAACAGCAGCTGTTGGACATGTCCTCACCATAAATATGGAGTCCAGGTGTGTTTGATGCTGCTGGGCAGACTGACCACTGGGAACCTCTGAGCTCTCCTGGTCCACTCTGTGGAGGAATCAGTGTCAAGTCAACATCAGGACAGAGAGATAATACAAGATGGACTTTATATGTCCCCTGAGGACGTTCACAACAGACAGAGACACTTTGGTTTCAGACCTGGTCCACCAACACGTCGTACAAACTGGTTCTTTTCTACAATAACCTGAGTCTGACTGTCAGTTACAGCTTACATCTGATCAGCTGATCCACGTCCTCCTTTAAAGTTAAAGATCAAGCCCTTTGAATCGTTGCTCTTTAAAGACAGACAGCTGGGTTCAGGAGAGTCTGGTCTCTGCTGCTGGATCCTGAAACAACAACACAACTCATGTTTAACAGTTTTAGGTTTTCAACAGAATGTTTTTCCAAAGAAACTTATTTGTAAGATTTTCATCAAGTGCTGCACATCTTCAGTCTGAGCAAACTATTTAAAGGGGACCTATTATGCTTTTCCAGCTTTTCAGACTTTTATAAATGTTTAAAATGTTGGATAATGGTTCTAGAGGCCGTGGAAGTGTCATATCCTGAGGTTAATGCATTTGGAGGTAAACCCTGCTAGATGATTGGGATTTCTCTTGGATTTCTCTGCACACCTGTTACACTCGATGCGTGCCGGACTCCCCTACATGGTCATGCCGAGGTCTGTGCTCCAGCCGGCCCCGCCTCCCCCCATGCTGCTCTGTTGTGGCTGGTGTCACAGCGGAGAGCGGAGCGGTCTACTTCCTGCTTCTTCCCTGCCTGTTTTAGCGCTGTCGCGCCACTTTACTGAGTTTTATTTAGGAGTTTACGCCGACGTTTTGTGTAAGTGAAGCTGTACCTGTGTGAGAAGCGACGTACCGCCGGGGCGACGTTGTTCGCCGGACCGACGTAACGCTGGACCACCGGAGCACCGGAGCTCCGGAGCTGCAGCGGCTCCTCACACAGGCAGAGCCCGTCTGCAGGCCTCCTTGGCCGGGCAGGCGTCCGTCTGCAGGCCTCCTTGGCCGGGCAGACGTCCGTGCTCATCGCGGTAGAGAAAACCATCGCTAATAAACATACCCGCATGTTTTTTAGACGTTTACCGCCGTGTGGTTAGTCTATTTAGCAGAATGTTGGTCTCATTGATGAAATCTTGTGGCAGTTGAATTAGTTTGAATGAAAAGTGAAGCTGTGAGAAGGAGGAGGAGAGGAGAGGAGCAGTGCTGCGGAGCTCTGTAGTCTATGTGCACAAATCACCACATTTACATCAATAAATAACTGTTTTACAATGAACTGACCAGTCTGCATATATTTTTAATTTATTTTATATATTTATTTTTGCATTTTTATATTACATGTTACATGTTGACAGTAGCCTACATGGCAAAACCTACTCCATACCATCTTTGGTTAGGGTGAGACTAGGTCATGGGCACATTTCATTACACAATGTAGACTGGTCAGATGCAGACTGGAGATCTGGCAATTTTCCTACTGCAGATTTAGCTTTTGTTTGCATACTACATTTTGGCCAAATCAGTATAGGTACTAGTAGTAGACATCGTCATGGTAACGCAATGCTGAGGGAGTGGTTCATTTGCATTTAAAGGGAGGGGCCACTGAAACAGACCGTTTTGCACAGCCCTGTTTTTGAGAATGCTGTGATGTTTGATCTTTGGGGTATTTTGACCGAAGCACGTCACAGACATGTCTTTAAGACACCCAGGAACTATTTTAGTTGGTGCAAAAAGGAGCATAATAGGTCCCCTTTAATAGGGGATTATATCCCATAATTAAATAACAATCCTTGATTTGTTTCTATTTTACTGTAGATAAAAGCTGTAAACTATGATGAAGATTTCTTTTACATCAGAAAACATCATTGATCTGTGTGTTTTGTTCTGTAGATGAGTTGAAGTTTCTAGTTTCTTCATGCGTTTTGCTCGTTCTCTGTCTCAGTATTTATGGACGTTTGTTGGTCTGCTCCTGTAAAAAGCAGCTGCTGAGATTCAGCTTCAGCTCCTGTAACTGATCTGATCCTCTGTCTCTGCTCTCTGTGCCTGACATCACTCTGAACTCACTAGAAACCACTGATCGGCCCCTCGCCCTGTTGCACACCTCAAAGCTGCCACCAGGAGGCGACTTGATGCAGCCAACATCACCATGTTCCTTCTACCAGGTGGAAACAAGACCATCAACATTTAGTGCAAATGAAATGATGATTTTAACCCAGTGGTTACTTCCTGTTTAAGTAGATGGTGCTGACATATTTCCTGTTGCTTCTGTGCTGCACTGAGTGTAAGAGTTTTTTATTTTTATTTTTTTTAAAGCACCTTTATTATTTATTATTATATTTATGTTTTATTTGGTTTTTGAATTTTATCCTAGTCAAATAGCTGTATTTTCCTTTTACCTGTGAGAGGACATTTTGCTTTCTTTTTGTTCCTCCTGAGCCCCCGTAGTCCTCCAGGCTTCTGTAGCCCCTCCCTTCTTCCCCTCACAGTGATGTTTACATTGGCTGAGGGTGAACGACGAACGACGACAAGTGTGGTATCTAAATTGTCGTCTGCAGGTTTGTTTTTTAAAGTTTTAGATGTAGCAAATGCTGCGTGTTTTTGTTTTGGCGCTCTCTGTTCATTTAGTAGCTACACACCCCATGTTTTGCATTTATTCAGGACAGATAGCTTATGTTTTGTCATTTCCATTGGAAAAATTAATGGAAATAATACAGAAAAAAAGTGTAACAGTTCTGTTTACAATGACTGAGGGGCGAGATATAACAGACGGATGATGACAAGTGTGGTATCTGAATTGTCGCCCGCAGGTTTGGGCCGAATAAACGTGTGAGAACACTACAGAATCCTTCCCTTCCTTCTTGTGCCAACTCACATTGGTTACATGAGCATCACTGAATATTAACATGTGGATGTTCAAGCAGGGACTCTTTACTGCAGCTGGACAACGTGTGTCTGCCTTATAACTCAGATTTGAAAGAGAATCATTGAAATGTGACTCCACAGGAGGAACGTTCAACAGAAACACAACAGCCCTGAAATTTAGCTTTTATCTTACATCTGATCAGCTGATCCACGTCCTCCTTTAAAGGTAATGGGAAAGTCCTTTGACATGTTGCTCTTTAAAGACAGACAGCTGGGTTCAGGAGAGTCTGGTCTCTGCTGCTGGATCCTGAAACAACAACACAACTGATAAATGTGCATGTTGGAGAAAAACTGATGAAAAATATCTTCAATCTTTTAATAAACACAACAACTGACTTTTAGAGAGAAAAGTCTTTCTGACTGTTTTAAATTCTGACCTTCCATCAAGATCCACGGAGAAGTCGCTCTTCATGGACTCATAGCTGGATCCAGGTCGAGGACGAGGTCGAAGTCCAGGTCCAGGTCCAGGTCCAGACTGTGTCTTGTGCTGCTGCTTTGGCCTTGAACACAACACACACAGAGCTTTGAGTGTGAATAATGATGGAGCAGTGATCTGAGTCATGGACAGTTAGAGATGCTCATCTGACCTTTGACCTGTGGTCTGGCTCTTGGTTTTAGAGGGAGGGGCTCCCTCCTCTCTGTCCTCACACTGATCCATGCTGCTGAGCTCACATCCACATCAGCTCACACACACTTTGTAGCTTCACCTGCAGAGGAAACACACATCATTCATCTGCACAGCAGCTCACATGTCCATCATGTCTCCAGCTGCTCCTCCACTGATTGGCTCTTCTCCTCTGCTTCATATCAGTGTCAGTTGAATGCAGTCACACAGCAGTGAGGAAGAGGAAGCTGCCATCAGCTGCTGTACTTCTACTATCAGTCCACTAGATGGCGTCATGAAGCTGCAGCCCAGCAACATGATCCATGGACCACTGTTTCCATCCACTGACACACACAAGGACTGAGATCCACTGAGTTGATGTGACACAGTCTCTGTGTGGACAGCGTCCCTGTAGAAAACCACTGGACCAAACAAGCTACAGCTGATTATTACACACACAACAACTGGGCCAAGACTTATTTCACCTCACAGCTCCACTATCACAACAACGAACATCAGAAGTTCTTTTTTTAACCCTTTCTATTTTTTTAATGGCAGCAAATATTAACATTCATTGTCCTCTGGACAGCAGAAACATAACATTTATCACACAAATTTATGTTTCATCTTTTTATTCAACTTCAGACCAACCTATTAATACTAATTTCACACTTTTTTTGGTAATTCATACCTAATTTTTATTAAATAATACCTATTTTTTGAGTTTCACAAAACAGAAAATCTGAATAATTTCAAATATAGTAAAGATCAAAGGGAAATGAATTGATGGATTAACAGACACTGGTATATGACAAACTTCCATCAGGATTTATTTTTTTACTGGCAGCAAATAGTAACATCCATTGTCCTCTGGGGTCAAAATGACCCCAACTGGGTGATGTGGGTTAGGGATGTCCCGATCCGATATTGATATCGGATTTATGTCCGATATCAGCCAAAAAAACGAATATCGGATTATATCGGACTGCATCTAAAATCTCCGATATAAACGCTCCGATAAAAGCAGTCCATTATTCCGCTCCAGCACTTCTGTCCCATATGAATAGGTGACTCTCGTTCACACAGTAGGTGGCGGTACTGCACCTTAATGTTGGTGCGCCGCCCGCCAGAGAAGAAGAGCGCCCGGCTGCAGCATGTGTAGCTGGGTCAATGTTTACTTTGTTTTATTCGCCTGATCATTCATTATTGTCATTATTTATTTATTTTTCTTATTAATTATGGTGAACATTCTCAAAACCTGCTCGATGCTAACACTATCTAAAACAAGTTAGAATTTCCTGCTTTGTTTTATATCACTTCTATTTCTAAGTTCCATCTTCACCTGTAGCAAGGGGGAGCGATATTGGGGTAACACACTAAGGGGGACGTGGGCGACGTCGGACCAAACTCCCGGCAAAACTCTGGCTGCTCTTGTTGTGGTAAGACGTGTTGTGAAGCTCTCACGTTGCTCTGTAAAATATGCACTTAAACTGTCATGTAATGCGGTTGAAACTGTGCGCTAAAGTAACGACAGCTTTTATTAATGTGTTGCCGTGTTTTTAATTGTGTTTTACGGTGAAAAAGCGGCTGTAGTTTGGGTTTAACGTGACGTCTGCCGTGTGTGTGTTTTGTGGCCTGTCGTAGGAGGCAGACTGTTTCTACCTGCAGCTGTGTGTTTCCTGACTCTGCCCCTGTGCTGCCTTTGCAGGTGCCTTTTGTCTGAAAAATGCTTTGAAATGTGATTTCTGAGATGTGTTTGTGGTAAATATATGAGAGTTGAGTCTGGTCAGAGCTGTAAAAACGTCACTAGAGCACACATTATTTCACTTTTTATTATTGTCCTTGTGTGGAGGAAAAGTATGGAATATTTTTATTTGATCATTTCATGGTGATTTTTATTCTGTTTTTCTAATAATTATTATTTACAAGTGGGTTATAGACATGTTCATTTCATGTGATTATTTTTGTTTCTATTCAGGAGAGTATCTTGTTAAAATTATTATTACTATTTATTTATCCATTTATTTTTTTATTCATTTATTTTTCATTGTGACATACAATACAGTAAAGAGCAGCCAAAGAGGAACAAACTGTGGCTGCTCTTGTTGTGGAGGCAGACTGTTTCTACCTGCAGCTGTGTGTTTCCTGACTCTGCCCCTGTGCTGCCTTTGCAGAATAAATGAACCAACTCAGATCCATGGTGTTGTCATCCTTCAGCCTATAAGCAACCATTTCACAACTGCTACACATGCAGAGATCACATGATCACAACAACAACAGCGTGTGTGCGACACACACACACACACACAGACACGGGTGGACAGGTCGCGCTTGCCCGCTAATAAAGGGTAAATGCGCTGTATTGCTCTAAATGTACAGTTCAAATTAACTACCGACGGGGTCGGTGGTCAGATTCTTCTGGGGGAAGACCAGCTGGTCCACACGTTGTGCCCATAGACTGTACGGTGCATTCACACCGGGCGCGAGTAACAGTGCTATAGATGGTAACAGTGCTAAAGCCAGAATTAAATTAACAATGCTAATTTCTGTTAGCCCGTCTATGGCGTTTTACATTATACGTTAGCATTAAGCTAGCGGACTTTATGCTTAGTTGTGACACTGGCTGTGTGTTTTGAACGTTGTTTCAAACTATGTGGGTTTGATTAAACATCTTTGATGCTTAAATATTGCTGCTTAATATATTGCTTTACTCCTCTTTTTATTTTATGTGCCATTTTTACTGTAGGGCAGGCTTCTTCAATTTGGACAAATAAAACCTTGAAGCAAGAAGATTTTGCCTTTTGTTTGACATTGATGTACATACAGTAATTCAATAACAGTTGTAAATAAGGTTTATTTTTTAATATTTTACAGTTCAAAAGTAAGCTCACTACTGTCTGTCCCATAGAAGAACATGACAGCAGCAGCCTGTCAGTCAGCAACAGGAGGATCTCCTTTGTATTAGAATTTGAAAAATATAAATAATCGTTTTTTTCACCACCCCTAATATCAGATCAATATCGATATCGGGCCGATATTGAAGGCTGCAATATCGGTATCGTATCGGAAGTGAAAAAGTCGTATCGGGACATCCCTAATGTGGGTTAGGGTTAAAAAGCACAAAACACAACATTATCACACATATTTGTGTTATAAAACATATCAACATTCATTTCCAAAACATTTAACATTTAACAGCAGAAAACTAACGTTTCATCATCATCTATACCCAGTTGCCCCTCATCCAGCTGCCCCTCACCCAGCTGCCCCTCACCCAGCTGCCCCTCACTCAGCTGCCCCTCACTCAGCTGCCCCTCACCTAGCTGCCCCTCATCCAGCTGCCCCTCACCCAGCTGCCCCTCATCCAGCTGCCCCTCACCCAGCTGCCCCTCACCCAGCTGCCCCTCACTCAGCTGCCCCTCACCCAGCTGCCCCTCACTCAGCTGCCCCTCATCCAGCTGCCCCTCACCCAGCTGCCCCTCACTCAGCTGCCCCTCACCCAGCTGCCCCTCACCCAGCTGCCCCTCACCTAGCTGCCCCTCATCCAGCTGCCCCTCACCCAGCTGCCCCTCACCCAGATCCTGGTCCACCACTCTAAAGGGTTATTCTGCATCCTGCCCTCGCCAGACTGATGTCAAAACAGGTGAAATGGGCCAAAAATGCAACGCACACATCTGCACACAACACACTGTCACTACCTGCATCTGAGGACACATGCAGACTGATTCTGAATGAAGACTGATGAATGTTGATACGTCTTATAACACAAATATGTGTGATAATGTTGTGTTTTGTGCTTTTTAGCCGTCAAACCAGTTGGGGTCATTTTCTGTTTTGTGAATGGGTATGATTTCATATAAATGAGGTGTGAAATTAATAGGTTGGCCTGAAGTTGAATAAAAAGATGAAACACAACTTGTGTGATAATGGTATATTTTGTCCTCTGGGGACAAAGAGTGTTACTAAATTCAATAAAACACCCATAATTCCGCAACCTGTTTGATGAAAAACAAGCAAATTATGAAGGAAATAACTTTGGTTTGGGGTGAAAATGAGCCCAGGACAACATGAGGACTAATGACAGACACTGAGTCCACATCAGTCCTGTAGTAAATCTACAGACAGACCACTCTACTCACCACAGACAAAGTCCCAGCTGTTCTCCAGCGGCTGTCCGGACGAGCTTCTACCCACAACATCCACACAACATGGAGGACACGGTTCTACCCACAACATCCACACAACATGGAGGACACGGTTCTACCCACAACATCCACACAACATGGAGGACACGGTTCTGTCGGTCCAGACTTTACAGCTGCAGCTCTGACTCAGCTACAGTAACATTATAATAACACAACAACAACACAACAACAAGTTAAAGGCAGAGAACTCAGGTAACGACAGGTGTTAAGGAGGAAAACATTCAGACTGTTCACCTTACCTTCACACGGGGAAACAAACTGCGACACAACCGCTGAGTCAAAGTGAAAGTAAAGTTTAAACAGGAAGTGGGGGAGGGGAGGTGACTTCTTTATCTGAGTAGAGAGACTGGTGTTTTTACTGCTGTTTATTTCTACTACTGAACCATAAAGAGTTAAAACATTAATGATAATATCGATCTCCAGTCCGCCGCTTGTCAGTGACTCTGTGTCTGAACTCATCTCCAGTTTCCTCCAGGACGCTGCAGGACTCCATGAAGCGACACGAGGGGGCGACACCGCTCCGTGTGGTGCAAACATGACACCAGACAAACAGATGACGACACATCCGACTCAACACATCCATGATCCGACTACGGTTTGTTATGGAAAGTCTCCGGAGGAGGAGAAGACGTCTGAGAGACACTGATGGAGACAACAGAGAGTTTAAACTGAAATGTAGGGTGAAGTCAGGTAAAATGGGCCACCCACAAAAAATGCATTTAAATTAAAAATAAGTAAGCTTAGCAAGAATTTTGCATTCTATCCAATGGGGGGAATCACAATGTGTATTATAAATCACATTTTTTATTGTAGATCTGTTTTTTTACGGAGTTATCAACCTTATCAGTTTCAAGTGAAATTTGTTTGCCAGGCCACTTTTCGCACACTTCTCCTCAGCAGGCTGGATATAAAGCATTGTCCCACCCACAACAGCAACCAGAGACCACTCAAATCAATTGTTTTTTTTCAAGTAGCCTACAGTTGTAGCAACAATTTGAAATCATTTACAGCCATTGCCTGTTAAAACTTAAAAAGCTAGGAGGCTCAAACCTTAACTGGCTCATTTTACCTGATGTCACCTTAAGTGCATTAAAAAAAAAAAAAAAAAACCCTTCTTTATTGCTCTTAGCGGTGAGCTCAAGCAATACATAACCTCCATCAGATTTTGAAGCAACCAGAAAGCAATAAGACTGTATGTGAAAACTAAATTCCCCCTGGCGTATTATAATATAGATGTGCTTTATATATTGCATATTATTTTGAAAAAATGTTTTGTAATGTGAAACAAAGTTTTGAATAAAAAAAAATGATGTGAGTATTTAAAATAAGTAGGCTATTCAAGTACATAGGATATTTCATAAAGTAGAGTGCCTATCTAAAGTGTGCAGGGATGTTCTGGGTATTTAAAATAAATCAAATACATTCAAGTACATATGATTTCACATAAAGTGCTCATTGTTCAGTGTAAATAATATGTAGGAGAGGAGAAGGGACCTGAGTGGAGCTCCACAGGGATGGAGCTACCCACCAAGGTGACCTAATGCAGTTCCAGTTTGATGCTGGCACTGCGTTGTCAGGTTGAGAATGCCCAGTAGGGACGAGGCCAGAGGTGGGTAGAGCAGCCAAAAACTCTACTCAAGTAAGAGTAGAGTTACTTTAGAATAATGTTACTCAAGTAAAAGTAAAAAGTAGCCATTCAAACATTTACTTGAGAAAGAGTAGAAAGTACTTGGTGAAAAATCTACTCAAGTAAAGTAACTGCTGAGTAACCTCTGATTTGTTCCTTTAATGATCAGCGTGTAAATGTAGGCCTCATCAAATACACAGAAATATAATAGCTATGAAAAAATTCAGTTATTGCCAAAGAACAACATTTAACAACTAAGACAAAAGCCTAAATGACTTTCTTTTTTTACAAAGTAACATAAATGAAGACAAATTCAGCCACAATAACTTACATAGGCCTATCTCTGAAAGATCTATGAACTGTCCATAAGCTCTTTGTGTGCGGTCATGTGACTGCCTGGCTCTGTCTGATTGGTTACACGGAGTCAAACGTCGCGAGTGGCTACATCTGATTGGTGGAACGCAGTCATGTGACAGAGGCTCGGAAGTATCTCCATTAAAACATAAACAAACAATTTGCACGTTGGATCGATAAGAAAAAGTAGCGAGTAGCGACAGGAATGAAGCTCAATGTAACGGAGTAAAAGTACCGCTTCTTCTGAAGAAATATACTCAAGTAAAAGTAACAAGTATGCTGCATTGAAACTACTCTTAGAAGTACAATTTATCCAAAAAGTTACTCAAGTAAATGTAACAGAGTAAATGTAGCGTGTTACTACCACCTCTGGACGAGGCTGCCCACCAGGGTCTCATCCCTACTGGTACCTACTGGTCTCCTATGTACAGGGCTCCCCGGCTGCTGACTCACAATCCAGTTTCTGACCTTACGAGTAAAACAGAGGTAGTCACACTGCAAAAACTCTAACATTTTACCAAGAATATTTCTCTTATTTCTAGTCAAAATGTCATTTATAGTCAAAACAAATCTCATTATACTTAAAAAGTAGCTTGTTTTAGACACTTTTTACTTCTTTCAAGCAGATTTTCACTTGAAATAAGTAGAAAAATCTGATAGTGGAGCAAGTTTCTCTTCCTTATTACAAGCACAAAAAACTTACTTTCACTGGCAGATTTTTCTACTTATTTCAAGTGAAAATTAGTTTGAAACAAGTGAAAATTATCTAAAAACAAGTTAATGTTTAGGTGATGAGTCTTATTTTAAATGGAAAGAGATTAGATTTGACTAGAAATGAGACATTTTGACAAGAAAAAGGACAAATATTCTCAGAAAGATTTAGAGTTTTTGCAGTGCAGTGGTGTTTTTGAGGTGCTCTGGAAGTCTGTTCCATTCACTGATGGTTTTGCTGGTGTGTTAAAGTGTTGTTAGTGTGTTAGCTAACAGTAGCTGTATAGACCTGAGCAGGTGTTACATCTCTGAGAGCTTCTTCCTCTTCTTCTTCTTCCTGACTGTGACTGTGAAGCTGCTGAAGCTCAGAGCTGCTGTCTGTGACTCCACAGGAGGAGGGGATGCCACCTTTAGCTGGAGCAGAGCTGGTCCACACCCCGCTGCAGCTCTATCCATATCTCCTGAGGTGCTGCAGGCTGCTGCCCAACACGGCCATGCAGCAACACTATCGACACGCCGTACGACAGGTGAGCTGCTCAGGTACACACACACACACACACACACACACACACACACACACACACACACACACACACACCTCTGCTGACGGATGCTGGACTCTCTCTAGTGACGGTTTCTGAGCTGAGGATG
Source organism: Trachurus trachurus (assembly GCF_905171665.1). Taxonomy (NCBI): domain Eukaryota; kingdom Metazoa; phylum Chordata; class Actinopteri; order Carangiformes; family Carangidae; genus Trachurus; species Trachurus trachurus. The sequence continues at coordinate 39,922,865 of NC_139892.1, forward strand.
CAGAGAGAAGCTGGATGGAGCTGCAGACTGGTTAGATGGACAGTCTGATGGTGTCACATGTTTATTGGTCGTGTTTAGTGTTGAGTTTAGATTTGATGATCCTGAATTGATTGATTGATTTGATCCTGATCAGATGTTGTTAGTGTTCAGTGAGTTTGTCGTTTGTTTTCCTGTTTGTTCTTTGTGTTTTTATTTCATTTCTCCACGTCGGGGCACCAGAGAATAAATATGTGGGGCTCCGGTGGGAGGGAGGAGTCACTACTGTCACTGTCATTTCATCTTCAACATCACGTGGAGGAAAACATTAAAGGACAATTCCGGGGAAATTCAACCCGTGGCTGTATGTTCCTAACATTTTAGGTCTAACAGAAGGAATCTGAAGGTTTCCAGTTTAATGTCTCCTGTTTTGCGGTAGTTGTGTCTGTCCCCGCGTTGCCACGGCAACGATGAATGGGAGGGGATTGAAGTTCTGCTGCTTAGGCTGTTTCCATCCCTCAAAGCCACAGACAGCGTCAGATGGAGACTCAAACATGCAGCCAGAAGTTTATTTACTTCAACAAGCCGACATGTTTGTAAAACTAGATCTAATTCAAAGTCTGGCGGAGTCGAGACCCAAGTTGACGCTCGGTGTGTTCAGGTGCAGTGGGAAGCTCCCGTTGGTGTCAGAAACACAGGAATATCAACTCTGGACTTGAAGTAAATAAACTTCTGGCTGCATGTTTGAGTCTCCATCTGACGCTGTCTGTGGCTTTGAGGGATGGAAACAGCCTAAGCAGCAGAACTTCAATCCGCTCCCATTCATCGTTGCTGTGGCGATGCGGGGACAGACCATAACTACCGCAAAACAGGAGACATTAAACTGAAAACCTTCAGATTCCTTCTGTTAGACCTAAAATGTTAGGAACATACAGCCTGAGGTGAATTTGGGTTGAAATTGTCCTTTAAAGTAACAGTGATGATGATGATGATGATGATGATGATGATGATGATGATGATGATGATGATGATGATGATGATGATGATGATGATGATGTCACTACAGGTTATTATCCATGAGGGAGGTTTGATTGACAGCCAGCAGTAGTAAACACACGTCAACAAACACAAACTGTTGCAGCTGTTTATTTATTCATTGTTTGTATTTAGTGTTGTTTACTTTAATATTTAGTTTAGATCTGATTTTCCTGAATTGATTTATTTGATTTAACTCTGATCAGATTCTGTTAGTTTATTATTTGTGTAGTTCAGGTGTTCTCCTGTTTATTATTGGTGTTTTATTTCATTTGATCACGTCACCAGAGAATAAATGTGTAGGGCTGCAGTGAGGGACCAGCATGCACCTGGGTGGGCTGATGGGTTTTGTTTTGTTCTTTTCTTTTCTTGCTCCTTTCTGGTCAAATAAACCACATTTGTAGTTAAAACTGGACTTTGCATGGTCATGATGTTTCTCTCAGCTGTCTACACCACGACCCATGGTGCAGCAGTGGCCCTTTGATTCTTTAGGGTTTAAAGTTTGATTTGAAGCTTTTCTTAGTTTCCACAAACAGCCACTACAATGACTGATCGCCTGTCTGATCTCCTCCGGCCCCTGCTGCTGCTGCTGCTGCTGCTGCTGCTGCTGCTGCTGCTGCTGCTGCTGCTGCTGCTGCTGCTGCTGCTGCTGCTGCATTCACACATTCACACACAGATCAGGAAAACCTGAGAAGATCAGCCTTAATAAGACATTGTTCTCGCTTTAGATCCAGTACCTGCAAAAGACCTGGATTCATCAGCCAGCACATCTTCCCATGTGTCACAGCTGATCTACAGGGATTCAGGCAGCGTTCACACAGACTCTACACAAAGGTCAGAGACAGTCACATCCACCAGCACTGATACACAACTCTGAGGATTCATCTATTAGTATTAAGTTTATTAAGTTACCAAGATGGTCGGCTACACAGCTGATGAGTTTCTAAGACTGAAATGGTCTGGGTATCATCACATAATCCATATTTGTTCTTTTTCTAAAGGAAAAAAACTGTAAATCTGCCGTTTCAAAATGAAAATGGAAAAAAAAACCTTTTGGCATCAGAATAGAAAAAACAAAAACTGTCAAAATGGTGCATCTTTGGTGTTTGACAGTTTCTTTTATTCGGCTTTTATTTAGATTTATTCACTCTTGATGTCCTCGTCCTGTCTGTGCACTGAGCTACTGTCTCTGTCAAATGAGAATGTAAAAAAGACACCATGTCTAAATGAGAGTACCTGTATAAATAAAGGTTAAATTAAAAAAATGAAATTAAATGAAAAGATTAATTACAAAAACTCAGAATTTGAATAATTTCTTTTCAACCTTCTGGATTTTATTTATTTCTGTTGAGAAACAAAAACCAAAGTGACCAAATGATTTTGTTTCTAGTCTTTGGTTTAGAATTAAAAATCAGATACATCCATATGAATATGGTTTCTGGTTTCAAAATAAATGATGATAAAAGGAATTAAAAAATAAAGAAGAATTTCATGTCTTGATTGTGACACCAAAAATCTCATTCTCTTTTGGTTTGAAAGTAAATCACAGACTGGTGTTTATTAGAGATACATTTTTCATTTAGTTAAGAAACAAAAAACAAATTGATCACGTGATTTCATTTCTAGTCTTTGGTTTATAATGATGTTTTTAAATGATAATAAATGATGGATGATGTGATGAGACTCAGACCTGAAACAGTGAACATTTAACACTCACCTGTTCATATTCTTATCAATGTAACGCAGTGCCACCTAACAACCACAAGGGGTCAGGGCATGAACATGAATGAACACTCATATGAAAGTGGTGTGTTCAGGTAGAAGGTCACATGACCAGGCTGGACTGCAGGCTCACTTCACTGTGTTTCAGAGTGGACTGGTTTCTGGCTCTAGTCTGAGCAACATGACTGGGAACACAGTCAGTCCACTGTTGAAGAACCATAACAACTGTAACCTACAGACTACATGAGTATAGTAGTTACAGGAGAATTATGCACTGCAAAAACCCCAAATCTTTACAAGAATATTTGTCTTATTTCTTGTTAAAATGTCTCATTTCTAGTCAAAACTAATCTCTTTCCACTTAAAATAAGACTCATCACCTAAAAATGAACTTGTTTTTAGATCATTTTCACTTGTTTCAAACTAATTTTCACTTGAAATAAGTAGAAAAATCTGCCAGTGAAAGTAAGTTTTTTGTGCTTGTAATAAGAAAGAAAATCTTGCTCCACTATCAGATTTTTCTACTTATTTCAAGTGAAAATCTGCTTGAAAGAAGTAAAAAGTGTCTAAAAACAAGCTGCTTTTAATGTGATGAGTCTGATTTTAAGTAGAATGAGATTTGTCTTGACTAGAAATGACATTTTGACCAAAAATAAGACAAATATTCTTGGTAAGATTTTGAGTTCTTGCAGTGTCATTGTGTAGACTTCAGTCTGTTTCTCACTCTTCTCCACAGTTCTATGCTACAGTCAGGATTAGAGGTGAGTATTATAAACTCTTTTATATTGATTCAGTCATTGTCATTGTGTATTGTTAAAGTAGAATTAGTGTAAAAATCCTTCAGTGTGTCCAGATGTACATCTCAGAAATACAAGTCAGTAAAAACCAGTTTCTAAGAAGTGATTTTTTACCACAGCCCAGGTGCATGATGGGAAACACTGAAGGAGGAGGCGGAGCTACAATCCTCAGGTTGTAGGAGATGAGTTTGATTGACAGGTTTGTTTTTTTATGTGATGGTCAAATGTGATTTCACATGTAGACGGATCAATGTAATTTATGATCAATAAGCATCAATGACAGTGAGGAGCTGCCACTGCCGTCACCATGGTGATCCAGATGATGAGTTCTAAACCTGGTCTCTGTTTTCCAGGTCTTTACCATCCAACCATCTCAAAAAGTCAAAGTATACTTTATTAATCCCTGTATGCATTAATGATCATGTAGACCAGCACATCAGAAGATTAGGGGCGTTTTCACACCTGCAGTTGTTCCGATTCAGCAACTAAACCGATACAACTGTTGCGTTCTTTTTTCTGGGCCGTTTGTGTTCACATCGCATGATTCTAAAGCGGTACAGCGCTTTGCGCTGTGGAACAGCGCCATAGCAACGGCCCTAACAACACCCCATCAGCTGATCAGCAACAATGGCAACAATGAACCGCGGGCTGACTTGCAGTAGTGAGGAGGTTCAATTTCGTATTAATATTTGGGCAGACGAGTATTTAGTTGAAGTTCAATTAAAAAAAATGCCCAAGCTGACTGGTTTATGGCTGGGGCGAGACCTTGAAGTGTGCCTATAATGTGCTATAGCTACAAATGTAGTCTAATAGGCTACATTATTATTTATTATTATTATTATTATTATTAGCCTGTGTGACCAAGCGTGCTGTCCGCTGTCTCAGTGCTGACACGTGAATGAATGACAGAGCGTGTCACTGCCCGTGAGAGAGAGAGAGACAGAGAGAGAGAGAGAGAGAGAGAGAGAGGGGTGGTCAGGTTGTGTTGGTCAAGCTGTGTTTTCAGTTTCAGGTGTCATAGTTATGTCAGATGAATTGTCCTCTAACACAGCCATTCTCAACCTTGGGGTCCCTCCCGACCCCAGTCGATGTGACTGGAGGGGACGAATGAACGACATGTTTCTTGGCATGCATTGCTGACCTGGGCATTGTTTCTTAATAAATTAGAAAAACTTTTCTTATCATTCCCCTTTTCCGTGCATGGTTGAAGGAGATTGGCTTGCATCCACGCTCCACTCGCTCCTGCGCCGACAGGTCCCCGCATGTCACATAAACCAGCCCGGGTGTGTGGACACCGCATCAACTCGCCACCCGCGTCTATTTAAACTCTGTCGCTTTGTTTTGTTCTTTTGCCCTGATGAAAACCTCCAGGTCGGAATATTGGCCATGGAGACAAAACTACAGCAGCCAATTGTTTTTTTTCAGTGCAGGGATCAAGAACTAAAAAGGCAACAAAAAAACCCCACCGCGGACAGCGCTGCGCTTTATCCATCATGCGTTCACACCGGCGTGTGTGTGTTTGTGTGTTGGGGCGGGGGGGGACAGCAGTGCATGTGAAATTGGGGGTCACGACTCAAAAAGGTTGAGAACCACTGCTCTAACACACCCTACAGTTTGACTCTTTTTTTCTTCTAGTAAACGGGCACCGTAGCATGACTAGTTATAGGGGTTGTTTGCGGAGCTCTGCCCGGTGCTGATCGCCGCGGGTCAGCTTGGAAAGGCTGGTGGACTCATGGCTAGAGTTTGCGTCTTTCTTTTCTTTTTGCCACCGGCTTTCCTGTTTTGTGTACATTATGAAAAGGCCAAGACGACACGCTGATGTTTTTGGGGCAGTTGCCCGTGGTCCTCCTCCTCCGGTTGCCAGGTAACCAGTCAATTTGTTCCGATACATGTGTCGGTTGCGTTCTCACTACAAACGAACCGCTCCAGGGCTCGGATGGAAACGAGCCGAGACCGCCTCTCCCAAGCGATCTCGGCCCGCTTGTTTTGTTCCGCATCGAGCGCGATTGCTGTGTTCACATGTGACCAAACGAACCGATATATGACGTAAACGCTCCCTGTTTCGGAACAAATGCTCAGGTGTGAAAGCGCCCTAAGTTCACTACAGGAGAACAGAGAAGCAGCAATAAGCAACGAGTAGCAGAGGTAGAAGACACAGGAGCAACAGGGAAGTTTGACAATGTGTTATTGTCAATTAGTGTGAGCAAAGCAGAAGAAACTGCACACAACAGCAGAGACACTCATCCTCCCTCTGCATTAGTTGTTTCTCCAACTTTAGCTTTTTAAATCTCAATCAGTGTTTACAGTTTGATGTGAGTGCACACAAGGGTTTTAGAGATTATTTTACAGGCTGAACCTTTATCATCATTTCATCTCATATATTATTCATGACTTTATGAGTTATGATACAGTCTCACTGTATTTAACTTTAATAGGTTTTAAATGAAGCAGCAGAGCAGCAGCAGTTTGAAGGAGACGTGATGTGAACTGCTGCTCCACATACACAAACATCTATTACAGTCAAATCTGATTAATAATCAATAATTGTCATCGATTTAACCAGTAATCTGAATAAGACACTGACTATGATCATTAGACACAACTACACAACACAACACAGTACTGACTAATATTACTACTAATAATTAATTAACAACAATATTGATGGTTAGTGTCCAATAATCAATAACCCAGAGTGTTTGCTGTGTGTAACAGACATGAATGGTGAGGACACAGAGACAGTGTCCAGCTGCTCCTCTTCTCATTCATTCTAATGAGTCAGTGAGCTGATGGAACCTACAGAGTCACAGGACAAACATGTTGTGGTTTCATCTTTAATCATGTGTTTCTGAGCTCATCAGGTGTTTTTAATCTACAACCTGCAGCTGGAAAGTGACCAGTAGCTTCACCTGGCCCTAGAAGAACCTACTTCTAGATCCACCAAAGCGGCTGCAGAATCTGAACAAATAACACTGTTTTGAGGCTTGTAACGCCGCAATATGTAATAATGACGCATTATGTAATAATGTAATAAATCTTCACGTCATTATGTAATAACGCCGCATTTTGTAATAATCTGCCGCATTTTGTAATAAAAATCTTGAACGCAATATGTAATAAACTTCGCCGCATTTTGTAATAAGTTGTTACATTTTGCATCACTTATTACATATTGCGGGTGTTACACTTTTTTATGAAAAAAATGTAATAATTTGGTGCATTATGTAATAAACCACCAAAATGGATGTCTTAATTAGAAAAAACATTAACAATAATACACGCTGCTCCTCCTCCCCGCTGAGCAGAGCGGTCTCCTCCGACAGCGGGTCCCACGCGGATGGTAACCGCTCCGCGTCTCTCCCCCCCCCCCTTGCCCACGACAATAATACGCCCGGGTCATGTTCGTCTGTGGAGGGATGACATGGACCACGGTCCGACTGGAGCTCCAGGCCGGGTCCAGCTCTGCTCCAGCAGCGGCAGGGGCGGCTGGGATCACCGCCCCCGGAGCCGGAGCTGGGGCGAGCTGGGGGGGGTCGAGCTGTGGGATTTCATCGGGCTGATGATGCTGGAAGTGATTTTGCCTCTGATTTTCACCAGATTTAACATTTTATCAAAATTTGCCCAGCTGATCCATATAAATTACTGAAAAATTATCATCATCTGCAAGCAGCAGCTGTAAAACGAGAACCAGTCCCAGAAGCTCCAGGCCCGGAGAACCAGAGAGGGGACCCTCCCAGAGCGCTCCCCGAGAATGGTGCATCGCCGCCCGGGTAAAATACGTGAGGGAGAGGGCTGGATGATTTGACGCTTTTTTCAAAACTCCGATCTAAAATATCAGATTATACCACTTTCCCTTGGTCGATTGAGGTCCAGTAAAAAGTATGATGGTCTTTTAACTCTCCTCTAACCATGTGTGTATTATGATGTCATGTTTTTACACAGAGTCATGTGACCACACGTTTTTTGTCACAAAAACCTGTATGGTAGGACATAGGCCATATAAAATGAAAAAAAAAAAATGCTCCAGCAAACTATAAGTAAACAAATCAATCAATGTTGGCCCTGTTCAAAGGCAGACATGTGACTGTTCTCATAATAGTTGGTGGAAATAATAATTATTATTATTATTTTTATTTGATTGCAGTTTTTCAACATTTTTATTAAGGATATTAGCGGTCCCTCGCCAAAACAGGCCATGAAAGGGATACATTATAAAAAAATATTGATGAAATTTACACATCATTCATTAGAAGACAACTAACCCTATGCAAGAAAAAAATAATAATTGTAATACCTATTTTTACTAGCAGAGGAAGAAGTGAGAGCTGTCTGATAAAGTTTGTGTTATGTTGTTGTATAGTTACGTTGGGTCTGACGCTACAATATCAATAAAAACATGTGCTTAACATAGACGTCGGACGCGAAATAGCCGCGGAGCGGAGCCAGTTTCCTTTAACAGATTGTGCCAGATGCGCCAGAGCGCGCACCTCTGTGCCAGGCTTGTGCTCTGCAGCGATTTGTTTATTCATCTTAACAGAGCGCGAGTGAGATTAACACACACATTCACACAGGCTACACACACATACGGGCTACACATGATACACATACCCACACACACACACATCTGAGGGGCCGAGGCGCCTGCCGAGCGGCAAGGAGAAAAGCGCATCTGGTGGCGTGCCCCCCAGGGAGCACCCAGGTTGAGCACCCTGGGATAGATAGTTAGATTTGACCGTCCTACTGGTTTTAGAAATTAATTCATATTTATGATTCATGCATACTGGTATGCTTAAAGTCAGTGTTATTCTGATGGTCCTAATGTCTTTTTTTTCTAATTAAGACATCCATTTTGGTGGTTTATTACATAATGCACCAAATTATTAAATTTTTTTCATAAAAAAGTGTAACACCCGCAATATGTAGTAAGTGATGCAAAATGTAACAACTTATTACAAAATGTGGCGAAGTTTATTACATATTGCGTTCAAGATATTTATTACAAAATGCGGCAGATTATTACAAAATGCGGCGTTATTACATAATGACGTGAAGATTTATTACATTATTACATAATGCGACATTATTACATAATGCGGCGTTACAAGGCTTATTTTGCTCTATCCAATCCAAAGCTTTTAAAATTGCCACATGTTCAGCTGAAAAAACAGATAAATTGTCTGATAAACGAATGCTGAATTGAAGATTCTCATCTGCAACAAAAATCCCAGCCCCAGTTTTCCCCAAGACAGGATCCTTTGATCCATCATTAAAAAAAATCATGAATCCTTCAAAATGATTCAGGATCATTCTCACATCTCTACACTGACTATTTCTCCCTTCTTACTGACCATCCACTAACTCTGCTTCTGCTCTTTTCCAGCGCTTCTACCGACAACGAGAAAGATCGGAGATATGAGCCTGTGTTCCAGTGACAGAGGAAGAGCTGGGCTGGTTAAACCGTCTGAGCACAAAGCTGCTAAGACTCTCGCTATTGTGCTGGGTGCATTCATCTTCTGTTGGATGCCCTTCTTTATAAACTCTATAATGGATGCCTACATTGGCTTCATCACACCTGTTGCCGTCTTTGAAGCCTTTGTCTGGTTGGGTTACTTCAATTCAACCTTAAACCCAGTCATTTATGCCTTTTTTTATCCCTGGTTTAAAGGACAATTCCAGGCGAATTCAACTCGGGGGTGTATTTTCATATAATTTTAGGTCTAAAAGAATGAATCTGAAGATTTTCAGTTTAATCGCTCCTGTTTTGCGGTAGTTGCGTCTGTCCCCGCGTCGTCACGGCAGCAATGAATGGGAGTGGATGTAAGTTCCGCTGTTTAGGCTGTTTCCAGCCCTCAAAGCCGCAATTTTTTTCCACAGACAGCGTCAGATGGCGACTCAAACATGCACAGAGAAGTTTATTTACTTCAAGCAAGCCGACATGTTTGTAAAACTAGATCTAATTCAAAGTCTCCCGGAGTCTCGCGCGAGACCCAGTTGCCGTGCTCGGTGTGTTCACATGCAATGGGAAAAGCTACCGTTTGTGTCATAAACACAGGAATATCAACTCTTTACTTGCTTCAAGGAAAAAAAACTTCTCGGCGCATCTTTGAGTCGCCATCTGACGCTGTCTGTGGAAAAAAATGTACACTTCAAGCAAGTAAAGAGTTGATATTCCTGTGTTTATGACACAAGCGGTAGCTCCGACTGCGCCTGAATACACCAGCACTGCAACTTCGGGCTCGCGCGAGACTCCGGGAGACTTTGAATTAGATCGACTTTTACAAACATGTCGGCTTGCTTGAAGTAAATAAACTTCTCTGTGCATGTTTGAGTCTCCATCTGATGCTGTCTGTGGAAAAAAAATGCGGCTTTGAGGGCTGGAAACAGCCTAAACAGCGGAACTTACATCCACTCCCATTCATTGCTGCCGTAGCGATGCGGGGACAGACGCAACTACCGCAAAACAGGAGCGATTAAACTGAAAATCTTCAGATTCATTCTTTTAGACCTAAAATGATATGAAAATACACCCCTGAGTTGAATTCGCCTGGAATTGTCCTTTAAAAAGTGTTTTTATCTCATCATCACTATGAAAATATTTGACCCCCATTCTTCAACTGTGAGGGTGAATGTACGGACACAGTGATGACAGCACTGTCACTGTATTTGAATTGACAGCAGCTTTAAATGCTTTCTATGGTAATCTTTCATCAATATTTGGAGGATAAGTGTAACATCTTTCTTTTTTTTTACTTCACTGATCTCTGTAGCATTAGCATAAGTGCTGCATATTCTATATTATGATCATTATTGGCCTTTTGGTCATAGTGAATAGTCCAACTCTCAAAGATGAAATATTGTCATGCCCAGATAAATTTGAATTAATATTATTACAGAATAATCAGGTCTAATCATCATGTAGCACCATGTAATAAAAACATTATTATGAACTAAAGCTTTATGGTTCATGACACAGGCCTATTTATCACCTGATGAAACTCATTGTTTCCATGATATTAGATATATTGACCGATGGACAGTAACAGCCCTGTGATGAAACCTTCTCCATGACGCTTCTGATGTTGATTCAGCTTTATGATTTCTGTGTTTACAGCTCTCTTCTCCAGTGTTTTTACATAAAGTATCCACAAATTTAATTCTTGCTGTGTCTGTCTGATACAGACACCACAGCCTTGATTATCTGACTCCACTCTGACACCATCACCGTTTAACCCAGTCGTCTGAAACTGTCCTTCTGTGAAACAGAGATTCTACTTTCCCAAAATGAGAAACATGTGCCCAACAACATCACTCACTGATGCAATAATGTTGTTTATTCTTCTTTAATATGAACTCTGGCTATTTACAATAACAGGAGTTTTAATTCCACAGTAAAAGCTCTAAGTGGATCATTAGTGAGGCCTGGACCTCAGTGACAATAGACCATGACTAACATAACTAGAAATGAATGATAATAAACTGCAGTGAACCACAGAGCAGTAGTATCTGGCAACAATTCAATAAATGAAATTGCAATTTACATTGACACATTAATTCTGATGTTAAAAATACTCAGATAAAAATACATTTCTGGCATGAAATTGGCAAGTACTGAGATAAAACTTAAAGGTACAGTATGTAAGAAATCTAAAGCAACTGGCTGTAAAATCGTCCTAATATGTAACAGAGACTCAGGAATAATGTTCATATAACATACTGAACTCACCAACAACAATCCTACAGCCAAGATATTCGCATTAAAGAATTTTTTGCGGGCCGCAAATCATGTTTATGTTTTGAATTTCTATGGTTGGCTTGTGTCGCCACCCAGCGCTCTCTCCCTGTCACAGCGTCTGTGGCATTTCAGCCTCCGGGTTGCCAGTTAGCTTCCACTGAGCTGCAAATACGGCTGGGAGATAAAACGAGATCATGAAAAAAAAGATTGTGTTCTATTATCGGTTATTGGTCATATTTGCTTGATATCACACGGTAGAAGCGGCTTGTCGCTCTGTCGTTTAATAGGCTACACAGCTTGCTGTTGTGAGCCTGTAGCCTAGTTAGTTTGAGCTGCTGCTAACGCTAAAGCTAAAGGGAAGAATTACAAAGTGAAAGTTAGAAAAGAGGGAGGAAATGTGGCGAAATGGAGCCGATGGTAAATGAAGTGATTGTGAACGTGCGGAGCGGTTCTTGAGAGGAGTCTGTCCCGGTCAGGTCGCCTGTCTCCGGTCCTCATGTTTAATGATCCGACGTCAGAAAGTGGAGGAGAACCGGAGCGGCTCGCGTCGTTTATTCTGCGGTAAGACGTCTCATATGTTGGCTCATCTACGGCGTGATTAACACGCACTACGGCTCCGGTAGATGCAGGGTTACAGTGTGTGTGTCTGTGTGTGCGTGTCTGTGTGTGTGTGTGTGTGTGTGTGTGTGTGTGTGTGTGTGTGTGTGTCAGCGCTGCAGACACAGCGTCGGAGCGGTGAATGTAACAATAACTTGCAGATCACCTGAGTGATGTGAACTCCGCTCGTAGTTACTGTGAGTCAGAGCAATAAAACAGTGAGGTTGTTGATGAATATTTAGCTTGTTACTCTGCTTTGAGACTGACTGAGTGAGCAGAGTGGAGGTTAGCGCGTCGCTGTCTGGCAACCTGGAGTCTGGGGGGTAGGGGAGGGGGGACAACGCGCTGCTGTGTTTTGAATTTGACTGCAGCAACAATTTTGGCCACATTCTTACATATCGTACCTTTAAAACTAACGTTCAAAAAGCCCCCCAAAAAAACAAACAAAAAAAATATGTATATATATTTTAACTTTGTGTTCACTGGAATGTTCAACATTAAAGACAACTATTTGAGTAACACATTGTGAACACATTTTTTTTTCAAACCAAAGCCCCCCTCCTGCTCCCTTCCCCTATTTCCTATTACTGGTATATCCACAGAAATATATACATATTAAAGTACAGTAAGATTATAAAATAAAATAGGCAAATTAAGAAAAATGCATTCACAATCAAGAAATGTATAACAATGATGATACAGCCATTGTCGGGTGTGTATCCCAGGGGAACGATCCTGAGTACAGAGGTTATCACCAACTTTGTCGACTGGTGTGAACTAAAGTACCTTCCAGGGCCTGAAATTCACTGTGGGATTGTGGGTATTGCGCATAATGTAACTAATTTATCCACAAATCTAGCACTCATAATGCGCACACATTACAAATCATGGATTTGGCACCTCTGCATGTTCATGTTTTTCAGGTGAAAGTCACTGCTCAATCCACTGTACCATTGTTAACCCTCTCCGGAGGTGAAAGTTAAAGGAAGAGTTCACCAAAAAATTAAATTCATTCATTAGACGTCATTGAGGCAAGTCCGGTCATGTGTGCGTGCGTTGTCTGAACGATGGCAAATTCAATACAGGACTGTTTAGGCTGTAAAAATGTCCTAAATTATGTCGGTTCGGGTCAACTCTGGACTATACCCCTTCAGGACACTTGGATTGCAGTGGACGAGCAGTGTGTAGTAATATGAAGTGGTTTTTGTGTAATTTTATAGACATTTTTGTGTTGGGAGCTGTTTTTCTCATTGACTCTCGTATAAAGTTTTCGTTGGACTACAGACCCCCCTCCCAGGTCTCCAGATGCACTTTGAGGAATAAAAAACTACTCTGGAGTATTCATCAGCATGAGGGTGAGTCATTAATGACTGAATTTCATTTTTTGGTGAACTATTCTTTTAACCAAAACTCCTCGTTGTCCCTTTAACAGAGGACTAAAAGCATGGTTAAAAGCAAAACAACAATGCTCACATGTATAAATATGGACTTTTTCATTGTTACTAATATTACTCTTACAATCATGATTTCTGTTTTCTTTATCTCCACTCGCTGATCTTGTGCTCTGTGTTTTTAGATCAGCATATTACTGTTGTGTGTGAAATCCGGCTATCTGATTGGTTGTTGGTTGGTTGGCTACTATTCTCATGTCATTCTCATGACTCGCTGGGCAGCGTCCGCAAAACCGAAAGTAAGGAAACGCTGGTCGGCTCAACCAGCATTTCCACCACCACTAATAATAACAAAATAACCATAGAGACAAAACGATATATGTATCGAAAATGGGCGCATTAACAAGTGGTAACGTAGATTCATCCACATTAATATGAGACTTTTTTATTGTCGCAGAATTTTTCGTTCTGCTGTTGGAGAAACTCCTCGTTGTCCCTTTAAAAGAGTTTGTATCAGTCTCCAGTTTCAGGTGAGTGGGTAAAATGTTCCATAGGTTAACCCCTTTTATTGAGAAGGCAGACTGTCCAAATGATGTTGTACACTTGTGAGTGAGAGACAGAGACAGACATGTAGAGACTGAACTGTCTGTTCAACAGTGAGAAGGTTTCTGTGACAGGAGGAGACTCTGCTTCACTCAACACAGACTCAACCAGGAATCAGACCTGGACCTGAAGAGGCCAAACCCAAACCCAAACCCAGGATAGAGAGGTTGAGTGAAGGTGGTGTTGAAGGTGTAGAGGTGGATCAGTGAGTCAGAGGAGACTCTGTAGAAGGACAGAGAGCCAGCAGGACAGTCCACATACACTGCTACTCTGTTAGAGACAGAGGAGGAGGAGGAGGAGGAGGAGGAGGAGGAGGAGGAGGAGGAGGAGGTGATAGGTGTCTCTCTGTTATTGTGACAGACTCTGTAACCACCATCAGAGCAGTTCAGACTCCAGGACTGATCGTTCCCTCCAAACACACAGTCTGCACTGCCTCCTTTCCTGCTGATTCCTCTGTAACTCACTGATATTTCAACGTATCCGCTCCACTCGACCTCCCAGTAGCAGCGACCAGTCAGACCAGTTGAACACAGCAGCTGACGACGGTCAAATCTGTCTGGATGATCAGGATATGACTGATCCTCCTTCACACGTGTTGCCTTCCTGTTGTTGTCAGACAGTTTGATGTCTCTGTTCACTGTGTTTGTGTCGATTGTGAGTGGACAGGAATCTGATGGAGAGAACAAGACACAGCTGCAGTTATTGATCATGTGATCAGTTATTGACAGTTTGATGAAGACTCATGAGGTCAGTGATGTGACAGTGTGAAGATGGTTGAATGTGCTGCTTTGTTTCCATGAATCAAAGTAAAAACAGACTTACACTTCCTCAGACCTGGTGTCAACCATGGGACTCCAGCAGGCTCCACCCTGAAAGGAGGAGGGGGGTCAGAGCAGCACCTTCTCTGTCAGCATGTGTAGCTGGGTCAATCTTTACTTTGTTTTATTCATCTGATCATTCATTATACTCATTATTTCTTTATTTTTATCATTCATTATGGTGAACATTCTCAAAACCTGCTCGATGCTAACACACACACACATCTAAAACAAGTTAGAATTTCCTGCTTTGTTTTATATCACTTCTATTTCTAAGTTCCATCTTCACCTGTAGCAAGGGGGAGCGATATTGGGGTAACACACTAAGGGGGACGTGGGCGACGTCGGACCAAACTCCCGGCAAAACTCTGGCTGCTCTTGTTGTGGTAAGACGTGTTGTGAAGCTCTCACGTTGCTCTGTAAAATATGCACTTAAACTGTCATGTAATGCGGTTGAAACTGTGCGCTAAAGTAACGACAGCTTTTATTAATGTGTTGCCGTGTTTTTAATTGTGTTTTACGGTGAAAAAGCGGCTGTAGTTTGGGTTTAACGTGACGTCTGCCGTGTGTGTGTTTTGTGGCCTGTCGTAGGAGGCAGACTGTTTCTACCTGCAGCTGTGTGTTTCCTGACTCTGCCCCTGTGCTGCCTTTGCAGGTGCCTTTTGTCTGAAAAATGCTTTGAAATGTGATTTCTGAGATGTGTTTGTGGTAAATATATGAGAGTTGAGTCTGGTCAGAGCTGTAAAAACGTCACTAGAGCACACATTATTTCACTTTTTATTATTGTCCTTGTGTGGAGGAAAAGTATGGAATATTTTTATTTGATAATTTCATGGTGATTTTTATTCTGTTTTTCTAATGATTATTATTTACAAGTGGGTTATAGACATATTAATTTCATGTGATTATTTTAGTTTCTATTCAGGAGAGTATCTTTTCTCTCAAATTATTATTACTATTTATTTATCCATTTATTTTGTATTGTGACATACAATACAGTAAAGAGCAGCAAAAGAGGAACAAACTCTGGCTGCTCTTGTTGTGGAGGCAGACTGTTTCTACCTGCAGCTGTGTGTTTCCTGACTCTGCCCCTGTGCTGCCTTTGCAGAATAAATGAACCAACTCAGATCCATGGTGTTGTCATCCTTCAGCCTATAAGCAACCATTTCACAACTGCTACACATGCACACATGGACATTACATGGCTCTCACACACACACTGTTTTATCACTGTGTTCACATGGAGGCTGGTATGTCTGGATGAACACTGAGCACAGAGAAGAAGGAGCTGGAGTCTTTATCTAGTGATGATACAGAGCAGGAGGAGACCAGGAGGAAACACTTCATCATGTCTTTTCTCCATGTGATGTCACTGCAGTGTGAGACACACACTTTCACTCTCTGACTCTCAAGCTGCACAAACACACGTCACAGCAAAGAAGATGAAGACACAACAGGTGGAGCTGACCAGCCCAGATATCCCACAATGCACCAGGAAAGAAGAAGAAGAGGAGAACATGTGTTTAGAAAATGCTCTATTTCTTCACCCACGTTCAATTTGACTGTAGATGAACTGTCATTCAACTACTGTTCTACTCTCTGTGCTTTGCTAGGGATGTCATAATATCATAATATGACATTAGGCTGCCTTAATAACAAGCCATGACATTTACTGCAGTATTGTAAACATGTCATGATATCAACATTTCAGGGTATTATAATAGCACAGGACAATAATTATTTCATTATCCACAAGTCAACAACAACAACATTTGGTCAAAAATAAAATACTGTAGTTTATCTGCCCCCCCCCCCCCCCCCCCCCCCCCCCTCACCTCCTCCTTCTCCCTCTCTAACTTTAAACCTGCTTCTGTATCTGCCGTCACACAACACAACGGTGTTTTTTTTTTCATTAGTGTGAAAAGTTTAACGATGTCTGCGACATCTGTGCGGTCGGTCTGTGTGTGTCTCAGGTGCGTTACGTCTGACCAGCTCTCAGTAGAAGCTGGTCGGTCCGTGTGTGTGTCTCAGGTGCGTTACGTCTGACCAGCTCTCAGTAGAAGCTGCAGCGACTGTTGTTGTTGCTGCAGGTAGCGCTACACATCAACAACAACAGCTGCTTGTTAGTCAGCAGTGACAACGCAGCCACACACGCACCAAACAGTCGCTGACACGGTGACACGGACGTTCGCAAGCGCCGTCATTTATATCGTTAAATGTCGGCGTCGCGCGGTTCTGTCCTTTCACCCAAGCCTAAAGCCCGGAGGAGGGCGGGTGGTTGAGTGAAAATGAAGCGTTCTGATTGGCCGAAAGCACACCGCTTACGCACAGATCTGTGTTGCACCGGAGCATGATCTTCAGTGACAACAAGGCTGGTGACAACTTGATTGAAAACTGGCGAAATACGAGATGAAACAATATGCGTACTAGGAGGTCAAAATGCGTGACAAGTACGTACATGTTGGCCAGTCTCGCAGGCAGCAGCTTCTCCTGCTCTCTCTCTCCGCGCCGGTCAAACATCGACCCGTCTGGAGGCTGCTCGGTTTTCCACACACACAGGTCTGTCTCTACCGCTGTATGTATGTGTGTCTTGTGTGCAGACGCAACTGACAAATATTTATAGACGGACAAGCAAACTTAATCATCATTTATTTTATTTTGAAAATTGACCGGATTCTCTCGCCTTTTCTGTGCCCGACTTCCTGTCTGGTACGATCTGGTTCTATCCAGCTTGACGGCGCTCGTATTCTTTTCATTCAGCGCACTCAGCTGTTGTTTCAAGCCGCTACTGTCACATGATCAGCGACTAGTCGACGTCCAGCTCAAAACGTCATTGTGGAGCAGTAAAGTCGACTAGTCGACTAGTCTGTGCAAACCCTAGTGTGAACACAACTTGTGTTTGTCTGAAGAAAACTCCCCAGGAAGCTGAAGAATGAGGCTGTGAGCAGGTTTCCACAGGAGCCACAGCAGCAGTGAGTGGATGAAGGAGCTCTAATAGAAACCATCTGATCACAGTGACAGGACGGATCAGGATCTCATGATCAATGACTCTGTTCTTCTCTGCTCTTCACACAGATCAGCTGCAACACACTGACTCACTGTGATCAGTCACATCATGTGGAATAAAGCAGCCGTCCTCAGGACCAGTCCTGAGCTCCATCAAACCTGTCCACACATTCTGACTGGACTTGAAGTCAGAGTCCAGAGGAAGCAGAGAAACTGTAGAGCAGAGAGAAGCAGGCTCAGCTCAGAGCACATGGACTCAGACAGGAAGTGAAGCTCCAGCTGCTGGAGACTTTCATTAAGGAGCCACTTTGTGGCTTCATCTGATCTGGAGTCAGCACACACACAGTCTGAAAACAGCTGTTTGATCACACACACATTCAGCCACAAACACTGATTATTACACTGTTCACTACACTCACTTTCTTCTGATTGACAGCTCCAGGCCTCTGGACAGTGAGGACATCTGGATGTCACACTGTGATTGACTGTCTCCTCAACACAACAACACATCTCATCAGGACAAGACCAGGATCTCAGAGAGACTGAGCTGATTATTGATCATCAATATCTGACCAGACAGAGACCAGAGTCCCCTACCCATAGCCGGTCTCTCCATCATCTTGCTCATTACTGAAGTAGAGTTTGACACCAGTACTTGTACTTTTACTTGAGTAAAATTTCATCAAGGTAAAAGTACTTTTACTAGTAGATTTATTTGGTACTCTTTCCACCCCTGGTCAGTGGAGTGGGCGGAGCTTCACTGTGGCCTACACCACCTCTGGATATGGTCTGAGTGATGGGATCTGATGTCATCAATGCATGGATAGGGATGGGAATTGATAAGATTTTTATGATTCCAATTCCATTTTCGATTCCGCTTAACGATTCGGTTCTTTATCGATTCTCATTTGGAAAAAAAAGGACATCAAACTTTGTTCACGTTTGTACTAGGGCTGCCCCCAAATAGTCGACCAAGCATTATCGACCAAAAGTCATTTGTCGACCTAAATTTCAACATTTGGAGACATGGCTTGTCAAAATTAAGTCAAAATCAATATGACTGAACCACACTGTAAACCCGAATAAGTTCAGAATACTCAAAACTTTTGTGGAAACCGATTACCTCAAAGTTTTTGAGTAAGTAAATTAGAATATTTAAGTTTGATGTACTTACATATTTTAAATCATTTACACTCAAATAGTACTTATTATAAAAAAAATTGTGAGTGTACTGTACTTAAAACATTTGTTTTAATTTGGATATATGTTTTAATTTCTTTGTAATGACTTGTTATGATGATATTGTACTTAATTGATCAACATCTTTAAACTCAAAAAATATACTGGTTAGTAACCAAAAAGATAATTTTACAAAGCTCATAAACTACTATTTTTTTTAAAGTTCAGAATACTCAAATAAACTTCTTCACACAAAAATGTAGAATATTTCAATGTTTTTATTCAGATTTCATTCTTTTTCTCCAAACCACTTTGGTCACAGCAACAGAGCTGTAAGTATACAAACACCACATACACACTGTAAGTATACAAACACCACATACACACTGTAAGTATACAAACACCACATACACACTGTAAGTATACAAACACCACATACACACATCTGTATGTTAACCATGGACATCCAACTTGTAAAACCAGGCCAACAAATGCACAATCTGAAAATGTAAACACACCCCGTTTGGTTGAAGGATACCTTGCATATCATGAACCGTCAACATATACATCCACACATACATTATATAAAAACAGATTTGTATGGTTATGTATAAATCACTGCAAATGTTTAAATGTTTGTATAAAAGCATTGGGAACTTGTGCTCAGTGTAAAGGTATGGCCTTTCAAAACAGCATCTTCAAGTTATTTTACATCTATGGCCATTCAAGGAAATAAATAATTTGAAATGAATAAAAAATAAATTAAATAAATAACCAAAAAGTAAATATCAGGATATCAGATATCAAGTCATTGCACATGAATAAAAAATAAATCAAATTAATAACCAAAAAGGAAATTTATAGATTTAAAATCTATGCTTTTGAAAAAGAGAGGCCAACAAAAACTCTGTTTCTCCAGATACAGTAAACGAATCAGACACACCCTTTTGGTGCATTATTTTTCTCCTGCACTCACCCTGGTGCATTTTTGGAAGTTAGTGTATATCTGCATAAGCAGAAAAAAAAAATAACCCTCTTGTTGTCCTCCTGGGTCAAGAAAGGAAGGAAAGAAAGATGGAGGAAGGGAACAGATTAGATCATGGCAGGAAGAAGAATGTAGGGAAAGAAGGGAGGAAAGAAGTGAAAAGGATGGTGGACAGAAAGAAGGGAGAAAGGAAGGAAAGAAGTCAGGGCAAAGTAAACAGATTGGGTCAAGGAAGGAAGGAGATGAAAAGATGTAGGGAAAGAAGGGAGGGAGGAAAGAAAAAAGAAAGAAAGCAAAGAGAACAGATTGGGTCTAGGAAGGAAGAAGGAAAGGAAATGATGGTGGAAGAGGGGAGAAGGGAGGGAAAGAAGGACCATTCGAAACAGGAGGACAACAGGCACATCTTAAATCAATGTAACAACAAACATGCTACATCATCATACAGGTAACGTCTACACTGTAAGCAGGTCATTTTTCAAAGAGAGTAGAGCAGGTTTCAGGGGTGCACCGTCATCCAACCCCATTAGAACCTTTTGTATGAAAGTGAAGGTGCCAACGAGCTTCTTTGGGTAGTCGAGATGTAACACATACACCAGCCCAAACAGTAACACATGCATCGGCAAACATGGCACTGTCCCTCATGATGAATTCATCTTCCACCACAATGGCTGTGGATACGGGACTGAAGTGAACGGGAGATGCACTTCTTTCTCTGATCATCGTGACAATACCAATGGGTGTGTCCCCGCGTGTGGCTCCTCTGATTCCTCAGTCTGGAAAATGCAAAAGTACACTGGTAACTATTTCTGAATACTTATACAGCTGCCCATTCAAAAATTAAGTATACAACTAAGTATTACACAATAACAACAAAGATAAGTTAACCCCCTCCACTACTCCCCCCCCCCCCCCCCCCCCCCAATTAAGGTTAAGTGGCTCAATTAGAAAATTTCCCCTCAGAAATTTTGAGAAATCCCTTGGACCTCTGCTGGGGGTGCCATCTTAACCTGTGTGTGAGTTTGTTTGAGTGAGTGAGTGAGTGAGTGAGTGAGTGAGTGAGTGAGTGAGTGAGTGAGTGAGTGAGTGAGTGAGCAGAAAGAGAGGAGTGAGTATGTGATGGTGAGAAAAAGAAGCTTAGGGCCCTACTTACAACACCAAGGCACTTCGAAAGAGCTCCAATGGTAAAAGGTGATTAGTGATGAGATCTTTTATATAAATATATTAAGACTTACGTTCCAAGTCTTGAAAAACTGTGTGTCCTCTTCCCGCAGGTATACTGAGAGAGCACGAAGGGCCACAGTGCGTTTCATGTTGATATCGTGCACATCCTGGGTGGATAAACAAAGACACATGAGAAAAAAAACAGGGGCCCTTTGCTGCCGACAAAGTATGACTTACTGTACTAAATATGTACATGTTACAGGATAACTAATTGATTTAAAGTTAAAAGTGAAGGACTGCCCCTTGTATAGTAGTAGTATATAGTAATGATGGTGGTAGTAAATGCTGACAATCCTGGGAGCCAGCTGTTCCACGTGGATACAATTTAGACAAAGTCCATTTTAGCTTTTTTTCTACTCACCTCAGTTTCATAATACTGTAGGATGTCTCGCAGTGCTCCTGCCACCCTTCCAGTACGAGCTGCCTTCTGTCTGTAAAGTTCTATGAGCTGTGGAATGTGCCGATCTAGTTCAGAATAAAACTGGTTCCGTAAATTTACATTGGTGATCCTGTGGAACTCAGCACAGACCTACAAAATAACATGGACACAAAGTATGTGAAAGACAGTAAAATACCAAAGGGAAACACATCATAGTCACATTTGATGGGTGCACTATCTTTTTAAAATGAATAGCCAGTACAATAAAAATAGTTGAAGATGAGCAGAAAACACTTTGATCCTGTGGGATGACATAAAAAAATAGTACTCTGAAACCACTCAAACAATGCAGTCCAAATTTCTAATTAGAATATTTTAGCTAGAATAAAGTAATTTACACATTTTAAAACAGATTGTGAACCCTTTCCAATCTTTGTTAAATGCTGTGGACTAAGCTATGTATTAAGCTATTATTTTTCTGACAAAAAGACTAAACAACTGTGCAATGTAGCCTATAGTTAATCTAATCTCTTAACAACTAAGGATGACATTTGCCTTCATAGTTATTTCTTTTATCCCTTTAAACATAGAAAACGGCATTATCGGGCTCACCAAAAAATACAGTTAAAAGCAAAGACAATTATCAGCAACATTAAAGCAGAAGTAAGTGATATATTTGTGTTAATATAAGTCTTAAATAGTTATATCTTCCGACAGCAATCACTTACATAGAGTGTTTGGTCCGAAACACGGGTCTGTCAGTCACTCTGCTCTGCTCTGAGCCGAGGAGAAAACATTTATCGTATCCTACAGTTTTTATCCAATGAGGAGAGAGAACGGCATGCAGGGCTGTGTGTGCAGCCAAGGAACGCCGTGAATGTGGCGACGTAGGGACGAGGACTGTTATGGTGCGTTCAAGGAAACTCGTATTTTTCCGACCGTGAAGTCGTACCAGTTCGATCTGGTACGAGTTCACCGGTCAGAAGTTACGAGTGGCCGTTATAGTGACTTTCACCGGTAAAACAGGTCGGAAAAACACGAGTGGGTTGCCTGAAACGCTACAAAGTCGTAAATTGTGACTTGAAGCTTTAATTTACGATTTCAAAAGCCTGCCTGGAACGCAGCATTAGCGAAAACGACCGGACCACTTACTTCTGCTTTAAATTTAATGGATACATCTTTACATTAAAAATGAACATAAACATTACCTTGTTTGCCAAGTATGCCTTGTGCTGGCTACCAACTTCAACCAACAGGGACAGACTTGGGGGCTTGAGCCGACAGGGACGGACTTGAGGACTTGAGGACTTGAGCCGACAGGGACAGACTTGCCTACAGGGAAAGACAATTAATAAGTCACCAGTTAGTTCTCTCTCTCTCTCTCTCAACCACAGCTACTGGCACGTGAGAAACACAGAACAGGAATACTGCTTTATTTTCAAAATAAAGTACACATTTTGACTATCTAATAAAAGGGATGGAAGCTCCCTGGTAGAGATAGGAGATAATAACTAGGACATAATAACTTATATTTTTAAAGCTGGTTTGTGATTCTAACATGAGATAATAGCTTACATTTTTAAAGCTGGTTTGTGATTCTAACATGAATATGTATCAATGGGCTTTATGCACAGCTCCACTACTTCCTGAAATAAGCCAGCTCCTTTATTTCCTGTCTTACATTATTGGACCAACTGATTAATCCAGGTGTGTCTGACCTCACAACAATGGTCAAACACACCTGGATTAATTAGTTGGTCCAATAATGTAAAGCAGGAAATAAAGGAGCTGTCTTATTTCAGGAAGTAGTGGAGCTGTGCATAAAGCCTATTCTGGTTGAAAACTGCATTATCTGGCTCACCAAAAAATACATTAAAAATGAACATAAACATTACCTTGTTTGCCAAGTGTGCCTTGTGCTGGCTACCAACTTCAGCTGACCAGGCCAGACTTAAGCCAGGGAAAGACAATTAAGTCTGCTTTCTTGAAGTAAATAACTCCTTCGGTTCACCTGACGTTATCTGAAAAAAAAGTGTGTTTTGTGGGATGTAAATAGTCTTAACAGCTTACAGTTATACACAAAGGAGAACCCCCCCCCAAACAAATGTTAACTTTACCAGCAGAAGCACATTTATAAAGAACAATACCGTAGACTGAAAATATGTATTATAGCCTACATTATGATTATTGCACTCAGTTCACGCAACACGTCCTCAACAAAGACCGGCGGTAACGTAATGTTAATTGTGACCGCGTGTTACGTTGAATTTGTAAACAAGTGCAAAAACGGTTCACTGAGCAGCACCGGACTTGTCTGTTTCATGCCCTGGCCACGTTACTACTACTACTACCACTACCGCCGTTACTGAAGTTATACTAACACCGGACTCGTCTGTATCCACTCCACCCCCCACCCACACACACACACACACACACACACGCACACGCACACGCGCGCGCACACACACACACACACGCACGCACGCACGCACGCACGCACGCACACACACACACACACACACACACCGTCTTCTTACTTCGAGGGGGAGGCGGCTTTACCGGATCATACCGGCTTATTTTCAACCAAATGTTAACTTTAACAGCAGAAACACAATTATAAAGAATAAAAATAGCGTCGACTGAAAATATTTATCGTCATTATTGCACTCAGTTCGCAACACGTCCTCGCCAAAGACCGGTAACTGTGACCGCGTGTTACGCTGAATGTGTAAAATAAAGCGCAGACAAACAAAAAAAACTATTTCGTTGTGGCATTTATGCAATTAAACAACATGCAAGTGAGTTTTGGAAGACTTTACCCTTATACTTACAAGTTTTCTTAACTTCAGCAGCCGATGCACTCCCCTCGCTTCACGACCGCCATGTTGGTTTGATTTTTGCCTCGTTCGGTGCCGCCAACGTAATGACGCACTGACGTCATTACGTTGCACGCCTCCGTGCATTCAAAGGTTTTGAGTAAGGTCGTGATGATCACTCAGACAATTTAAGTAGCACGAAATTATAACTGCATTCCTCGTTCGGAACACTTAGTAACTTAAAGTTGGGTTGACTTGATAGCGGATTTTGATTGTTGTTTCACAATACTTTTGAGTTAGTAGTAGTGTTCGGGTTTACAGTGCATGTGAAAGGTTGAAAGGCTTTTAATTTGAAGGGCCACATACAGGAAGTCGTGACACTCACTCGCTGTCAGTTTTTTTTTTCTCTACACGGCAGGTCCCTGCGGCTGCGATATCGCTGTTTTGAGCAACTTGCCAACTTTTCAGATGTTATTACAGACAGGGACGTGCACATGACTATAGAGGGACAGGGGCTCAACATCAGAAAAGGGCAGTATCTACATTTTTTTCAGGCCTTAATATCAAAATAAATACATTAAAATAAATTACAGTTACTATTTAGTCGGAAGAGAAAGCCTGCACGCCTTCAGGACTGCAGTCAACATGCTGGACCAATTTCCCAACTTCCTGAAACAGAGTCATGACTTCTGAACTGGTGGCTAAGGCTAATATGGTATTGGGTGCACAGTAACATGGCTTGCAGGAAGAAAAAAAATCACGTGAGTGCAAGTGCAAAATAGAAGTAGGCTAAGCCTACAGGCTACACACACAAAACCAAGAAATGACTACTGTGACTGCTTCTGTGCATATTTCAGAACAGCAGCAATATTTACCACAGCAAAGTCACAATTACCAGTTACTCAATATCTGGAAACAAATTCAAATAGTGAAATCAAGCTGAGTGAGTGATTCCTCCTGTTGCTGTTGTTGTTCACTACATTCAGGTGATTTTTAGACAGAGGACGGGGTGGGGCTTAACTCTTAACAAGCAGTGAGCTGGACAAACACAAATGGGCGCTTTTCTGAAATAAATATGACTCATATTAAGCTCGTTGAATAAGTGGACGGCGACTTGTCAGAACCGACAAGGAAGTTATGTTGGTGGATTTATAACTCACAAGATTCGACACAAGTCTCTCCACTGTCACGTCTCATCTATGTGCGGCACACAGAGTTATCGACGAGGCAGCAGCTTCTCTCTCTCTCTCTCTCTCTGGACGTGCATGTGAGGGAGCGCGCACCCACCCCCCCCCCACCCCCCGCCCCTCAGTGAGAGACAGAGCGGAGCAGCAGCGGACAACACACACACACACACACACCAACGTACATACACAATACCGTGTATATTACAAGGAAAAGCGTACGGTAGATAACCGTGGCATTTTTACAGCGCGGTTGTTTACATCCTCATGCACAACAGGAATGCATTTATTGAAAAAAAAAAAAAAACATTGAAAAAAGGGTACTTTTTAATACGGGGCAAAAAGGGCAGGGGCTCAAGCACCCTTTGGGCCCTATGTGTGCACGTGCCTGATTACAGACGTGTCTGGTTTGGAGACTCAGACGTGAAAGCATGAGGCGATCACTGCTGTTTTCAACGAGCAGCGGGTGTTACCGTGAGCCCCGTCCCAAAGCACTCACTGGCAGTCAGTCGGAGCTGCAGTCAGAGACCCGCACTGCTCTACGCCGCTGACCACCCACCACCAGCCACAGCTCAGTCACTCACCTCATCTACCGTGTTTATGGTGATAAACAGGCACACTGCCTGTAATTAAACCCGACCGCCATGTTGGACTCACCAGCATTAATTCACAGAGCGACCGCGGCAAGAAAAAAAAAAAAGGACTGGAATTGATAAGGGAATCGTTTGCCAATTTTGCAAACGATTCCCAGGAATTGAAACACTGGGAACAGATTCTCAACAAGAACCGGTTTTCGATTCCCATCCCTATGCATGGATCACCTGAGATAGATGTTAATACCAGGTGTGACCAGGTGTGAACAGGGCCAGAGAAAATGTTCCAGCTCCTCCTCCTCTATCAGACAGTGTGTGTGGCTGCAGCAGCCTCTCCATACCTGAGAGAGTCCAGTCTCCAGCCTGGATTCTCCAGTCCAGCAGACAGCAGCTTCACTCCTGAGGCTCCTGGATGGTTGTAGCTCAGGTCCAGCTCTCTCAGATGGGAGGGGTTGGAGCTCAGAGCTGAGGCCAGAGAAGCACAGCCTTCCTCTGTGACCAGACATCCTGACAGACTGAACACACAACAACACACAGGAACCCTCTGTCAACACCTGCTGCTGTGTTCAAGTGGCATCAGATAAACAGCTGGATGGAGCCTCACCTGAGAGTCTCCAGTATACAGTGTGGACTCTCCAGTCCACCAGACAGCAGCTTCACTCCTGAGTCCTGCAGGTTGTTGTTACTCAGGTCCAGGTGTCTCAGACTAGAGGACTGGGAGCTGAGGACTGAGGACAGAGCTTCACAGCTTCTCTCTGAGAGGTTACAGCCGCTCAGTCTGAAGAGGAATTCAAGGAATAACACTCACATACTCAATATGAAGGAAATAACAGGTTAGAATCATAATTACACAACAACAATTTCAACACAAACCTGAGAGTTTACAGTGTTTCTTACTCAACATGTTCTAGTTTGTATACATAGATTTATAGATAGATTTGATCATAAACTGTGACTGTGATGGTACCATTCCAATATTCTCCGGTCCGCGATTTCATTTGTAATGACGGACGGCTGTTTTTTCAGTCAATGATTCAAAATGATCATCTGGCGACCGCGGTACTGACCGCTCCTCCCGCACCGCTTTATGTGAAATGACGGACAGGATAAGGAAGAGGATAAGGAAGTACCGGGACGGGGAATCACGTGAGTTCGGTGCTTTGTGACGTCAAGCTGCACAGCACTTCTAATTCCCCCGTTTGGAGACACTATCTCAAAAAAGTGTAGCAATCAATTTAGGGAGTGAACAGACTTTTTTCAGCTCCAGGCGTCATAGAAAGGCCACGGGAACACATAGAACCACTACAAAACCAGTAGAAAGTGGATTTTGCATAATATGGGCCCTTTAAATAAATAATCAGCTGTTGTTTTTAAGTAGAATCTCCTTCTACCTCCATCACCAGGCTCTAATCACTGCCACTAACAAACTATATGAATTAATGAACTAAAAATGTTGAGACTGAGAAAATATTTTACCACTTAAACAATGAGTCATATTCTGCTGAAAGTGGAAAAACCAGGTAAAACTGTCATAAAACCTGAGCAGTGTTCACTCTGGTGACAGTGAACGCTGCTCAGGTTCATCATTTATAAACTGATTCATTCAGTTCAACGTTCACTAAAAACATGAACATGTCCAATGAAGCACAGCCTTCCTCTGTGACCAGACATCCTGACAGACTGAACACACACAACAACACACAGAGGAACCCTCTGTCAACACCTGCTGCTGTGTTCAAGTGGCATCAGATAAACAGCTGGATGGATCCTCACCTGAGAGTTTCCAGTCTCCAGTCTGGATCCTTCAGTCCAGCAGACAGCAGCTTCACTCCTGAGGCTCCTGGGTGGTTGTAGCTCAGGTCCAGCTCTCTTAGATGGGAGGGGTTGGAGCTCAGAGCTGAGGCCAGAGAAGCACAGCCTTCCTCTGTGACCAGACATCCTGACAGACTGAACACACACAACAACACACAGGAACCCTCTGTCAACACCTGCTGCTGTGTTCAAGTGGCATCAGATGAACAGCTGGATGGATCCTCACCTGAGAGTCTCCAGTCTACAGTGTGGACTCTCCAGTCCACCAGACAGCAGCTTCACTCCTGAGTCCTGCAGGTTGTTGCTACTCAGGTCCAGGTGTCTCAGACTAGAGGACTGGGAGCTGAGGACTGAGGACAGAGCTTCACAGCTTCTCTCTGAGAGGTTACAGCCGCTCAGTCTGAAGAGATGATCATGAGGAATTAAAGAAGAAAGGAATTAAATATCTGTCCTGTTGAAAAGACAGAAGGGTTTTTATGTAATGATGAATAAATCCAACTATCTCTACACTTACAGAACTTTGTTGGAGGCTTTGCCTTTGACCACTGGCAGCAGCCTCAGAAGAGCCTCCTCTGAAGCAGAGTAGTTCTTCAGGTCAAACTCGTCCAGATCTTCTTCTGATGACAGTAAGATGAAGACCAGAGCCGACCATTGAGCAGGAGACAGATAATCTGTGGAGAGACGTCCTGATGTCAGGGACTGTTGGATCTCCTCCACTAGAGAACGATCATTCAGTTCATTCAGACAGTGGAACAGGTTGATGCTTTTCTCTGCAGAGGGAGTCTCTTCAATCTTCTTCTTGATGTACTGGACTGTTTCCTGATTGGACGCTGAGTCACTTCCTGTCTGTGTCATCAGACCTCGTAGGAGATTCTGATTGGTCTCTAGTGAAAGACCCAGGAGGAAGCGGAGGAACAAGTCCAGGTGTCCATTTGTACTCTGTAAGGCCTCGTCCACAGCGCTCTGGTAGAAGTTTGTCTCTGCAGATTTGACTCCTGTTGTTTCAGTCTTCTTGGAGGTTGTTTGTTGTTGTGACATCAGGTTGAGTCCAGAGTCGATGAAGGTCAGATGGACATGAAGAGCAGCCAGAAACTCCTGAACACTCAGATGGACGAAGCAGAACACCTTGTCCTGGTACAGGCCTCTCTCCTCTTTAAAGATCTGTGTGAACACTCCTGAGTACACTGAGGCTGCTCTGATATCGATGCCACACTCTGTCAGGTCTGATTCATAGAAGATCAGGTTTCCTTTCTGCAGCTGCTCAAAAGCCAGTTTTCCCAGAGACTCAATCATCTTCCTGCTCTCTGGACTCCAGTGTGGATCTGTCTCAGCTCCTCCATCATACTTGACCTTCTTCAGTTTCAGATGAACCACCAGGAAGTGGATGTACATCTCAGTCAGGGTCTTGGGCAGCTTTCCTCCCTCTCTGGTCTTCAACAGCTCCTCCAGAACTGTAGCAGTGATCCAGCAGAAGACTGGGATGTGGCACATGATGTGGAGGCTTCGTGAGGTCTTGATGTGGGAGATGATCTCTCTGGCCTGCTGCTTATCTCTGAACCTCTTCCTGAAGTACTCCTCCTTCATTGGGTCAGTGAACCCTCTGACCTCTGTCACCATGTCAACACAGTAAGGAGGGATCTGATTGGCTGCTGCAGGTCGTGTGGTTATCCAGAGGCGAGCAGAGGGAAGCAGGTTCCCCCTGATGAGGTTGGTCAGCAGCACATTGACTGAGGTGGACTCTGTCACATCAGTCAGGATCTCAGTGTTGTGGAAGTCCAGAGGAAGTCGACACTCGTCCAGACCGTCAAAGATGAAGACGACCTGGAACTGATCAAACCTGCAGATTCCTGCTTCTTTGGTTTCAGAGAAGAAGTGATGAACAAGTTCCACCAAGCTGAACTTTTTCTCTTTCAGCAGATTCAGCTGTCTGAAGGTGAAGGGAAATGTGAAGTGTATGTCCTGGTTGTCTTTGTCTTCAGCCCAGTCCAGAGTGAACTTCTGTGTTAAGACTGTTTTCCCAATGCCAGCCACTCCCTTTGTCATCACTCTTCTGATTGGTCGGTCTCTTCCAGGTGAGGCTTTAAAGATGTCTTCTTGTCTGATGGTTGTTTCTGGTCTGTGTGGTTTCCTGGACGCTGTTTCAATCTGTCTGACCTCATGTTCATCATTGACCCCTCCAGCCCCTCCCTCTGTGATGTAGAGCTCTGTGTAGATCTGGTTCAGAAGGGTTGGGTTTCCTGCTTTAGAGATCCCCTCAAACACACACTGGAACTTCTTCTTCAGGACAGATTTGAGTTTACGTCCACAAACTGCACGAGGAGTTCCTGAATAAACAAAAACACAGTAAAATTCATAAAGAAAATATAACATTTTAATTCCTCTAAATAACAACTATATGAACATGTTTCCCTCCATGTGTTGATGTCAGTGAACGTCCCATTTGTCCATCATGTTGAATCTTTAAGGCCCCCCAGCCACAGTTGAGAGAAAGGAAACAGTGAAACACACGCCCCAACTACAGCCGACCAGAGCAATTGAGTGGCGCAGACTCCCATAGAAATACTGACCAATTGTAAGTCATAAAAGTGATAATAATCTTTGCAATGTACAGTAACTATGTTGACTTTACAAAAATAACATTTATTAGACTGATCGGTTCATTGTAAAACATTTATTTATTTATGTAAATGTGGTGATTTCAGTACGTAGCCCAGAGGCAGTCCTGCTCACTTTTCATTCAAACAAACTAATGCCACTGCCACAGTCGTTAAATTTCACCAATGAGACCAACATTAATCTGCTAAAAACAATTTAACCAGCCAGCGGTAAACCTCTAAAAGCGTGCAGGATCCCCCAGGATGAGGACGGAGTTCGGCCCTGGCAGATCAGCTCAGTAGAGCGGCTGCTGCTGCTGTGACAGCCGCTGCCACAGTCCCCGGGCGCAGCTTCCAGAGACTCTGCACTTCTCCCAAAACAACCATCGGAGCAAATTTCCTAGCAAGCATTTTAAACTGACCACAGACTCTGGATTAAACTGTGACGTGTTAACAGCGCTAAAGCCAGAATTTAAACAGTTTTTAGCAGCTTTACTGCTATGGCTCGGTTGCCGCGAAATAGCAATAGCGATGCTAATTTCTGTTAGCCCGTCTATGGTGTTTTACATCATATGTTAGTGTAACCCAGGCCGTGCGAGCTCACGCCACTCCACACCCGGACTCTGCGTTGTGTTTGTGTTGGTGTTGGGGGGGTGCGGAAGGAGGGACGAGTCGGACACACGGATGGTTTTCTTGATTTATGGCTCGGACCACGCCGCCGTTTATTTCTCTCATTCACAGCCCAAACGTTCAACCTTACGGTGGGGAAACAAACATTTTTCATAAGTAAAAAAAAAGAAAGAAGAGAAGGATTCACCTACGGCTAGCATTCTAACACAAAACATACGGATAAAACATAAGTATTTTACATTTACACAGAGCACCGTTTATGCAGCTTACCTTACGGTGGGGAAACAAACATTTGATCAAAATGGCGTTCGTGCAGGCGAATCCCTGCAAAAAACGGTGGCCTGTAAGGCCAAAAGGCCACAATTGCCAAACCGCTGAGGGCCAAAAACAACACAACAGCACCATCCATGGTCGCGAAAAGGCAACTACCCTACATCAGCATTAAGCTGGCGGACTTTATATGCTTGTTTTGAACGTTGTTTCAAGCTATGTGGGTTTGATTGAATGAGCTTTACTTTACTTTGATGTGCCATTTTTACTGTAGGACAGGCTAGGACACCGTTTGTTTACTGTGGTCACTTCCGCCCCTCCCACACACCGCGCTGATTCGCTTAGCGCACCGCCAATCAGAATCGCCATAGCTAGCACACAGCCAATCAGAGTACCTGACGAGTCTACAACCCCGACGCCCGACGAACCCCGACAGCTTCCGATGCAGATGGACACACCAAACAGACGCGGACCCGACGCCGTCCGACTCTCCCTGACGAGACGCCAGACTGTCGGGCCGGTGTGACCGATGTTGTTTGGTTCGGACTTGCCCAGGTGAGGATCGAACCCGTGGCCTCCCGCACCGCAGGCGACGATGCTAACCGTTTCGCCAAGAGGTTGACAACCGCTTGCCAAATTGGTTAGCACGTCTTTTATGGGTGAGTGAGTTTACTTCAAGGGGGGAGTTGTGGGTTCTCCAAGTGAAGACCACTTCCGCATTCAAAAAGCTGCAGTTCCCCGGCGGCCTCTGGGGGCTGGCTCCAGAATGGAGCAACTCTCCATTGACCTCCATGTTAAAACAGCCGACTTTACAGCTTAAAAAATCATATTTACAGCCTGGTGCATTTTATTGTTTTGGTCTCTACCGATAGTTTCCACCTCCGTCAACACTGTGGGGGGGTGAATTTCTTTGTACCACAACCGTTTTAGTGTTATTTAGGCTTCATAAATGGGGGGGTGGTTACGTTGAGTGACAAGTTCACAGACAGTTTACTGGCCGTTAATTGACCTATGGCTAAGCCACGCCCCCAAACACGATGAGCCAATCACAGTGCGCATAGCTAGCCCATACACTCGGACATTCTCTGCTTCCACGTCCATTGAAATGCATTGCAGTTAGTCAGTTTTCATTCGTTTTTATATGTTTCTTCTTGACATTTTAAGTTTTAAATGGTCAAACGGTGTGCATGGGGTACATGCAACTCCGACACTAGGTATCCCGAGAGGCTGGGCGACGGGGTGGATTTTATTAACCCTTTCCCAAGCCACATCTCAACCAAGAGAAGTGTCTGCTCTGGATAAAGTTATGCAGTAGACCACTAAACGTGGATAAACCTTACAAGGATGTCTACATCTGTTCTAAGTTAAGTCAACAACGTATTTGAGGCAACATATTGTCAGAGATGTTTGGATGTTAGCCAGTATCACAACTAAGCATAAAGCCCGCTAGCTTAATGCTAACGTATAATGCAAAACTCCATAGACAGGCTAACAGAAGTTAGCCCGTTGCTATCGGCGTTTCGCGGCAAACGGAAGCCATAACAGTAAAGTTAAGTTAAGTTTTGGTGACTTCGAGATGATATTTAATCTTTCTGTCTCCAAAAACCATCAACTGCCTCCTGTGAAATGTCTCAGCTGCCATAGCGCCTGTCACCGAATGTTGACTGTTTGTCCGAGTGAGTGGAGGGGGCGGGGCTTAGCCATAGGTCAATTGGTTGCTTCGAGTTCAGTGGGCGGGTTCTCAGCCGGCTAACCGCCGCACCTCTCCAAATATGGCAAGTAGACTCTACCTAAAATCGGCACGATGACGCGTCTTTGCATTGACTTGTAATGTAATCTCGACACGCGATAACGCATCATCACGTTTGGTGGGAACACGCCATTACACTGGCTTTAGAGAAATCCTCTTACTGCTCTGCAGACGCTCAGCCAGCTCCTCCTGCTTCATCCTCCTCAGGAAGTTCACTGTGATCTTCACTAATGCCTCTCTGCTGCTCCTCCTCTGCTCTTCGTCCTCACCGTCCAGCACCTCCTCATCCTCCCTCTGACTCCCTGAGCATTCTGGGTAATCTGGACTCAGAGCCTTGTGGATCTTCTTCAGCTCGTTCTTGACAAAAGTGACCATGTTCTCCTCCAGCAGCTGGAACAGAAACTCTATGAGTGACAGCATCAAACTAAAACCATGGAGCCAAACATCAGATCCATGTTGGACAGACTGACAATCCACTGGTGTCAAAGTGCAGCATGGAGATGATGGTGAACACAACAGATGTAACAGCAGCTGTTGGACATGTCCTCACCATAAATATGGAGTCCAGGTGTGTTTGATGCTGCTGGGCAGACTGACCACTGGGAACCTCTGAGCTCTCCTGGTCCACTCTGTGGAGGAATCAGTGTCAAGTCAACATCAGTACAGAGAGATAATACAAGATGGACTTTATATGTCCCCTGAGGACGTTCACAACAGACAGAGACACTTTGGTTTCAGACCTGGTCCAACAACACGTCGTACAAACTGGTTCTTTTCTACAATAACCTGAGTCTGACTCAGTTACAGCTTACATCTGATCAGCTGATCCTCGTCCTCCTTTAAACTCAATGCTCCAGCCCTTTGAGTTGTTGCTCTTTAAAGACAGACAGCTGGGTTCAGGAGAGTCTGGTCTCTGCTGCTGGATCCTGAAACAACAACACAACTCATGTTTAACAGTTTTAGGTTTTCAAAAGAATTCTCTGTAAAGTTATTTTAAGGGTTACAAATGTGAATTACTTCCTTTTCCTACATTTTGTAACAATGGGCCTCATTCACCAATATCTCTTTAAGTTCATTCATCTTCTCTACAGCTCATCCTCACTAGGGTGGAGGGTGAGCTGGAGCCTTTCTCAGCTGACTTTGGGCAGGGGGCGGGGTTCACCCTGGACAGGTCACCAGTCTATCACAGGGCCAACATATACACACACACATTCACACCTATGGCCAATTTAGAGTCACCAGTTAAGGCAAGGCAAGGCAAGGCAATTTTATTTGAATAGCCCGTTTTTACAAACAGTTTGTCTCAAAGGGCTTTACATGGCATCGTAGCAACATCCTCTGTCCTTAGACCCTCACATCGACTGAGGAAAAACTCCATGGAAAACCCTTTTAACAGGGAAAAATTGGAGAAACCTCAGGGTGAGCAACAGAGGAGGGATCCCTCACCCAGGACGGACAGACGTGCAATAGATGTTGTTACAGACAAGAAAACAGTTTACAGTTTGTCATAGAATGTGCGAAATATTGAAATGTTAGCAGGAGTTGATGAAGGCAGTCTCTGCTGAGGGGGGGGGGGGGGGGGGGGGGGGGTCCTGCATGTCTTTGGTCTGTGGGAGGAAGCTGGAGAGAACCCACACATGCACGGGGAGAACATGCAAACTCTACGTCAGATTCATGAACGTGTTGTTAAATCCAGAATGCCAGAGAAGGTGAGTTGAGAAGGAAAGTTAAAATGTCCAAACAAAAATCTAAAGGGAGCGTCGGACTGAAGTGGAGCGACTGCTGCAGGAAGTGAACAAAAAGCAGCTGTTATATTTAGTAGCGTCAGCAGTGGATGCAATAACAGAAACAAAGATGCATGGGATGCTGTCAGTCATTCACTGAACGTGTGTCTGAGTTATAACTCAGTTTTTAATGAGAATCATTGAAATGTGACTCCACAGGAAGAACGTTCAACACAAACTCAAAACCTTTGAAATGTAGTTTTGTCTCTTACATCTGATCAGCTGATCCACCTCCTCCTTTAAAGGTAATGTTAAAGTCCTTTGACATGTTGCTCTTTAAAGACAGACAGCTGGGTTCAGGAGAGTCTGGTCTCTGCTGCTGGATCCTGAAACAACAACACAACTGATAAATGTGCATGTTGGAGAAAAACTGATGACAAATATCTTCAACCTTTTCAAGGGACAACAAGGAGTTTTTGAAAGCGAAGTATTTCATACTACATTTACGATGAGTCTCCACGCGCACGGTGAAATTCTTGGACCGGCGCAAGACGGATGTCTTGCCAAGAATGTTTTCATTCATCAACAATGAAAGTCAGAGGTTTGAAGACGATCAGATACCGTCGTAGTTCCGACCATTAACGGCGATTGGGCGGCG
Organism: Trachurus trachurus; assembly: GCF_905171665.1. NCBI lineage: Eukaryota > Metazoa > Chordata > Actinopteri > Carangiformes > Carangidae > Trachurus > Trachurus trachurus. The sequence continues at coordinate 39,958,337 of NC_139892.1, forward strand.
TTATTCTCATGACCCGCCGGGCAGCGTCCGCGAAACCGAAAGTAAGGAAATGCTGGTCGGCTCACCCAGCAGTTCCACCATTAATTAAAATAACAAAATAACGATAGAGACAAAACGATATATTTATCTAAAATGGAGCCATTAACAAGTGGTAACGTAGATTCATCCACATTAACGAGAGACTTTTTTATAACCAAATAGAAACTCCTCGTTGTCCCTTTAATAAACACAACAACTGACTTTTAGAGAGAAAAGTCTTTCTGACTGTTTTACATTCTTACCTCTCAAATAAAGCTCGCCTCTTGTTAAACTGACGACGACCAATGGACTCATCGTTGGATCCAGACGGTGGCTTGTGCTGCTGCTTTGGCCTTGAACACAACACACACAGAGCTTTGAGTGTGAATAATGATGGAGCAGTGATCTGAGTCATGGACAGTTAGAGATGCTCATCTGACCTTTGACCTGTGGTCTGGCTCTTGGTTTTAGAGGGAGGGGCTCCCTCCTCTCTGTCCTCACACTGATCCATGCTGCTGAGCTCACATCCACATCAGCTCACACACACTTTGTAGCTTCACCTGCAGAGGAAACACACATCATTCATCTGCACAGCAGCTCACATGTCCATCATGTCTCCAGCTGCTCCTCCACTGATTGGCTCTTCTTCTCTGCTTTTCATTTCATTTTGGTTTATTCCATTCATGGTTTACATTCTTCACAAGGTTGCACAAAATTACATAATGTAGCTGCACATTGTCACCATGAATGAAAAGGAGCTGGAGGAGATGAAGAAAACTTATAGTACCTGCCCCTCTCTGTTGTTATAATTACATTGGCTTACTTCAACACCAATATTATACCCTATTTCAAAATGTTAAAGATGATGAAACATTGTGACAAGAAAACAAACAGAACACCACTCGTCTATCTATCTTTTTCTCCAGTAATTTGCTTGCCTGGTTAAATAAAGGTTAAAAAAATAAAATAAAATAAAAAAATTTGTAGACGCTTATCTTTTCTTTTTTAAACATTTTCTTAAACTGAGACATATTTGTGCAATTTTCCAATTCCTTGCTTTGTGAATGCCACAATTTTACACCTGCAACAGAAATACACATTTGTTTTAAGCTTAAAGGACAATTCCAGGCGAATTCAACTCAGGGGTGTATTTTCATATCATTTTAGGTCTAAAAGAATGAATCTGAAGATTTTCAGTTTAATCGCTCCTGTTTTGCGGTAGTTGCGTCTGTCCGTGCATCGCCACGGCAGCAATGAATGGGAGTGGATGTAAGTTCCGCTGTTTAGGCTGTTTCCAGCCCTCAAAGCCGCATTTTTTTTCCACAGACAGCATCAGATGGCTACTCAAACATGCACCGAGAAGTTTATTTACTTCAAGCAAGCCGACATGTTTGTAAAAGTCGATCTAATTCAAAGTCTCCCGGAGTCTCGCGCGAGCCCGAAGTTGCAGTGCTGATGTATTCAGGCGCAGTGGGAGCTACCGCTTGTGTCATAAACACAGGAATATCAACTCTTTACTTGCTTGAAGTGTACATTTTTTTCCACAGACAGCGTCAGGTGGCTACTCAAAGATGCGCCGAGAAGTTTTTTTTACTTGAAGCAAGTAAAGAGTTGATATTCCTGTGTTTATGACACAAACGGTAGCTTTTCCCACTGCACCTGAACACACCGAGCACGGCAACTGGGTCTCGCGCGAGACTCCGGGAGACTTTGAATTAGATCTAGTTTTACAAACATGTCGGCTTGCTTGAAGTAAATAAACTTCTCGGTGCATGTTTGAGTAGCCATCTGACGCTGTCTGTGGCTTTGAGGGATGGAAACAGCCTAAACAGCGGAACTTACATCCACTCCCATTCATTGCTGCCGTGGCGATGCGCGGACAGACGCAACTACCGCAAAACAGGAGCAATTAAACTGAAAATCTTCAGATTCATTCTTTTAGACCTAAAATGATATGAAAATACACCCCTGAGTTGAATTCGCCTGGAATTGTCCTTTAACCTTGCAAATGTATGTTTGAAATCAAGCTTCAGTCTGTTGCTTCATATCAGTGTCAGCTGAATGCAGTCACACAGCAGTGAGGAAGAGGAAGCTGCCATCAGCTGCTGTACTTCTACTATCAGTCCACTAGATGGCGTCATGAAGCTGCAGCCCAGCAACATGATCCATGGACCACTGTTTCCATCCACTGACACACACAAGGACTGAGATCCACTGAGTTGATGTGACACAGTCTCTGTGTGGACAGCGTCCCTGTAGAAAACCACTGGATCAAACAAGCTACAGCTGATTATTACACACACAACAACTGGGCCAAGACTTATTTCACCTCAAACACTGCAAAAACTCAGAATCTTACCAAGAACATTTGTCTTATTTCTAGTCAAAACAAATCGAATTCTACTTAGATTAAGACTCATCACATTAAAAGCAGCTTGTTTTTAGACACTTTTTACTTCTTTCAAGCAGATTTTCACTTGAAATAAGTAGAAAAATCTGATAGTGGAGCAAGTTTTTCTTTCTTATTACAAACACAAAAAACTTGCTTTCACTGGCAGATTTTTACGAAGGAGTATTAGGGCCAACCAAAAAAAAAAAAAAAAAGCCAGCCAAAAAAAAAAAAAAATCGGGAAAAAGGGGGGAAAAGCAGGCAAAAAAAAAAAAATCGGCCCAAGAAAAAAAAAATCAGCCAAAAAAAAAAAAATCCAGCACCAAAAAAAAAAAAAAAAAAACAGGCGAAAAAAAAAAATCCAGCACAAAAAAAAAAAACAGGCGAAAAAAAAAATCCAGCACAAAAAAAAAAAAAACCAGGCGAAAAAAAAAAAAAATGCAGAGGCTTGATCACGTACCACAACAAAGCGACAAGCGACTGACTGCTCTATGACAGCAGCAGAGTGACAGACAGGCTGCCAAACTCTGCAGCACCATAAAAGTGAACAATAAAGCCGATTAACTTTGACTCAGTGCCGGAGTATGACAATGAAAACTAGAAAATTTCCTCTCGGGAAATTTTGAATGGGCCACGGCTACTGCCGGTTGTGCCATCTCTGTCAACATGGGAATCAAACCCACGATCTTAAGGTCAAGACAGAGCTGATCAGACAGACACATGATCATCTTTCTATAAGCACTGATATGGAGGAGCTGTAATCACATTAGGTTACCTGTGTGTGTGTGTGTGTGTGTGTGTGTGTGTGTGTGTGTGTGTGTGTGTGTGTGTGTGTGTGTGTGTGTGTGTGTGTGTTTATCTTGTGTAATAGGGCCAGGACTCAATTAAAACAATTAATCAAATTAATTAGAGGCTTTGTAATTAATTAATCGCAATTAATTGCATTTTAATCGCATATAAATATTTGACCTGAGAACAGTGAGAAGCATTTTTTTCACATGGATTTTAGTATACCATTGAATGACTGAATAGCTTAAGCAACAAAACATTGTTTTTTTTCAAGGTGGTACTTAACCAAGACCAACATGCAAATTATCGATTAATTCATTAATCGATATTTGATACAGATTTAAATGGTCTTTCCTGCCAATACACTATGATGATTACTGTAGTATTTAACTAGGCTACATAAATCACAGTAGCATAAACTGATTTGTTGAACGGACCAGGTGATGGGCTGACTGGTCCTGTCTAACTTCTGTGTACTGGGTGCCATTGTGCAGGGTGTTAAGGCAGCCTTCCTCCACTGCAGTCCCTATGGTCCTGGACCCTCTGGCTGGTGGGGTGGGCTGCTTTCAGCTGGGGGGGACTCTATCAGCTGCTCCCACCAGAGGCATTTGACGCATTTGACACCAACAAGGTTTAACTTTAAAACCAGATTAAATCATGGTTTAAGTTTAAATTCTGTTGCACGTTAACTGTGTTTTAATCACATGAAGGTGTGTGTGTTTGTGTGTGTGTGTGTGTGTGTGTGTGTGTGTGTGACTGACTTGACACATAGTTAGTTAGTAGCTGCATCCTGTGTCAGTCTGATTTAGCTGTGTCGGTGTTTATAAACATTTAAACGAGCGCCAGGTGGATTGTTTATGAAGTTAACGAGCTCTGGCCTGAGGATCAAAGAGGTTACCACGGCGATAGGGGCCCCCGCAGGCTGAGACAGACAGAAACGTGGAGAAAAAGAGCCATTTTCTGCCTCTGCACCGGTCTCACATTTAGGCTCAGCATGACAAAACGGTAACTCCTATCAGAACAAAACACAGATCAACGTTGCTCTAAGGACTTACTGAAACTTTTGGTACGATTTGGTGTTTCTACAGTAAATATTTTGGCGACGCTGGCAGTTTTAAAACATCAGGCCGTTCTGCTTCTCTCAGAAAATCTTTGTATTGGAGTGAATGAGGAGCAGAGACAGACGTGGCCGCACTTAGAGGCTCAGAGTTTAAATTCTGTAAGTCTCTCTGATATTTTGAGCAGATGATAAGAGAGATAACAAGTTTGTCTTACAAATTCTGAAAAAATTATTTGTGTAGAGTGTAAATTGTGGCCAGGCCGAGTTTGGAAAGAGAAAAAATCTGGAGTTTTTCTGGCATCTCTCCCACTCTAACCGATGATGTCACGCACTCTGACACGAACATTCCGTCCAATACACACCCATTATAATATCATAATTTCTCCAAAATGATCATGGTCATTGATCAGGGATTGATCAAAAACTATATGACCTATCAAAACGTGGAGTAATACGACAATACACAAGACTTGTGTCTACTGTTTAAAGTTTAAATGGAGTCTCTAGGTGAAAGTATGCCTGAGCAGTAGACGTTTGTTAAACTCCAATGATTGGTCTTTTTCGCTCTTTTTTTCGAGTTGCAGGACTAGTAGCGAACCGAAAGTCGGCCGGAAGATGAAGAAAGAAGACTAGGAAAAAATCCACACAATAACAGTAGTGCCCGGGCCCGGGCTATTTCATAGCTGTTGGGACCAGTGCCCGGTGCAATTGCCCGTGGCCCTAATAATAATATTGTCAGACAGACCAACACACGTCAGTCTGTCCTCTCTGTGGTTGCAGTACACCAAGAAGAAGTGAGGAGAAGGAGGCAGCAGCTGCTCACATCAACTATGAAGCTCATTGACTGCGTTTACATGCACTTCAGTACCCCGATTTCAATCGGGTTTTTTAAGTACCCCGAATTTGTGTTTGCGCATGTAAACACCATTTCCCGATTCCAGAAATCGGGATAAGCTCATATCCCGATTTTGAGAAACCCGATTTTGCTGCCCGGAGAACTCCGAAAGAAATCAGGATACTGGAGCATGTAAACACAGTACCCCGATATCTGAAAGCTGCTCAGCCAGCTGACGTAACCGTTACCATAGATACGTTACGTACAAAATGGCGGCGACAACAAGAGCGCATTCTGGAGCAACGAGGAGACTATTAAGTTTTTTTGTTAGTTTTTTTCATGCGAGAAAGTAACTGTTTAGATCCCCAATGTGCGGCCGGTTTATCCAAATGACGGCTGTTTACAAGTTTGCTACGACGTTTTTCGGAGGAGTGAAGCTCCCCGTGTGTGAGCTGTGACCGGGACATCACAGAGGCAGCAGCCCGGCTCCTGACGTGCTCGGCCGGCCAGACTACTCCGTCACCTCGGGAGAGAAGACGGTCGTTAATTAACTTACCCGTAGGTTTTTAGATGTTTACTGCCGGCTGGTTATATTATTTTTAGGAGATAAATGCTAGTCTCATTGAAGAAATCTAATAATTGTGGCAGTTGCCTTAGTTTGTTTGAATGAAAAGTGAAGCTTCATGTGTGTATTGGAGGAGCAGTGCTGCCTGCATGGAGGCTCTGGAGCCTAACGTGTGTACAGAAATCACCACTTTTACATCAATAAATGCATGTTTTAAGATAAACCGATCAGTCTGCATTGAATTTACCTTTCTTTTATTAAGTTATATAACATGGCAGCATTTTTAATTTGTAAATTTTCGGACCTATATTTCCTAGTAGTTGCGCTTCCTGTTGTAAATAATAAACATGAATGAAACACACATACGCACGTAAGACGCAGTAATCAGAAACCGGGATACTGTATTTATCATGTATACAGGGATACTGAATAACCGGGGTTCTCTAACTTCATGTAAACACCATACCCCGAATTTGATCAATAATCGGGGTACTTAAAAAACCCGATTGAAATCGGGGTACTGAAGTGCATGTAAACGCAGTCATTGTTTCTATCAGATAAATATTCATATCAGTGTAAAAACTGTTCAGACTGAAATGTGATTTAGTGACGTTTGATATTTTTAAATAAAGTTGTTCTCACTGACTGTGGCTCCTTGGTCTCATTGACAGTGTGAGGACAGAGGTTATTCAACATGAGGGTTGACACTTTTATTATTAAATGGTTTTATTGGTTCTTAACAAACAGGACACAACAAGTCAGGGTAAACGTCTCTCTCAGCCTCTTCACGTTATATGTAGAGGGCAGAAAAAAGAGCCTCTCATTAGTAGGATGTCATACACACACACACCTTATTTTTTATTTCCTTCTTTCTCTTTATCTTCATTTATTTCAGTTACATCCTGAGTCAGACTCCCCTACAGGTCATTTTGTTGTCATTCCACTTTGTGACCATAGGTGGCACTGTGATACCAGGTTCAGTGAGAAACTCCTAACTCAAGCCCATCCCATTCCCATACACTAGGAGGCAGAATAAAATGGTGTTTGAGACAGTCGGACACTTTCTTACTGTTCCACAGGTATGTAAAACCTGAAAAACAACTTAAAAATTGTGATTTTGAGGTCACGTCAATGTATTTAGAATGGTTTGATAACTTTGGTGTATTTGTCAATGCAGCCACAGTATACTCACACTTGTTTGTGTTATTATTTATATGTATTGAAGTTATATGCATTCATAGTTAAACTCAATCATTTGCCTGATATTAATAAATATTGTCCTATAGTTTTCTTTTCTACAGAGCTTTATAATATTGGTTCACTTCTGATAATTACATTTATTTTCTGCCTCTTTAGTTCTTTGTTGAATAAATTCTCTGTAGAGTGTATTAGTCTTTTGACAGGCGTTTCCTAATCCCTTCATGATCCATGGTCCATCTATAGACTTTAGTTTGCTGCTTTGTTGTTTCACTGGACACTTTTTCTTTAATAATGATGTGAATATTCTTAAAATGTTCCATATACATTGTAAATATGGTTTTCATTATAAAGTGTTTCCAAGTCATTCCTAAACACATTGATGCTTTCCTCTGTCCTCACTCTGCTGTAATGTGTTTTATTTATTTATCTGGCTGCTTTGTCTTGTACTTGCTGCTGTAACAGAGTTAAGGAGTTAAAGCTGCACTACACTTAGTTTATTATTATTATTTATCTGCCTGTTACAATATGAAGTCGTTTACTCCTTTATTTATTTTTTATGTATTTATTATGATGTATGAGTTAGAAGCTCTTATTTTGAAAGGCCACACTAACGAGCCCCTGCAGACTTGGCGGGTTGACCCGTTTCTAGGCAACAGTCTGCTGTGGGAGTCTCGTGGTAGGTTGACTTGTACTGAGCTCCGTTAATCTAACTTTCTATTTGAGGGTTAAAGGTGACTTTATTGATCATACATGTGAAGATCTGCTCCAGACAACAACTGCTGATGTTCTGTGATGATGCTGAGTGAGATACATGACAAGTTCATTGATACGGAAAAGCTTTTCACTCACTTTGATAGCTTCATGTTAGCTTGTGGCTAATCCTAGCAGCGTGACTGTTGAACAGGCAGAGAGTGTTGTGAAGGTTATTCTGGGCTGTGGTTCTGCTGGCTCCACTGGTTTTTGGATATAGGCTCATGCTGAACATTGTATTGATAAACTCATCAGTCATTCTGTGCTGATTGGGATGTAGGGTTAGGTTACACAAGTGTCTAAAAACAAGCTGCTTTTTAAATGTGATGAGTCTTATTTTAAGTATAATTAGATTTATTTTGACTAGAAATAAGACAAATATTCTTGGTAAGATTTTGAATTTTTGCAGTGTGGAGAAACACAGAGAACCAGCAGAGACACTGATAAGACATCGACGCCTATGGAGAGACATTTTAGTCAAAACTTGATGAATAAATAAAAAAATCCTTAAATGAATAAGTTAAAATCTGACAGGAAATGAATCTCAAAATAAATCCAGTAATAAATGTCGACATGTTCATGTTTGTTTATTGATTCATTTATTTACTGATTATTTTTTACATCATGTTTTTGTTTATTTCACATCAGATTGTTTACAGGACAGAGATGAACACAGTTTAATAATGAACTCAGCGTCATGGCAACAGAAAAATCATTGGGACCTGAAAAACAAGAAGAAGTTTACAAGAATCACTGAGAAGAGTTTAAAACATCAACTGGTTTAATCCATGAATGTGAAAACGTGAGTGAGAGACAGAGACAGAGACAGACATGTAGAGACTGAACTGTCTGTTCAACAGTGAGAAGGTTTCTGTGACAGGAGGAGACTCTGATTCACTCAACACAGACTCAACCAGGAACCAGAACCGAGTGTAAACCCAGGATAGAGAGGTTGAGTGAAGGTGGTGTTGAAGGTGTAGAGGTGGATCAGTGAGTCAGAGGAGACTCTGTAGAAGGACAGAGAGCCAGCAGGACAGTCCACATACACTGCTACTCTGTTAGAGACAGAGGAGGAGGAGGAGGAGGAGGAGGAGGAGGAGGAGGAGGAGGAGGAGGAGGTGATACGTGTCTCTCTCTTATTGTGCCAGACTCTGTAACCACCATCAGAGCAGTTCAGACTCCAGGACTGATCGTTCCATCCAAACTCACAGTCTCTACTGTTTCCTTTCCTGCTGATTCCTCTGTAACTCACTGATATAACAACGTTTCCTCTCCACTCGACCTCCCAGTAGCAGCGACCAGTCAGACCAGTTGAACACAGCAGCTGAGACCAGTAGTCAAATCTGTCTGGATGATCAGGATATGACTGACGCTCCCTCACCCATGTTGCCTTCCTGTTGTTGTCAGACAGTTTGATCAGTCTGTTCACTGTGTTTGTGTCGATTGTGAGTGGACAGGAATCTGATGGAGAGAACAAGACACAGCTGCAGTTATTGATCATGTGATCAGTTATTGACAGTTTGATGAAGACTCATGAGGTCAGTGATGTGACAGTGTGAAGATGGTTGAATGTGCTGCTTTGTTTCCATGAATCAAAGTAAAAACAGACTTACACTTCCTCAGACCTGGTGTCAACCATGGGACTCCAGCAGGCTCCACCCTGAAAGGAGGAGGGGGGTCAGAGCAGCACCTTCTCTGTCAGCATGTGTAGCTGGGTCAATCTTTACTTTGTTTTATTCATCTGATCATTCATTATAGTCATTATTTCTTTATTTTTATCATTCATTATGGTGAACATTCTCAAAACCTGCTCGATGCTAACACTATCTAAAACAAGTTAGAATTTCCTGCTTTGTTTTATATCACTTCTATTTCTAAGTTCCATCTTCACCTGTAGCAAGGGGGAGCGATATTGGGGTAACACACTAAGGGGGACGTGGGCGACGTCGGACCAAACTCCCGGCAAAACTCTGGCTGCTCTTGTTGTGGTAAGACGTGTTGTGAAGCTCTCACGTTGCTCTGTAAAATATGCACTTAAACTGTCATGTAATGCGGTTGAAACTGTGCGCTAAAGTAACGACAGCTTTTATTAATGTGTTGCCGTGTTTTTAATTGTGTTTTACGGTGAAAAAGCGGCTGTAGTTTGGGTTTAACGTGACGTCTGCCGTGTGTGTGTTTTGTGGCCTGTCGTAGGAGGCAGACTGTTTCTACCTGCAGCTGTGTGTTTCCTGACTCTGCCCCTGTGCTGCCTTTGCAGGTGCCTTTTGTCTGAAAAATGCTTTGAAATGTGATTTCTGAGATGTGTTTGTGGTAAATATATGAGAGTTGAGTCTGGTCAGAGCTGTAAAAACGTCACTAGAGCACACATTATTTCACTTTTTATTATTGTCCTTGTGTGGAGGAAAAGTATGGAATATTTTTATTTGATCATTTCATGGTGATTTTTATTCTGTTTTTCTAATGATTATTATTTACAAGTGGGTTATAGACATATTAATTTCATGTGATTATTTTTAGTTTCTATTCAGGAGAGTATCTTTTCTCTAAAATTATTATTACTATTTATTTATTCCTTTATTTTTTATTGTGACATACAATACAGTAAAGAGCAGCAAAAGAGGAACAAACTCTGGCTGCTCTTGTTGTGGAGGCAGACTGTTTCTACCTGCAGCTGTGTGTTTCCTGACTCTGCCCCTGTGCTGCCTTTGCAGAATAAATGAACCAACTCAGATCCATGGTGTTGTCATCCTTCAGCCTATTGATAGCTTTCATGTGACGTCACGGCCCGTATGGAACGCCCCCCTGGCGGTCAAAACAATCCACTTCCCCGCTGTCCGCGGCTTAGGACAAGGCAGAAAAACACACACTGCTCCCTGCTGCTTCAAAAATACCGGTGTTATGGCCCAACTGGTGTCTGATTTAACTGGTTACCGTACCGAACAACAGCTGTGCTGCACTTCCGTCCGCAGATTTGTCACAAATTCACAAATCAAGCCGCAGTTCACATGTTAGTGCAGCCATATGCTTCTGTGAGTGAACCTGTTCCGCCAATCTACAGACAGTCAGCGCCACACTACTCTCACTAGTCTGCACAACACTGCACAGTATGACAAAGCCTGTCATGTTAAAGTTACGAACTAATGGAAAACACTCTGAAAATACGCTAAACAATACCGGGTCATCGTCCTCGCCGCGCCGCGGTCGGTCCCGACCCTCGTTACCGTGTCGCTGCCGCCGTGGGCGGTACTGCTGCCGTGTCCGGTGGCGGCGGTCCTTTGTTATCATCGCCGCCGCCGGTCCCGCTGCTATCGGACCGCCGTCATCGTTGCCGTCGGTAGCGGTGCGTAGCAAAGCTCCGGGGGGAAGGAGGGGGGCAGCTGGTCACCGTGCAGCCCAGCTAAGGGCTCTGGTTTGTGGGTGAGAGGAGCAGGGAGCCTGGGCTCAGTGGGCTGGAGCTCAGCTGTGGAGCTCAGCGGAGCTGCGGTACCAGGACGGTGTTCCCACACAGGAAAGTTACAGGTACATTTCTACCACTTCAATGAGTTCAGAAACAATGGGCCTCATTCACGAACCGTTCTTAAGAACAAATTTGTTCTTAAGTCCTACTTACGAAGTTTTTACGAAGATTGTGGCATTCATGAATGTTTTCTTATCCAGAATTTGTTCTTAACTAAGAACAAAATCTAAGAACAGTCAGGAGTATACTTACGCACTTTTAAGTGCTGAGACTTCTGCAAAAATAAGCGATTATAGTGTTTTCTTTTGTTTTGCAGTTGTATGATATTATATGATTTGAATAAGAATTATTTTCTTATCTTTTATGATGTTTTTAATAATTGTATATTAATAATAATAATTGACAAATCATTGCAGTTTCTTAAAAAACATTATAGACACTTAATTCATATCAGTTTTTTTTTAAAGTGTTAACACTACACAACTGTTTTTATTATTTTTTTTAAATATATGATAATATGATGATATTTATGATGGCACATGTAAGAGTGTGGTCTCTCTGATAACAACCCGAAGAGCTGCATCCACTGCTGGCTACTAAATATAGCCTAAATATAAATATAAATATAAATATAAAAATATAAACTAAATATAAGCCTTTTGTTTGTTTCTTAGTTTCATTCCTGCCACAGTAGCGCCACTTCACTACTTCAGTTCTTTTTATGTTTGGAGTCTGGTGCTCCCTCCCAGATTTTCATTTGAGCATTTCAACTTTATTTCTCACTTCACCTCCTCTGCTCAGTGCCTGTGGGTGCTGTGTGCACACGGCCCTGCAGTCTCATGCCCTTTTACGGGCATTGATGGGGCCGTTACCTATGCTAATCCTATGTTAATTAGACTCACCTGGCACACACCCTCAATTTACGAGGAGATGGCATTCATCAAGTAGGAACACAGCTGCGAACAATTCTGAGGCTTACGAATGCGTTGATGAATCTGACGTAGGGTTTTCTTAAGGAACTTCTTAAGAACAACTTAAGAAAGAATCTAAGAAGGTTCTTAAGAAGATATTGGTGAATGAGGCCCATTATTTTAAGATAAAAAAAACTACAAAATGGGGCTTTTAATCAGAAACCAGTTGAGCCATAACACCGGAAATATTGGTTACAAGCGGTGGAGGATGATGGATTCTCCACCAGGTAAATGTAAACATCGCCCAACTCGAGCTTCGGCAGGGAACTGGTCATTTTAAACAGCTTGTATACAGCAGCTGGTGTTGAATATGGGTCACAAGTGCCCAAAACTTCAAAGTTGTTTTTATATCTTTCTTTCTCGGCTGCTGACAGATCATTTAAGTCATTACTCGGTTGTTTGTCCATAGAAAGTCCGTTGCGCTGCTATTTTGGAATGTTGCTTTTTGACCGCCAGGTCACTGGGAAGTGACGTCACTGAAAGCTATCAATAAGCAACCATTTCACAACTGCTACACATGCACACATGGACATTACATGGCTCTCACACACACACTGTTTTATCACTGTGTTCACATGGAGGCTGGTATGTCTGGATGAACACTGAGCACAGAGAAGAAGGAGCTGGAGTCTTTATCTAGTGATGATACAGAGCAGGAGGAGACCAGGAGGAAACACTTCATCATGTCTTTTCTCCATGTGATGTCACTGCAGTGTGAGACACACACTTTCACTCTCTGACTCTCAAGCTGCACAAACACACGTCACAGCAAAGAAGATGAAGACACAACAGGTGGAGCTGACCAGCCCAGATATCCCACAATGCACCAGGAAAGAAGAAGAAGAGGAGAACATGTGTTGAGAAAAATGCTCTATTTCTTCACCCACGTTCAATTTGACTGTAGATGAACTGTCATTCAACTACTGTTCTACTCTCTGTGCTTTGCTAGGGATGTCATAATATCATAATATGACATTAGGCTGCCTTAATAACAAGCCATGACATTTACTGCAGTATTGTAAACATGTCATGATATCAACATTTCAGGGTATTATAATAGCACAGGACAATAATTATTTCATTATCCACAAGTCAACAACAAGGACATTTGGTCAAAAATAAAATACTGTAGTTTATCTGCCCCCCCCCCCCCCCCTCACCAGCCTCTCTCCCCTTCTCCCCCACCTCACCTGCCTGTCTGCCCCCCCCTCACCCATTCACCTCCTCCTTCTCCCTCTCTAACTTTAAACCTGGTTCTGTATCTGCCGTCACACAACAAAACGGTAGTTTTTTTTTCATTAGTGTGAAAAGTTCAACGATGTCTGCGACATCTGTGCGGTCGGTCCGTGTGTGTGTCTCAGGTGCGTTACGTCTGACCAGCTCTCAGTAGAAGCTGGTCGGTCCGTGTGTGTGTCTCAGGTGCGTTACGTCTGACCCCAGCTCTCAGTAGAAGCTGGTCGGTCCGTGTGTGTGTCTCAGGTGCGTTACGTCTGACCAGCTCTCAGTAGAAGCTGGTCGGTCCGTGTGTGTGTCTCAGGTGCGTTACGTCTGACCAGCTCTCAGTAGAAGCTGCAGCGACTGTTGTTGTTGCTGCAGGTAGCGCTACACATCAACAACAACAGCTGCTTGTTAGTCAGCAGTGACAACGCAGCCACACACGCACCAAACAGTCGCTGACACGGTGACACGGACATTCGCAAGCGCCGTCATTTATATGGTTAAATGTCGGCGTCGCGCGGTTCTGTCCTTTCACCCAAGCCTAAAGCCCGGAGGAGGGCGGGTGAAAATGAAGCGTTCTGATTGGCTGAAAGCACACCGCTTACGCACAGATCTGTGTGGCACCGGAGCATGATCTTCAGTGACAACAAGGCTGGTGACAACTTGATTGAAAACTGGCGAAATACGAGATCAAACAATATGCGTACTAGGAGGTCAGAATGCATGACAAGTACGTACATGTTGGCCGGTCTCGCAGGCAGCAGCTTCTCCTGCTCTCTCTCTCCGCGCCGGTCAAACATCGACCCGTCTGTAGGCTGCTCGGTTTTCCACACACACAGGTCTGTCTCTACCGCTGTATGGATGTGTGTCTTGAGTGCAGACCAAGGAGGCAGTTGTGGGTCTGAGAAGTGTCACTTCCGCGTTCAACAAACTGCAATCCCCTCTTCTTCCTCTGGGGGCTGGTGTCAGAAAGCAGCATTCTCCATAGACCCCCATGTTAAAATCACCCACTTTACATCCTCAGTAAACATGTTAAAAGCCTGGTGTCAGCACGTTTTCTGGTCTCAATCGATAGTTTCTACCCCACACTCTGAGGGGTTTTAACTCTACTGTTTTACTGTTATTAGGTTAAAACTCTGGCCAATCAGGGCGCAGAAACGTTGAGTGACAGGTCCGAGCAGCTCCGTGGACAGCTGCTTCGAGGCCAGTGGGCGGGTTCTCGGCCGTCCAATCCAACATGGCGCTGTTCAGGCCGCCATGTTGGAGTCATAAAAACGACTCCCCAAAACCGATGGGGGACGTCACAGACGCTGCGTCCATTCTTTTTACAGGCTATGGTGCAGACGCAACTGACAAATATTTATAGATGGACAAGCAAACTTAATCATCATTTATTTTATTTTGAAAATTGACCGGAGTCTCTCGCCTTTTCTGTGCCCGACTTCCTGTCTGGTACGATCTGGTTCTATCCAGTTCAGTTCAGTTCAGTTCAGTTTATTTCATGTCCCCAAAGGGCAATTTGGATTGCAGCTCATAGAATCACATAAAGGTAAAAAAACATACAACACAAAGACATATAGTGACATAGAAGCACATCATTATAAATAACAATATAAATAAAATATGCACTAATTGTGATCATATAAGAGATAAATATAGGAAATACCGTTAAAACACAGAATACAAGATCCAAGATAACACTATTAAGAACATAGTGGTCAAGTAAAGTGCATCAGATAAAGTGCAGTCTCACACAGAGGAGAGCAAAATGATTGGGACAGTACGGTGGCCAGTACAGACTTAAACAGGTTACAACCAGTCATTATTTCAAAGCATTCAGTGCTCGAATGGAAACAGGCACAAAAGAAAGTCTGTATCTATTTTTTGTGGCCCGAGGGACGCACAGGTGAAGGCCTGATGGGAGGAGCCTGTACTCTGAGCACAAGGGATGGGCATCCTCTGAGCGAATGGACAGAGCTTTGATGAGCACCTGTCTGTTAAATATGTGGTCCAGGCTATCAAACTGGATGCCTGCGACCTTAGAAGCCACTTTCACAATTCTTCCGAGGGAATTCTTATCTCTGATGCAAAGATTGCCGTACCAGCAGACAATGGAAAAAGAGATGACAGACTCAATATAGGCACAATAAAACATTTTCATCAGAGTCTTGTCCACATGAAACCTGGCCAACTTCCTCAAGCAGTATAGGCGCTGCTGGCCTTTCTTACATAACATTTCAGTGTTGAGGTCAAATTTCAGTTGATCATCAATTATTGTACCCAGGTATTTATACCTGTTTACAAATTCGACTTTCTCACCGTTTATGACACTGTCCGGGGCTGTTGGATGGGTACGCCTGAAATCGATGCAGATCTCTTTTGTTTTTGTTACATTAAGTTGCAAGAAGGAGTCATTACACCAAGACAGAAAGTCATCAAGAACAGGACCATGACTGTCCTCATCATCATGTAGCAGGCTGACAATAAGTGAATCATCGGCATACTTAATGATGAATCTGTTTATGTGACGGCTGCGACAGTCATTGGTATATAGAATATACAAGAGGGCAGATAATACACAGCCCTGAGGCGAGCCGGTGGAAGATGACGAGGTGCTGGACAAAATCCCATTAACTCTTACTCGTTGAGATCTATTTGTTAAGAAATCAAGAATCCAACCTACCAGACATAGATCCAAACCAAAAAAGTCAACTAGTTTTATAACTAGGACATGTGGCTGGATAGTGTTGAATGCTGAAGAAAAATCAATAAAAAGCAACCTGGCGTGATATGTAAAACTACTGAGGCACTATAGAGTTTTTCCAAACAGTGTCCCTTGGCGATGTACAGCGTGCAAAAACTGTCCAAAATTGTCCAATTTGGCTAAAATGCACACTGCAAGATTTTAGTGAGATTTTTTTTTTTTTCCAACAGATAACTTACTGGGGCCAATCACACACTTGATGGCTTTTAGGAACACCAGTTACATAAGTAAAATGCCATTTGAAAATTTAATTTATGGGGATGAATATTTAGTGTCCAAAACCCATCCAAACATGAATTTACCTATTTTCGCCTGTATTATATTGTTATTTTCCTTTAAAACTCCAGAAGTAAACATCCCACAACCATCAGTGATGGCTTAAATTAACAAGGACATTTGAAATAGTTCATTTTGTCTTTTATTATTATTTTAATTAAACTTGGGGCAGTAAAAACACACTTTTTGTGGAGACTTGTATTGCTTACTTGTTGACACTAGGGGGAGAGGGAACCACATGAACCAGCTGGGTGCAGGCTTAAGCTTTGCCCAATCAGGGATCATTATACATCAGGTCACACCTTAGAGTCTCTGCTATTGGACCAAAAAGTTTTCACCCCCGTGACTTTGATTGACAGGCGACGAGAGATGCGCAAAGCGGGTGCGCAGTCTGATGGATAATAGCTCATAGCATTAGCACTGCGGGTAAACGTAACCATTGAAGGATTATCTGGTCACGATGGATAAAATCAACCAAGCCGGTTTTGTCGAGCACATCTTCAGCTTGAAAAAGAGGGTAAGCTTGTAATTTTATTCAGTGTTTTAGTGGGTCTGTGACTGTTTATGTCCGTCTTTTTCGGCACTCGAAAATGACTTCCGGGTTTGTTTGTGTAGAGTGAGCAGGCTTGTTTAAACCTTTAATGGGGTAAAAACTGCATTTTTGTGCTTTGCCTTTGTTTATATGACAGTTTATGATTTTTTGGTGGTGAAAGAAGAGGTGTACAGATGGTACATATATGTTTAAATCACCTTCGTTGTTGACGTGACGTCACTTGCGGGCTGCCGTAGTCTGATATTGTTTGAGACATTTTCAGTGACTGTGAAAAAACCGTAGCACCTAAAAACTTCATTTTTTTTTCTACATGTTGCCGAAAGTGTCCTTAAAAGGTCTGTGGTGGAGTTTTAATTACACCAGGCCTACTTTCGTTTGTATTAAGGACGCCGTTCGTGTGTTATTGATTTGGGACGCCGGCGTCCCAACCACTAGGGGGCCTGCGTGAACAGGTTAAAAGGCGACCATTAATGTTATCCGGGCCAGGGCTCTTCTTAGGTTTACACCCTTTAAAACACTTGATAACACTTAGTTCATTGAAAAAAGGATTCAAAGGAGGGGCTGACAGGAGCCTATTTTTAAGCTCAGAATGATTACTGCTAAAATCATGATCGTCAAATCTACCATAAAAAGCATTAAGGCTCTCAGCCAGATGGTGATCAGAGTTATAATTGGGCAACAAGACCCTTCCTCTACTACTGTTGTTCAGTCCTGTGATTGTTTTCATGCCCTCCCATGCTGAGCCCAGATTATTTGTTCTGAGTTGGGCTTCTATTTTGTTCTTGTATCTAATTTTTCCAGCTCTGACTTCTCTCTTAATTTCTTTTTGCAAATTGCACAGTTCTAATTTATTACCCTCCCTGAAGGCTTTATTCTTCTTGTGTAGAAGTGTTTTAAGAGACTTCGACACCCATGGTTTAGAGTTAGGATGTACTCTGACATATTTAATAGGGATAACAATGCTTTCACAGTATGAAGTCCAGCTTGTGACGGCATCTGTCAGTTCATCTATGTCGGCCGAGGATTCAATGAACATGTCCCAGTCTGTAGAATCGAGGAGGCCTTGAAGAGTCTGTCATTCCAGTCCTTAAAACTAATGTTCTGCACTTTGCCTCTTTTTAATGCAGTGCGATACACGGGAATGAGATGCACACAGTTATGATCGGATGCACCCAGGGGCGGGAGGGGTAATGACTTATATGCCTCTCTGACATTGACAAAACATTTGTCAAGGATCTTGTTGCTCCTGGTGGGGCATGTGACATATTGGAAAAAGTCTCTCAGAGTTTTATTCAGTGAGCAGTGGTTCATGTCGCCAAGGATGATGTTTGGTGCGTCTGGAGAGATTAGTTGGAGCTTCTGTGTAACTCGGTGTATTTGCTCACAAGCGCTCATTTCTCTGGCCCCGGGATGGATAGATATCAGGGTGATAAATATCTGGGGGAACTCCCTGGGCAGGTACGGCGGCCGTAATGAAACGGAGAGCAGCTCGATGTCAGGAGTACACAGTCTCTCGCGGACGATAACAGATTTAATACTACACCAGCGCTCATTGACATATAAACATACCCCTCCGCCCGTTGACTTGCCCGTGATTGTGGCGTTTCTATCCAGCCAGATAGGTCTCCCGAACCCGTCGATCTCCAGGTCAGCATCAGAGTCCCGGTTGGATAGCCAGGATTCGGTGAAAGCCAGGATGCATGATTCCCTGAAGTTGTGATTGAAGCGCACCAGCGCTTGCAACTCCTCGGATTTATTCCTGAGGGACTGTGCGTTGGAGGGGATGATAGCGGGATACGGGAGAGGGGTTGTTTTTTCCTTTGGCGAACGCCACCTCTCCTCCCTCGCTTCCTGGTCTTACGTTGTTGATGTCCTCCGAGGGGCTTCTGGCAGCCAGGTCTTAGTAGATCACCAGGGTTGGGCACGATGAGGTCGCCCGGACGGTCCTGCACGTTCCAGCGGAGTAGAAGCACTCTGCTGTACTGTATTCTGGTGGGGTGGCTTGGAGACCGTAGGCTCCAGGCAAGGTGAAACGCCGCCAGCACCAGGAACAAGGTAAAGGAGTCCATGATTGTAGGCTATGTCTCAGGTTGAGAGTTCAGGAAAGACTCCAGGAGGGATTTCCTCGCAGACTCGAGCTGCAAAACTCGGCCAGCACACAAACGTTATCTGGGCGCACACGAGCGAGCCGATACTCGGCAAAAAAAAGGAACATTAAAGACTAAGTAGGCGACGAAAACAGAGAACATACAGACACACCATTACTCGCTGCCAGACGCTTGCGTGCGCCAGCGCTCGTATTTTTTTCATTCAGCGCACTCAGCTGTTGTTTCAAGCAGCTACTGTCACATGATCAGCGACTAGTCGACGTCCAGCTCAAAACGTCATTGTGGAGCAGTAAAGTCGACTGGTCGACTAGTCTGTGCAAACCCTAGTGTGAACACAACTTGTGTTTGTCTGAAGAAAACACCACAGGAAGCTGAAGAATGAGGCTGTGAGCAGGTTTCCACAGGAGCCACAGCAGCAGTGAGTGGATGAAGGAGCTCTAATAGAAACCATCTGATCACAGTGACAGGACGGATCAGGATCTCATGATCAACTAGAAAAAACATTTCCAAGAATGGAAATGGTGTGAATGCTGAAAGCAATGCTGAATGAGCTGAAGAAAGAAAGAAAGAAAGAAAGAAAGAAAGAAAGAAAGAAAGAAAGAAAGAAAGAAAGAAAGAAAGAAAGAAAGAAAAGGACAGAAGGAAAGAAAGAAAATGGGAAGGGTAGATGGAGAAAGAAAGAAAGAAAGAAAGAAAGAAAGAACATAAGGGCAAAAGGACAGAAAGAAAGAAAAATACACAGAGAGAAGGGTAGAAAGAAAAAGGTAAGAAAAACAGAATAATAGAAGATAAAGAAAATAGAGAATGAATGAAAGAGACAGGGGTGTAGTAAGAAAGAAGGAAAGAAATTGGGGTGGATAAATGAAAGAGAGAGATATACAGAGAGCGGTACAAAGAAAGAAAGAAAGAAAGAAAGAAAGAAATGGGGTAGAAACTAAGAACGAGAAAAGGAGTAGAAAGAAAGAAACAAAGAAAGAAACAAAGAAGTAAAAAGAAATGGGGTAGAAGAAAGAAAGAAAAGAGAGAGGGGGATGATAGATAGGTAGGTAGGTAGATGGATGGATGGATAGAGAGTGTAATGGGAAATTTTGGTGTAACCCAGTGTATGCTTACAAGGGTTGTATAACCATGTTTAACTAAGTGATTTTCCTTTTCTCCTTGTAGAAAGTGGTATTCAGATAATGTGTTCCTGATACCTGTTGTTATGATATGGAGCCAGGCACAGCTAGTACTGAATCTACACAGAGCAGGCTAAAGGTCAGACCGGTGCTCTGTGTTAATTTACAAGGGGAGTTCTGTCCTGGCGGTGACGCCAGGCACAGCTTCACAGCCATATATTTTGTCTGTTGTTCAAAATGTGTTTTGGTAACTATAAAGATAGCGCCCGGGTGAGCCTCTGCAGTTCACTCACTCACTGACTGTACTCCTGTTCGGTTGTGTGTGTGACTCCATTCATGAATGCCTTTTATTAAAACTCAAGAAAGACAGCTGACGTGTCCAGTCATCCTTTTTTAAATACTTTGGTGAAGGAACAACATTTTTTGCCACCACAATCTGGCGACCACGAAGGGACCTCATCCGTGAGCGGATTCCGGGACCTCTGGACCGAGGGTGTTAGAACGCGCGCTCCAGGGGCCAAGCCCTTGGGAAACCTCTAACTCCCCAAAGGAAGGTTGAGAGGAGGGCCTGACGTCTGGGAAAACGGAGTCCTCTCACTGTTTGGGTCTAACGAACTCGGTGGCTACGGAAGACACTTCGCTGTTTCTTTCTGGTGAGTTTTGAGAAAAGATAGGAAAAGCTAAGTGTAAGGTTAGAGTCCTTATTCTTGTGGTTCAAGTCCACTAGATTTAGAAGAAAAAGAAAAAATAGGGTTCAAGTCCCTATTAACTCTAAGAGGAAGAAAAAGCTAAGTATAAGGTTAGAGTCCTTATTCTTGTGGTTCAAGTCTACTAGATTTAGCAGAAAAAGAAAAATAGGGTTCAAGTCCCTATTCCTGTGGTTAGAGTCCACTAGGCTTAGAAGTTTATTTGGTTGCCTGTTTTAGGTTGGCTTAACAATTTTGACTGTCTGAAAAAGAAAAAATAAGAGTAAAATTAAAAAAGTTGGAATCTGTTAAATGAAAATAAAATAAAAATCCAAATTTGGTAGTACTATTTTCATGGTAAATTAATTAGTAATTAAAGAAAAGTAACCTAAATTTGTCGGATTAAAACAAAAATAATAATTTAACAGTGACATTTTTCTTATTACTATTAAAGGAGTAATAGTGAGTAAAAAAGGTAAATCTAAATTTGATTTCTTTTAAGTAAAATTGCAAACGTCTGAGAGAATAATCATGGGAGCAGAGAATAGCAAACCCTCTGAAAGTAACCCATCCGAGGGACCAGATTATGAGGCCCCAAATGTGAGATACATGAGGATTAATCATGGGAAGGAAGCCCTAACCCAATTAGATCTGTGGGTCAGAGAATTAAAATTTCCAAGAACAGGAAGCCTCAGCGTTAAACAGCTAGAGATTCT
Organism: Trachurus trachurus; assembly: GCF_905171665.1. Taxonomy (NCBI): domain Eukaryota; kingdom Metazoa; phylum Chordata; class Actinopteri; order Carangiformes; family Carangidae; genus Trachurus; species Trachurus trachurus. Next base: position 39,979,810 of record NC_139892.1, read on the forward strand.
ACAAATTAGATTACAGCTATTAGAGGAAGCGCAATCAAAAAATACAAAGAAAAAAGAAAAAAAAGATATTGAGGTAGACTGGAAAGCTTTTGAGATGTGGATGAAAGAGGCAAAGCGTAGGCAGGCTCCCAAAGAAGCCGCGCCCCAGTGTGTGAAGCTGGATCCGGACCTGGACTCTGCTCCACCTGCATCTCCACAGCCGCAGCAGCCCCAGCAACAACAACAGCAGCCGCAGCAGCCGCAGCAGCCACAGCTGCCGCAGCAGCCACAGCCACAGCAGCCGCAGCAGCCGCAACCTCCACCTCCACCCGAGGATCAGCCTCCCACTAGCCCTCAACCTCAGCTGCCTCTGCCCCAACTCCAATCATCGCCCCTGCCTGCATCTGCATCGTTGGCATCATCACCAGAACTGGCCAACGTATATGCCTCTCTGCAGGAGGCACTCAGAAGCATGAGTCTGAATCCCCCACCGTACCCTGAGCCCCTCCCTAACCAAGAGCTGCTGAAGCCCGGTGCTGAAGCTGCATGCTTCACACCACAGTATGAGCACAGCGCAGCTGCGGTCTCATACTCCTCAGCAGCACCTCCAACGGGGCTCGACCAGCTACCAAGATCTCCCTATAACGACATGGTGGCATGGCAAAGCCAGGGGCAGGAACGCCCCAGGCCCACACCTAGATCGCGTGAGGTGCCACCACATCCCCAACCCCACCTCAGCTCTACAACGAGGTCGGGCCTGGGTTTCAAAAACAACACAGACTCGGCCACGGCCGAACCAGGAGCTGAGGGACACATGACAGCCCCCATGATTGAAGTGGCCGCAGGAGATGGGCAAGTACAACTGGTGTACAGGCCCTGGACCGGGCCTGACCTGGCTGATGCCAGCACACACCTGCCACAGATATCAGAGGGAGGCGAGAAGTTTGCCAAAGCAATCCTGACATTGGTGGACTCACACAGACCAACGATCGATGAACTGAGACGGCTGCTGGCAATGCACATGAAAGAGGACTGGCACAAAATTGCCCCCACAGTGCGTGGGGCAGACAATCTGAAAATGAAAAATTGCGACATGGAACATGCCGACAATAACGGATACATGGCAATTGTCAGACAGCTATGCGACAAGCTCAAAGAGTTATTTCCCGTTCTCGTAGACTGGGACAAAGCCGCCATTGACCAAGGGGTTAACGAAACTGTCGCTGCATACCTCCATAGACTGAAAACAGCTATGGTAACTCACGGTGGCATGACACCAGAAGAGGCGGAAGGAAAAGCAGGTGGAAAATACAGATCACAGGTCACCTCTGCTTTTGTGGTAGGACTGAGACAGGAACTGTCCGCCCATGTGCAAAAGGTTTTCTTGCCATGGCGACACGCAAGCCTGGAAGTGATCGCCAGCTATGCACAGGGGGCAGAGCAGAACTTTGAAAAGGCCAAGGAGGACAAGCTGAAGGCGGAAAAAAGGGCGGCGGACAAAAAACAAAGCCACATAATGGCATCGCTGGCTGCAGCAAGTGAATACAACCGCGACCACCGCAGAGGAAGATGGCAAAACAGAGGCCGTGGCCGCGGACGCGGAGCAGCTGGCCGAGGTGGTGGAGACAGAGAGTGTTGTTATCGTTGCGGGCAGAAAGGACATTGGCAACGGGACTGCCGCACACCCATGGAGGCAGATGATTGACTAGATGGGGGGAGCGGGGCTCAGGACGGATCTGGTGGAGACTCGGAGCTGGCTGGGAGCATGCTGGAAGCACGTGAGAGCACCGACACTAACACACACTGATACACAGACACATGCTGCACGCCGTAACACTGATACTGCCACTGATTCTAGTTAAGCAGCTGTGAACTTGATAATAAATAGCTTAAACTCAGCGCCATGTATCAGCAGACAGTTGGTGTGGGAGGGAAATTTTTTAAAAGATACAAAGCTCCACTAAAATGCATTTGATCCTAATTTGGGAAAATTTTCAAACACTCATTCCTTAGCTATGACAGAAGTCCAGTTTTAAATTGGTGAAAAAAGGATTGTATTTGTTTGTTAGGTTTTGATTTGTACACTAGACAGGGTATAAGTGAGATAAGGGTAGAAAACTATCAATGCTTTTCCACCACCCCGACACACAAATCATGCTGGGGGAAAGTTACTCTCCCCCTGCTCTGTTGTGCTGCTGCTCTGAGCGCACACACACATTGACGTCACATGCCTGCGCTGCAGTACACACATACACTCCTATTATGACAGTAAGAGTATCACTGATGAAATAATGCTAGGCGGGGATTGTTTGAATGCAAATAGGTTATTTTGAGATAATGTTAAATGTATTGCCTCAACAATCTGAACCACACATCTCATTGGTGAATCCTGCATGTACAAACTTGGAAAATTGGGTAGAGAAGCTAAATGCTTCCTCAAACTAGAAGGCTACAGCTGATCCTCAGGTGCACTTTAAAGAAGTCCTGAGGGCAAATTGCAAATTGTTGAATAATGATGTTGAAGTTGAGGATGAGATCATATTTTTCTTTGACTATCCCAATTTTCACATAGACAAGAAACTGTTTAAATCTGTTGAAGAGATCTCGGAATTAAAAGATATTCTCAGTCATCTCTGGGCTAAAAGTAAGCATGACGTTTCTGATTAAAAACAATTATGAGCCTGTTGTTACAACAATGAAATCACACTGTTTTGTCCCTGTTGTAACCAGTAGCCTATCCTCTCAGACATGAAGCAGTTGAAGGCATTAGGCCTGTGTATGATGCTTTGTTGAAAGCTGGTGTGATTGTGCCATGCGCTGGTTCTCCAGTGAGAACCCCCATTTTTTCTGGTGCATAAGATTCGACCTGAGGGCGAGCCTGCGGAGTGGAGATTTGTGCAAGACCTGCAGGCTGTAAATGTTGCTGTGCAGGCCAGGGCGCCGATGGTACAGAATCAGTACACGATTTTGTTTAGAATTCCAACAAATAGTAAATTTTTTTTGTTGTTGTTGATCTTTCAAACGATTTTATGTAGAATGACAGTCAATTTTGGTTTTGCCTTGTTGTTTTGGTGAGACGCTGTATGCGTTCACTCGTTTTGCGTGAGGGTTAGTGTGAATCTTCAACGATTCATAACTTTGCTCTGAGGGACAGACTGGAGACTCTGGAGCGGCCAGAGGGGAGCGTTTTGGTTGCAGAATGTTGATGGTTATTTGGATTGCAAGTGAGACCAGAGAGAGATGCATTAAAGCTGCTCTGGCTCTTTTCACCCACCTGGCTGTACAAGGGCACTAGGCCAGCCTGTCCAAACTGCAGTCTGATGCCACAGAGGTCACATTTTGGGTCACGTGATCTCAGCAGAGAAAAAAAAAAAAAAAAATCCCTCTCATTCAAGAAGAAAATTTCAATTCGGAAAATTTCCAAACCTTTTACAGAAACAGGTATTATGATTATATATATTTTTTGCTTTTTTTGGCCATAGCAAGCAAGCAGACAATGGGTCGCTCATTGTGCAGTAATTTAGGCACCATTAGCAGCAATTGCTCATGGGAAAGGCCTAAAAGCTCAGACCCTGTCACTTAGATGTGACACTGACGACTGTGGAGGCTGAAAAAAAAAAAGTTTTTCAGTGACTTTAAGGTAGTAGTATAAAAACCTCCGACACTTGGACTACCTGACTGCTCATGACTTTTGACCATAACTGTTGACGAGAAGGGTGGGCTTATGATTTCTGACAAGTACTGTTTTAACCCTGTTACTCTCCTTCCAACAGCTGAGGACGGAAAGCCACATGACCATGTGGCCATCATAATGTCTATTTTCTCCCACAGGCCAGAGTTAAAGGATACTCTACTCAGTATTTTTTTTTGTAGATTGTTAATTTTCAGGATGTTGGACATATTTGGGTGAATGGAGACGACTTCAACAGGAAAACCTAAATGATCAGCATTAATTGATTTTTTTTTTTTTTTGGTTGAACTGCTGGTACCGACATAACACATTTCTGTGCGAAAGTTCACATAAACAACATTGACATTTTCTCTCTAGGTGATACCAGGACAGATGCAGCTGCAGTCGCAGCTTCAAGGCTACATTTGTCTCACGAATTATGTGTCCGTTGTTTTTTCTCTAACACCCCCGTTCCATCCCCACAGTGTGGCTACCGCTGAGATAGCCAACTTGTTGATACGAGCCTCTCTGGGAAGAGAGGGCCGGGTGGGAAACCAGGGAACAGCAGTCTCTGCTGTTTCCCTTGTTTATGTTTTCTCCACAGTGTGTGAAGTTGACACATGGGTTGAACCATGTGTCAAAAGGGGGAAGGATGAATGATTGAAGTATGTATGAAATCACTGGCCAGTGTGAGGATGAATGATATGGTATGGTGCATTCTAGTCGTTGTTTTGCTTTTCCTTGTTGTTTTGCTTTTTGTTAAGAAAACTTTACCAACAGGTGAAGGTTGCCCTGCAGGAGCCAGCAGAGACAAAGCTGTGCACCATCAGGTCAGGCGACTACATTCTGGTGAACGTCCATGACATCCCTGTAAGCAGCTCGGGTGCGGCCTAAGGGTGGCGACCAGCTTCCTGCTGGTTATCTCCATCACAGCGGGGCTGTCGGTGCTGTTACTGAAAGAGATCTACAACCGCGGGACGAGCAACAACAGCATGACAGATTCACCTCACCCAGATCACGAATCTACACCACACACCTCACCGGCTTGTGAGGAGATCTGCTGTTACCACAGGTAACACAACATCGAGACGGGAGGACAACGTTGGATACAAGGCAGTGATGACAGCTGCGGCGAGGAAGCTGACCAACGAGAGTTGCTATGTCTCTAAATGTTTCTGAAACTTTAGGGGTGATGATTGCTTTCACCCAGGGAGACCACGGCCCCGAGCGTGTGGTTCACAACCTCACAGATGAGCTGCTGAAGATCTACATGAGTATTGTGAATTGCAAGGGGTCAAGCGTTCGCTCCTGAAAGGCTTCCAGGGGAGTGCAGGAGGGGGTATATCAGGCTTTGCGACCTGGTTGGTGTGGAACTTGCTATTTAGCTAAACTGTTACCGGCTGTCAGGATTATGCCTGACCTGAATCACTTCCACACCAACTACGACCACTACTACCCACCACACCGGGCCAGGAGAGACACTGACACAGTGCATGACCAAGTCAGCACTGTGGAGAAGATTTTTGGTGCTCTCCTGCCTGGCTATGGTGCAACGAACAATGCATTTAAGATCAATGACATTTCTCTGGACTTGGAAGATCTCACTGGCACAGTAGTCACAGGTTTTGGGACACTCACACCAGCGGTGCAGGGCCTCAGCAATGTGGCTCTGCAGAACAGGCTGGCCATGGACATGGTGTTAGCAAACCAGGGGGGGGTCTGTCATGTTGTGGGTACTGATTGCTGTACTTATATTCCTGACATATCTGATAATATGACCCATGTTGTTGCACACCTGAATGATTTGTTGCATTTGCAGAAGAGCCGAGACACGGAAGAGAACGCAGGTAATGGTTGGTGGTCTTGGGTTCCATCTACCGGGTGGCAGACTACACTGTTGCATTTGTTTGCCCCGGTCCTGGCTGTCCTTGTAGGTCTGAGTGTTGTCCTGTGTTGTGTTGTGCCACTAGTCAGGTCATTGGTGACGTCAATGATCGCATCTGCCACTGAACGGTTTGTGCAGATGGAAGAGATGGAGGAGGAGTGGGTTCCCCCGTATGGGGATCAGGAAGAGCTCCTTTAAGTTTTTATATTTTCAGTTTATTCATTTATATCTCTTTTTCTGCATTTGACTGATGATTAACAATAAGCTGATTCTTAAAAATGTTTGAGTTAGGTTCATCATAGAACACCATGTTTTAATTCACATACATTATTAGAGGTGTGATTTTTGATGTTTCTTTGCTTATGTCAATGAATATGATTCATTTGAAATGATGATTTTGATTTCCATATGATAGTGTTTTTGTTTTTCCTGTTTTTCATGTGACTACGTCAATGCTACAGGGGTAACTTCCAAAACACTTCAGTTTTATACCTTTTAATACTTTGTATCTTTTCTAATCATACCATTTGTTACTTTGATTTATCTTTCCACATATTATTTGAAGTAGATTAGTTATGTAGTAGAATATGGGATTTTTTCCTCATTATATCAGAGGTTTTTCCCCTTTCTTAGATTGAGTGTAGTTAGACGGATGAGTCTTTTGCCCCCCTCTTGTCAAGTGAGGGGGGGGATTTTGGCTCCTCTGTTCCTGTGGACTGTGTTTCTCTGCCCGGGGTCTGTAAACTCCTGAGTTGGAGACTGGGGGCACTAGTGTTTGGCTGGTGCGGGGCAGGGAAACAGAGAACATGGGGTAGATAATTACAAAATTTCCTATTATTATGGTTTAGCATCAAAATGCTAAAAAGGGTGGAATGTAATGGGAAATTTTGGTGTAACCCAGTGTATGCTTACAAGGGTTGTATAACCATGTTTAACTAAGTGATTTTCCTTTTCTCCTTGTAGAAAGTGGTATTCAGATAATGTGTTCCTGATACCTGTTGTTATGATATGGAGCCAGGCACAGCTAGTACTGAATCTACACAGAGCAGGCTAAAGGTCAGACCGGTGCTCTGTGTTAATTTACAAGGGGAGTTCTGTCCTGGCGGTGACGCCAGGCACAGCTTCACAGCCATATATTTTGTCTGTTGTTCAAAATGTGTTTTGGTAACTATAAAGATAGCGCCCGGGTGAGCCTCTGCAGTTCACTCACTCACTGACTGTACTCCTGTTCGGTTGTGTGTGTGACTCCATTCATGAATGCCTTTTATTAAAACTCAAGAAAGACAGCTGACGTGTCCAGTCATCCTTTTTTAAATACTTTGGTGAAGGAACAACATTTTTTGCCACCACAAGAGGGAAAGATAGAAAGAAGTTATGTAAAATACAAATGAAGGAGTAAAAGAAAGAAAGAAAAAGAGAAAAAAGAGACAAAGGGTTTGAGATAGATAGATAGATAGATAGATAGATAGATAGATAGATAGATAGATAGATAGATAGATAGATAGATAGATAGATAGATAGATAGATAGATAGATAGATAGATAGATAGATAGAGATGTTAAAAGCTGCGTCCTATGTCCTAGGCTCCACCTGTACAATATATAGAGGTGGAAAGGTTAAACGTCAGGTCATGAAGTATAGATAGATAGATAGATAGATAGATAGATAGATAGATAGATAGATAGATAGATAGATAGATAGATAGATAGATAGATAGATAGATAGATAGATAGATAGATAGATAGATAGATAGATAGATAGATAGATAGATAGATAGATAGATAGATAGATAGAGATGTTAAAAGCTGCGTCCTATGTCCTAGGCTCCACCTGTACAATATATAGAGGTGGAAAGGTTAAACGTCAGGTCATGAAGAAGCTCCAAATCCTGACATCTCCATTAGGAGAACAAACTGAAATTCATGAGAAAAAGATAAATTGTTGGACATGTTTACATCAAAAGTATAAAATCATTGAGAGGCTGATGAATGTGAGCTGAAAACCTGTGTGTGTGTCTGGGTGTGTGTGTCTGACAGTCTCTCTGTCTGTGTGTACATGTGCAGAAAGTAAAACTGTTGATAAGCGCCACAGAACTCCTCCCTCCCTAATGATCTGATTGATTACACCTGTGTGGCAGCATGCCCTCAGAAGTAACCATGGTGACTGCCATGCTTACATTTTACTGTATGGCACAGTGTTGTGTTTGTTTGTTTGTGTATGTGTGCATGTGTGACTGTGTGTGAGTGTCTGTGTGTGTCTGTCTGTGTGAGTGTGATGCCTGTGTTTGTGCGTGGACATCCTCTGTCAGTCTGGTTTATCATGTGTCTGTGTGGGGCTGTGTTTAAAAACATCTTAACGAGTGGCCAGGCTGCACCTGCACTGTTCTATTTATAGACTTTGATAACGAGCTGGCCCCAACAGCTGCCACTGAGCTACACAGAGCAGAGCAGAGCAGAGAGATTTGTGCTCTGAGCAGCTTCCCAAAACAGCCCATAAAAAGAGAACCGTACCTCTTATCAGAATGTGGCCATGACTACTGGGGCAAGGAGACCTTCCTGAGCACATTGATGTGCATTAAATGTTTGTAGGGCAAAAACTTTTCTCAGGGTCGCAAGGTAGAAAAGGGGGGCATTTCTGCTTTTCTAAAAAAATCAGCTCCTACTTTTATATTGAAGTGGATGAGCCACTGGAGCGGGTCTAGCTGGACAATTAGGCTCACTGAGACAATTCAGTATGTCTGTCTGCTGTTTTGAGCACATCAAATGAGACACGACAAGTGTGGCTACAAACCGGTGAGGAAATCATGTGTCTAGAGTTTAATTTGTGGCCGTGCTGGCAATTTATCCAGAAAAAATCCTGAATGTGTTTTCGATCCCTCTCACTCTAACGATGGTGTCACTCACTCTAAGCCCTGGGGCCTCATTTATCAAAGAGCGTGTAAAAGTCCTCTTAAATTTTCAGTACGACGGAAAGGCAAAATGTGCGTACGACCAAAAAATATACACTCTTTTCAGATCTATCAAACTCCGCGTACACACGGCTGCACGGTATTTCCCTTGATAGATCACACCGGACCTGAGAAAAGCGTGGATGAGAACACGCCTCATACCCAGCCCCCTAAACGGCCCCATACAACCATATGTGGTCAATGCAAATCAGTTACGTGCATATTAAGTAGCCATGTGCACTCTGGAAACGTGTGGAATGACGTCAGTGGAAGACGGTGAAGACAACAGACGGACGGAGAGCGGAGAAAGAAGCGGAATTTCTCTGAAAGCGAGATACACGGTAACACGGCAATATCAGTCAGAAACATCATCTTGCATTGAAAGGCTACAATAAATACAAAAAACTCCCAAATCTAAATGAAACAGAACAGAAAGAAGAAGAATCATATTTATTCTGCCCCTTATTTTAGATTATGTCATAATAATTTAAAGCAGGGTTTCCACTGCCAGTCAGTACTACTTTGCACCCCTTTCCAATAACCCCCGATCCGTTCACTGGAAGATTTGATTTTCATTTGTGCATAGCTATATATTAAAAAAAAATATCATCATCACCACCACTTGCTACTTCAACACTTCAAACAGTGTCCGCGCTCCTCTCTCCCTCGCATACTGCAGTTCTCTGACTCTGCAGCGGTGTCGCCAATTCCTCCTGTTCTTCAAAAAGCGTGTAAATGCCGGTACGCCATGGTCGGACTGGTCGTAAATTTTTGCACTTACTCCCGACAAGTTTTGGTTTGATAGATCCCAAATTAGGCGGAGAAAAGTGCGTACGCACAAAATGGGGGAAAGAGCGTGTAAAAAAGCGTGTATCCACAATGATAAATGAGGGCCCTGCTCGTTAAACGCAATACACAACCATTATAAAGTTGGATTTATCAATAAGATGAGTCATACGTGAATAGATTAAAAGTTTGTCTACAGTTTAAAAGTCAAATGGAGTCTGTGGGAGAAAGTATGCTGAAGTTTTAGAGGTTCAAAGTAGTAAGAAGATTTTAAAAGTTTGAAGATGTTTTCAATGCATTCCTATGGGAAAAAATTAGCAGAAAAAGTTAAATATTTAAAAAAGTATAAATAGTTAAAAAGAGAAAAGTCATTCCGATAATGTCCAGAAAAAGCTGCACGTTTTGATATATGAATTGTTGAAATAGTACAAAGTATGAAGGACTAGAAGAAGTCCAAAAAAGGGAAGAAGAACTCAGAACTAGAAAAAACATTTCCAAGAATGGAAATGGTGTGAATGCTGAAAGCAATGCTGAATGAGCTGAAGAAATTGTTGAAAGAAAGAAAGAAAGAAAGAAAGAAAGAAAGAAAGAAAGAAAGAAAGAAAGAAAGAAAGAAAGAAAGAAACAAGAGAGAAAAAAGAAAAGGACAGAAAGAAAGAAAGAAAGAAAGAAAGAAAGAAAGAAAGAAAGAAAGAAAGAAAGAATCAAACAAACAAAGAAGTAAAAAGACAGAAATGGAGTGAAAGAAAGAAAGAAAGAAAGAAAGAAAGAAAGAAAGAAAGAAAGAAAGAAAGAAAGAAAGAAAGAAATGGAGTAAAAACAAAGGAAGAGAAAAGGAGTAGAAAGAAAGAAAGAAAGAAAGAAACAATCAAACAAACAAAGAAGTAAAAAGACAGAAATGGAGTGAAAGAAAGAAAGAAAGAAAGAAAGAAAGAAAGAAAGAAAGAAAGAAAGAAAGAAAGAAAGAAAGAAATGGAGTAAAAACAAAGGAAGAGAAAAGGAATAGAAAGAAAGAAAGAAACAATCAAACAAACAAAGAAGTAAAAAGACAGAAATGGAGTGAAAGAAAGAAAGAAAGAAAGAAAGAAAGAAAGAAAGAAAGAAAGAAAGAAAGAAAGAAAGAAAGAAAGAAGAAAAAGAGAGAGGGGGATGATAGATAGAAAGAGGTAGATGGATGGATGGATGGACGGATGGATAGAGGGAAGGATAGAAAAAGTTACGTAAAATACAAATGAAGGAGTAGAAGAAAGAAAGAAAGAAAGAAAGAAAGAAAGAAAGAAAGAAAGAAAGAAAGAAAGAAAGAAAGAAAGAAAGAAAGAAAGGAGACAGGGGTTAAAAAATAGGGAGGGGTATAGGAAGAAAGAAAGAAAGAAAGAAAGAAAGAAAGAAAGAAAGAAAGAAAGAAAGAAAGAAAGAAAGAAAGAAAGAAAGAAAGGGGTTAAAAAATAGGGAGGGGTATAGATAGGTAGGTAGGTAGGTAGGTAGGTAGGTAGGTAGGTAGATAGATAGATAGATAGATAGATAGATAGATAGATAGATAGATAGATAGATAGATATTATTTAAAGTGCAAAATCACCATGGTACATGGTCTCAATACACTTTACAATAAAAACAAGTACAATAATAACAACAGATAAATAAAAAAACATTCGAAAAAACACCAGAGGAAAAGGATAAAATAGTTAAAAGTTTGTTTACAATAATGACAGTCAATAAAACAATTGTAAAACCAGAGAAAAATGCTAAAATAAGTTAGTTAATCAAAGTATTGGGTAAAAAGGTACGTTTTAAGACGGGATTTAAAAATTGCGATTGGATGTGGCGTTTCTAATATCTTGTGGGAGGCCGTTCCATAAAAAAGGAGCGCTGTAGGAGAAGGCCCTGCCACCAGCTGTTTTTTTATTGATGGATGGAATGACCAGGAGGTTTGAACCAAGGGAACGAAGAGGACGTGACGGAGTGTAGGGAGTGAGCAGTTGAGCCAGGTACAGAGGTGCAAGACCATTCAAGGCTTTATAAGTTAAAAGAAGAACTTTAAAATCCGCTCTAGCCTGAATGGGCAGCCAATGTAGTGATGCTAAAACCGGTGTTATGTGATAAAATTTACTTGTTTTCATAGATAGATAGATAGATTTGACACATGTTAAAAGCTGCGTCCTATATCCTAGGCTCCACCTGTAATTGTACTACTATTAATAGAGTTGGAAAGATTAAACGTCTGAACTTAAATTCATGAGAAAAATATAAATTGTTGGAGATGTTTACATCAAAAGTATAAAAGAATTGAGAGGCTGATGAATTTGAGCTGAAAACCTGTGTGTGAGTGTGTGTGTGTGTCTGGGTGTGTGAGTCTGACGGTCTCTCTGTCTGTGTGTACATGTGCAGAAAGTAAAACTGTTGATAAGCGCCACAGAACTCCTCTCTCCCTAATGATCTGATTGATTACACCTGCGTGGCAGCCTGCCCTCAGAAGTTACCATGGTGACTTTTAACTGCTTACATTTTACTGTGTGGAACAGTGTTGTGTTTGTGTGTTTGTCTGTTACAACGTCTGAAAGATGAGTTATCACATTAATTTTATGACCCAAAGTGGGCTCAAATTCAATTTTCTTTTCTGTACACCTTTAACTGCTTACATTTTACTGTGTGGAACAGTGTTGTGTTTGTGTGTTGTGTCTGTTTGTGTATGCGTGCATGTGTGACTGTGTGTGAGTGTCTGTGTGTGTCTGTCTGTGTGAGTGTGATGCCTGTGTTTGTGAGTGGACATCCTCTGTCAGTCTGGTTTATCATGTGTCTGTGTGGGGCTGTGTTTAAAAACATCTTAACGAGCGGCCAGGCTGCACCTGCACTGTTCTATTTATAGACGTTGATAACGAGCTGGCCGCTACACCTGGACCAACTGCACACAGAGCAGAGCAGAGCAGAGAGATTTGAGGTCTGTGCAGCTTCCCAAAACAGCCCAGTAAAAGAGAACCGTACCTTTTATCAGAATGTGGCCATGACTACTGGGGCAAGGAGACCTTCCTGAGCACATTGATGTGCATTAAATGTTTGTAGGGCAAAAACTTTTCTCAGGGTCGCAAGGTAGAAAAGGGGGGCATTTCTGCTTTTCTAAAAAAATCAGCTCCTACTTTTATATTGAAGTGGATGAGCCACTGGAGCGGGTCTAGCTGCACAATTAGGCTCATAGAGACAATTCTGTAAGTCTGTCTGCTGTTTTGAGCACATCAAATGAGAGACGACAAGTGTGGTACAAACCGGTGAGGAAATCATGTGTCTAGAGTTTAATTTGTGGCCGTGCTGGCAATTTATCCAGAAAAAATCCTGAATGTTTTTTCGATCCGTCTCACTCTAACGATGATGTCACTCACTCTAAGCCCTGCTCGTTAAGCGCAATACACAACCATTATAAAGTTGGATTTTGTCGAAAATTTTAATGATTTTAAAACGGCCACATATCAGAAACTTTTGAAGATATCAATAAGATGAGTCATACGGGAATAGATTAAAAGTTTGTCTACAATTAAAAAGACAAATGGAGTCTGTGGGAGGAAGTAAGCTGAAGTTTTAGAGGTTCAAAGTAGTAAGAAGATTTTAAAAGTTTGAAGACGTTTTCAATGCATTCCTATGGGGAAAAAAATTGCAGAAAAAGTTAAATAATTTAAAAAGTATAAATAGTTAAAAAAAGAAAAGTAATGCCGATAAAGTCCAAAAAAAGCTGCACGTTTTGATATATGAATTGTTGAAATAGCACAAAGTATGAAGGACTAGTTTAAGTCCAAAAAAGGGAAGAAGAACTCAGAATAATAAAAAGAAAAATAAAGAAAATGGCCGAACAGAATAACAATAGTGTGAATGCCTTCAGCATTCACACTAACTAGAAAAAACATTTCCAAGAATGGAAATGGTGTGAATGCTGAAAGCAATGCTGAATGAGCTGAAGAAATTGTTGAAAGAAAGAAAGAAAGATTGAAACAAGAGAGAAAAAAGAAAAGGACAGAAAGAAAGAAAGAAAGAAAGAATCAAACAAAGAAGTAAAAAGACAGAAATGGAGTGAAAGAAAGAAAGAAAGAAATGGAGTTAAAACAAAGGAAAAGAAAAGGAGTAGAAAGAAAGAAAGAAACAATCAAACAAACAAAGAAGTAAAAAGACAGAAATGGAGTGAAAGAAAGAAAGAAAGAAATGGCGTAAAAACAAAGGAAGAGAAAAGGAATAGAAAGAAAGAAAGAAACAATCAAACAAACAAACAAACAAACAAAGAAGTAAAAAGACAGAAATGGAGTGAAAGAAAGAAAGAAAGAAAGAAGAAAAAGAGAGAGGGGGATGATAGATAGAAAGAGGTAGATGGATGGATGGATGGATGGATAGAGAGGGAAGGATAGAAAAAGTTACGTAAAATACAAATGAAGGAGTAGAAGAAAGAAAGAAAGAAAGAAAGAAAGAAAGAAAGAAAGGAGACAGAGGGGTTAAAAAATAGGGAGGGGTATAGAAAGAAAGAAAGAAAGAAAGAAAGAAAGAAAGAAAGAAAGAAAGAAAGAAAGAAAGAAAGAAAGAAAGAAAGAAAGAAAGGAGACAGAGGGGTTAAAAAATAGGGAGGGGGATAGATAGATAGATAGATAGATAGATAGATAGATAGATAGATAGATAGCAATTTATTATTTAAAGTGCAAAATCACCATGGTACATGGTCTCAATACACTTTACAATAAAAACAAGTACAATAATAACAACAGATAAATAAAAAAACATTCGAAAAAACACCAGAGGAAAAGGATAAAATAGTTAAAAGTTTGTTTACAATAATGACAGTCAATAAAACAATTGTAAAACCAGAGAAAAATGCTAAAATAAGTTAGTTAAAGCAGATATCAGCTTCACGGCCGTTTCGGCTAATGCTGCGTTCAAGGCAGGCTTTTGAAACCGTAAGTTACAGCTTCAAGTCACAACTACGACTTGGTAGCGTTCCAGGTAACCCGTAGCTCGTGTTTTTACCATCCTGTTGTCTGTGAAAGTTCCCTATAACGGCCACTCGTAACTTCCGACCCGTGAACTCGTACCAGATCGAACTGGTATGACTTCACAGGAAGGAAAAACACAAAGTACGAGTTTCTTTGAACGCACCATGAGTTAGCAGCCCCCGCCCTTGTCAGGCATCAATTGGTCCTCGTGCTACGTCACCACATTCACGCGCATCCCTTGGCTGCACACACAGCCCTTCATGCCGTTCTCTCTCCTCATTGGATAACACTTGTATCCCACAAGGAAAATTTTCTCCTCGGGTTACAGCAGAGCAGAGTGACGGAGAGACTCGTGTTTAGGCTGAAATACTTCATGTAAGTGATTGCTGACGGAAAATAGGACTATTTAGGACTTATATTAACAAAAACATTCCACTGATATCTGCTTTAATCAAAGTATTGGGTAAAAAGGTACGTTTTAAGACGGGATTTAAAAATTGCGATTGGATGTGGCGTTTCTAATATCTTGTGGGAGGCCGTTCCATAAAAAAGGAGCGCTGTAGGAGAAGGCCCTGCCACCAGCTGTTTTTTTATTGATGGATGGAATGACCAGGAGGTTTGAACCAAGGGAACGAAGAGGACGTGACGGAGTGTAGGGAGTGAGCAGTTGAGACAGGTACAGAGGTGCAAGACCATTCAAGGCTTTATAAGTTAAAAGAAGAACTTTAAAATCCGCTCTAGCCTGAATGGGCAGCCAATGTAGTGATGCTAAAACCGGTGTTATGTGATAAAATTTACTTGTTTTCATAGATAGATAGATAGATAGATAGATAGATTTGACACATGTTAAAAGCTGCGTCCTATATCCTAGGCTCCACCTGTAATTACACTACTATTTATAGAGGTGGAAAGGTTAAATGTCTGAACTGAAATTCATGAGAAAAAAATAAATTGTTGGAGATGTTTACATCAAAAGTATAAAATCATTGAGAGGCTGATGAATTTGAGTTGAAAACCTATGTGTGAGTGTGTGTGTGTCTGGGTGTGTGAGTCTGACGGTCCCTCTGTGTGTACATGTGCAGAAAGTAAAACTGTTGAGCGCCACAGAACTCCTCTCTCCCTAATGATCTGATTGATTACACCTGCGTGGCAGCCTGCCCTCAGAAGTTACCATGGTGACTACCATGCTTACATTTTACTGTGTGGAACAGTGTTGTGTTTGTGTGTTGTGTCTGTTTGTGTATGCGTGCATGTGTGACTGTGTGTGTCTGTCTGTGTGAGTGTGATGCCTGTGTTTGTGCGTGGACATCCTCTGTCAGTCTGGTTTATCATGTGTCTGTGTGGGGCTGTGTTTAAAAACATCTTAACGAGCGGCCAGGCTGCACCTGCACTGTTCTATTTATAGACGTTGATAACGAGCTGGCCAGTACAGCTGGACCAACTGCACACAGAGCAGAGCAGAGCAGAGAGATTTGGGCTCTGAGCAGCTTCCGAAAACAGCCCAGTAAAAGAGAACCGTACCTTTTATCAGAATGTGGCCATGACTACTGGGGCAAGGAGACCTTCCTGAGCACATTGATGTGCATTAAATGTTTGTAGGGCAAAAACTTTTCTCAGGGTCGCAAGGTAGAAAAGGGGGGCATTTCTGCTTTTCTAAAAAAATCAGCTCCTACTTTTATATTGAAGTGGATGAGCCACTGGAGCGGGTCTAGCTGCACAATTAGGCTCATAGAGACAATTCTGTAAGTCTGTCTGCTGTTCTGAGCACATCAAATGAGAGACGACAAGTGTGGTACAAACCGGTGAGGAAATCATGTGTCTAGAGTTTAATTTGTGGCCGTGCTGGCAATTTATCCAGAAAAAATCCTGAATGTTTTTTCGATCCCTCTCACTCTAACGATGATGTCACTCACTCTAAGCCCTGCTCGTTAAGCGCAATACACAACCATTATAAAGTTGGATTTTGTCGAAAATTGTAATGATTTTAAAACGGCCACATATCAGAAACTGTTGAAGATATTAATAAGCTGAGTAATATGTGAATAGATTAAAAGTTTGTCTACAATTTAAAAGACAAATGGAGTCTGTGGGAGAAAGTATGCTGAAGTTTTAGAGGTTCAAAGTAGTAAGAAGATTTTAAAAGTTTGAAGACGTTTTCAATGCATTCCTATGGGAAAAAATTTGCAGAAAAAGTTAAATATTTTAAAAAGTATAAATAGTTAAAAAGAGAAAAGTAATGCCGATAAAGTTCAAAAAAAGCTGCACGTTTTGATATATGAATTGTTGAAATCGCACAAAGTATGAAGGACTAGTTAAAGACCGTAAAAGGGAGGAAAGTAGTAAGAATAATAAAAAAAGAGAATAAAAATTGAGTGAATAACAATAGTGTGAATGCCTTCAGCATTCACACTAACTAGAAAAAACATTTCCAAGAATGGAAATGGTGTGAATGCTGAAAGCAATGCTGAATGAGCTGAAGAAATTGTTGAAAGAAAGAAAGATTGAAACAAGAGAGAAAAAAGAAAAGGACAGAAAGAAAGAAAGAAAGAAAGAAAGAAAGAAAGAAAGAAAGAAAGAAAGAAAGAATCAAACAAAGAAGTAAAAAGACAGAAATGGAGTGAAAGAAAGAAAGAAATGGAGTAAAAACAAAGGAAAAGAAAAGGAGTAGAAAGAAAGAAACAATCAAACAAACAAAGAAGTAAAAAGACAGAAATGGAGTGAAAGAAAGAAAGAAAGAAAGAAAGAAAGAAAGAAAGAAAGAAAGAAAGAAAGAAAGAAAGAAAGAAAGAAAGGAGACAGAGGGGTAAAAAAAATAGGGAGGGGTATAGATAGATAGATAGATAGATAGATAGATAGATAGATAGATAGATAGATAGATAGATAGATAGATAGATAGATAGATATCAATTTATTATTTAAAGTGCAAAATCACCATGGTACATGGTCTCAATACACTTTACAATAAAAACAAGTACAATAATAACAACAGATAAATAAAAAACCATTCGAAAAAACACCAGAGGAAAAGGATAAAATAGTTAAAAGTTTGTTTACAATAATGACAGTCAATAAAACAATTGTAAAACCAGAGAAAAATGCTAAAATAAGTTAGTTAATCAAAGTATTGGGTAAAAAGGTACGTTTTAAGACGGGATTTAAAAATTGCGATTGGATGTGGCGTTTCTAATATCTTGTGGGAGGCCGTTCCATAAAAAAGGAGCGCTGTAGGAGAAGGCCCTGCCACCAGCTGTTTTTTTATTGATGGATGGAATGACCAGGAGGTTTGAACCAAGGGAACGAAGAGGACGTGACGGAGTGTAGGGAGTGAGCAGTTGAGACAGGTACAGAGGTGCAAGACCATTCAAGGCTTTATAAGTTAAAAGAAGAACTTTAAAATCCGCTCTAGCCTGAATGGGCAGCCAATGTAGTGATGCTAAAACCGGTGTTATGTGATAAAATTTACTTGTTTTCATAGATAGATAGATTTGACACATGTTAAAAGCTGCGTCCTATATCCTAGGCTCCACCTTTAATTACACTACTATTTATAGAGGTGGAAAGGTTAAATGTCTGAACTGAAATTCATGAGAAAAAAATAAATTGTTGGAGATGTTTACATCAATTTGAGCTGAAAACCTATGTGTGAGTGTGTGTGTGTCTGGGTGTGTGAGTCTGACGGTCTCTCTGTCTGTGTGTACATGTGCAGAAAGTAAAACTGTTGATAAGCGCCACAGAACTCCTCCCTCCCTAATGATCTGATTGATTACACCTGCGTGGCAGCCTGCCCTCAGAAGTTACCATGGTGACTACCATGCTTACATTTTCCTGTGTGGAACAGTGTTGTGTTTGTGTGTTGTGTCTGTTTGTGTATGCGTGCATGTGTGACTGTGTGTGAGTGTCTGTGTGTGTCTGTCTGTGTGAGTGTGATGCCTGTGTTTGTGAGTGGACATCCTCTGTCAGTCTGGTTTATCATGTGTCTGTGTGGGGCTGTGTTTAAAAACATCTTAACGAGCAGCCAGGCTGCACCTGCACTGTTCTATTTATAGAAGTTGATAACGAGCTGGCCCCAACAGCTGCCACTGCAGTACACAGAGCAGAGCAGAGCAGAGAGATTTGAGCTCGGAGCAGCTTCTGAAAACAGCCCAGTAAAAGAGAACCGTATCTCTTATCAGAATGTGGCCATGACTACTGGGGCAAGGAGACCTTCCTGAGCACATTGATGTGCATTAAATGTTTGTAGGGCAAAAACTTTTCTCAGGGTCGCAAGGTAGAAAAGGGGGGCATTTCTGCTTTTCTAAAAAAATCAGCTCCTACTTTTATATTGAAGTGGATGAGCCACTGGAGCGGGTCTAGCTGCACAATTAGGCTCATAGAGACAATTCTGTAAGTCTGTCTGCTGTTTTGAGCACATCAAATGAGAGACGACAAGTGTGGTACAAACCGGTGAGGAAATCATGTGTCTAGAGTTTAATTTGTGGCCGTGCTGGCAATTTATCCAGAAAAAATCCTGAATGTTTTTTCGATCCCTCTCACTCTAACGATGATGTCACTCACTCTAAGCCCTGCTCGTTAAGCGCAATACACAACCATTATAAAGTTGGATTTTGTCGAAAATTTTAATGATTTTAAAACAGCCAAATACCTAAAAACTGTTGAAGATATCAATAAGCTGATTAATATGTGAATAGATTAAAAGTTTGTCTACAGTTTAAAAGTCAAATGGAGTCTGTGGGAGAAAGTATGCTGACGTTTTAGAGGTTCAAAGTAGTAAGAAAATTTTAAAAGTTTGAAGATGTTTTCAATGCATTCCTATGGGAAAAAAATTAGCAGAAAAAGTTAAATATTTTAAAAAGTATAAATAGTTAAAAAGAGAAAAGTAATGCCGATAAAGTTCAAAAAAAGCTGCACGTTTTGATATATGAATTGTTGAAATCGCACAAAGTATGAAGGACTAGTTAAAGACCGTAAAAAGGAGGAAGAAGTAAGAATAAAAAAAGAGAATAAAGATTGAGTGAATAACAATAGTGTGAATGCCTTCAGCATTCACACTAACTAGAAAAAACATTTCCAAGAATGGAAATGGTGTGAATGCTGAAAGCAATGCTGAATGAGCTGAAGAAATTGTTGAAAGAAAGAAAGAAAGAAAGATTGAAACGAGAGAAAAAAGAAAAGGACAGAAAGAAAGAAAGAAAGAAAGAAACAAACAAAGAAGTAAAAAGACAGAAATGGAGTGAAAGAAAGAAAGAAAGAAATAAATGGAGTAAAAACAAAGGAAGAGAAAAGGAGTAGAAAGAAAGAAAGAAAGAAAGAAAGAAAGAAAGAAAGAAACAAACAAAGAAGTAAAAAGACAGAAATGGAGTGAAAGAAAGAAAGAAAGAAACAAACAAAGAAGTAAAAAGACAGAAATGGAGTGAAAGAAAGAAAGAAAGAAAGAAATGGAGTAAAAACAAAGGAAGAGAAAAGGAGTAGAAAGAAAGAAAGAAAGAAACAATCAAACAAACAAAGAAGTAAAAAGACAGAAATGGAGTGAAAGAAAGAAAGAAAGAAAGAAAGAAAGAAATGGAGTAAAAACAAAGGAAGAGAAAAGGAATAGAAAGAAAGAAAGAAAGAAACAATCAAACAAACAAAGAAGTAAAAAGACAGAAATGGAGTGAAAGAAAGAAAGAAAGAAAGAAAGAAGAAAAAGAGAGAGGGGGATGATAGATAGAAAGAGGTAGATGGATGGATGGATAGAGAGGGAAGGATAGAAAAAGTTATGTAAAATACAAATGAAGGAGTAGAAGAAAGAAAGAAAGAAAGAAAGAAAGAAAGAAAGAAAGAAAGAAAGAAAGAAAGAAAGAAAGGAGACAGAGGGGTTAAAAAATAGGGAGGGGTATAGATAGATAGATAGATAGATAGATAGATAGATAGATAGATAGATAGATAGATAGATAGGACACATGTTAAAAGCTTCATCCTATGTCCTAGGCTCCACCTGTAATTGTACTACTATTAATAGAGTTGGAAAGATTAAACGTCTGAACTTAAATTCATGAGAAAAATATAAATTGTTGGAGATGTTTACATCAAAAGTATAAAAGAATTGAGAAACTGATGAATTTGAGCTGAAAACCTGTGTGTGTGTGTGTGTGTGTGTCTGGGTGTGTGAGTCTGACGGTCTCTCTGTCTGTGTGTACATGTGCAGAAAGTAAAACTGTTGATAAGCGCCACAGAACTCCTCCCTCCCTAATGATCTGATTGATTACACCTGCGTGGCAGCCTGCCCTCAGAAGTTACCATGGCGACTCAACTAACTGCTTACATTTTACTGTGTGGAACAGTGTTGTGTTTGTGTGTTGTGTCTGTTTGTGTATGCGTGCATGTGTGACTGTGTGTGAGTGTCTGTGTGTGTCTGTCTGTGTGAGTGTGATGCCTGTGTTTGTGCGTGGACATCCTCTGTCAGTCTGGTTTATCATGTGTCTGTGTGGGGCTGTGTTTAAAAACATCTTAACGAGCGGCCAGGCTGCACCTGCACTGTTCTATTTATAGACTTTGATAACGAGCTGGCCACTACAGCTGGACCAACTGCACACAGCAGAGCAGAGCAGAGAGATTTGGGCTCTGTGCAGCTTCCCAAAACAGCCCAGTAAAAGAGAACCGTACATCTTATCAGAATGTGGCCATGACTACTGGGGCAAGGAGACCTTCCTGAGCACATTGATGTGCATTAAATGTTTGTAGGGCAAAAACTTTTCTCAGGGTCGCAAGGTAGAAAAGGGGGGCATTTCTGCTTTTCTAAAAAAATCAGCTCCTACTTTTATATTGAAGTGGATGAGCCACTGGAGCGGGTCTAGCTGCACAATTAGGCTCATAGAGACAATTCTGTAAGTCTGTCTGCTGTTTTGAGCACATCAAATGAGAGACGACAAGTGTGGTACAAACCGGTGAGGAAATCATGTGTCTAGAGTTTAATTTGTGGCCGTGCTGGCAATTTATCCAGAAAAAATCCTGAATGTTTTTTCGATCCCTCTCACTCTAACGATGATGTCACTCACTCTAAGCCCTGCTCGTTAAGCGCAATACACAACCATTATAAAGTTGGATTTTGTCGAAAATTTTAATGATTTTAAAACGGCCACATATCAGAAACTGTTGAAGATATTAATAAGCTGAGTAATATGTGAATAGATTAAAAGTTTGTCTACAATTTAAAAGACAAATGGAGTCTGTGGGAGAAAGTATGCTGAAGTTTTAGAGGTTCAAAGTAGTAAGAAGATTTTAAAAGTTTGAAGACGTTTTCAATGCATTCCTATGGGGAAAAAAATTGCAGAAAAAGTTAAATAATTTAAAAAGTATAAATAGTTTAAAAAAGAAAAGTAATGCCGATAAAGTCCAAAAAAAGCTGCACGTTTTGATATATGAATTGTTGAAATAGCACAAAGTATGAAGGACTAGTTTAAGTCCAAAAAAGGGAAGAAGAACTCAGAACTAGAAAAAACATTTCCAAGAATGGAAATGGTGTGAATGCTGAAAGCAATGCTGAATGAGCTGAAGAAATTGTTGAAAGAAAGAAAGAAAGAAAGAAAGATTGAAACAAGAGAGAAAAAAGAAAAGGACAGAAAGAAAGAAAGAAAGAAAGAAAGAAAGAAAGAAAGAAAGAAAGAAAGAAAGAAAGAAAGAAAGAAAGAAAGAATCAAACAAACAAAGAAGTAAAAAGACAGAAATGGAGTGAAAGAAAGAAAGAAAGAAAGAAAAACAAAGGAAGAGAAAAGGAGTAGAAAGAAAGAAACAATCAAACAAACAAAGAAGTAAAAAGACAGAAATTGAGTGAGTGAAAGAAAGAAAGAAAGAAAGAAAGAAAGAAAGAAAGAAAGAAAGAAAGAAAGAAAGAAAGAAAGAAAGAAAGAAAGAAAGAAAGAAAAAGAGAGAGGGGGATGATAGATAGAAAGAGGTAGATGGATGGATGGATGGATGGATGGATGGATGGAGAGGGAAGGATAGAAAAAGTTACGTAAAATACAAATGAAGGAGTAGAAGAAAGAAAGAAAGAAAGAAAGAAAGAAAGAAAGAAAGAAAGAAAGAAAGAAAGAAAGAAAGAAAGGAGACAGAGGGGTTAAAAAATAGGGAGGGAGATAGATAGATAGATAGATAGATAGATAGATAGATAGATAGATAGATAGATAGATAGATAGATAGATAGATAGATAGCAATTTATTATTTAAAGTGCAAAATCACCATGGTACATGGTCTCAATACACTTTACAATAAAAACAAGTACAATAATAACAACAGATAAATAAAAAAACATTCGAAAAAACACCAGAGGAAAAGGATAAAATAGTTAAAAGTTTGTTTACAATAATGACAGTCAATAAAACAATTGTAAAACCAGAGAAAAATGCTAAAATAAGTTAGTTAATCAAAGTATTGGGTAAAAAGGTACGTTTTAAGACGGGATTTAAAAATTGCGATTGGATGTGGCGTTTCTAATATCTTGTGGGAGGCCGTTCCATAAAAAAGGAGCGCGGTAGGAGAAGGCCCTGCCACCAGCTGTTTTTTTATTGATGGATGGAATGACCAGGAGTTTGAACCAAGGGAACGAAGAGGACGTGACGGAGTGTAGGGAGTGAGCAGTTGAGACAGGTACAGAGGTGCAAGACCATTCAAGGCTTTATAAGTTAAAAGAAGAACTTTAAAATCCGCTCTAGCCTGAATGGGCAGCCAATGTAGTGATGCTAAAACCAGTGTTATGTGATAAAATTTATTTGTTTTCATAGATAGATAGATAGATAGATAGATTTGACACATGTTAAAAGCTGCGTCCTATATCCTAGGCTCCACCTGTAATTACACTACTATTCATAGAGGTGGAAAGGTTAAATGTCTGAACTGAAATTCATGAGAAAAAAATAAATTGTTGGAGATGTTTACATCAAAAGTATGAATTTGAGCTGAAAACCTATGTGTGAGTGTGTGTGTGTCTGGGTGTGTGAGTCTGACGGTCTCTCTGTCTGTGTGTACATGTGCAGAAAGTAAAACTGTTGATAAGCGCCACAGAACTCCTCTCTCCCTAATGATCTGATTGATTACACCTGCGTGGCAGCCTGCCCTCAGAAGTTACCATGGTGACTACCATGCTTACATTTTACTGTGTGGAACAGTGTTGTGTTTGTGTGTTGTGTCTGTTTGTGTATGCGTGCATGTGTGACTGTGTGTGAGTGTCTGTGTGTGTCTGTCTGTGTGAGTGTGATGCCTGTGTTTGTGCGTGGACATCCTCTGTCAGTCTGGTTTATCATGTGTCTGTGTGGGGCTGTGTTTAAAAACATCTTAACGAGCGGCCAGGCTGCACCTGCACTGTTCTATTTATAGACGTTGATAACGAGCTGGCCCCAACAGCTGCCACTGAGCTACACAGAGCAGAGAGATTTGAGGTCTGTGCAGCTTTCCAAAACAGCCCAGTAAAAGAGAACCGTACCTATTATCAGAATGTGGCCATGACTACTGGGGCAAGGAGACCTTCCTGAGCACATTGATGTGCATTAAATGTTTGTAGGGCAAAAACTTTTCTCAGGGTCGCAAGGTAGAAAAGGGGGGCATTTCTGCTTTTCTAAAAAAATCAGCTCCTACTTTTATATTGAAGTGGATGAGCTACTGGAGCGGGTCTAGCTGCACAATTAGGCTCATAGAGACAATTCTGTAAGTCTGTCTGCTGTTTTGATCACATCAAATGAGAGACGACAAGTGTGGTACAAACCGGTGAGGAAATCATGTGTCTAGAGTTTAATCTGTGGCCGTGCTGGCAATTTATCCAGAAAAAATCCTGAATGTTTTTTCAATCCCTCTCACTCTAACGATGATGTCACTCACTCTAAGCCCTGCTCGTTAAGCGCAATACACAACCATTATAAAGTTGGATTTTGTCGAAAATTTTAATGATTTTAAAACGGCCACATATCAGAAACTGTTGAAGATATTAATAAGCTGAGTAATATGTGAATAGATTAAAAGTTTGTCTACAATTTAAAAGACAAATGGAGTCTGTGGGAGAAAGTATGCTGAAGTTTTAGAGGTTCAAAGTAGTAAGAAGATTTTAAAAGTTTGAAGACGTTTTCAATGCATTCCTATGGGAAAAAATTTGCAGAAAAAGTTAAATATTTTAAAAAGTATAAATAGTTAAAAAGAGAAAAGTAATGCCAATAAAGTTCAAAAAAAGCTGCACATTTTGATATATGAATTGTTGAAATCGCACAAAGTATGAAGGACTAGTTTAAGTCCGTAGAAAGGCGGAAAGTAGTAAGAATAAAAATAACTAGAAAAAGCATTTCCAAGAATGGAAATGGTGTGACTGCTGATAGCAACTGAACGCTGTTGCAGAATTAGCAAATAGTGCAAGCAGTGATCACCATACAAATGTTTGACCAAGGTCAGAATCGAACCCACAACCTCATGGTCATTAGACTTCCACTCTGCCTCTAGGCCACAGTGCACACACAGTTACAGAGACTGTTGTCTGTTAATGATCTGCACACTGTCAACATCAAGAAAGCTTGAGAGTCAAGCTTGAATGACTTAGAATGAAAATTATTATCTAAGTCTCTTTGCATTTTTGACCAGAATTTTAGCCAGAAGACAAGTGTGGCTACAAAACTGGAGAAAATAATTTGTCTAGAGTTTAATTTGCAGAAAAAGTTAAATATTTTAAAAAGTATAAATAGTTAAAAAAAAGAGAAAAGTAATGCCGATAAAGTTCAAAAAAAGCTGCACGTTTTGATATATGAATTGTTGAAATAGCACAACACCTAACCATATGGCCACAGAGAACCTGAGTTACAATGAGCTTTATACTATGAGGAATCAAAGACTGTCCAATGACAGCTGAATAATTGGAATCAAAAGTTAAGCAATGATGTGAAATGTCTGAGGCAGGAATCGAACCCATGACCATATGATCACTAAACCTTTACTCTGCCACTCGGCTACAGAGAGCACACTGCTTTCAAGACTGTTGTCATTCATCGTAATGTGATGATGTGCTGCAAACTGGTATGAGTAATCAAGGAGATAACAAACACCTGTAACCAATTGAAGGCGGTGGAGGAGAGCAGAATTCAACTAAACATAACAAGAGTTCTTCCCTTGGATTCGAACCAGTGACCTTGGGGTTGGGAAGCAGCCACCCTACCCCCTACACTACAGTGGAGTTGTGGTGAAGAGAAGAACAACTCTAGAATGTTTTTTTGCCTCTATCCACTCTGACACCACTCTGGCTCTGCTCGTTAGACGCAATACACACCCATTATAAAGCGGAAAAAAATCAGAAAAAGTTAAATATTTTAAAAAGTATAAAGAGTTAAAAAGAGAAAAGTAATGCCAATAAAGTCCAGAAAAAGCTGCACGTTTTGATATATGAATTGTTGAAATAGCACAAAGTATGAAGGACTAGAAGAAGACCGTAAAAAGGCGGAAGAAAATGGCCAAACAGAAGAACAATAGTGTGACTGCTCAGCAGTCACACTAAAAATAAAAAAAGAGAATAAAAATTGAGTGAATAACAATAGTGTGAATGCCTTCAGCATTCACACTAATAATAAGAAAAAGAATAAAGATTTGAGTGAATAACAATAGTGTGAATGCCTTCAGCATTCACACTAAATAAAAAAAGAGAATAAAGATTGAGTGAATAACAATAGTGTGAATGCCTTCAGCATTCACACTAATAAAGATTTGAATAACAATAGTGTGAATGCCTTCAGCATTCACACTAATAACTAGAAAAAACATTTCCAAGAATGGAAATGGTGTGAATGCTGAAAGCAATGCTGAATGAGCTGAAGAAATTGTTGAAAGAAAGAAAGAAAGATTAAAACAAGAGAGAAAAAAGAAAAGGAAAGAAAAAAAGAATCAAACAAACAAAGAAGTAAAAAGACATAAATGGAGTGAAAGAAAAAATGAAAGAAATGGAGTAAAAACAAAGGAAGAGAAAAGGAGTAGAAAGAAACAATCAAACAAACAAAGAAGTAAAAAGACAGAAATGGAGTGAAAGAAAGAAAGAAAGAAAGAAAGAAAGAAAGAAAGAAAGAAAGAAAGAAAGAAAGAAAGAAAGAAAGAAGAAAAAGAGAGAGGGGGATGATAGATAGAAAGAGGTAGATGGATGGATGGATGGATGGATGGATGGATGGATGGATGGATGGATGGATGGATGGATAGAGAGAGAAGGATAGAAAAAGTTACGTAAAATACAAATGAAGGAGTAGAAGAAAGAAAGAAAGAAAGAAAGAAAGAAAGAAAGAAAGAAAGAAAGAAAGAAAGGAGACAGAGGGGTTAAAAAATAGGGAGGGGTATAGAAAGAAAGAAAGAAAGAAAGAAAGAAAGAAAGAAAGAAAGAAAGAAAGAAAGAAAGAAAGAAAGAAGACAGAGGGGTTAAAAAATAGGGAGGGGTATAGATAGATAGATAGATAGATAGATAGATAGATAGATAGATAGATAGATAGATAGATAGATAGATAGATAGATAGATAGATATCAATCAATCAATTTATTATTTAAAGTGCAAAATCACCATGGGACATGGTCTCAATACACTTTACAATAAAAACAAGTACAATAATAACAGATAAATAAAAAACCATTCGAAAAAACACCAGAGGAAAAGGATAAAATAGTTAAAAGTTTGTTTACAATAATGACAGTCAATAAAACAATTGTAAAACCAGAGAAAAATGCTAAAATAAGTTAGTTAATCAAAGTATTGGGTAAAAAGGTACGTTTTAAGACGGGATTAAAAAATTGCGATTGGATGTGGCGTTTCTAATATCTTGTGGGAGGCCGTTCCATAAAAAAGGAGCGCTGTAGAAGGCCCTGCCACCAGCTGTTTTTTTATTGATGGATGGAATGACCAGGAGGTTTGAACCAAGGGAACGAAGAGGACGTGACGGAGTGTAGGGAGTGAGCAGTTGAGACAGGTACAGAGGTGCAAGACCATTCAAGGCTTTATAAGTTAAAGGGATAGTTCAACATTTTGGCAAATTGGCCCATTGCCATAATCGCTATAGTCATAGCAGTAGGTTCATTACCTTTAATTGTAGGTGTAAGCTAGTTTCAGTACGGCGGAGCGCAGCAGCTGGCTGCTCAGAGCTACGCTATGGAGGCTAATGGAATTTCTTGGTTTCCCTCATCAAACTCATCAAATTCAACATCCCAAAACTCCACAGCGCTTTTGTAGACAAGTTGTGACCTGCACAACCACCACGCTATGAGATAATGACGGAACGATACGAAACGGAGCCGTTTTCGAGGTAAATACAGGGTAAATACGGAGACTGCTTGCTGAAAAACTGTCCCTGAACGCAACGTGCATCAGCGGTTTTGTATGAATTTACCTCGAAAACGGCTCCGTTTCGTATCGTTCCGTCATTATCTCATAGCGTGGTGGTTGTGCAGCTCACAACTTGTCTACAAAAGCGCTGTGGAGTTTTGGGATTTTGTATTTGATGAGTTTGATGAGGGAAACCAAGAAATTCCCTTAGCCTCCATAGCGTAGCTCTGAGCAGCCTGCTGCTGCGCTCCGCTGTACTAAAAATAGCTTACACCTACAATTAAAGGTAACGAACCTACTGCTATGACTATAGCAATTATGGCAATGGGCCAATTTGCCAAAATGTTGAACTATCCCTTTAAAAGAAGAACTTTAAAATCCGCTCTAGCCCTGAATGTTTTCCTCCTTAACACCTGTCGTTACCTGAGTTCTCTGCCCTTCAACTTGTGGTTGTGTTGTTGTTGTGTTATTATAATGTTACTGTAGCTGAGTCAGAGCTGTAACTGTAAAGTCTGGACCGACAGAACCGTGTCCTCCATGTTGTGTGGATGTTGTGGGTAGAACCGTGTCCTCCATGTTGTGTGGATGTTGTGGGTAGAACCGTGTCCTCCATGTTGTGTGTTGTGTGTTCCTTGTTGTGCTACTTCCTGCTTGTACTGCAGCTCATGTAGCTGACAGGTGAAGCTACTGGTCACTTTGCAGCTGCAGGTTGTAGATTAAAAACACCTGATGAGCTCAGAAACACATGATTAAAGATGGTTATTAGACACAAATCATCAATATTGTTGTGGAGAATCTTTTAGAGCTGCAACAGTTGTTCAATCAACATTTTCAAGCAGAAATGTTCAGTTTTCAGCCTCAAAAACTGAAGATTTCCTTGTTTTCTCTGTTCGATTTGACTGTAAACTGAATATTTTTGTCTCTTTGATTGTTGCTGTGACAAAACGAGACATTTGAAGACGTGGCCTCAGACTGAGAGGAACTTGAACGCATCATTTGTCTGTATTTTGTGACATTTGATGGAGCAGACGATGAATGGATGGACAGAGACAATAAGTGTCAGTGGCAGCTGGAGAGTGTTTTTCTCTCTGTGAATTTCCAGTGTGAGTGAAATGAGTGAATGTTGTGATAGTGGAGCTGTGAGGTGAAATAAGTCTTGGCCCAGTTGTTGTGTGTGTAATAATCAGCTGTAGCTTGTTTGATCCAGTGGTTTTCTACAGGGACGCTGTCCACACAGAGACTGTGTCACATCAACTCAGTGGATCTCAGTCCTTGTGTGTGTCAGTGGATGGAAACAGTGGTCCATGGATCATGTTGCTGGGCTGCAGCTTCATGACGCCATCTACTGGACTGATAGTAGAAGTACAGCAGCTGATGGCAGCTTCCTCTTCCTCACTGCTGTGTGACTGCATTCAACTGACACTGATATGAAGCAACAGACTGAAGCTTGATTTCAAACATACATTTGCAAGGTTAAGCTTAAAGGGACAATGAGGAGTTTTGGAAAAGCGAAGTGTTTTCACACTACATTTATGAGCCTCCGCACCGTAAAATTCTTTTGACCGGTGCAAGACAGACTCATGTTTTCATTCATCAATAATTAAAGTCAGAGGTTCAAAGAGGTTCACATACCACCGTAGTTCCGACCATAAACGGCGATTCAGCTGCGTTATTCTCATGACTCGCCATGAAACCGAAAGTAAAGAAACGCTGGTCGGCTCGACCAGCATTTCCGCCACCACTAATAATAACAAAATAACCATAGAGACAGAACGATATATTTATCGAAAATGGGCCCATTAACAAGTGGTAACGTAGATTCATCCACATTAACGTGAGACTTTTTTATAACCGATTAGAAACTCCTCGTTGTCCCTTTAAAACAAATTCTGTTGCAGGTGTAAAACGATGGCATTCACAAAGCAAGGAATTGAAAAGTTGTACAAGTATGTCTCAGTTTAAGAAAATCTAAGCTGAACCTGTTGAACTACACCACACAAAGCTCTGTCATAGACAGAGTACGCGACCCCAGTACTTGAGTAAGACTACAAATACTACTGGTCAATACTCCGTTACAAGTAAAAGTATCTCAGTCCACATGTTACTGCAGTAAGAGTACAAAAGTACATGCTTTTAAATGTACTTTAAGTCAAAGTGAGAGTCAGAGTAAATGTCTTATTGTCCACATCAATGAATGACTCTAATAGTTTGTAAATGAATGTAAGGAGCTTTTAACTCTTGTTAGTGAGAATGAACTCTTTGCTGCTCAGCTGCACTGATGTGCTGCTTTTAGGGGTTAGGGTTTCCTTCTCTGACAAACACAGCTTGTGTCCAATAGGATTTTAGACAAAGACCTGAAAGTAACCAGTACTTTTCAGCCGTACTACTAATTAACTCCAGTAAAAGTACTAATATTTGTCTTGGAAATGTATTCAAGTAGAGTAATAAGTACCAAAGTAATCTATTACTCAAGTAAAGTACAAATCCTCTGGATATGTAGCTATAAGTACAGTACTCAAGTAAATGTACTCTGTTACTGTCCACCACTGGACGTCGCTCTGTAGCAGCTCACAAACGCTCAAAATGGCCGCCAGCTGTTTGTCACTGTCAACTGTTGATTATCACAGTTACACAACAGACACACACAAACACAAGACTGTCACGGTAAGATTATATTAGACCACTGTGTGTGTGTGTGTGTGTGTGTGTGTGTGTGTGTGTGTGTGTGTGTGTGTGTGTGTGTGTGTGTGTGTGTGTGTGTGTGTGTGTGTGTGTGTGTGTGTGTGTGTGTGTGTGTCAGATACTCCAGGTGAGGTCAGCACACTGCAACAACTCTAAAGGTCATTGTCATAGTCGATGGTTCAGTTCACCTTCATGTGAATGTTGTGTGTGTGATAAATGTTCTTTGTTCACTTTGGAGTTTATTTCTTGGAGCAAAGTGCAGAGCAGCAGCAGGTGATTAATCCAGATAAGATAACACCACCACCAACAGGTGAGTCACAGTTCAGAGTGCTACAGTTGACCTTTGACCCAGCGGTTGTGTGGCAGTTTGTTTCCCCGTGTGAAGGTAAGGTGAACAGTCTGAATGTTTTCCTCGTTAACACCTGTCGTTACCTGAGTTCTCTGCCCTTCAACTTGTGGTTGTGTTGTTGTTGTGTTATTATAATGTTACTGTAGCTGAGTCACAGCTGTAACTGTAAAGTCTGGACCAACAGAACCGTGTCCTCCATGTTGTGTGGATGTTGTGGGTAGAACCGTGTCCTCCATGTTGTGTGGATGTTGTGGGTAGAACCGTGTCCTCCGTGTTGTGTGGATGTTGTGGGTAGAACCGTGTCCTCCATGTTGTGTGGATGTTGTGGGTAGAACCGTGTCCTCCATGTTGTGTAGATGTTGTGGGTAGAACCGTGTCCTCCGTGTTGTGTGGATGTTGTGGGTAGAACCGTGTCCTCCATGTTGTGTGTTGTGTGTTCCTTGTTGTGCTACTTCCTGCTTGTACTGCAGCTCATGTACCTGACAGGTGAAGCTACTGGTCACTTTGCAGCTGCAGGTTGTGGATTAAAAACACCTGATGAGCTCAGAAACACATGATTAAAGATGGTTATTGGACACAAATCATCAATATTGTTGTGGAGAATCTTTTAGAGCTGCAACAGTTGTTCAATCAACATTTTACAAGCAGAAATGTTCAGTTTTCAGCCTCAAAAACTGAAGATTTCCTTGTTTTCTCTGTTTGATTTGACTGTAAACTGAATATTTTTGTGTCTTTGATTGTTGCTATGACAACACAAGACATTTGAAGACGTGGCCTCAGACTGAGAGGAACTTGAACGCATCATTTGTCTGTATTTTGTGACATTTGATGGAGCAGACGATGAATGGATGGACAGAGACAATAAGTGTCAGTGGCAGCTGGAGAGTGTTTTTCTCTCTGTGAATTTCCAGTGTGAGTGAAATGAGTGAATGTTGTGATAGTGGAGCTGTGAGGTGAAATAAGTCTTGGCCCAGTTGTTGTGTGTGTAATAATCAGCTGTAGCTTGTTTGGTCCAGTGGTTTTCTACAGGGACACTGTCCACACAGAGACTGTGTCACATCAACTCAGTGGATCTCAGTCCTTGTGTGTGTCAGTGGATGGAAACAGTGGTCCATGGATCATGTTGCTGGGCTGCAGCTTCATGACGCCATCTAGTGGACTGATAGTAGAAGTACAGCAGCTGATGGCAGCTTCCTCTTCCTCACTGCTGTGTGACTGCATTCAACTGACACTGATATGAAGCAGAGGAGAAGAGCCAATCAGTGGAGGAGCAGCTGGAGACATGATGGACATGTGAGCTGCTGTGCAGATGAATGATGTGTGTTTCCTCTGCAGGTGAAGCTACAAAGTGTGTGTGAGCTGATGTGGATGTGAGCTCAGCAGCATGGATCAGTGTGAGGACAGAGAGGAGGGAGCCCCTCCCTCTAAAACCAAGAGCCAGACCACAGGTCAAAGGTCAGATGAGCATCTCTAACTGTCCATGACTCAGATCACTGCTCCATCATTATTCACACTCAAAGCTCTGTGTGTGTTGTGTTCAAGGCCAAAGCAGCAGCACAAGACACAGTCTGCTGGACCTGGGCCTGGACCTGGACCTGGACCTGGACCTGGACCTGGACCTGGACCTGGACCTGGACCTGGACCTGGACCTGGACCTGGATCCAGTGATGAGTCCATTGGTCGTCGTCAGTTTAACAAGAGGCGAGCTTTATGTGAAAGGTCAGAGTTTAAAACAGTCAGAAAGACTTTTCTCTCTAAAAGTCAGTTGTTGTGTTTATTAAAGGGACAACCAGGAGTTTCTATTTGGTTTTAAGAAAGTCTCACGTTAATGTGGATGAATCTATGTGTTGTTGTTTCAGGATCCAGCAGCAGAGACCAGACTCTCCTGAACCCAGCTGTCTGTCTTTAAAGAGCAACGACTCAAAGGAAGTGATCATTACCTTTAAAGGAGGATGTGGATCAGCTGATCAGATGTAAGCTGTAACTGACAGTCAGACTCAGGTTATTGTAGAAAAGAACCAGTTTGTACGACGTGTTGTTGGACCAGGTCTGAAAGCAAAGTGTCTCTGTCTGTTGTGAACGTCCTCAGGGGACATATAAAGTCCATCTTGTATTATCTCTCTGTCCTGATGTTGACTTGACACTAGGGGTGTAACGGTACATGTATTTGTATTGAACCGATTCGGTACGGGGCGTTCGGTTCAGTACAGCGCTGAGAACGAATGCGTTTCTGTACAGAAGTTGTGTGTGTTTACAGTCCGCTACACGTGCAGCCCGTTTACGTCGTGGCTAATGCTACCGCTAGCGAGAAAACAGAGGCTTGAAGACCCTCCTGCTTGTAGGAGTGGAGGTGGGGGCTGTGGCTCCTATCTCCTCTCTGTCTGTCTGCCTGTCCCTCTGTCCGTCCGTCTCGCTCTCTCTTCTCTCTCTGTGTCTGTGTTGCGCACGAGCTCCAGCACCTGTGGATCTGCTGCAGATGCGCCAATAGCAGGCGCACGTCGCTGCTGTGTTGACAGCACTGTGCCGTCGTGATGATCCGCGTTATTCATTCATTTATTTATTTGCGGCCGAACGGTTGCGTCGTCTGGCAGCCGTTGTGGCATTTGCCCACATTGCCCTGTGATCAGTCCGTCACTTGCATGTAAAAAAAAAAAAGTTTTTTTTTTTAATCATATTTTGTTTATTTGTGAATATTTTATTCATTGTAAGGCTTATTTTATATGTTTTGTTAATTTGAGAATATTTTGTTGAACTTATTAGGAAGCACTTTACAACAGTATTATATATTTTTTTCATATTTTGTATAATGGTTTAGTTTAGCTTAATAAGTTTATTTGTATCAGGGACAGACCTATAACATAACATTAGTAGGTGAGTAAAATAATTACATTTGACTAAAACATGTAAATTTGGTTTAGAAAAATTCCTAATAAACAACAAGCAAATAAGAGCAGTAAGAGAACCAAATGCAAAACATGCATTTGGTTCTCTTACTGTACCGAAAATGAACCGAACCGAGACCTCAAAACCGAGGTACGAACCAAACCGTGATTTTTGTGTATCGTTACACCCCTACTTGACACTGATTCCTCCACAGAGTGGACCAGGAGAGCTCAGAGGTTCCCAGTGGTCAGTCTGCCCAGCAGCATCAAACACAGCTGGACTCCATATTTATGGTGAGGACATGTCCAACAGCTGCTGTTACATCTGTTGTGTTCACCATCATCTCCATGCTGCACTTTGACACCAGTGGATTGTCAGTCTGTCCAACATGGATCTGATGTTTGGCTCCATGGTTTTAGTTTGATGCTGTCACTCATAGAGTTTCTGTTCCAGCTGCTGGAGGAGAACATGGTCACTTTTGTCAAGAACGAGCTGAAGAAGATCCACAAGGCTCTGAGTCCAGATTACCCAGAATGCTCATGGAGTCAGAGGGAGGATGAGGAGGATGAAGAGCAGAGGAGAAGCATCAGAGAGGCATTAGTGAAGATCACAGTGAACTTCCTGAGGAGGATGAAGCAGGAAGAGCTGGCTGAGCGTCTGCAGAGCAGTAAGAGGATTTCTCTAAAGCCAGTGTAATGGCGTGTTCCCACCAAACGCAATGATGCGTTGTTACGCGTCGAGATTACATGTTAAGTCAATGCAAAACTGTAGTCACACAGTAGTACGGAGCTGTCTCCGCTGCGGCCAGAGACCCACACCGCTGTTCTTGTCCCTGTCCCGCAACGGTGGTTATCTCGGCCATGGTCGACGAGAGAATGAAATGGTGGGAGAAATGTTGTTGTTTGGGCGGGCTTGTCACGCGACGCGATGCCGCGTTTTTTTTGCATATTGGACAAGCGTCAAAAAACTGGAGCATGTAGCGCAACGCGATTTCATTTGACGCGCGATTACATCACGTTCATCACATTTGGTGGAAGACACTGTAACGGAGGTCCGCAGGTGTGCCACAGTCACAAGGTACCAGTAAGGAGAAGTGACAGGTTGTAGCGGTTAGCGGTACTGGAAGTAAACCATAGACTGTAAAAAGAATGGACGTAGCACCGTGACATCACTCATTGGTTTGGGTGAGTCTGTTTTGTGCCGCTACTACGGGTATTTGAACTGCGCCATCTTGGATTTTAGGTGGAGTCTACTTGCCATATTTGGAGAGGTGCGGTGGTAAGCCGGCTGAGAACCCGCCCACTGAACTCGGAGCAACCAATTAACGGCCGGTAAACTCTCTGTGAACCTGTCACTCAACGTAATTTATGCACAAATTTGTAGCGTAAACAATCCTAAATCGGTTGTGGTACAAAAAAATCCCCCCCCCCCCCCCCCCCCACAGTGTTCACGGAGGTGGAAACTATCGGTAGAGACCAAAAAAATAAAATGTACCAAGCTGTAAATATGTTTTTTTAAGCTGTAAAGTCAGCTATTTTAACATGGGGCTCAATTGGAGAGTTGCTCCCTTCTGGTCCCAGCCCCCAGAGGCCGCCGGGGGTACTACAGTTTTTTTAACGTGGAAGTGGTCTTCACTTGCAAAACCCACAACTCCCCCCTTGAAGTAAACTCACTCACCCATAAAACACGTGCTAACCAATTTGCCAAGCGGTTGTCAACCTCTTGGCGAAACGGTTAGCACCCTCACCTGCGGTGCGGGAGGCCACTGGTTCGATCCTCACCTAGGGAAAGTCCGAACCAAACATCGGTCACCCCGGCCCGACAGTCGGGCGTCAGGTCTTGTCAGGGAGAGTCGGAAGGCGCCGGGTCTGTGTCTGTTTGGTGTGTCCATCTGCGTTGGAAGCTGTCGGGGTTCGTCGGGTCTCGTCAGGGCCGATTCAACATGCTCAGTCGGGGTTTGTCGGGCGTTGGGGTTGTAGACTCTTTGGGGACTCTGATTGGCTGTGTGCTAGCTATGGCGATTCTGATTGGCGGTGCCCTAAGCGAATCAGCGCGGTGTGTGGGAGGGACGGAAGTGACCACAGTAAACAAACGGTGTCCTAGCCTGTCCTACAGTAAAAATGGCACATCAAATAAAAAGAGAAGTAAAGCAATATATTAAGCGGCAATATATATTTAAGCATCAAAGATGTTCAATCAAACCCACATAGCTTGAAACAACGTTCAAAACACACACAGCTAGTGTCACAACTAAGCATATAAAGTCCGGTGTGTTTCACTGTTTCCTTTCTCCCGACTGTGGCCGGCGAGAGGCGACAGACTCGTCGAACAAGAGGCCGTCGGCATCGGGGCGCGTCGGGGCGGTGTGTGGGGGCCTTAAAGATTCAACATGATGGACAAATGAGATGTTCACTGACATCAACACATGGAGGGAAACATGTTCATATAGTCGTTATTCAGAGGAATTAAAATGTTAAAATGTTTTCTTTATGAATTTTACTATGTTTTTGTTTATTCAGGAACTCCTCGTGCAGTTTGTGGACGTCAACTCAAATCTGTCCTGAAGGAGAAGTTCCAGTGTGTGTTTGAGGGCATCGCTAAAGCAGGAAACCCAACCCTTCTGAAGCAGATCTACACAGAGCTCTACATCACAGAGGGAGGGGCTGGAGGGGTCAATGATGAACATGAGGTCAGACAGATTGAAACAGCGTCCAGGAAAACACACAGACCAGAAACAACCATCAGACAAGAAGACATCTTTAAAACCTCACCTGGAAGAGACCGACCAATCAGAACAGTGATGACAAAGGGAGTGGCTGGCATTGGGAAAACAGTCTTAACACAGAAGTTCACTCTGGACTGGGCTGAAGACGAAGACAACCAGGACATACACTTCACATTTCCCTTCACCTTCAGAGAGCTGAATGTGCTGAAAGAGAAAAAGTTCAGCTTGGTGGAACTTGTTCATCACTTCTTCTCTGAAACCAAAGAAGCAGGAATCTGCAGGTTTGATCAGTTCCAGGTCGTCTTCATCTTTGACGGTCTGGACGAGTGTCGACTTCCTCTGGACTTCCACAACACTGAGATCCTGACTGATGTGACAGAGTCCACCTCAGTCAACGTGCTGCTGACCAACCTCATCAGGGGGAACCTGCTTCCCTCTGCTCGCCTCTGGATAACCACACGACCTGCAGCAGCCAATCAGATCCCTCCTTACTGTGTTGACATGGTGACAGAGGTCAGAGGGTTCACTGACCCACAGAAGGAGGAGTACTTCAGGAAGAGGTTCACAGATGAGCAGCAGGCCAGAGAGATCATCTCCCACATCAAGACCTCACGAAGCCTCCACATCATGTGCCACATCCCAGTCTTCTGCTGGATTACTGCTACAGTTCTGGAGGAGGTGTTGAAGACCAGAGAGGGAGGAGAGCTGCCCAAGACCCTGACTGAGATGTACATCCACTTCCTGGTGGTTTATCTAAAACTGAAGAAGGTCAAGTATGATGGAGGAGCTGAGACAGATCCACACTGGAGTCCAGATAGCAGGAAGATGATTGAGTCTCTGGGAAAACTGGCTTTTGAGCAGCTGCAGAAAGGAAACCTGATCTTCTATAAATCAGACCTGACAGAGTGTGGCATCGATATCAGAGCAGCCTCAGTGTACTCAGGAGTGTTCACACAGATCTTTAAAGAGGAGAGAGGCCTGTACCAGGACAAGGTGTTCTGCTTCGTCCATCTGAGTGTTCAGGAGTTTCTGGCTGCTCTTCATGTCCATCTGACCTTCATCAACTCTGGACTCAACCTGATGTTACAACAACAAACAACCTCCAAGAAGACTGAAACAACAGGAGTCAAATCTGCAGAGACAAACTTCTACCAGAGTGCTGTGGACGAGGCCTTACAGAGTCCAAATGGACACCTGGACTTGTTCCTCCGCTTCCTCCTGGGTCTTTCACTGGAGACCAATCAGAATCTCCTACGAGGTCTGATGACACAGACAGGAAGTGACTCACGGTCCAATCAGGAAACAGTCCAGTACATCAAGAAGAAGATTGAAGAGACTCCCTCTGCAGAGAAAAGCATCAACCTGTTCCACTGTCTGAATGAACTGAATGATCGTTCTCTAGTGGAGCAGATCCAACAGTCCCTGAGATCAGGACGTCTCTCCACAGATGAACTGTCTCCTGCTCAATGGTCGGCTCTAGTCTTCATCTTACTGTCATCAGAAGAAGATCTGGACGAGTTTGACCTGAAGAAATACTCTGCTTCAGAGGAGGCTCTTCTGAGGCTGCTGCCAGTGGTCAAAGCCTCCAACAAAGTTCTGTAAGTGTAGAGATAGTTGGATTTATTCATCATTATATAAAAACCCTTCTGTCTTTCAACAGGACAGATAATAAATTCCTTTCTTCTTTAATTCCTCATGATCATCTCTTCAGACTGAGCGGCTGTAACCTCTCAGAGAGAAGCTGTGAAGCTCTGTCCTCAGTCCTCAGCTCCCAGTCCTCTAGTCTGACACACCTGGACCTGAATAGCAACAACCTGCAGGACTCAGGAGTGAAGCTGCTGTCTGGTGGACTGGAGAGTCCACACTGTAGACTGGAGACTCTCAGGTGAGGATCCATCCAGCTGTTTAT
Source organism: Trachurus trachurus (assembly GCF_905171665.1). Lineage (NCBI taxonomy): Eukaryota > Metazoa > Chordata > Actinopteri > Carangiformes > Carangidae > Trachurus > Trachurus trachurus. The sequence goes on from NC_139892.1 coordinate 40,017,879, forward strand.
CTGATGCCACTTGAACACAGCAGCAGGTGTTGACAGAGGGTTCCTGTGTGTTGTTGTGTGTGTTCAGTCTGTCAGGATGTCTGGTCACAGAGGAAGGCTGTGCTTCTCTGGCCTCAGCTCTGAGCTCCAACCCCTCCCATCTGAGAGAGCTGGACCTGAGCTACAACCATCCAGGAGCCTCAGGAGTGAAGCTGCTGTCTGCTGGACGGGAGGATCCAGGCTGGAGACTGGAGACTCTCAGGTATGGAGAGGCTGCTGCAGCCACACACACTGTCTGATAGAGGAGGACGAGCTGGAACATTTTCTATGGCCCCGTTCACACCTGGTCACACCTGGTATTAACATCTGTCTCAGGTGATTCATGCATAGGGATGGGAATCGAAAACCGGTTCTTGTTGAGAATCGGTTCCCAGTGTTTCAATTCCTTGGAATCGTTTGCCAATTTTGCAAACGGTTCCCTTATCAATTCCAGTCCTTTTTTTTTTTCTTGCCGCGGTCGCTCTGTGAATTAATGCTGGTGAGTCCAACACGGCGGTCGGATTTAATTACAAGCAGTGTGCCTGTTTATCACTATAAACACGGTAGATGAGGTGAGTGACTGAGCTGAGGCTGGTGGTGGGTGGTCAGCGGCGTGGAGCAGTGCGGGTCTCTGACTGTAGCTCCGACTGACTGCCAGTGAGTGCTTTGGGACGGGGCTCACAGTAACACCCGCTGCTCGTTGAAAACAGCAGTGATCGCCTCATGCTTTCACGTCTGAGTCTCCAAACCAAACACGTCTGTAACAACATCTGAAAAGTTGGCAAGTTGCTCAAAACAGCGATATCGCAGCTGCAGGGACCTGCCGTGTAGAGAAAAAATGGTTCAGTCATATTGATTTTGACTTAATTTTGACAAGCCATGCTTCCAAATGTTGAAATTTAGGTCGACTAATGACTTTTTGGTCGATAATGCTTGGTCGACTATTTGGGGGCAGCCCTGGTACAAACGTGAACAAAGTTTGTTGTCCTTTATTTTCCAAATGAGTATTGATAAAGAACCGAATCGTTAAGCAGAATCGAAAATGGAATTGGAATCGTAAAAATCTTATCAATTCCCATCCCTATCCATGCATTGATGACATCAGATCCCATCACTCAGACCATATCCAGAGGTGGTGTAGGCCACAGTGAAGCTCCGCCCACTCCACTGACCAGGGGTGGAAAGAGTACCAAATAAATCTACTAGTAAAAGTACTTTTACCTTGATGAAATTTTACTCAAGTAAAAGTAAAAGTACTGGTGTCAAAATCTACTCAAGTAAAAGTAAAAAGTAGCTCATTTAAAATTTACTCAGAGTAAAAGTTACTTAGTTCCTTTTTTTTTTTCACTGCAGTTGTCCAGAGCCACTACTGGCCCAAGGTTGTCACGATCATGATCATGATACTAAAACTTTCAACTCAATATCGTTATTAAGAAAAATATTCGATACTCAATACCAAGTTCAAGTTCAAATTCAAGTTTAACTTTATTATCCTCAAAGAGGAAATTCATATGGTCATTGCACGGCCAATGTCAGATAGATAAAAAGAAGTAGTTAAAATAAATACAAACATACAAACATTTAAAAAAACAAAGACAGAAAAACAACAGAGGTGCATACAGGCATACAGGTCAGTTCACATTATCTGCTATTGAGCATTCTAATTGCTGTTGGCACGAAGGAATTGCTGTATCTCACAGTCCTAATTTTTTGCTGGAGGATTCTGCCCCCTGGCCTACCACTCCTTTGAAACCTTAGGGGGCTTTCACACCTACCTCCTTTGGTCCGGACTTTCGGACTTTCCAGATAGTTCGGATCAAATTGACAGGTGTGAAAGCTCCCCCGGACCACGGTCCGGACTAAAGACCGAGTCTTTGGTCCAGCCTCAGGAGGTGGTCTCGGTCCGGACTATCCTGGACCAAGGTCCGCTGCTGCGTAGTGTGAAAGCATTTTTTTGGAAGGTTCGAACTATCAGACCAAATACAGGAAGTCACGTCAGATTCGCTCGTGCCGAAAAAAGTAAATAAACAGAAAAAAAGGAAAGAGGAGCCGCGGCAACACTTGGGGAGAGGAGATCATATTATTATTACAGATTTGGTCAGAAGGAGGGGTGTGTCAGTGTAGGCTACACTTGTAAACGTTTACACGGAATTAAACAGTAGAGTGTTTAATATAAATCCCCAAATGATACATGCATTTTTTTTATATGGCCTATTTTTTTATACATTGACCCGAATATATATATTTTTTCCGCCGAAAAAAGTCTGAAAAAGACGGATATTTATCAGCGGGTGACACCAAACAACGTCTGCACACTTGTCTGCCCCAGCAAGTCAGAGTTTTTATTTCTCACACACACACACACACACACACACACACACACACACACACACACACACAAGTGAGAGATGCAGCCGCATCTGACAGGAGGATTGCGCGTGTGCACACGTGTGTCCTCCACTACACAAAACAGCTGATCGCTGCTGCTCTCATCAATGAGAGCATTTTCGCTGTGGCACGACCCTCTTTTTTCTCTCCTTTCATCAGCTCCAAACTCACTCTTTTGCACCGCGATTACAAACCACAGCGTGCTTTCCAGCAATATATATATTTATACAGATTTTTATTAAATTTTTTTCAGAGCACTTTCTATACGCTAATGTCAGACGCGCGCTCATCCACAAGCCAATCACTGACTATTATAAGCAGGCGCAGCCCTTGCGGGTAATGACGACATGACGTCGGTAGATCCTTTAGTCCGCTGGCATAATAGCAGTGTGAAAGCGAACTTTACTGGACTATATGGAAACAATGTAACAAAAAAAAAAATTAAGTCCGGACCTTGGTCCGGACTATTAGGTGTGAAAGCGCCCCAAGATGGAGAGGGTGCGTGTGATCATTCATGATCTGTTCAGCCTTTTTTAAGATCAGCTCCCTGTACAGTTGGGTTGCAGATGCCTGATCGATCCCAATGATCCTGCTGGCTGTCATACGCTGCAATTTAGCTTGATCCCGAACACGCATGTTACCAAAAGTACAGAGGAGGCCAAAGGTAAGAACGCTCTGCAGGACAGTTTTATAGAACATTTGGAGGATACGTCGGTCTATCCTGAAATAGTTCAACCTTCTAAGGAAGAACAGCCTCTGCTGTAGCTTCCTGGACTTACTTGTTGCTAGATCGCTGAATTTAAGTTGGTCATCTATTTCAACTCCTAGATATTTATAGGTAGAGACCCTCTGGATTTGCTCACCATCTATGTTAGAAGGGGGGACACTTATATTTCTTTTACTAAAGTCAATTACCATCTCTTTAGTTTTTTTGGCATTGACCTCCAAGAAGTGGTCTGAGCACCACTGCATAAAACCCTCTATCTCCCTATCAAAACCCTCCACAGATGCTCTTCCAGATTTTAAAAATCCGACTAAGGCTGTGTCGTCTGCATATTTAAAAAACGTATGCTCAGAAGAGGCTGCTTGACAATTATTTGTGTATAAAACAAATAACACAGGGGACAAAGCCGGTGCATATTCTCATTTGTCCAGGTCATAGTATTTCAAAGGAGGTTAAATCGAAAGCAACTGGACTTAGTTATTTGTCTAGGAAGACGTTTCACCTCTCATCCAAGAGGCTTCATCAGTTCATGTAGCAGCTGACCAGGCTGGGACTGGTCCAACTATCTGGTGTGGAGACTCACTATTTAACCTCTTGTGTGGGCGTTCACAAGGGTGATGATGTCACTGGTTCCCTTTTGTGCTCCAAGTGCCAACGACAGTCGTTGGAGTGACAGTCGTTGGTGGGAAGTTGGTTTCGACTTCGTTAGTGCCCTATTGTGTTCTAACGACAGTCGTTGGAGTCACTTGCCACTTGTGACAGTGGTTGTTCTTTGAGGCTAGATGGTTGAGTCTCCTGGGAAGGGATGAAAGGGCAGCATTGTAAATTGGAGATAGGTGGTGTCTGAGGCCACCTCCCCTGTTGAGGGATGGTTTTTCTACTTTTACAAAAATGGCTTCTTTAACTCCTCTTTCAAACCATCTGTCCTCTCTGTCTAGGATTTGGACATTGCTGTCCTCAAAGGAGTGGGCTTTCTCCTTGAGATGTAAATGGACAGCAGAGTCCAGTCCTGAGGAGTTTGCTCTCCTATGTTGGGCCATGCGTTTATGCAGTGGTTGTTTTGTTTCTCCAATGTAGAGGTCTTTGCATTCCTCGTTGCATTGGACTGCATACACCAGATTGCTTTTGTGGGTGTGTGGTGTTCTGTCCTTGGGATGTACCAGTCTCTGTCTGAGTGTGTTGCTGGGTTTGAAATACACAGGGATACGGTGTTTGTTAAAGATCCTCCTGAGTTTTTCTGATACTCCAGACACATATGGAATGACTATGTTTTTTCTCTTGTTTTGTCTTTCTTTCTCAACCACTTTGCTGGTTTTCTTTCTGGAAGCAGCTGCAGTTTTCACAAAGGTCCAGTTAGGGTAACCACAAGTTGTGAGGGCGCCTCTCAGGTGCTTGTGTTCTGCCCCTTGGGCCTGTGAGCTGGTGGGCACGTTATCAGCTCTGTGTTGCAAAGTTCTGATAACACCAAGCTTATGTTCCAGAGGGTGGTGAGAGTCGAAAAGTAGATATTGGTCTGTATGTGTGGGTTTTCTGTATACCCCAATGTGGAGGCTCCTGTCCTTTTTCATATGGACGTCACAATCTAAGAAAGGCAGACTATTGTCCTTGACATCCTCTCTGGTGAACTTGATGTTTTTGTCCACTGAGTTAATGTGTTTTACCGAACACATTAACTCAGTGGACAAGCCTCTTGGATGAGAGGTGAAACGTCTTCCTAGACAAATAACTAAGTCCAGTTGCTTTCGATTTAACCTCCTTTGAAACAGGGGACAAAACACACCCTTGAGGAGCACCGGTGTTGATGATCTTTGGTGATGAGAGAGCTGAATTAAACCTCACTCGCTGACTACGATTGGTCAGAAAATCATAGATCCACAAAATAATTTTAGAGTTTACACTGAGATCCATTAATTTGTTCACTAACAAATGTGATTGAATTGTATTGAAAGCACTACTAAAATCTACATACACCACTTTAGCCAAGTTATTTGCACCTTCAAGGTGCTCAAAGATGTTATTAACCAGAGTCAGTAGTGCATCCTCAACCCCTCTGCAGAACCTGCTTCTTAGGTTTGTACCCTGTGATTGTTTGTAAGCCCATCCATGCTCTTCTGCTATCAGATTTTTAAAAAACTCTCCACTCTGTCTTTGTATGCTGCTTTACCCTGTCTGATCATGGCTTTAATCTGCCTCTGTACCTCCTTCTTCTTTTCCTTGCTTCCCCCTGACTTAAACAGGCATTTTTTCTGATTGAGAAGTTGTTTTAGCTCTGGAGACACCCATGGCTTATTATTCAAAAATATTTTAATTGTCTTTTTGGGGATAATCATGTCCTCGCAGAATTGGATGTATCCCGAGATGGCAAACGCTGCGTCATCGATGTTATCAGTTCCGTCAGTGACTACATCCCAGTCCGTGCACTCCAGACAAGCAATACCATTTTCAATACCACAGGGATAAAAAAAAGAAAAGAAAAATCTCTCTCTCTCTCCCTCTTTCACTCACACACACCTGCTTCTTTACTGTCTTTCCTGTCTGCTCTCGGGGTTCTCTCTCTCTCACACACACACACACACACACATTGTCTGTTCCTCTGAGCATGGCCATGGATCTGACTGGGCTCCTACATTTAACTCAACGGGCCGGTAGGAGTAGGACCGGTCCGGCCTTCAGCCCCGGTGTGTCTACTGTCTAGTCATTTAATCTGGCAGGGTCAGCGGTCCCGTTACCGAACACAGCCGGACATGTTCATGAGTTCATTAAAAAAAAAAAAACGGACGCCACGGACAGGACGTGAAAAGTGGACATGTCTGGTCAAAAGAGGACGTTTGGTCACTGTAAACGTAGCCGAATAGATGGACGCCATTAGCCGCTAGCTGTGGCTAATGGCTAATATTAAGACGACAACATAGCGACCAGCCCTGTTATGCACTAACTCACGTAGCGGTGAGGGGGGGAGAGGTACGTGTGCCTAGCTACCTGCTGCTGCTGCTGTGTGCGTCTGAAGGGAGAGAGAGAGAGAGAGAGAGAGAGAGAGAGTGAGGCGGCAGCGGCGTAGCTACTTTTGACAACCCACACAGACACAGTGCAAGTTCATATATTTTTTACTTTGTAACGGAAGCTATTTCAAATGTAACTTAGTAAGTTAGTTAGTAACTAAGTACATTTCTTCAAAAAATATGTACTCAAGTAAAAGTAAAAGTACTGATTTTAAAAATTACTTAAAAAAGTACAAGTACACAAAAAGCTACTTAATTACAGTAACGAGAGTAAATGTAACTCGTTACTTTCCACCCCTGCCACTGACGTCCTCTGTCTCAGTCTGACTCGTCCCAACACAGTTTATACTGAAGCCAAAATCTCAGAGTGTTTCAAACATGAGCTGTGCAGCTTTCATCAGTCACAGTGATGAACTACTGGGATCAGGAGTTTCTCCTCATGATGACTTCAGTGTCTCATCATGACTCACTGTGTCATATTCAGGAGAAGAGATGTCAGTGATGAAAGCAGCTGTTGGCAGCTGTGCTCTGAGTCTCTCCAGATGTTTGGATCAGACTTTATTTCAGAGTGTATCAGGAAACATTTCAGCTGCAGCTGGTTGAACTGCTCCTGAACCAACAGAGTGTTTGACCCAGGGGCGGGGTGGCCATAGGGAGATTCGGGAGGATTCCCGAACGGCCGGTCTGTTCCACGGCCGGTGGTCGGAACGTTTTTTTAAATTTATTTTTTACCCATAAACGCAGCCACGGTTGATCGCAGCAGCCTGCCCTCGCAGCCGCAGGTAACACAGAAGGCTCGTTCGAGATGAACTGCGCCTCGCCTGGACGGCCAGCGAGAGCAGGCGGCAGCAGCAGGGGGTGGTGACAGAAAGCTGCAGTCAAGTCGGACAGTTTCCAGCCGCCGTCAATACAAACAGGAAGTCACCAAAGTTTATATTTCTTATGCTGTACTGCAGTTGTCCAATAAATAACCAATATATTTCTCAGGATATAAGTTTGATTCAGTGTGAATATTTTTTAAGCATTATAGGCCTACAACATGAGATTCATATAATCTAGCATTATACAACAACACGTAGTGTTTGCAGTCCTAACTAAGAGCCAATCAGCTCATGATCCGGCGCGTTTCCCATCATGCCCTGAGGGTGCAGGCGGTTGCAGTCGGTGGAGAGCAACTGCGGCGCCTGGCTCTAAAAGCTGCGGCCGCCTTGATCTCGTGAGGTTATCGTTGCAGGCGCGTGCATGACGTCAGAGCAAGTCGGGATCAAGTCGGACACAAATCTAACCGGCATGCATTGTGCGCTGGTCACCGGCGATCGATTCTGCGCACGCCTGGCTCATCTCGAACGAGCCTAGAGTGGAACGTAAGACTGGGTCAATCTAATATTTTGCATATTAAGGGGGGATACGAGCGGCCCCTACCAATTTGAGCTGATCCTTGTTTCTATTGAAATGTGATTGGCTGAGCTGCTCAGTCTGTCAAAAAAAAAAAAAGAATGAAAGAGGAGCGGGATGAATTTGGAAACATGCCAAATAGAAGCCGGAAAAGGAGCTGTGCGAAATTGAAAAACAAGAGAAAAAGGTTAGTGCAGGACGCAACTTAAAGCAGAAGTGAGTGATCCGGTCGTTTTCGCTAATGCTGCGTTCCAGGCAGGCTTTTGAAATCATAAATTACAGCTTCAAGTCACAACTTACGACTTTGTAGCGTTCCAGGCAACCCACTCGTGTTTTTCCGACCTGTTTTACCGGTGAAAGTCACTATAACGGCCACTCGTAACTTCCGACCCGTGAAATCGTACCAGTACGTCTTTTTGTACAGTCTATGTACCAGATCGAACTGGTACGACTTCACAGGTCGGAAAAAAACGAGTTTCCTTGAACGCACCATAACAGTCCTCGTCCCTACGTCACCACATTCACGGCGTCCCTTGGCTGCACACACAGCCCTGCATGCCGTTCTCTCTCCTCATTGGATAAAAACTGTAGGATACGATAAATGTTTTCTCCTCGACTCAGAGCAGAGCAGAGTGACTGACAGACCCGTGTTTCAGACCAAACACTCTATAGAAGTGATTGCTGTCGGAAGATACAACTATTTAAGACTTAGATTAACACAAATATATCACTCACTTCTGCTTTAAATGCGTTAAACTGACTGCTTTTCCATGGTGGAGGGGTTAAGGTCAGCGTGGCTACGGACAGCCAGGCCAGTGACGACACGGGACCGAGCAGCGGCCACAGCAGGTTAACGAGCACTGCCTACATGGTCCTATCGTCCCAGACGTGTCCTCAAGTGTGTTTGTGTTTTTGGATGTGTTCAGGGCACACAGAATATTAAAGGTAGCCTATCAACAATGTTACACCGTACAGTACGTGCATAACTCATTAATCTGCTTTATCAATTAAAAATAAAATCCATAGCTACTGGCTGATCAGGAAAAACGAACAAATTTCTTTAAAAAAGAAAACAATTCAGGAGACAGTCTGTGTTCAAAGTTAAAAAGATAGTATTATAGGCTGTAGGCCTACATCCTGTTTTCCTGTTCTGTTTCTACATTAATATATAGCCATTTTTACCACATCATGTTGTTGATTTTTATATTGTATTTGTGTTCTAACACTGAATTATTTGCAAAAGTGCTATGAAGTTTATTATTGTTGCTGTTTGTTTGTTATTATTAGCTGACAAGGCCGGTGTCAGTCATGGAGTTGATGCAGAGGAACAAGATAATGCCAGTCATAGGAGTGAGGAGGAACATAGTGTTTGAGTTGCATGGCAAGTGTGAGCATACTTCAACACTATAGTAATCTGTGTGTGTTGTGTTTAGATTATACTGCAAATAAAGTATTTGTGTTAAAATTACGGTTCCACTTTGCGTCCGTCCGTGCGATCGGATAAAAGGCCTCTCCAAGCCAAACTCCCGGGCTGAATTTCAACCCCAGCCCGCCCCTGGTTTGACCTGAACAGTCCCAGAGACTGTAGACACCTGTTGAGTGTGGACACACTAATAACAACACAGCAACAAGAATCAAAGCATATCCACTGCTCAGAGACATTCGTCTCCCAGCGTCTCCAACCAAGGAGGAAATAAGAGACAGAAACCAGGCGGCACCATCAGGTCTCTGTCTGGTCAGATATTGATGATCAATAATCAGCTCAGTCTCTCTGAGATCCTGGTCTTGTCCTGATGAGATGTGTTGTTGTGTTGAGGAGACAGTCAATCACAGTGTGACATCCAGATGTCCTCACTGTCCAGAGGCCTGGAGCTGTCAATCAGAAGAAAGTGAGTGTAGTGAACAGTGTAATAATCAGTGTTTGTGGCTGAATGTGTGTGTGATCAAACAGCTGTTTTCAGACTGTGTGTGTGCTGACTCCAGATCAGATGAAGCCACAAAGTGGCTCCTTAATGAAAGTCTCCAGCAGCTGGAGCTTCACTTCCTGTCTGAGTCCATGTGCTCTGAGCTGAGCCTGCTTCTCTCTGCTCTACAGTTTCTCTGCTTCCTCTGGACTCTGACTTCAAGTCCAGTCAAAATGTGTGGACAGGTTTGATGGAGCTCAGGACTGGTCCTGAGGACGGCTGCTTTATTCCACATGATGTGACTGATCTCAGTGAGTCAGTGTGTTGCAGCTGATCTGTGTGAAGAGCAGAGAAGAACAGAGTCATTGATCATGAGATCCTGATCCGTCCTGTCACTGTGATCAGATGGTTTCTATTAGAGCTCCTTCATCCACTCACTGCTGCTGTGGCTCCTGTGGAAACCTGCTCACAGCCTCATTCTTCAGCTTCCTGTGGAGTTTTCTTCAGACAAACACAAGTTGTGTTCACACTAGGGTTTGCACAGACTAGTCGACTAGTCGACTTTACTGCTCCACAATGACGTTTTGAGCTGGACGTCGACTAGTCGCTGATCATGTGACAGTAGCGGCTTGAAACAACAGCTGAGTGGCTGAATGAAAAAAATACGAGCGCCGTCAAGCTGGATAGAACCAGATCGTACCAGACAGGAAGTCGGGCACAGAAAAGGCGAGAGAATCCGGTCAATTTTCAAAATAAAATAAATGATGATTAAGTTTGCTTGTCCGTCTATAAATATTTGTCAGTTGCGTCTGCACACAAGACGGGGACGTCGACACCCCACTGTTCCGAAATACCCCCACTTCGAAACACCGCTACTCCGACACCCCCTCCTCCCCCCCGCAGCTGTCCAGGGTGCTGAACCGTGTGACGTTGTTTACATTCTGCTTTGTGGCTTAATTGTCTGTGAAACGCGCTGCTCAGGGACTGGGCAGATCTGTCCCACTTGCTTTCTCCCCGACTCTGTTGTTGGAGATCTCCACACAGTAATAGAAATATACTTTTTTTCTCCCCCCCCTGCGCCGCTCGAGCGCGGCTGAACCCGGTTTGAGCTCACAGGGGCGCGAGGCTGCTGCAGCCGCCGCTCGTGCTGACAGCTGACTGAGGGAGATGCTTTGGTTGGGCTTAGGCAATGAAGAAAGGAGTTGGTTAAGTTTAGTAAAAAGACCAGGTAGAGGCTAGACAGGCTAGAAGCATAATGAACATTATATGTCATTAATATTAAGTATTTGCTTGTTTTGCAGTTAATTATGCACATGATCCGTTTGACCCCAAAAAGGAAAAAAGGATCAATGCGCACTGCGCACTGGGGGTTTCCCCCAATAGCCTTTTCGGAATAGCGGGGTCTTTAGAAAAAATAGAAAACCCCGCTATTACGATGAATGGAAGTCTATTGTCGGAAAGGCGGGGCTTCGGAAAGGCGGGGTGTAACCACACAAGACACACATCCATACAGCGGTAGAGACAGACCTGTGTGTGTGTGGAAAACCTAGTAGCCTCCAGACGGGTCGATGTTTGACCGGCGCGGAGAGAGAGAGCAGGAGAAGCTGCTGCCTGCGAGACCGGCCAACATGTATGTAGGCTACTTGTCAGGCATTTTGACCTCATAGTACGCATATTGTTTGATCTCATATTTCGCCAGTTTTCAATCAAGTTGTCACCAGCCTTGTTGTCACTGAAGATCATGCTCCGGTGCCCAGTGTTGTGCTAGTTACTGAAAAATAGTAACTAGTTACAGTCAGGGCCGTAGCCAGGATTTTTGAAATACCGAGGTCATAGTCGTGGTGCGCGGGGGGGTGGCGTCAGAAATTTGAGGCAATTTTATATTAAAAGGCTTCAATCTGGTTCACTTTGACAGATAAAAACTACACACATCATATTAGATTAATGCCATTTTTTTTTTATCATCACTAGTGATCATCCAGAGAAGACCCAACTTCACTGAATTCTGATGAGAACACACCATCTATTACAAACAGTAGACTAGCTCCTCACATTCGTAGCAGCCACAGAGTAGCAAAAATATTATATTATAAAGTTTAATTCCAGCTCGAAAAAAAAAAGTCTGAAATGCAATGTGATGGTCCTGGTTGTTAACATAAAGATGAACAGGTTTCTAGGGTGAAGTGTGCACTCTTTTTTACCATAGCTATAGCCTACTATTTTTGGGTGACTTCCTTCTGGAGCGTCAGCTGTGTTCCTCACTTTGAAACAGGCCCAGGAAGTTTATTTGCTTTTCCTTATAGTTACCACAAACATACATCTGACTGCTCCTTGTTGCAGCAAATTTTGGTTTGTGTTATAATTGGTTATTCACGTTGTTTAGCTATGTAGTATTTCACATTTCTATGCATATTTTTTATTAGTAAAATATTGGTGTCAAACTTCATTTCGGTTGTATGGTCTTCTTTGAATGGGAAAATATGAAGAGGTCTAGGTGAAATCAAAATGAGCCAAAAACAGTTGTATTTGGATGGAGTGAATATTATGACACAGGCTATTAGTGAAATATAGCCTAATTAGTTTTCCAAAGGTCAAATTCCACCTGGACATACGTATCTCTGATAATAAAACAGCTGCAAAATTGCTCAGGTTCATTTTTTTAGCATCTACTTTTACACAGTTAGCCTACACATTACTTATTCATTTGCCTGATATCCCATGATTCAAAGGTAGATTTTACTCTAATGTGATTTTTGTTAGTATTCTTACTAGGCAGAGATGAAAAATTTACATTTTCTACTGTAGCCTACTCCAGACATGTCTGTAGTAATCTCACCGGTCTTAGCTTTCTTTAAATAAATAAATAAAAAAGACTGAAATAAAACTAATGGTTGCCTAAACTTTACACCGTATGCTCTTTGTTAAATCTGTCCAAAATTTTTTAGAAACAATTTCACAGTCTTTGTTTGTGAAATATTTGTGCTTGTGCACCACATATGCTCACATCTTGTGCATCTCCTGGGGGCTAAGCCCCCCCTGTCCTTAAAACTTAGTGACGCCCCTGTCTGTAAACATAAAATGTATCATGTCACTGTGCTTTTCACATAAAGTTGATGGAAGAATGGACAGTGCAGATGCCCCCTCAGTATAGTATCTGCAGGAAAGAGGTCTCTCTCCCCCACTTACTGTAGCTCACCTAGTGCATAGTGCAGGACACAGACAGTAAACGGCGCTGAATTGACCCTATTAAACAGCTGTTTTCTCCGCATACATGAGGTTCCGTCCCGAAATAATACAGCGCTTCAAGTGCACGTATGTACGAAACTTTTACAGTGTAACAACTGGTTGGAAAGAGCAGTTTATCTAGAGCCAACCGACTCACTCAGTAGTCTTCTCCTCCATGCACGCAGGCTCCGCGACGCGCTGTATCACTCGCTTTTTCCGAATGAATCGCCTTTTTTCCCGCGACCAGTAAACAAACACCAGCGTACGTGAGGGCGTCAATAAACAAGAGCATTATAGGCCTACCGGAATTGTTTGGACAAGAGAGGAGTCACTCAGTCTCCTTCCATCTGTCCTCCCTCTTTGCACTTTTTTTTCATTCATTAGGCCGAAAAAAATACCGAGGTCATGACCTCGGTGTCCTCAATGGTAGCTACGGCCTTGGTTACAGTTACTTCATTAAAAAAGTAACTCAGTTAGTAACTCAGTTACTTAAACCAAAAAGTAATGCGTTACTGAAAAAGTAACTTTTTCGTTACTTTAAAACGTTTTTTTTTCCAATGCTCCCATTAAATAAAGGTTGATTGAATTCCCCTCTAACTGTCATTTCAGTTCTGTACTGATGCCGATGAAAGAACGTGTTTTTATCTGTAAAATTTTACCATCATCATCATGCTGCATGGTGTCAGCATTTACAGCAGCTTTGACCTAACAGAACTGCAAAAAAATCTTGAGGATACGTCTTACTTTGACTGAGTTAGGCTACATTCAAGAACCTGAAATAAATTCACTCCAGCGGTATTTTTTTATCGATCGATCAGCTGTGTTTACCCGGAGCGATCAGCTGTGTTTACCGTTTCAGGTGTCATAATTGGAGTCCGTCCGACTCCAACCGCTGCTGCTCGGGTGGAGTGGGTGCTTGTGTCTCGCTGTGACTCTCGAGCTGTGTCCCAGTTCAGGGGCTGCAGCCTGAACTGACACACAGCTTCGGTCTCGGATGCTGCGTTAGCTACGTTACCTTAGCTCGCCGTCATGCCGTGCCCTAGTGCCCTGACCTGTCCAGTCCTCAGTCTTCATGTAGCGTGTTTGATTACGTGTGGGACGCTAGAGGGCGGCCACCAAGCGCTTTGTTTTTCACAGTGTTGCAGTGTGCTCTGTCTTTCTTTCAATTCAATAAAACTTTATTGATCGCTAGAATGTTATGGGAAGTGTGTGCCGCTGTAAAACCTCACCCAAAGGAACGGAAAGGAACGGAGTAACGCAGCGTTTGGTAACGGAAACGGAGTTACTGATTTAAAAAAACAACGCGTTACGTTATTAGTTACTGAAAAAAAGTAACGGCGTTACGTAACGGCGTTACTAATAACGCGTTACTACCCAACACTGCCGGTGCCACACAGATCTGTGCGTAAGCGGTGTGCTTTCGGCCAATCAGAACACTTCATTTTCACTCAACCACCCGCCCTCCTCCGGGCTTTGCGCCTCAGTTAAGGTCTTTGCACACTGAGTCCGTTTTTCGTCCGAAATTGCCGCACGTCAAAAAATACATTTGACCTCATGTTGTGTCGATCATGTTTACACACCGAGTCCCAAACTTTCGTCCGTCATTAAACTTTTCGGAACAGGTTCGATTTTTCGACTTTTGACCAATCACATCCGCATTTCGAGGCTGGAGAGGGAGAGAGAGGGGGGGGGGGGGATCACCGCTGAGTGGATGTGTCTGTGTGTGTGCGTGCGCCAGCCGCTGTTCAGGATCATGGAAATTGTCCGTCTTCTGTTTACTGTGTGAGCTAATAATCAATATCTTTCAAACTGGACCACTGACATCCTATAATAAACAGTTGAAGTGATGATGATAGTTCTGCTGCTCATTAACAAGCAGCAGATCCTCTACTGGCTCCTCTCAGACACTTTTTCTCTTTCATTTCTCTACAAGTGAGAGAACCACAAAGTGCATCACTGCGTCACGATTTTTGTCGGATGACGGATACGAAAAACGCGTGCAAAAAAAACGGACTCAGTGTGCAAAGACCTTTAGGCTTGGGTGAAAGGACAGAACCGTGCGACATTTAACCATATAAATGACGGCGCTTGCGAACGTCCGTGTCACCGTGTCAGCGACTGTTTGGTGCGTGTGTGGCTGCGTTGTCACTGCTGACTAACAAGCAGCTGTTGTTGTTGATGTGTAGCGCTACCTGGAGCAACAACAACAGTCGCTGCAGCTTCTACTGAGAGCTGGTCAGACGTAACGCACCCAAAGTTCGTTTAGTCAGTCTGCATTCTCTGTTAGAGCTGCATTAGAGTGGAATTCCATCCCAGCTACTATTAGAGACCTGAATACTTACAATCTAGAGAGCTCATTTGAAGAGATGGTTGATTAGTGCCCAGCTCTGTCAGCACTAGTTTTTTTTTTTTTTTTACACCTTCCTTCCTCTCTCCGGTCCGTCTGTGCTGAACCTGTAGCCATCTTGTTGTTGTCTGTCTGCCTGTGTCGGCATGCATGTCTTTTTGTGGTGTCGTTATATTGTGTATGCAGTTTGTGTCTGTGCTTCTGCTTTGCATGCTGTGGTGTGATGTGTCTTCGCTGCATGTGTTGGCGATGTATTGAATTATGTTTTCTGATTGATGTTATATATGTTCTTTTGTCATGTCATGTTGTATGTTCTTTTGTCAAGTTGTTAATTGCTGTGCATGTTTGTAGATTGCCTTGGCTAATAACTTTGTAATTTTAATCATATTCATATTCTGTTTTTAGGGTGACTTTTTAACATCCGTCTGGGGACTACAGATGAAAAATAGCCTCTTGGCTAATTCTGGCGCATTTACAGTGATGTTATTAATGTGCACTGTCCCTGTTTTCAAATAAACTTATAAACCTGAGACACACACACGGACCGACCAGCTTCTACTGAGAGCTGGTCAGACGTAACTGAGACTGAGACAAAAGGTCTCTATATGACATGTTTAGAGAATGCATTTCCTGAAGGAAATACGGGTGAATGCTGAAAGCTGGAAGCTGAATGAGCTGAATAAATTGTTGAAACTATGCTGAATTAAGTTAAGAAACTGCTGAAGGAATCTTGAAGAATTGTTGAAGATCAGTATAAAGAAATTGAAAGTCTGAAGTCTACTCAGATTAGCTTAAAACTGACACGCAGATGTCGCAGACATCTTTGAACTTTTCACACTAATGAAAAAAAACTACCGTTGTGTTGTGTGACGGCAGATACAGAAGCAGGTTTAAAGTTAGAGAGGGAGAAGGAGGAGGTGAGGGAGGGAGGGGGGGGCAGACAGACAGGTGAGGGGGGGGGGGGGGGGCAGACAGGCAGGTGAGTGGGGGGAGAAGGGGAGAGAGGCTGGTGAATGAGAAAGGCAGATAAACTACAGTATTTTATTTTTGACCAAATGTTGTTGTTGTTGACTTGTGGATAATGAAATAATTATTGTCCTGTGCTATTATAATACCCTGAAATGTTGATATCATGACATGTTTACAATACTGCAGTAAATGTCATGGCTTGTTATTAAGGCAGCCTAATGTCATATTATGATATTATGACATCCCTAGCAAAGCACAGAGAGTAGAACAGTAGTTGAATGACAGTTCATCTACAGTCAAATTGAACGTGGGTGAAGAAATAGAGCATTTTCTTCTTCTTTCCTGGTGCATTGTGGGATATCTGGGCTGGTCAGCTCCACCTGTTGTGTCTTCATCTTCTTTGCTGTGACGTGTGTTTGTGCAGCTTGAGAGTCAGAGAGTGAAAGTGTGTGTCTCACACTGCAGTGACATCACATGGAGAAAAGACATGATGAAGTGTTTCCTCCTGGTCTCCTCCTGCTCTGTATCATCACTAGATAAAGACTCCAGCTCCTTCTTCTCTGTGCTCAGTGTTCATCCAGACATACCAGCCTCCATGTGAACACAGTGATAAAACAGTGTGTGTGTGAGAGCCATGTAATGTCCATGTGTGCATGTGTAGCAGTTGTGAAATGGTTGCTTATAGGCTGAAGGATGACAACACCATGGATCTGAGTTGGTTCATTTATTCTGCAAAGGCAGCACAGGGGCAGAGTCAGGAAACACACAGCTGCAGGTAGAAACAGTCTGCCTCCACAACAAGAGCAGCCAGAGTTTGTTCCTCTTTTGCTGCTCTTTACTGTATTGTATGTCACAATAAAAAATAAATGAATAAATAAATAAATGAATAAATAAATAGTAATAATAATTTGAGAGAAAAGATACTCTCCTGAATAGAAACAAAAATAATCACATGAAATTAATATGTCTATAACCCACTTGTAAATAATAATCATTAGAAAAACAGAATAAAAATCACCATGAAATTATCAACTAAAAATATTCCATACTTTTCCTCCACACAAGGACAATAATAAAAAGTGAAATAATGTGTGCTCTAGTGACGTTTTTACAGCTCTGACCAGACTCAACTCTCATATATTTACCACAAACACATCTCAGAAATCACATTTCAAAGCATTTTTCAGACAAAAGGCACCTGCAAAGGCAGCACAGGGGCAGAGTCAGGAAACACACAGCTGCAGGTAGAAACAGTCTGCCTCCTACGACAGGCCACAAAACACACACACGGCAGACGTCACGTTAAACCCAAACTACAGCCGCTTTTTCACCGTAAAACACAATTAAAAACACGGCAACACATTAATAAAAGCTGTCGTTACTTTAGCGCACAGTTTCAACCGCATTACATGACAGTTTAAGTGCATATTTTACAGAGCAACGTGAGAGCTTCACAACACGTCTTACCACAACAAGAGCAGCCAGAGTTTTGCCGGGAGTTTGGTCCGACGTCGCCCACGTCCCCCTTAGTGTGTTACCCCAATATCGCTCCCCCTTGCTACAGGTGAAGATGGAACTTAGAAATAGAAGTGATATAAAACAAAGCAGGAAATTCTAACTTGTTTTAGATAGTGTTAGCATCGAGCAGGTTTTGAGAATGTTCACCATAATGAATGATAAAAATAAAGAAATAATGAGTATAATGAATGATCAGATGAATAAAACAAAGTAAAGATTGACCCAGCTACACATGCTGACAGAGAAGGTGCTGCTCTGACCCCCCTCCTCCTTTCAGGGTGGAGCCTGCTGGAGTCCCATGGTTGACACCAGGTCTGAGGAAGTGTAAGTCTGTTTTTACTTTGATTCATGGAAACAAAGCAGCACATTCAACCATCTTCACACTGTCACATCACTGACCTCATGAGTCTTCATCAAACTGTCAATAACTGATCACATGATCAATAACTGCAGCTGTGTCTTGTTCTCTCCATCAGATTCCTGTCCACTCACAATCGACACAAACACAGTGAACACAAACATCAAACTGTCTGACAACAACAGGAAGGCAACATGGGTGGAGGAGGATCAGTCGTATCCTGATCATCCAGACAGATTTGACTTCTGGCTTCAGCTGCTGTGTTCAACTGGTCTGACTGGTCGCTGCTACTGGGAGGTCGAGAGGAGAGGAGAGGTTTTTATATCAGTGAGTTACAGAGGAATGAGCAGGAAAGGAACCAGTAGAGACTGTTGGTTTGGACTGAACGATCAGTCCTGGAGACTGAGCTGCTCTGATGATGGTTACAAAGTCTGGCACAATAACAGAGGGACACGTATCCCCTCCCCCTCCTCCTCCTCCTCCTCCTCTGTCTCTAACAGAGTAGCAGTGTATGTGGACTGTCCTGCTGGCTCTCTGTCCTTCTACAGAGTCTCCTCTGACTCACTGATCCACCTCTACACCTTCAACACCACCTTCACTCAACCTCTCTATCCTGGGTTTGGACTCTGTATGTCTGATTCCTCAGTGAGTCTGTGTTGAGTAGGGGTGTAAAGGTATACCGTACTTCGGTATACCGCGGTGTTGTAAAGCCACGGTGGTGACACCGTGAGATTTCCAAGCTCACGGTGACGGTAATTAGCCTAATTAATTATTTTAATATTATGCAGCGCTGCTGCGCAACTCCACTTACACTTTGGGAACTCAAAACACATCACTTAACTTTCACACGCAAGTCGGCTGGAAATAGCTCGCTCCTTCGTTGGTTTCTCTTTTTTTTCCCCTCTCACTGTGATGGTAATTAATTAATTATTTTAATATTATGCTTCGCTGCCGGCGCAACCTACACGTTGGGAACTCAAAACATTTCACTTCATATTCACATGCAAGTCGGCCGGAAATAGCTCGCTCCTTTGTTGGTTTCTCTTTTTTTTCCCCTCTCCGGAGCTTCCCCACAGTCCTGGCAGCCTGACCGGTCTCTCTGCACCGCGGCGCCGTGGAGCTCCAGGCCCCGGTCTTTCTGCTCCTCTTCCCCAGACACAGCACCCTGTGGCCGGTCACCCAGCGCGAGGAGTCTCCCTGTAGCATGAGGCTGTGCTAACGGCTGCTAACGGCGGCGCTGCTCGTGCGGTCGCCGCGGTCCCGTTGCCGGGGACGGCGACGACGGCAACTGGCACACCGCCTCATTACCGGCAGCTGGTGCACAGCGGCGGCATCGGGGCTGGCGCCGCCGCTATTAGTAGGCTAGCGCCGAGCACAGCCTCAGGCTGCTGCAGCGGCGGTGCTGAGTTTACGTTGAACAGGTAATCTTTGGTTTTAGTGTGGAAGTTGTGACTGTGAATATGACATTTTACTCCGCATTCAAAGCCACGTTTGGTTTCTGCAGGCAGCAGCAGGCTTGTTGCTTGCTCCGCTCTGCGAGCAAATTTTTTCAAAATTTTCTCATCCTCTTTCAAAGCGTAGACCATAGTTTTAAGTATAAACCAAATATAAGTTGTATTACTTTGCATAAAGCATGTACTTTAATTTTAATACCGTCACCATGAAATACCGCGGTATACTGTACTAATACCGTTACCGTACCGTACTGTAAAATCCCATACCGTTACACCCCTAGTGTTGAGTGAACCAGAGTCTCCTCCTGTCACAGAAACCTTCTCACTGTTGAACAGACAGTTCAGTCTCTACATGTCTGTCTCTGTCTCTGTCTCTCACTCACGTTTTCACATTCATGGATTAAACCAGTTGATGTTTTAAACTCTTCTCAGTGATTCTTGTAAACTTCTTCCTCTTCCTTTAAAGATGGAAGCGTCGATTATTACAGGACAAAAACCACGGTGACTTTTACTCAGCTGCTGATGAAGGACGAGGCCTAATATCACCAAGCTAAAAGTCTCTGAGCCGCCAGCGTCACTGAGGAGAAAAACACATTTTAAACACATTCACTGTTCATGTTCAACTTTACAGGATGTTTGTGAGCTGGTCACAGGTAAACACACACAACAAGAAACACAACTGGAAACAAACATACTATAAGAGACTTTCATTTATCCCACTTTTGGGAAATTCACTTGTTACAGCAGCAATAAACAACAAGCAAGAGTAAAAAAATTGAATATGAAAACAGACACACTATGTTTACTCATCATGGGCTACTAAAAATTATCTGATGAAAAAAAAAATACAATGTTTCTTCAGTTGCTGAAATATTGGACAGTATGGGGAACATGGATTAGAATAAATGTACGATTTATGTGTACAACAGTGGTAACATACACAGAACAAAAGAAATTAATTTAAATACTGGATGAGGTAGTGGAGTGTTATTATCAAGACTTATGTGTCGGTCCTGATAAATGTCGATAAACTAAAACGTTGACCCAGCAAACAGCTTTGATGTGAGTGGGAAGCAAGTTGTGATTTTGCAGTGAGGTAGTGGAGTGAACAGAAAAATAGTGACTTGTGCAAAAGTGGCAGATCATAGTGCAAATAGTGTATGGACAGTAATATGATTAATGAAATGGTTTTTCTTTTTTATGTTTGTACTGAATCAATTAATCGATTTTATATGTAATGTGCATTTTCCATACTGATCCTATCAGCAAATGATTTTTCCGTAACAATTTCTGTAACTGAGTTTATTGTTAAACTGAATTTATCTAATCATGTAAATAATTGGATGTGAAATAATAAATAAAAAAAGTTTATATGAACCATGTCTGTTTATTTGTGGTGTTCGTCAGGTCTCTACGGGTGGCAGTGTAGGATTTCTTTATGCACAGTGATGCGTTTTTTACCCCTTAATCACTCACTCCCTCACTCTCTCCTTTTGTTTCCAGCAGCATCACATTACAAGTCATTTTTTTGTTGTTGCATTGATCCAGTTGTGTTTTTCTTGTCAACATTTCAACTATTAAATGGGAACATCACACAAACCTGGACAGAGTATGGACAGTTGTTTGTTATCAGAGCATCAAAAACAGTCTCATGCAGGACAGTATAATGTTATTTTTAAAAGAATCAGTAAATGAATTAATTAATAAACAAACTTTTTTTTTTAATTAGGATTTTGCCTATTTACTTATGTACTGTATCAAATTTGGACAAAAATGGCACTCCATAGGTGTTGTCCATCAATATGCAACCTTTAATTTGAAGGCGAACAGTCCCCATTCCCGACTCCCCACTTCCTGGTTTGTTTCTCATTACAAGTTGGATAATGAAACAAATTGACATTTAATCTCACTGAGTTTTATTGTACACACTCATTCAGCGGAAAGTGAAGCCGTAGAGCGCTTGTTTATTTCCTCTGATAGTATTACTAGCATTACTTTGAGACGTTACTCTCTCTAAACCTTATAGAGTGACGTCTCTTCATTAACCCCTGAAAGACCACCGGAAGTTAAGCTGTCTGAGTTGGTTTCTCCCAAGTGGCAACCCTCCGTGACGTCACCCATTGGTTTGTGAAGGGCCGTTTGTGAAGCCCGGAGATTGGCTTTCAGGGCGCCGCCATGTTTGATTTTTGGAGCCAGAAGAAACCATATTTGGACGAGGGGGCGGAGCTAAGGAGGTCGAGGGGCGGGTCGGACCCGTGTCTGCGAGGCTGCTAGTTTACCCAGCAACACCGGCTAACTGCCGAGCGGCTACGCTGCTAACACCGTTAGCATCTACAACTCGAGGTAAACTTTATATTTAACGGTGAAAGTAATCTCAGATGTTTATTAAATACATGTCCATGTTTGAACTAGCCTACATAGATCCCATGAGGAGTAATGTGTCACGTTATTGTAGCCGATGTTAGCATTAATAAGCTAATGTAAAGCTGTGAAACGTATTTTGATATTGTTTTAAATTGTTTTACAGAACCCAGAGACTAGTTTTTGTCTCAAACTGTAAAGCTGCAACACATTAAACTGTCATGGACTGAGACTGGTGGGTTACGGCTCCTGGACTTGATGTTACCTCACCTGCATCACCGATGATCGGCTGCTGGAGCTCCGACCTGTCGACCACGTTACAGCATTCACCCAGCTATTAGCTATTATTTTACATTCCTATTATATATATGCACATATTTTTTGCAGGTTACCAACATGTAGATGTACTGGAAATTCAGCTAATACAATACAAGCTTGTCTTTTGACAGTATGGCTCACCTTTACATCATCCACAGCTTATAGAACGTTTTCAGTGCTGTGAAATGCTGAAATTACTAGTGCAGTTTAAACATGAAATTAATTTATTTACTAAGATTTGCTTTACTGATTTTTAATGGGCCAGATCTTTACAGTAACATTAACACCACGACACACTGCTGTAATCAACAATAAATTAAGGAAAAAACTTTCCAGGACTATTTCTATGTATGCTTTCACTACACACAAGAAAAATGTTTAATCTTGTTACCCTCCTTGAAATAATAAAGCATCTAGAGATGAATATCAGAGCTTGTGCTTTCCTGATGTTTCTTGTCAACTAATCTATGATATTGAAAACAATAATTCACCAAAGTGTCACATTACATTGACCATGAGGTTATGGTAAATATGTAAAAGAAATACAACAATTTAATCACAGTAACTTTATTTATTATTACATTTTCAATGATAACAATCATCGACTGAATAAAGCATTTGTATTAACTGGACTATGAAAATAGCTGCTTCAATATCTTCACTGTCAATTTTAAGTTAGTCACCCTAAAAAGTGTGAGGTCAAATGTGGACATGGAATAATAAACTAACAGTTGGTCTGTTCTTCATTAGAGGTTTTCTGGTTTCATCTTCATCACAGCTCCACAACTTCACATGATGTCCTCCTCCTGTTGGCACCGGTCACTCAGCTCTCACAGTGGCTCCTTTACAATCACAGTAAAACACCAGAACTTAAATTAAAACATGGCAGGTGCATGACTGTCTGCTTCAATTAAAGACATTTGTGTGTGAATGTACAGCAGTAAATGACAAACCCCCACCTCTATATATTGTATTTATCAGTACAGTATGACACCAGCAAGATAGCAAGTTGATGGATAAACCTGGGGGCTTTGCAGCTTGTAGACCGATGCTACCGATCACTGTTCTGCCAACATGACGCCGTGGTCGTTAAATATTAAACCGTATTTATCCCGGTCCGGTAAAAGTCGGAGACGAGCTACGGTTAGCATGGCTAACACTGAGCTAACGGCGAGCTAACGTTAGCCGTGTGACTCGATTATTCACATTAACTATAAATTAACTTGTCTTGGACGGTGACAGTCTCATGTTCTCCGGTCAGAACACACAGGAGAACACACGGGAAAGTAATCGGTGGTCTTCTGGAATATACAACAAATTAAATATAATTTTTATGCGTTCAGAAAAAGAAAAAAATACTCACCGAACCGTGATATCAGCTCCCTCCGGGTCTGTTAGCACCGTCGGACGAGGTGAAACGAAAACTGGGTGAAATTAATTAACTGCCAGCACTGCACCTGTGCTATCTATCATCCACACATATCGACAAAATATCAGAAATTAAATTAAAACTGACTGAACACAATACGCAAACGACGGCAGCTCCCCTCCGGTGTTAATCCTCGGTGTCTGATCCACTGTGTCTGACCTGCGACGTCTCAGTCATCAGGCTGTCAATCATATTCCGTGCTGGAAGGTGATTGGTCAGTTATACCAACCAGGAAGGACTAATATCTAAATAATTATAGATTTTTTTTCAGAAGGACCACCAGGTCATATTTAAGGATGATAAACTTTAGCTGTTTAGACCGTTATCAGTTGAGAAAAAAAATTATTGAGCGAGTATTTCATGATTGAAAATGAATGGGAGTGGATTGGAACCAGGGCTTTCTGCAGCCACCCCCTACAGGATGCGGCTGGGATTGCACGTAAAGTCACTTCCGCATAGGCTTCACTTTTCAGACCGGAAGTCTACGTCCATTTTTTTTTACAGTCTATGGTTTCTCCTTTAAAGCTAAGTCTTTCAATTGACCTTTCGCAAAAGCTCCGCCCCCCTTAGTTACCGTTGCTAGCCCGACAAGCTTCTCGACGCTGCCCGAGTGTAAACAGTGTTTTTATATTGAGCGTCTTGAGGCATCAGAGTCTCAGAGGCATATGAGCGCTATATTTATGAATATTAATAATCACTAAACATTCTGACACCACTACAAAATTGCGTGGTCACAATGTAAACATAATGGTGATCAAAATACGGCTTTTATCGATTCATAAATTGCATCATGTGGCGCATCTGCAAGAGAATACGGGACGTGGTGTTTGTGTCGCGGACCGAGACCAGAGCTTCTTCTTTTCTTTTTTTCTCCCACGGAGAGGATTCAATCTGTGGAAGTACACTATAGTAGTTCTACAGTGTTTCCTCATACGTACAGCTCCTTCTGTTTTTTAAAATTGTCGCAAATACACCGCTGCATGTGTTCCGTTCATTCATCTCCTCATAGCGCTGTTTGTTATTGACATTCACACACACAGAGCGAGAGAGAGAGAGAAGCGTGCATGCTGCAGCAGTGCGTGGTGAAAGTGAAAGTTGTAAGGTCCGATCGCCCCCCCCCCCTTAAAAAAAAAATCCTAGAGGAAACACTGTAAATGTGAGTGATTTGGGATACAGCCCTAGTCCTGCTAGCTTACCTTGGAGCAGATGGAGGCTATGCTATGTAGCCTATGCTTGTTTATTTTCATGACATTTGGCTGGGAGTGGGAGAAGGGTCCGGCTGCGGGGTGGGTGGGGGGCTTCCACACGGTTTGACCCATTGTAGGCACCTCTCCTGTTGTGTTTTCAGCTTTGGGAAGGGAAAGGACACGACTCCCCCAGCCAAACTCTTCAGGTAACTACTGTCCGACAATACACTTTGCTTGTCGGAGTTCCGCAGCTTGTCGGACCTTGTTTACATAGTAACGGTTGCTATGATGTCTGATTGGACAATGACCGTTCGGGGGCGGGGTTTTGCGAAAGGTCAATTAGTGAAAATGACAAATTATCACATTCATTTATGTATAAAATCCGGCCTTTTGGCTCTTTAGATAACCTATAGGCTACTTTTTGTACTTCCATACATCCACATGAACTTTATTTTGAAAGTCCCAACCGGAAGAGCGCCCGCTGTGCCGTCGGCCACCTTGACCGAGCAGCAGCGGTGCAGCGCCGTGATGTCGCTGCTGCTGTGTCTCGGAGCAGCAACAGTTTGCTTCTACGTGATAGTTTACTACGGTTTATAAAACGTAAAGGTGAAATCCGGCAATCTGATTGGTTGTTAGCCGTGGTATATTGAGCATATACCACAGCTACTATTCTAAAACCTTATCACAGCGCAGGCTATCACTCCGCGTCAGGCACGTATGACTGGTATGAATGGAAGTTGTTGTCATGTATCCATGACAACGGACTGTTGCCGTCCGTAGCAAAAGACAGCTGATGTTTTTACGATGTTAAAAAACGGACTAAAGTAGTTGAATTCACATGTTTAAGGTTAACTTTCACTCCGGGGAGGGTTAACAATGGTAGAGGGGACTGAGCAGTGACTTTCACCTGAAAAAAAGCGGAGGAAAAGACGAGCTGGAGAGCTAACTTGGAGCTAACGTCTGGAGAGGTGGGACTATTTTTTCACAGTGAGGCTATTTTATTGGATAATATGTATTTCTGGTTGAATAAAACTACATGAAATTGATTGCTTATCCCTCTTCTATATTGCCTTTATTCGTAACCGTTTTATAAAAGCAATATATCACTCCAGTCCGTGGTATATGCTCATTATACCACTCCAAGGGGGTTGTCGTCCCTCCGCTTCGCGTCGGGCCGAACAACGCCCCTTAGCCGTGGTATAATGAGCATATACCACGGACTGGAGTGATATATTGCTTAATTGTTCCGAGGAGCGAGATGTTCGAGTCCCGTGACGCTGGAGGGGAAGACGGCCATTGTTACAGGTAACGAGCCTCACCTGTCGGCTGCTGCTGGCACGTGGAGCAAACAGCCGTGACGTCGCTGTTTACTTCAAACACTGATTGTTTTGTGTCAAATCTGAATTTAAAATGGGTTTATTGTTACTAAAACAAAGTTTAGCGGTAAAGTGAAGCTACAGTTGGTTTAATGGCCGATGGATCAATGTTTCAAAATAAAGGTCAGGTGATAAACTTCAACAGGTCCCAACTAACAGGAAAAAGAGTTTGCATCTTAAAATATCTAATAATATACGAGTCAGATTTTTACCATATCATACATATCATAGCCCTGACAACAAATTAACAAATCAAAGCCACTATTTAGGAAAATATCCAGCATTTGAAGAGATATAGTGAGAGTATATTTTATTTAAGAGAGAAAAGTGAAGGAGCTAACCTGTTCAGTTAACACACCTGTACCTGTCCAGGAAGTTTACCTTATAATAAATGTGTGTTACAGTATCTCTAGTTTGTGTATTTGTTATTACCTATATTGAAACATAAAATAGTCAATAGTCAATTGATTTGTAATTGTGAGTGTTGCCTACATCCTATTGTTTTTCCTCTAAATCCTATTTTTGTGACTTGAGCTGCACCTTGATGTGGATCGGTGGCTCATCCAACTGTCCTTGTCTCATATTTTACATTTGATTCATATTTTATCCTTTGTGTATGTGTTTTCAAGTGAAGAAATATTAAATACAAATGTTTTTGATCGACAGTTAGGCTTCACTGAGTTCAATACGGTGCAGGTTTGTTGAGTTTGACGTGTCTGAAATGTTCTTTTTCCCCCGTACACAGGAAGCAACACTGGCATCGGCAAAACCACGGCTCTGGATCTGGCGAAGAGAGGAGCGCGGGTGATCCTGGCCTGTCGAGACAAGGAGAGAGCTGAGGCCGCTGCTTTCGACATCCGCAGAGTGAGTAGTACTGTACGCCACGAGGAAGACGCTGCGTCGTCAGCTGCTCATTGAGATCGCTGAGTCCACTAGATCAACTAATCTGAAAACCGTGACCACAGAGCAGAGTGCAGATACACACCTGTTTGATATCAGCCTCACTTTTCTTCTTCTAACCAGAGTCCTTGTTGTTGTTTATGTTTCAGGAGAGCGGGAACAACCAGGTGATGTTCATGCAGCTGGATCTGGCGAGTCTGAAGTCCGTTCGCAGGTTTGCTGAAACCTTCTTGAAGACCGAGCCCAGACTGGATCTACTCATCAACAACGCAGGTGAAGATTATGTAGAAATATGATGAAATAGTCCTTTACCTTGTATGGTCCGTCCATGTTCTGTCTTAATTTCATGAAACAAAGTCAGAACATTGTGGTAGAATAAGGAGACCTAGTTCATTCTAGACCACAAACATGTGACATGGATCTATTGGACATGGACTAAGCATCAAGTCTGAGGTCAGAATTTCTCCAAATGACGTTCAAATATTCCCTCCAAAAAAAAAAAAAAACACACAGGTTTGAACCGTTTGAATATCTATATTTGCATGTTATGTCAATAACAGGAGGACAAACTAATACAACGAGACATAACTACTGGTGTAGGTATTTTTATTTCAGTTTTAACATGTATTTGAAAACATTGCACATATTCCGCATTTTTTGCTGTGACCAAAATCCTAAGAATTTCCAAACGGGGTTTGGGGAGTCCAAACCGCACTCTCTGCTCTGAACTTTCAGCCATTTAGTTTTTCTCTCTGCCATCTGCCATTGTTTTTGTCGCGTCTCACTTTCAGCAGTGAGTGACGCTGTGCAAGTGCAACTCCTGTGACCTGTCACTGCAGTGCGCCCACTCACAAAGCAGCCACCGACGTGTTTTTTTCCAAATCTTTTTTTTTTTTTTAATATTCAAATATATATTCGAATTTATAATAATCGTTGACAGCCCTAGCGACAGTACCATCACTAACACCTGAGTCGTTGGGTACAACACAAATCAAACTACAGAAACATCATCATCGAGCGCGGCTATAGTGGTAAACTCTGAATCAATAGAAGTGTTTATATGTATGGAGAAATCCAGAGAGGAAGAAGAGGAGTTGAATGTGCACCTGGTTGCAGCAAGAAAAAGATGCGATGCCAGTTTTTGCAAAGAGAGCCTGAGGTGAGTTGTTTTTAAATCTACATAACTGTATGTTGTTTGAGGCATCACAGTGACGTCATTCCTCACACAGTGTACACAGTCTGTAATACACTCTCTGTATTTCAGGTGTGATGGGTCCGGGGCGGACGGTGGACGGCTTCGGCGCGGCGTTGGGGGTGAACCACCTGGGTCACCTCCTGCTCACCAACCTCCTCCTGCAGCGGCTGCAGCGGTGCGGGCCCAGCCGCGTCGTCACCGTGGCCGCGCTGCTGCACCGCTTCGGTAACGTCCACTTCCCTCTGCTGGCGTCCGAGAAAGATTTGGTGTCGGGTCGGTCCGGCTGGCACGACCTCCAGGCCTACTGCAGCAGCAAGCTGTGTAATGTGCTCTTCACCAGGGAGCTGGCCAACCGGCTGCAGGGCAGCAGAGTCACCTGCTACAGTCTGCACCCAGGTCAGTGGACTACACATGGTTTAAAACTAGAGCTTTTAAAGCTCCATATAAAGGTAGATGTTTGTATTAAAGCTCCATACAGTATAAAGGTAGATGTTTGTGTTAAAGCTCCATACAGTATAAAGGTAGATGTTTGTGTTAAAGCTCCTTCAGTATAAAGGTAGATGTTTGTGTTAAAGCTCCTTCAGTATAAAGGTAGATGTTTGTGTTAAAGCTCCATACAGTATAAAGGTAGATGTTTGTGTTAAAGCTCCATACAGTATAAAGGTAGATGTTGTATTAAAGCTCCATACAGTATAAAGGTAGATGTTTGTGTTAAAGCTCCATACAGTATAAAGGTAGATGTTTGTATTAAAGCTCCTTCAGTATAAAGGTAGATGTTTGTGTTAAAGCTCCTTCAGTATAAAGGTAGATGTTTGTGTTAAAGCTCCATACAGTATAAAGGTAGATGTTTGTATTGAAGCTCCATACAGTATAAAGGTAGATGTTTGTGTTAAAGCTCCATACAGTATAAAGGTAGATGTTTGTGTTAAAGCTCCATACAGTATAAAGGTAGATGTTTGTGTTAAAGCTCCATACAGTATAAAGGTAGATGTCCATGTGTAGTGTGATTATAAACAGGGGTACACATAACTTTTTTTGTGAGCTACTCAGATGAGTACCAGGGGAGAGTGTTTGGTACTCACCCCTGCGGCGTGCGGTCCTAGTAAGTGCAGTCTTCCTCACTATCGTCCTCAGTCTCCCCCCCACTGTCCTCTGCTTCAGCTTCCTGCGTGGTGGATGATGAAGATTTGCCTTCCTGTCTCTGATTAAGCCTCCGAGCAGCTGTCTCCATCCAGAGGTCAACAGCTGGCTTTGGGTCAAATGTCTCTGTGGTCTTTTTTGACAGGTGAATGTGCATCAAGGCTGAGAGACGAGCAGGTGACAGACGAGATCTGTACTTGGTTTTTATGATGTTGAGATGTGAGAATCCCCTCTCACAAGCTGCACTGCTTAAAGGCAGTGTAAGAGACAGTTTAACCAACTTGTTGATGTTAGAGTAATCATCTGGGCCACTTGTATTCACTATTTGAACTAAGTCATACACAGAGGAGGCTCCCAAGCGTTTTCCTGCCTGCTTTAAGCACATCCATTCTCTCACAGTGGTGTCTCTGTCAAGTTTCAAGGTGGCCTCATATTTCTGAAGAATGCTGCAAACTGTTGTGTTGCCAAAACGGTGGAGTTGCATTTCTTGAGGCCATGTTGAAGGATCAAATACTAAGAAATGATCACATGACTTGAGGGAGTCAAATCTGATTTCAAACTGTTCAATTAATCCCCTGAGTAAGTTTGACTTGTCTCTGTCAGCATCGGCATTAGAAACAGTGTGAGTGCTGCTGTGGTGGCCTTCA
Organism: Trachurus trachurus; assembly: GCF_905171665.1. NCBI lineage: Eukaryota > Metazoa > Chordata > Actinopteri > Carangiformes > Carangidae > Trachurus > Trachurus trachurus. The sequence goes on from NC_139892.1 coordinate 40,047,731, forward strand.
CTATCAAGCAGAAGTGTGAACTGTCCAATAGCCACCATGAGTTCATCCTTACATTCGGTCAGCTTTTCCTTTTGAAACCTAATGGATGTGGTCTTCAAAGTGTTGCCAATATCCAGCATGTTGGCCAGAAAGCACTGAAAACGCTCTGTGCAGACATGCTGCAATTCACTGTTATCACTCGTGGCCAGTTGCATTTTAATGGCTGGCAATAGTCTAGATATTTTTAACAGTGTTTCATGTCTCCATGCAGACCATCTGATATTATGAAACTTGCCCAGTTTCACAAAGGAGATGCCATTTTCTTCACACAATTTCTTCAGTGCTGCAGTGTGTTTTGCTCCACCTTTTTGTAAATAAAACTGCAGCAGCTTGACCACAGAGCGAATAAATGTCTCACAGTAAGGAACGTTGCGATCAGCTGATTTTGCGCAGTTCTCCAGTGTGTGTGCAGTGCACAGAATATGCACAAGAGAGTTTCCTACCGCCACAAGTTGTCATAGTTTGGGCACAACATTGTTGTACGTACCGACGTTAACAGCAGCCCCGTCTGTGCACACGGCGACCAACTTCGTTGTCCAGTCATCCAAGCCTGCGTCGTGGAAAAGCCTCACAAGTCCATCTGTTATAGCCTGCGCTGCGGTCAGCACCCAGTTCAATCAATCCAAGAAAGTCCGACATGAATTCTCCGTTCTCCGATTTCCTGCTCGGTTTTTGTGATGTCCTCAGATCCGTCAAAAAGCAGCCCTCAAAATTCAGCAGACTGCAACTTTTCTCTTAACTCCCCGCTGATAGTGTGTGTGATGGTGTGCATTATCCGTGTGCCTCCTTCACGTGAGTGATAAGCACCTCCGACATTCACTCCAAGCCGCTTCAGTAAAGTGATATCCTCAGAATAGGAAGACATGGGACGTGTGTGTTTAGCCTTATGAAAGGCAAGGAGAAAAATATTACACAGGGCTTGCCGTTGTTCTTCATTTATTTAGCTTGTCTTGCCATTTGTTTATCAAATAAAGGATGATTGAAATTTTTTGAGCCCTTATAAAAACACACCTGTATTGTCTGCTAGCTGTGGATGCGAGTGGCAAATCTTGCACCACATTTCAGTGCGCTCCTCATTAACATCAAGCCACTGCACATCTTGGAGCCACTTTTCAGAAAAACCTCTTTTCTTCGGCTCTGGCTCGGTTTGTCGTTTCTTTGGTGGTGGTGAAACGCCAAAAAAGCTGCTTAATGTCTTTTGTTTTTTAGACATGTTTTTTAGCTTCGTGTAGACAAGGTCTCAGATGGCGGTAACTGTCAGGTACGCAAATGCGCCGTAGCAACACACGTGATGTTAAGCATTTCTCATTTTCGCCGCGCATGCGTACCTGCGTACCAGTTATGTGCACCCCTGATTATAAAGCAGCTCTAGGTTCTATATTAATACTGTGAAAGTATCAAAGCCTCAGTCCACAGAGAAATGCACACAACCTGTATTCAGAAACTGAGCCTTAAAACCAGCCGTCAGGACTTTGTGTTGTTACTAGAGCTCCAGAGAGAAGCTGAGAGAGGAGATGGAAAACTACACTGAGATGGTTTTTGGTTTCTAAAACTACAAATATATCTTCTTACAGATCAACACATCAAATTAAATTCCAGGAGCAGAGGAACATTTACAGCCTTTAACAGCAGAGTGACTGAGTGACTGAGTGACTGTGGTGTGACTGAGCAGCTCATTAAAGCTCCTCATCTCTGCTCTTCCCAGGACTCGTCTCCACAGCCCTGTGTGGCAGTCTGAGCCGGTGGCTGCAGCTCCTCCTGATGCCCGTGGCCAAGCTCTTCTTCATGGACCCGGAGGCGGGGTCTCAGACCAGCCTGCACTGCGCTCTGCAGGAGGGCATCGAGCCGCTGAGCGGACGCTACTTCTCTAACTGCGCTCTGCAGCAGGTGGCAGCGAAGGGACGAGACGACGCCCTGGCTAAGAAGCTGTGGGAGGTGAGTGAGAGGTTGACCGGGTTATCGTGACGGACTCTAGAGTCCTGATCCAGGAGCTGCAGAGAGAGACCGGGTCCACACGACACGGCTCTGCTGGGTTTCTGTATTCATGTTGGTCTGTGGCTACTTTAACACTTGTGCCTACTGTTCCTCAAAGAGACGCCATGATTGTGGTCAAACCAAGTTTTCTTACTGCACTGTATGGAGCAGCGTTCTTCAGACTTGATGACTGACTGGTTTAAAGAACAGATGAATGGTTCATGTAACAGTCTGCAGCTGGTCCAGATGTTCACCCAGGTCAGGATGAAGCCACCAGCCTGAGCTCAGACATGTCGGCTCAGTCCTTAAAGCCCTGTGTGTGTGTGTGTGTGTGTGTGTGTGTGTGTGTGTGTGTGTGTGTGTGTGTGTGTGTGTGTGTGTTGCGGCAAGGTACTACAGGTCCTTTGCCTGTTGACATAGGGGAACATGTTCTATAAATCTGTTAATTAAACATGTATTAATGCATTGATGGTAAAGTATCTTGAAAAACAAGTTGCACATGTCTGCTCTTGATGCTCTGCTGTTGAACAACTGTTGTGTTGCAATGGTGCTAATAAAGTTCTGTCATTGTTGGTTGCTGAACCAGTACAAAGTGACAACAGTGAACTTCATGTTTCATGTTTCATGTCTACAGAAAGTTTTATACAAAAGGAAGAAGAAGATACATTATGATGTTATATAAAACCATACCCAACATGCCAAGGTGCTGATCGCTGCTAAAACTGTTTAATAACAAGAAAAGGTGTTTCCTGTCAGGACGTCTTGTTAGAGGGAGGGCTGGATGTGCACACAGTTAAAATAAGAACCCACTTATCATTATGGTATGTTTATTTTGGATATCAGAATGTTTGAAGATTAATTAAGATTTTATTCAAGTTTTGTTCTTAAATCTTTGACATGTTAAAACCCTGTGCAGATATGGGGGTGTGGGTGTTGTTTAATAAATATTAAAGTATATTTTTAGGGCTTTTTGGCCTTTAATGTACAGGACAGTTGAGAGAGAGAGACGGGAATTGGGAGGCAGAGAGGGGGGGTATGACACACAGGATAGGGCCGCTCGGCGCGGGATTCAAACCGGAGTCGCCTGCGGTGAGGACTATAGCCTCAACACATGGGGCAGCTGCTCTACCAACTGAGCTGGATTTTTTACACTAATTCCACTTTAACAATTTACAATGACAATAACTGAATACATATGAAAGAGTGTAATACTTAGCTCTAATCCTGACTGTAGCACATAACAGAGATGGGGACTCGAGTCAGTAGCTGCGTTTCCATTACAGATTTTCGCAAAATAAAAGCGATATTTCTGAAACTTCGAAAAAGTGCAACTGCTATTTGCGGGTGTTTCCATTGAAAGGTATTTTGCGAATGAGCCTTAATGCGTCTTGCGTTTCTATGGTGACGGCACAGCGATCTCAGCTGCCTACAGCTGTTGCTGTTATTGTTTTTAACAAAGACGAAAACAGCGCTTGATTGCTGAAAGGCAAAGCCCGTGTGGCGCTGCAGCGGCCACAAATAAGGGCGCACTCACACGGGCCAGTTGTACCGTGCTGAAGCTCTAATGCCCCCCCTCCCCTGTCCCCCGCTGGCCCACACTCACACCACCTCGAACCCAAGCTGCTCAATCACGGTTGCCTCCGTTGATATAGAGGGATTGTTTGTTTACCAACACGGCGGATGTGCGCTTTAACCTGACTGCAGAAAGAACGGAGCCTTTAAACACCGGCGGTGATGAGGCGCTGACAACAATATAGGTGGTTGTGTCCACACACCCGTACTGGTTTATGTGACTTAAGGTGACATTTCAGCGCAGGAGGGAGTGGGAGCCTGGATGCGAGCCAGTCTTCTTCAACCATGCAGGGAAAAGGGGAACGATAGGAAAGGGTTTTCTAATTTATTGAGAAACAATGCCCAGGTCAGCAATGCATGACAATAAACATGTGGTTCATTTGTCCCCTCAAGTCACATAAACCAACACAGCGTGGACACACACAACTCCGGTGACGCCGGTGACGTGTAGAAAAGCGAAAAAAGTGTTTCCATTACACTTTTGCGATACAAGTTTGTATCGATACGTCTCAAAAACCACCTCATGAGAGCGTAAAAACTTTGTTGCGATATTTGAGAGTTTTTTCAAGATGTAGGTGTTTCCATTACCAGTTTTTAATTTCGATATTTAGGTTTTGCGCATTTCAAGGGGTAATGGAAACGCACCTACTGTGACTTGGACTCGAGTCGACTCGAGTCGCTATTTTGATGACTT